>NC_080782.1:181938773-182634190 GCF_028018385.1 Neofelis nebulosa
TAGAAGCTGTGGAAAATCAGAGGTGACTAAAACAGTCTCCAAAGAATATGGCTATTTTTTTAAAAAGAGATACTTCATTATGTTATCATTTAAAAATGTCAGTTAAAATTCCCTGCCCTTTTGAATGACGAGGAAGCATCATGATTAATGCAACTACCTTTCCATAAGAACATTTAATAATGAAATAAAGTTACCAGATGTGCTTGATTCGTTTTCAAGGTATTATGTTGTTGCTTCATAGTTAGAGAAGTGATTCTCAAGAAAGGACAGGTGAGTCTGTTTATAATACCTCGATGGGAGGTCTAATATAATTTTAAAAACTTTGTCTTAGTATTTAATTAAATTATTAAATACATGTAAAGAACTGTGTTTGGCAAAACATAATCATTTTTAGGCTTTAATCTGTTTTGTAACAGTAACAATACCATATATCAGTTAACAATATAGGGTTTTTTGTTTGGGTTTTTTTTTTTTTTTTGGTGTTGTTTATTTATTTTTGAGAGAGAGAGAGACAGAGTGCAAGCAGGGGAGGAGCAGAGAGAGAGGGAGACACACAATCCAAAGCAGGCTCCAGGCTCCAAGCTTTCGGCTCGATCTCGTAAACTGTGAGATCATGACCCAAGCTGACGTCGGACTCTCAACTGACTGAGCCACCCAGGCGCCCATCAATATAAGGTTTTTTGAATGCTCCATCGTTGTCTAGATTGAAAAATTATATATGATGAATTTATTTTCCCTTTATGTCCTATTATAAAAGTAAATATGTGTTCTTCCAGAAAATTTCAGGAGATATATGAAAGATTTTTATAATGAAATATTATTTATGTACTGAAATTAAATCAGAGAGTAAATGCAAATCCAAGATTTATGTCTAAAAAATGTTTTGAATATGTTTTAATGAATGAACACAATATATTTCTCAAATGACAAACGACCATATCTATAAATTACATGCATTTTAAAGTACCACATTCTCTTTCTCCTAGCTCTTGCAGCTTTGCTAATGAGAAAAGGAACAAATACATCAAATGATTTTGCAGTAATTTAGATATATATTTATTGCAAGTTATTTGAGTAGTAATTTTATACTTATTTGACGAACCTCCACAATTAACATCTATCATCTTAAGAAGGCTTTCTAAAGGCTCAAATATGGCATTTTCTGTTATCTATTCTTTGCTTAGTAGCAGCTCAATAAATTTTGTCAAACAAGTCATCTGTGGACTCAAGATATTTTATGCAAAAGCTGTAAAATGTAACATAATTACAGTCTTAAATGGTCCTTCCTTTTCATGCTAACAGATTAAGAGTCAATCACATATTGGTCAGAAAACAAACAACACAAAAGAGAAAGTCAGGGTAAAAGAGAATATTACACATTATCTGTTTTATTTTACAACTTTTTTTAAGATTGCCTTTTTCTCTAGACCTTATTATGTAATTTCTTTAGACAAAATTATAGTGTGTGGAAGCATAAAATATTAGATGGGGCAGATAATATCTGAGGCTTTATATGCACAAACTAATACAAATTCTTTTGCACTGTTAGAGTTAGGAATCTGATGGAAAGTTATAAAATTTCTCTTGAAAACTGTGATCAATAATTTCTAATTGTCCAATTAAAAGAGCTATTATCTATATACTTGTCACTTTAGATGGCAATTCCTTTAAAACTTTCTTCATTCTTACAATTTTTTAAACACTATCTTTCTCCTTCTACCAACTGTTCCAGTAACTCAGTCACTTTTGTACTTCATCTTCAATCTCTTATATTCAGTTAATATTCATATTCCCTAACATTTGTACGTGGCCTTTTATTTTCTTGTTCTCCAGTTTTTCCTTTAACACCATGTGACCTCATTGATTTGTATAAATATAACAACCTCTCTAAACTTGATCTCTAGTATAGACGTATGTGTAATTGAGAGCCCCCGTCTTCCTCCTTATGGGTGATGATATCTACCTTAAACTGTAATTTAAATAAAATAATGTTAAAAAATTATCAGGACAAAGACTATGGTAAGAAATCCTCTGGCACCCAACATGTTTAGTAACTATAAGTAAGTTTAGTAAATAACTAGTAAGTATTCAATAAAATTTATTGATGGTGATCATGATGGATGCTGTGAGAAAAAACTGGCACATACATAAATTTACTCCTGCAAGACTGGGTCCACCCATATAATCCAGGATAATCTCCCCATATCAATAGCATTAACTGAATCGTGCCTACAAGTCTCTTTTGCCATGTAAGGTAATGTATTCACAGGCTTCAGAGTTCAGGTATATACATCTTTGGAAGGGCATTTGGAAGGAATCTTGCCAGTGTGTGCTCATTGCCTCGGATACCCATATTCATCTCATATGTAAAATACATTCACCCCAACATCCCCAGAAGTCTCAGCCAGTTGCAGAATAACTCAATTCCAAATCTCATATAAGTCTTATCACCTCCAAAGTTCCAAATTGTATCATCTAAATCATCTAAATCAAGTATGGGTGAGGTCTGGGTGTGATCTATGCTGGTCAAACTTCCTTGCCAAATGTATAACTGAGAAAGTAAAATCAATACAACTACTCCCAAAATGCAATAGTGTGATAGGCATAGTTTCCTTTCAAAAGGAAGAAACTGAAAGGGGGGAAAAAAAAAGAATCATCAGTTTCAAGTAAATTTATAATCTAACTGTACATACTCCATTAGGTGTCAAGCCTTGGCAATAGTCCATTTGACCTTAGGTTCTACCCTCTGATCCCGCAGCTCTGTGTCTGGACTCTCACTCAGTTCTACCTTATGAGTCATGCTCTTTTCTTCATGAAGGGTAGCATGTGTTTGCAGCTAATTGGTTTTATCAGTATTTTTCCTGTCAATAGAATTTTTGGAATCTGACAGCCTTCTATCATCTGCCCTTTCTATGTTCCCTTTGGTCCAAGCCAATAGCATTTCTGCTGATACTACGTTTTTAGGTATCTTATGGATCTCCTGTGTATGTCTAGAGGATTCACTCCATTAAGCAATCAACTTCTATAAAGGTTTTCCTAGACAATCTCATCCTTATTTTTGGTTTCCACTAAAATGGGTGAGTAGATCCATGAGTCACATGAGTCACATACTTAAGATCTTTAAAGAACCTTCTGTGTGACTAAATAATGTGCACCT
Source organism: Neofelis nebulosa (assembly GCF_028018385.1). Taxonomy (NCBI): domain Eukaryota; kingdom Metazoa; phylum Chordata; class Mammalia; order Carnivora; family Felidae; genus Neofelis; species Neofelis nebulosa. The sequence goes on from NC_080782.1 coordinate 181,941,931, forward strand.
TTGTTACTTCTGAGGCACGAGAAAAAGTCTGTCCAGGCACACCCATGGCTTTCTCTTAAGATCACTCTTAAGTGAATGTCCTAATTTTAGCTCCTTTGCAATCTGGATACGTTGAAAGTTTCCCAAATGAAGTCCTGCTTACTTCTGTTTAACACAATTTCCTTCAATTTATCTCTTTCTCCTTGCATTTTACTATAAATAGCAATTCAAAACCAAGTTTTATCTTCAACACTCCTTGAAGTCTCAGCAAAACAACCAAGTTCATCACTTAAAAATTCTGCTTTCTATACAACTGTAGGACTCAAATCAGTGAAGCTTCCTGTTGCTATATAACGACAACCCACTTTGCTCACATTTCTAATCACATGTTCCTGATTTCCTTCAGATTCTTAATTAACAGGGACTGTAACATTCATATTTCTACCAACACTTCTCAAGATTCATCCTGCCCTTTACTTGTTACCCAATTCCAAAGCCACTTCCGCATTTTCTCATATTTGTTATATCAGAGTCCCATTTTGGTACCAAATCTGTACTAGTTTTCTATGGCTGCTATGACAAATGAAGACAAACAGTGACTTAAAAAAACAAAAATGTATTATCTTACCATTCTGGAAGTCAGAATTTAAAGTCTGAGCTAAAGGAAGGTTGTCAGCAGAGCCAGTTCCTTCTGGAGGCTCTAGGGGTCAATCTGTTTCTGTGTTTGACCAACTTCTAGAGGCAGTCCTTACCCCTTGCTTGTGGCCATGCATCAGGTCACCTTTGCTCCCTCTCTTTCCTCCCACCACCACATGGTCTTCTTTCTCTGCCTCTACTCGACTGTGTCATTCTTAAAAGGACACTTATGATTCCATGATACCTACCTGCATAATCTGGTTTATCTTCCCATCCAAAGATCCTTAAGTTAATCAAATCTGAAAAGTCCTTTATGAAGTAACAAATCCACAGGTCTGAGGATTAGGGTATGCATACCTTGGGGTAGGGAAGACATTATTCAGCCTATCATATCACATTCCAAATATTATGTATTCATTAAGAGAAATAATGATATGTTATCATCCATTATATGTAATAATTGTATATTAAAGTATGAGCACATATATAAATAAAATAATAATTTATGCTATATAATTATGATTATCTAGTGATAAGTATAGGACATCATTTTATACTCTTTCCAAATCTTCTTGATGTTAAATAGTTCTATTTGCATTGTCCTCCAGAAATAAATTATTCTTTTATTTTTTTCCCTAGAGCATTCCATGTATTTTCCAATGAAAGTTCTATGGATAATATAAGAACTACAATAACTCATAATTTGAGAAAGATTGTTAACTTGGGCTTTATAAAATGAAGGAAACAGTGTTTCAGATGATCTAGACATTAATTCTCATTGCTTAAAACTGTTGACAAAATGCTTTCGCCCAGTTATTAGATATTCTGTCTATTTTCATTACTGCCATTTGGTAGTTTGCTATGCATAGCCTTATTATTTTAGTTGTGAAATTATCTGCATAGTTCCCATTAGGTCAGCTAATGAATTTACATTTTCTAGAATTTAAGCATATGTTTCTTAGTGAAATTGTTTCAATTATACTGATGATCGTTTTCAAAGCTTTGTGCATAGGCAGCTTGCTTCAAAGCATTAAAAAAGTGGTTTTCTGTCCATGAACTAATTAATCCCTTTATCACTTCAGCTGATCTCTTGATGTTTCATTAATTTACCCAAAATTGATTAAAAGTAGAGAACATAGCTTAACAGCTACATTCATTGGTTCAACTACAGAATTAAGAACTAATGTTTCTGTCAAAAAAATATATTTCTTAGGGTTGTAATTGCCATTAAATAGTAGAAACTCTCACGGCCAAGTGTTCACAATATTAAATTATCGTTAAAAATTGCAGGTTAATTTGAAAAAGTAAGAGAGATCAACATAAGTCATTTTAAATTTTATATATATTAAATATGTATGTTTATTATTTTAAATTATATATATGAAGTAGCATTGAACCTTTATGTTTGTAAAAATAGAAGGTTTAATTCCAATCCTACAGCACAACTCTCAAGATATCCACTGTCTTCACTGAAGAGGGGTTGGGGATTCAGTTCACTAGAGAATATTAAGGGACTGAGAGTTTTTAAGAACAGAGCATCCCTTTTCTCTATGCTACCTCTTTGTGTTCTCTCTATTCCTTTTAGCTATTAATTTAAAAAATACTGAAAGCAAAAGGGAAAGAAGATGTGTTAGTTACTAGAAGGAAACTCTTAGGACTCTGATTCATATTGAATTTGGAAGACTATAATAAATACTTCCTTGTTACTTGTAGCAATTTCATAAAAAGAAGACATGATCAGTGTAAGGACTGCAAGCAATATGCCAGAAGGACGCTGGAAATATTTAGGCACAGTTTGGAGGTGATTTCTAGTAATTTAAAATCAAACCATATAGCTGACAGTCTACTTAGTACATGACCATCCCTATAATACCTTCACGTATACTGACTTTTTCAAAGTTATTTTTTGTGTTACCATTTTGTTAGCACATCTTCCACAAAGATTATTAATGAAAGTAGTAGGCCTTGACCACCACTTTGCTAGGAACTGCTGAAATTTTTTTTGAAACCTGCTTGTTTGTGTAGCAAATAAATATCCTTTATTAAAAGAAAGACTTGTTTTATTATATAAAATAAAGTAGTCATGAATCAAAAAATTTTGTCTTTCAAAAGAAAAACAATGTATAAATTAACTTTGTAAACAGAATGGGTATCCACACAAATTGCATAGAGAAATATTTGCTTTTCTGAATTTAGAAAAACAAATCCTAATTTTTAAACTTTTATTTAAAAAGTGTCCTTGGGGATGAGAGGAAAAACTGATTAAAACTCACAAAACTATGTAAGTTGAGAAGAATTTTAAAAAATAGTTTTGATTTTTAGGAAGAAACTCAAATGACTTTTGTTACTTTGCATGATTTATATTTGTTAAGTTCTTAAGGCTGAAGTCTCAAAAAATGTATCAATGAATAATATACAGACTGGTGTTTATATACTTTAGTTATTATTTGAAATATTTCTTTCCTCAGTAATAAAAACCGATTATAAAATTCACATAGAACCATAAAAGACCTGAAAGAGTCAAAGTAATCTTGAAGAAAGAAAAACAGTTTGAGGTATCACATTTCCTGATTTCAAATTATACTATGAATCTATAGTAATTAAAACAGTGTGGTGCTGACATAAGAACAGAGACATAGAACAATGGAACAGAATAGAGAGCCTAGAAATAAACCAAGCATATGTAGTCAATTAATTTGGACGAGAATGCCAAGAATACAAAATGGAGAAAGGATAGTCCCTTCAATAAATTGTGCTGAGAAAACAAAATATCCATATTCATTAAATTGGACCTTTATCTTCCCTATACACAAAAAAATTATTCAAAATAGATTAAGGACTCAAACACAACACCTAAAACTATTAAAAATGAAAAAAAATTGAGGAGGAAGCTCCTTGACATTGGTCTTGACAACTTCTTAGAGTAGACACCAAAAGCTCAGGCCACAAAAGCAAAAATTTAAAAATGAGACTACATCAAGCTAAAATACTCCTGCACAGTAAGGTAAATAATCAACCAAATGAAAAGGGAACCTATGGATTGGGAGAAAATACTTGCAAGCATATATCTGATAAGGGGTTAATATACAAAATATATAAAGTAACTCATACAACCCAACAGCCAACAACAACAGCCTGATTTTAAAAATGGGCAAAGCATCTGAAAGGACATTCTTCCAAAGACATACAAAAGGCCAAAAGATACACAAAAAGTCCCTCAGTATCACTAATCATCAAGGAAACGCAAATCAAAACCACAATGAGATATCATCTCAAACCTGTTAGGATGACTATCATCAAAAAGACAAAGGATAACAAGTATTGGCAAGAATGCAGAGAAAAGGGAACTCTTATAGGCTCTTGGTAGGATGGTAATATTGTGCAGCTGTTTAGGAAAACAGTGAAGGAATTCCTCGAAAGAATACAAATTGAACTACCACATGATCCAACGATCCCTATTCTGACAAATACCCAAAGGATATGAAATCAAAACCTTGAAACGATATCTGCATCCCCATGTTCACTGAATCATTATTTATAACTAAGATATAGAAACAACCTAAGTTTCCTTAACATATGAATAGATAAAGAAAATGTGGTATATATGTACAAGAGAGTATTATTCATCCATAAAAAAGAACCTACCACTTATAACAACATTGGTGAGCTTTGAGGACATTGTGGTAAGTGAAATAAGCCAGACACACAGGAAAAACAAACAAACAAACAAACAAACAAACAAACAAAAACTGTATGATCTCACTTATATGTAAAATCTAAAAATGTCAAACATACAGATGTAGAGAAGAGAATAGTGATTACCAGGGACAGAGAGGTGGGGAAATAGGGAGATGTTGATCAAAGAGCACAAAGCTTCAGTTACATAGGATGAATAGGTCTCAAAATTTAATGTACAGTATAATGGCTATTGTCAATAATACTGATTTGAATACTGGGAATTTGTTAAGAGAATAGATTTAGGGGCTGTCATCACAATAACAATTGCCACAGACTTTGAGTCTGGAGTACTCCCTTGTCCAGGAAAAGAGCAGATGCAGAATTGAATATGAGAGAGACTAATGTCCCGGAGGAGACACGAGCCTGAGTAAGGGTCCTTGCTCCATTTTTGTTAGGATCAGAAGTCTTATAAACGTGATGGACATGCAGAAAGAGACAATGAAACAGTGATCATTCACTCAAGTGTGTGAGAGAAAGGGGGTTTCGAAGATACGCAGTGTTAGGGTTTTGAGTCAATATAAAATCCTGGCCCCAAGCAGATAGCTGTTTATGGCAGGCACCAGGTGTCATGTCTGTTTATCTTAACTTGCCTGGGGGATAAGACAGAGTATGCTACCTCAGGGTCAAAAAGGTACTGTTTTCTTTTGCTAAATACCTCTGGGCAATTCCACCCTGCTGTAGTAGTTTCTTGCCCTGTTTACCTGTATAGCTAATCTCAGACATTTTAGTCCTAAGGCTTGTTAACCCATTGGTGCAGGCTCAGGGAATTCCTAAACTTATTCTCCATGAACAATAAAAAAAGGGTAACTATGTGAAGTGATGGAATATTAATTCACTCTGTATATGTACATCAAATCATCATGTGTACACAATAAATATATGTAACTTTTATTAAAGAACTCTCTACTTTGCAAAAGTTATTATTGTAATTAAATTATTTTGAGTGTATTATGGATTTCTATTTTTAAGAAGGGCACCTTTTGGGATGAGCACTGGGTGTTGTATGGAAACCAATTTGACAATAAATTTCATATATTAAAAAAAAGAGAAGTCAATGATTTATATATATCATAAAATTTATTGCATATGAACAGGTAGAATATGCTTAAAGAGAAAAAACTTTGGCTTTAATTTTTTCTACTTTTTATTTTATTTTTTAAAATGTTTTATTTGTTTTTGAGAGAAAAAGAAAGAGTGTGAGGGGGGAGGGGCAGAGAGAGAGGGAGACACAGAATCTGAAGCAGGTTCCAGGCTCTGAGCTGTCAGAACAGAGCCTGATGCAGGACTTGAACTTATGAAACACAAGATCATGACCTAAGCTAAAGTCAGATGCTTAACCGACTGAGCACACGGGCACCCCATAATTTTTTCTACTTTTTAAAATACTACTATTATCTTGTCTTCTATTTTATTCATTTCTGAAGGTATAAATTGATTGTTGAAAAATGTTTGATAAAACTTCTAGTTTTCCTATCATCTAATAATATAATGTAGAAAATAAAAATTTAAAAATAAGCTGTTTTTTGCCATACACCATGATCCCATGACTGGTATTTGTCTAAATATTCTGTACTTACGATCTAATCTTACTTGAAGATATTGCTATCAGATTTGACAATATTAGTAAAGCTCAGAAGGCAATTAGGTTTTTAAAAAAATTTTTTTAAATGATAAGCTGTACTCCTTTAAAATAGATATAAATATATTTAAATGTGTATTTACCTTGAGAGAGAGATAGAAAGAAAGTGTGCACAGGGGAGGGTCAGAGAGAGAGGGAGAGAGAGAATCCCAAGCAGTCTCTGCCTGCCAGTGCAGAGCCTGATCGGCTCCATCTCATGAACCATGAGATCATGATCTGAGCCAAAATCAAGAGTCGGATTCTCAATTGAATCAGCCACCCAGATGCCCCTTAAATATATTTTAAATGATAGCTTGTCATTTCCAATATTGACAGCTTGAGATTCTAGAATATTTAAAGAAGTGAAGATTTAAAGAATCAAATGATCATAGATTATACAGCTTCAGAGTTTTTCAGAGTAAAACTTATCTATGAACACAGACAATATTGAAAAAATCAAAATACAACAAAAAGTAAAAAAATCTTACAGATATTTAAATAAAATGAACAAATAAAAATATCTTTTAACAAATATTTAGAAATAAAAAGCAGTTTCATAGGTAGTTTTTGATTCAGTGGGATAATAAAAGTGGTTTAAACAAAATATTTGGAAAATACCAATCATGAGAGAAGTACACAGAAAAATCTATATGAATTGGCCAAATCTATACTTGGAGGATAGCATCGCACTGTAATTTCATTACTGAAACAATAAAAATGCACTCCTCATTTCACTCAAAAAGCTAAAAGTTACAATAACAGCAAAGCAAATCTAGGGAAAGGAGAAAAATTAATGCAGGCAAAAGTTAGAAATAAAGTAGGAAAACAATCAGAGAGTAGATATAGGAGAACAATGGGGTTCTTCTTTTAATTCAATGGATCCCATGCTAATAGTAATTTCTTTTTTTTTTTTTTTTTCAGTATAAACCTGAAAGCCTTCCATGAATCACTGTAATATGCTGGTCTGCACAGAGGAATGAGGTTCTCAGGAAAGAGATTCCCATTTTTCCATGGCTGGTCGACACAGTCCATTTTGAAGTCTTATGAGATACCAACAGGGTTTGTCAGAATCCCCTCTACTTTCTTCCTGGGAGAAGTCATTGTTGTTTTAGGCAAGAAAATTATCTTTAACTCTTGCTAACTTTTTCTGATTTGTTCATTTAGTACTATAGCCAACAGAATCATTTGAATTCCTTGGCGGATATATTTTGCTCTAATTCCTACTTTTAACTAAAATCATTTTGGTTATCATTGGTCTTTTGTGCTTATTAATAAATGGTGTGAATGAGAAATATCTTCCTTACATTCTCTGGTGTTACCCTTCCCAGAAAAAGCTACAGCGAATATTTCATAAAATTAATTATATAACTTAGGAAAAAGAAGAATCTGTCCTCACGATCAGTATAATCAGACTAAGAACTCATCTTCAAATCCATGCTCCATCAACCCTCAAATTTTGTTTGAATCACCTCCAAATTATCTGTGTGCTGCATCCTCACATTTGTCTCTCCACAGTTTTATAAAGTCACTGTCATTGCTTATTCAGCTGAGTGCACTGGCTTCCTATCCAGCTTTGCTCCTTTCTTTCTCCAGCCTCTCCACTTAGCAGATAGAATTTTTTTAATTTATTATTATTATTATTATTATTTACAAATGATTTTTCATTATGCTTAAGAAGTATTTGAAGACTTTTCTCAGGTCCTGTAAATCCTTACTAGCCCATTTTGCTGACTCCATCTCTGAGAACTCCTTAACTCATTCACTCTCCTATGATCACAGTAAATTTTGGCAATTACAAGAACAGACATGCCACATTCTCCCTGTTGCATTCACTGGTCACTGTTTTCCCCTGCTACCTGCTGCGACTGGCCCCTAGCATCCTGAAGGTCTCAGCTGAAATTTTGTTCCTTCCAAGAGGTCATCCTCCTTGCTATTCTGTATCACTCCCAGAATCACAGCATTTCCTTCATAACCCTTCAATAATCTATTTTTATTTTGGTCATTTGTTCCATTATTTTATGTTTCCTACACTAAAGTATAATTCTATTAGGGCAGGCATCTTGTTTTTCCTGCTCAATATATTACCCAGAGTGCAAAGCACCAAGTCTGGTATTTATATAAATATTGGAAAAATAAGGAATGTTAAATTTTTTTTTGCACTTTTCAATTTATCTCTCACTAGAAAATATATGTCTTTTTCATGTATAAAAAAGAGACGAGCCTTTAGGAAGGAAACAACTTAAAAATATTTTGAATCTGGAGCAGAACTCCAGAGACAGAGAAACAAAGTTAGCAAAAGATAGAAAGCAAACAAACAAGCTTCTCCTTTCCTAACTGGGTGCAATAAATCTATTGCCAAATGTGACCTAGGACTATTTGAAAATGATGGTATATTTCGTAGACTATTAAAAGCTTTGAAAAACTTGTTTAACTAGCAGATTTATGCAGATGTTAGATTGGCATTAAATTACAAAGGTCCCCAATATCTTGATAACCATTATATTAGTCTTAGAGGCAAAATTTCCCCTACATTCTCTAAGGGAGAGTGGAAATTAAGCTGATATAAAACAGATTAACAGGCTAAAGGTAAGGTATAAAATGTATTTAAGTTTTACATGACATCAGAGCTCCCATAAGAAATGAAGACCCAAAGAAGTAGCAAAACTAGTGGCTTTTATACTAGGTTGAACAGAGAAGCAATTGTGGAAAAGTGACTAAAATATATGGGAGGCTAAAGAAAATTAAGAAGTATCTTAACAAAGTCTGTTGTACAGAATTTTCTTAGTTTCAACTCCCCATGAAAGATTTTTTTTTTTCCCCGCAAACAAGGAGGGCATCTTTCACCTAAGAGTTTTTATCTCCTATTTTCAGGAAGAAAAGGGAAGATTAGAATGCTCTTTTGTTAAGTGCTTTCAGCTCAAAATAATCCTCATGCCAAAGTAGCAGATTTGGGGGCATAATGTGCCACACTTCACTATCGTTTTGTGCTTTTCCTTTTTCTTGAAAATACAGCTTCATAGAGCTTTGCAAATGACAGTCACTCAACAAATATTAGTTATGAGAAGTGAATTTATTAAATGCCATAGTTAAACACAAACCTGATTTCATTATTCCACTATTTACTACTTTTCAATAAATCGAGATTGAGCAATTTCTAAACTTCTATTCCAGTGCTATTTTATATCTGAGCTGTAATTAACCTCTTAAATACCTGATGTTGATTTATTTCTGTTTCTTTGCCCCACAAAGACATCTTTTATCTTAACTACCATGTCCTTTTGCAAGCTCTCTGCTCATGAGTCGAGATTTAGCACATCTGTAACCTGTTTTGTTCAACCTTCTTGCAACTATTCAGGTGAATTAGCACTGCTCCCCCGAACTCTCAACTGCGTTTTGAATTCCACTCTCTTCCTACTGTCCCAAGGTTTTTTTTTTTGTTGTTGTTGTTTTATTTCACTTCCTTGCAATATGTTTGCTAAGGTATTTCAAAACAGATACCCAAGCTTTTTGCTACCTTTTGTAACACAAAAAGTGTGTGCTCTATGAAAGGTTTTAGAGTCTCCAAACATTGAAATTGCTTGAATTGCAAACTGGCTTAAGTGCACATAGAGACCTAGTACAGCTGAGAAGTTGGTGTGAAGGAGGGTTACTAAAACACTTGCCATCAGCCTAGAATTGCTATTCTTAGCCTAAAAAATATTATGCACCTGTTTTGCTCTAAATCTTTCCAGATACACAAATTGGGTTTTGTTTGGAGGAATAGTGATTTATTTGGAAATGCACTATATCTGCCTTAAGTTTGTATTGCTGTTCTGGTTTAATAAGTATACAATGTCTGCCTTATCTTTAGATATAAATACATAATCAAACTTTTGAATGTATCAATTAAAAAATTTAATGTTAATTTATATTTTGATAGAGAGAAGCAGAGCATGAGTGGGAAAGGGCACAGAGAGAAGGAGACAAAGAATCTGAAGTGGGCTCCAGGCTCTGAGCTGTCAGCACAGAGCCCGACGTGGGGCTTGAACTCACAAACCGCAAGATCAGGACCTGAGCCAAAGTTGGATGCTCAGCTAACTGAGCCACCCAGGCACCCCTAAACATGTCAATTTTTAAATAACATTTATATCAAAAGTTTTTTTTCTTTTCTTTTTATTACAAATTAGTAAGTCATCAATTTGAAGAATGGTGACATACTCATGTGGCATTATGGGCAATAAATGAAAAGTACTTAATGCAAAACTAAAAGATTGACTAAATATCATTAGTTAAAAGTATACCTCAAAAGCTTAAGTTTAAATGTTGCATCTGAAAAATTATAATAATAATGATGATGTAAATTTTAACATTAGGAAGACACCATATACTCATGAAGTCATTCTGTTTTCCAATTATATAGAAAAAATTTAGCTAGAAAATTCTAGTCAATTAAACATGCCTTAGAAATATAAAATCAGGGGGCACCTGGGTAGTTCAGTTGGTTGAGCACCTGACTTTGGCTCAGGTCATGACTCCCAGTTCAGAAGTTCAAGCCCTACATCGGGCTTGCTGCCTGTCAGCACAGAATCCGCTTCAGGTCTTTGGTCCCCCTATCTCTGCCCCTCCCTTGCTTGTGCTCTCCCAAAAAATAAATAAATATTAACAAAAAAAGAAATATAGGGGCGCCTGGGTGGCTCAGTCGGTTAAGCAGCCGACTTCGGCTCAGGTCATGATCTCGCGGTCCGTGAGTTCGAGCCCCGCATCGGGCTCTGTGCTGACAGCTCAGAGCCTGGAGCCTGTTTCGGATTCTGTGTCTCCCTCTCTCTGACCCTCCCCCGTTCATGCTCTGTCTCTCTCTGTCTCAAAAATAAATAAACGTTAAAAAAAAAAAAAAAAAAAAGAAATATAAAATCATGGCGTTAAACCTAAAGGTATCATATATCCTTTTTTCTGAAAAATATTTGTGTGATTAGAATAAAGCAGTAGGAAAAGAAGATAAATTGCTTACCTCTATAGGCATTGATTCATGATATAATAATTTATTTGAGAACTTATTTTGTTAACTTACTTCTGGATTTGCAATACAATTAAAATTATATTCTCAGACATTTATAATGTGTGTGTTCGTGGGGGGAGTGCGAGTGTGTGTGTGTAATGAGGTATAATTGACTTATAGCATTATATTAGTTTCTGGTATAAATACAATGTTTCAGTATTTGCATATATATTTAGAAATTATCACCACATTTAGTCTAGTTAACATCATTCTATTCATAGTACAAAATGTTTTTTCTTGTGATTAGGACTTTTGAGATACGCTTTCCTAGCAACTTTCAAATATTCAATATAATATTACTAACTATAGTCACCATCTTGTACATTATATCCCCATGACTTTTTAATTTATAATGTTTTAATTTTATAAGGTAGAATTAAAAAAAAACATAAAACATAGGTATAATTTTCTAGTTTGACTATAAATAATCTTAAGAGTAATTATACCAGATACACCCCCAACTTACATTTTGTTTTTCTGTCAAAGGTGATATATTTTAATTGCATTACTGGCAAAGGAATTACTTAATTTTTAGGAATATATTTCTGTGTTGTACTTAATTAGCAGGAGAGATTTTTTTTTCCCCTTGAAAGTTACATTTTGAATGCACTGTTTATAGCATAGACTACAAAATCCTCTTTATTTCATACACATTTCCTTTTTTTTTTCCCATTCCCTATACCATGACATGGTTCTCCTACTTGGAAAATTTAATTGTTTTTTCTTAACTTCACTCCATTGCCTCACAAAAGATCATGATGACCATTGATCTCCGCACTGATCCAGAGACATAGATTTATCAGGAATGTATATTCTCACATGATTTTTATTTCTAAAGTATCCATACAGACTTTAGTTACATAAACAATGTTAATCTTTGCTTTTTATTGAAAGTCCTGACATCAAACCATTTTCTCAGACCTCAAAAAATGTTAAAAATGTAGTCATTTAAATTCTCTCTCTCCGTTTATCCTTTGCTGGCTGGTAGAACTCGCCATGTTGAACAGCCAAATATCTTTTGAAAATTAAAATCAAGCAGTTTAAACAATTCAAAAGCTTAGTAAAACCAGAGACTTGTTAATTTATTTTTAAATAAGTTTTTAATATTATTTAAAGGAACAGGCGCCTCTTAGGTTTTTCTCCTGCTTCAATTAAAAGTAGCTATTTCAATAAAGGGCAGCACGAAGAAAATTTTGCAAACCGTTATGATATAATCAAAGCGAACATTAATAGAAATTAAACTGAATAATTAAAAGAACAAGGCACGTTGAAATACAACACTTTACTTCTTATTTTGAAGTTTGCTATCAGGTATGCAAGATTAGTAGTTAGAGATGATAAGTGAATGAAAAAATAGGCAGTAGCATACTAGGGACCTGGGAATGGTAGGTAACAGAAAACAAACAGACCTCTGATATTCCATTTATGTCTGATGGCTTTGTGGTTATTACTTGAAAGGAGAAATTACTAACACAAGCATCTCAGATTCAGGCTTGTTTTAAATCAGGATAATATTTGTGTAGTCTTTGGAGGAAAGAATCAAGAAAATCTTGTATTTTCAAAATTACTATACTTGTACTATAGTAGGTACCTTCTGATAAAGGAGCAGAATTAACAAATTAGTTCTATTTTATATGACTTAGAAGAGGAAGATTTATAAAGAATGCATGTAAGAGAACCTTCCAATGACAGAAAATGTATTAATGGAATATACTTATGTAAGCCCATTTTCCCACACTGTACATTTAGAAGATGGAAGAAACTTATTGAGACTACAAAATTAGCTACAGAGTTTTTCTTTTTTATATTTAGTTAGGAGAATAAACCTTTTAGCATTTAAAAGTTGCATTAATCATTTAATCTGTATGATTTTTGCTTTTGTTGTTTTAGAAAACAAAATGTGTTCACCCCATTTATAAAAGTATTCATTAGCTCTTTTAAATGATACCATCATTTATTTAAGATAAAAACTTTGGAGGTATTCTTAAATTACCTCTTTACTTCACATCTCCACCCCCCCCCCAGCTTACCCATGAAGCATATTAGCTCTACTTTCAAATATATCACACATCTTGCCACATATAATAAGAAAGAGGTAATACAAGGCTATATCTGGCATATTTAAAATGTGTTTACATCCAAACTAGAAAACTAAATCTCTTCTCTATTGAGTTTTTAAAAAAAAATCTTCCTCATAAAAATAAGAACATTGTGATTGTCTGGAAGAGAATATAATATTACACTGGAAATCCAGAAATAATCCATCTTGTTAAAACTGCCATCATTTCTCCCACAATCTACAGAAATAACTTTTAAACTATTCTCATTGCTACCAATTTTGCCCACAAACATTCTCCCTTGCTCTAATGATACAGAAAATAATAATCTCTATGCATTTGTTAAAATCCATAGAACCTACACATTATAAAGAGTAAAATTCATTCTATATAAAGTTTTAAAAAAATCAACACAGATATAACTTTGGAAAAGAACATTTTGACTGAATACTGTACAATTAAAAACAAAATATAAAGACTATACTTCAATTGGTTAATTTGTTACTACGGGAGTAGGGATTAAGAATTCTGAAAATATAAGAATATTCATGTGTTTTTAATGATTATTTTTGAGAGAGACAGAGACAGATAGACAGAGTGTAAATCGGGGAGAGGCAAAGAGAGAGGGAGGCATAGAATCTGAAGCAGGCTCCAGACTCTGAGCTGTCAGCACAGAGCCCCGTGGGGGGTTCCAACTCATGAATGGTGAGATCATGACCTGAGTGAGCCAAAGCTCGATGCTTAACTGACTTAGCCACCAAGGTGCCCCAAAATATAAGAATATTAACTGAATTATTAAATTGTTGACAATAGGAGCCCCATTTAGCTCTGAGAAAGAAGTTACAAAAATTTAAGGAGGCTAAGTAAATGAAAGTGAATGAACCCTATGGTGCTGGATTAAATTTGGAGATATCAGTGTGAACTCATGTTTATTCCAGTATAGATATAGATATAGATAGAAGGAGAAGTAAGTATAACCAAGTGTGGATATGGGATAATACACACACATATATATCTTAGCTCAATGTGCCAAGGTGGCCTAGAAGAAGCAACAGTCTAGTAGCAGTGAATTTAGAAACAGCAATAATCCAGTCCCAGTGAGTGCACCTAGCATCCTTGTCTCAAAGTCTAAATCCAGTTCTTCAAAGAAAGGAATTTAGGATCGCTGGAGAAACGGCTGATTCTGAGGCTGTGGTGAAAGAAATAGAACATAAGCTGATGGCATGTTGTAGTGGCAGAAAAATAAAAAGGACTTGACCACATCAGAGAGACACAGGAGCCAAGTGGAAAGCTCTCCTGATAGCTAAATTTGGATCGATTTGACCAACAATATAAATAACAATAGTACTGGACCATAACCCAAAGACTAAAATACATATCTATGAGCCCATGTAGATAATTAAGTGATTTCATACATAAATAAATGGAGGAGAAGGGACAGATCTTCCTTAAAGATTTCCAATTAATGAATTTAGAAGAAATGAAGAAACAGAAAATCAACATAGAATCCAAATTCTATGATTTCTACAGGCAACATCCATAGGTGAGTGTTCATTTTGGTGGGCAAAACTTTAGGAAAACAACATATTGGGATATTCTTGAAGTATCAACCCAAAAACATTTATTAAACATTGTGGTCATTTAAAAATATCTAGAAATTCTTTGATACTTCCTGCAGAGAAGTGGAGCCCAGTTTTGCTTCTTTTTAGCAAGAAATAATGGATTTAGTTACTCACTTCTAATAAATAGAGTTTAGAAAGGGGAAGAAATAGCCCAGAGAAACCTGACACCAGCTTATTCACAGTATCAAGTATAACAGCACCAGTACTAAGTCATGTTGACATCATGCCATCCCTTCCCATATGGTACCATGAGAAGGACATTTCATCTCTCTGGTATTCTTCCCCCAAATCCATAAACCAGTCCAATCATTATAAAACATCACACAAACCCAAACAAAGAAACAATTTTTCATACCTGAGCAGTCATGAACATTGAGGGAAGACTAAGAAACTGACACAGACCAGAGAGGGCTTAGGAGACACAAAGACATGACATCCTAAATCGGATACTTGAACAGAAAAGAACACAGTGGAAAAACTGTTGAATCCTGTAAAATCATTTAATAATATTGTTATTGTGTTTATTTCTTAATTTTGTTTAGTATAGAAGGGTTACATAAGATATTATTGGGCAAAATTACATGAGAGACAAGTGGGAAGTCCCTGAACTATCTTTTTAGCTTTTCAGTACATCAAATACTATTTAAAGTAAAAAAGTTAAAATAATATTAATAATAATTACAATGCTTCCTGCTCAAACTCTGCCATAGTGACCCACTACATTCACAGTGACTTCAAAATTCATGGTCTTGGCTGACATAACCTTAGCCTCTGGCCCTTGTACTGTGGAATTTACCTCCTTCCCCTTTTTACTCTCTTGTGTACTCTGGTTGCAAGGACCTTCTTTGCTCTTGGTTCCTGTCGTAAGGCTTTGAAAATCCTTGTTCTTGAACAGCAATTATCTACTGAGTACCCTGCTTTATGATAGCATCAATATATTTCCTTCTCTATCTCTTCAGCTTAGTTTCAAATCTCTTTTAAGTGATAAAATTACAAAATGAACCAACTGAATTTTAAAAACCAGTTGGACCTCAATATTAAATTACCGCTCCTAATTTTTCAGTCGCACAAGAAATTTAGGATACAATCAATTTAATGAAAATACATTTTCCAATATCAACGTCAAAAAATGTGTGTTTGGTGATGACTTATAAAACTAATCCAGAATACAACCGAGTTGATTATATGTGCCTTTTGAAACAGCCTAAAAAATCTACTCCACTATATGGTTTAAAATAGGTTTTTTGGTGGTTTTTGTTTGTTTTCTTTTTTTTCTTTCTTTCTTGTTTTCTTTTTCCTTAATGGATGAAATGTAGCCCAGTCTACTAGTGTACTGGGGGTTCTTTATTTTACAGATGAGGAAACCAATGCCCAAAAAGAATTTTTGGCAATTTACAATAGTCCGAGGGCTACATTTAGCTCCCTAGATTGTCAGGCTAATTTATGATTCACAGATTCCCTAAACTTCTTTTACATATCATCTTTTTTATAAGTATAAGCTATGCAGTATACAAATTATGCATTTGGGAGCTCAGGAATGAAAAAGGATTGACTGAGTAAAAGTCATAGTAGATCACATTTCACAAAGAGGTAGGGCTAATCTATATCAGGCACTTTTTTTTTTTTGAGATAAATGAATATAAATACTTCAGCAAAGAAGTTCACTAAAGTAAGATATCCTTTTCCATGAACATCTAAAAGTATTCATGAAATATTAGAAATGGTAAAATTGATAACTAAGTATATGACAAAAACTGATTATTGATTGAACACAGAAGCAATGACTGCTTCTTTCAAATATTAATAGCTTCTTTATTGCACATTAAAATCCCATCATATGAATTTATTATTTAAAACTCCAGTAAATTTAGTATTATCTCTAAAGCAACTATTATAGAGACTTAATGGATTTCTTAATTAGGATATAGCATTAATGGTTATAGAATTCTAATTAAAATGGAGGATTTGAGAAACAGCCAAAGTGTGAAGAAATTATTCAAGCAATGATTTTATTTAAAAAAAAAGTGGACAGAAGCTTTATTTAAAATGTTAAAAGGAAATGTACAAATCATATACTTCATTTAGTCAGAATAATTTTCCATGAGGATTAATACGTATTGTTCCCTTCTAAGTATATATTCTACTTTACTTTAATATCTTGGAAATTATCTAATTCCTCCTGCTTTATAATTGGAATTTATTAATTTTACAGAGAAATTAAAGTGCATCTTCTACAATACTTGGAAAATCTATGCGTACTTCTGAAATTTCTTTCATAATTCACTTACTTGAATACAGATTTTCATTACAATTTTTTTTTTGTTTATTTGTTTTTGAGAGATACAGAGTGCAAGCAGAGGAGGGGCAATGAGAGAGGGACACAGAGCTGGAAACAGGCTCCAGGCTCTGAGCTGTCAGCACAGAGCCTGGTGAGGGACTCGAATCATGAACCATGAAATCATGACCTGAACTAAATTTGGATGCTTAACCGACTGAGCCACCCAGACATCCCAGATTTTCATTATAAATGTGCCACTACATTAAGAATTCATCTGGATAGGGGCACCTGGGTGACTCAGTCGGTTAAGCGTCCAACTTCAGCTCAGGTCATGATCTCACTGTGAGTTTGAGCCCCATGTCGGGCTTTGTGCTGACAGCTCAGAGCCTGGAGCCTGCTTCAGATTCTGTGTCTCCCTCTCTCTCTCTCTTTGCTCCTCCCCCACTTGTGCTTAGTCTCTCTCACTCTCAAATAAATAAATAAATATTGTAAAAATTATAAAAAATTAATCTGGGTAAGTTTATTTAGAAAATGCTATCTGTAACTGATAAGAGGTGATGTGATCAAAATTATTTAAATGATTTTGAAATTTACTAATAAAGTTAAATATTTGACTTCAAACAATATAATTTGATTCAAATGAAATTATCAACACATATTTTTTTGAAAAAAACATTTTTAACGTTTATTTATTTTTGAGACAGAGAGAGACAGAGCATGAACGGGGGAGGGTCAGAGAGAGGGAGACACAGAATCTGAAACAGTCTCCAGGCTCTGAGCTGTCAGCACAGAGCCCGACGCGGGGCTCGAACTCACCGACCGCGAGATCATGACCTGTGCCTAAGTCAGCCGCTTAACCGACTGAGCCACGCAGGCGCCCCTATCAACACCTATTTTTAATCCATTATTATCCATGTTAATAAAATACTGATTACTTTTAGGATTTTTTATTAGATAACAATTCCTCCCATATTCTTTACTAGTCTCTGCTTGGATAGTTAAGATGCTTTGTTCCAAGGAACAGCAAATCATTTTAAAACAGAGGAAGCAGACAATTAAATTGAGCACAGGGAATTAGGAGTATCTTATGGAAACAAATACCAAGAGGTGCCACCAGGATTCTTGTGGGTTGTCACCCAGGAACAGGGGAATTTTCAGGAACTTGAGAGACGTTTATTCTTTGACTTACTTATGTTTAACTTGCATGGACTTACATTTCTGCTTTTTTGTGTCTCCAATTCATCCCTCTCTTTATGTAAACTGAATTTTTACTTCTTTAATAGTCTTGTTGAAATCACGTCAACTTCACCATTTCAGAATCCCAAGTCCTCAAGTAAATCAAAATGATTATAATGAATTATTTCGCCCAATTCCAAAATCTGGAAAAAAGAATATTGTTGTCCTGACCTAGATCAATGGCCACTTCTAGTATAGTCAACTATGGTCTGGGGTTTAGATCCTCTAATACAAATGGACGAGTCAATGTCCAGTCTTGTTTAAGGCAAATGTAAGATCAGGAAAGTAGAAGTCACAGAAATCCTCATAAGGTTTAAACCATACATGGAGAGAATTAACTATCTCTCATAAGTTAAACTGTTAAAATATTTATATTTATTAGACTCAATTCTTCATCAATGTTTAATTGGCATTATAAAATTAAAAGAGTATAAAATAATAATAAAATTTTTGTGGTTTATACTTAGTGGATATTTTAATGTTCATAACAGGATGTAACTGGTATCATTTCTGGTGGAGACTAGAATTATTTTACATGGAGCCGAAATTCAACACTAATGTATTCTTATAGTTGATAGAATATATACTAAATTCTTAAAGACTTGCCAGTTTATCTCTTATTTCTACATAGATATAAGTACACCTTTTAACTTCCAACAGAATTCATCAAGACTTTTGGCTACTGAAGAACATATTTTAAAATCATCACTTACTCAGAGCACTTACTAATAAGCACCATTAGCCACTAAAAACAAAAAAAAAAAAAAAAAAACAAAAAACCCTAAGACAGCCCCAGTGTCCCTAGTTTTGTGGTGATATCCTACCTGGCGAGGACCAGAGCCAGAGGCTCCAATGCGGGGGCGTGGGCGGGCGCAGAAACTCAGGCCACCAAAGGGCCAGATGAGCACAAGGTCCGCACCCAATGCCCCCGATGTGAGGAGCTGGAGCCCCATGCCACACAGAAAGGGACTAGGTCCTGGAACTCTGGCCTTGCCACAGGTCTCGGCCCCGCCTCCCTGCCCCAGGGCTTGGCTGTGAGGGAGCCGGGCCTGCCGTGACATGATTTGGGACTTACATCAAATATATCAGGTTTGCTTGATACAGCATATATCTTCCAACAGAACATCCTCCTACACAATAAAAACCCAAGACAAAATAGCCCCATAACATTCCAGCAAATATCGAACTAACTGATGTTATGGATGGCTTGTGTCTTGTCCAGACACCAAAGTCTCCATAGCAATATACTGTACGAAATTCCAAAATGAACAAATTGCCTCTGAATATCTCTAGAGCAGCCTAACCTTCTACATTTTCAAAGCGTAATGTCATTCCTGGCACACAGAAAATACTCAATAAATTTCATCGAATAAATGGATGAGTAAATGGATGGAGGAAAAAAGCTAGATTTTAAATCAGACCAGGGATTAAATCAGTCATTAGGGAAGGCACTTGAGCCTCAGTTTCATTAAGGGGAATAATCATTTTTATGGAGTTGATCTGTGAACAAAATCAAATCATATTTTTAAGCTCTACGTTTCTTCTGGCACAAGTTGTTTCAGGCTTTTACATTTTTTTCTTCAGAGCCTCGGCCCTGGAATCACCATTTGTCCAATGAGTCTTAGCTCATCATAACAGAGAATGGGATTTAGAAGACAGGATGGCTTGCTAGGCTTTCAATTTTTCAAAATTGCAAATCGGGGAACAAAATTCTATCCGGTGAATAAAGGAATTTTCACAGCAGATGCCACAGAATAAACAATAAATGGTAATGATTTTTATTAATTATTCCTATTTGCAATATATATACGTCATGATTATGCATAATACAATACTTCCTTATACACAGAAAAATATTAAAACAAAAAATGTCTGAAGTGTCCAATCATTTTGTGTGATTTATACAGGGATTTGGAAATGTTCATGGGGAAGTAATTGATTAAAGTTTTTAAAGCTGTAGGTTTTGTTTGCATTTATCACACTGTATACAAAAAATTAGCTCTTCTTTTTGGATTAGAAACAACATATCCTGGAGATACTTATAATAAGTAAGAAAAGATGACTGAAATGTTTAAAGTATCATTACCTTAGAATAGATAATATATTATTCACAGTTGATAACTCTGCCAAGTATTTAATCTTAATTAGATATAGAGAAAATATACACAATACATTAGAACATTATACATACATACATATATACATGGATATTGTATACACATTTCCCCACATAGTACTGTAATAAATCATAATTAAATATGTGAGAATAAAAACAATTGAATCTAAAACTAAAATAGTCTTATTCTGCCATAAAGAATAAATAATAAAATAATAACTATTTTTCTTTGGAATTATTGTTTCAGATTATCCTTTCCTCGCTTTTTGTGGCATACAAGTATCAGGGTATTTATATTTTTTTAATATAAATAATCTCAAATTAAGCTTTAACGTATTCCCTAATTTCCACTTTCACGGTTGTCTGAATAGCTTGTAACAAAATAATTCTCCCTCTAAAATTACTATGAAGGCCCTGGGGGAAAATGTATTTGATGTTTGAAGTCACTGGAACGCCACTAAGGCACCCAAGGCTTTCTGAGACAGTCTACCAGAGAAGAGAAAAAGAAGAGAGATGTGTTGATGTAGTCCAGCTTTTGATGCTTTTCCTCTTGAGCTAGGTGTACATCCTGGGCACTGGGCATGAAAGCTGAGCCGAAAACCTTAGCTCAGAGTTTATAGGCATCTTTCTTGGCTGTAGGAGCCTCAGTAGCAGTTCTGACATCCAGGATTGAGAGGCCAAGATCCAGGAGAAAAGGAAACCTGAGAGAGGTGAGCCTGAGTGTCGTGTGCCACTTTCCTTTGAGGATTTTGCCAGTTCTCAAGCTGTGCACGCACATGGCAAGAAGAAGAGTAAAACCTGATAGCAGCAGCTAAGATGCTAAAAAGCTAAACAGAATTTTCAGGAATCTCAAGTTCTAAAAATACAAAATTTTTATATACTATATATGTAAATATATATTATATATAATATTTATATATTTTATTTATATATAAAAGTATATGTAACATAAAATATGTAACTTACACATAAATGAATAAATGCATAACAAATCATATATATATATATATGTGTGTGTGTGTGTGTGTATATATATATATATATATATAATACCCCAATATATCCCTCCAATCAGGAGGACTTCAAGAAAACATTCCAGGCTTTGAGTTGAAAATACCAAAGGGCTACACCCTTGGATCAAAGCCAAACTAGAAATGATTAGCTCACAGAACGTTTGCATTCTACTCTTAAAACATGACAATATTTGACAGAATCAAGGATGTTTGAATATTCCCTAATTGCTAGCTTTAAAGAAATCAGATCCTGTCTAAAGAAAATAACATTCCAATAATTCAGATCTTTTCATAAATAATATATAACATTCACTTAGTAGTAACCAGCTATGCAAAGACCTTAAAACTGAAAATCAAAAGAAACAGCAAACAACAGATAGAGATCCACTCATTATCCAGGTAATGGAGTAATAAGACAACATAGGTGATTGGAAATATGGTATTATAGAAACTCTTCCAGAGAATATCTTCTCCACTATTTTAATATGTTGAACATAACCATTATTAAAAAAACAGCTTACGAGTATAGATTGATCTCATTTCTGAGCATTAAGCAAAAATATTTTTAAAATATTAGTAAGTCTTATTGTGGGTATAAATTTGTACAACCTCTTTGCAAAATTATCTGACATTACAAATTATAGTGAATCTCTGGGTAACTTACTACACAACAACTTAATTCTTACTTATGTAGTGAACAGAAGGGCATTTTTGTTTTCTGTCAAAAGATCTGTACCAGAATGTTCACAGTAGCATTATTTGTAACAGTCAATATCAAGGGTTGTTGATAACCCAGCAGTAGAGTACATTTTTGTTTCTAACATTTCCCTACTTACCTATACAATAAAGTTACATACCTATTTCCTTTGAAATGTGACATTGCAGTGCTCCTTAGTAGTTTATGCCCTGTATTTGTTTCTTCCACACTTTCAACTTGGCCAAATGATTTGCTTTACTAATGTGATATGGGCATATGACAGAATAGCAGGTCTAAGGTGAGGCTTATATGAGGCATAGTAAGTAACGTCCAGTCCACCTCAACTCTTATCCTCCATAATAAACAACAACAACAAACAAATAAGTGAAAAACCCAATCCCTAGATATCAGCTGTTCCTTCAGCCTTGGTCCCCTCTGAATGACCCATAGAGTAGGCCTAAACTGAGCCCTGGGTCCCGCTTAATCCAAGGGAACCCAAAACAAGATTACCCAAATCTCAGTCAACCTGCATTGGCTTATAGACACTTATGTGTCTACATAAGTGTGACCTAAACATTTATTTTTGGAAGCCACTGAGATTTTTCTGTTTGTTTTAATGCAATGTTATCAAGGACGGTGGGAAGAGGGGGACTTAATGGAATCCCTCCATCAATAACAATGTATAAGTGAATTGTGGTATATGTATGTAATAGGATGGTATGCAGCACACAATAGACAGATCTTATAATATAGAGAAAGGACATGTGCTCTTTACATGACATTCAAAGAAATCAGGAAAACTTTTAGTAAAGAAAAGCACCGACAGATTTCATCATTCATAAAGAAACATTGTTAACAATCACCCCATTCTTTCTATATGTATATATAAATGTAGATATTAGATAAATAGTGATAAAATAGGATTAATAGGAAGTATTTTATAAAATGTGATGAAAGACTTATTAGTTTAAAATAAAATATATTAGGGGCGCCTGGGTGGCTCAGTCGGTTAGGCGGCCGACTTCGGCTCAGGTCATGATCTCGCGGTTCCGTGAGTTTGAGCCCCGCGTCGGGCTCTGTGCTGACAGCTCAGAGCCTGGAGCCTGTTTCGGATCCTGTGTCTCCCTCTCTCTGACCCTCCTCCGTTCATGCTCTGTCTCTCTCTGTCTCAAAAAAATAAATAAATGTAAAAAAAAATTTTAAAAAAATACTAAATTGTGTTTCATTTTACCATAGGGAAAACAGACACAAAGTAAAAGATATCTGTAATTTTTAGTAATTATTTCTTCATAACAAGAGATAAGTTTCTAAAACCTCTTTAAACTTACAAAAACATATCAAGACAAATATTTAGCGATTGTAGTACTTTCGATTTTTAGTATGACTTGGCAATATCGAGCAACCCCTTAATGCAAATAATCTGAACACCAGTACTATTCTTCTCATTTCCTGTATGGATGTCATTAATATCATAGAGTCAACTGTTGTAATATTTATATCTGTTGTGCTGCCCTGAGCCTTATAGTTAAAAATAATTTACCTTATTTTGGTAGATTTAATACTTCTTCAATATCTTCATCATTTCTGAGTTTGTTCATTTATTTCTGAATTGCTTTGTGAGAACTTCATGTAATACTTGTTTGTTTGTTTGTTTGTTTGTTTGTTTTTAGAAGGCAGGGGACAATCACAGATGATGTGCTCTCAGAGTTCTTCCAGATTTGTGTATAATACCTTGGAGAAAGTTTACATTTTCCCAAAAATTCTGTTAAATCCCTTTACACGATATCTACTGCATTGCCCAGAAGGCATCTTTATGTTGGTATTTTGTTAAATCCACTTACAAATTAGAAAAGAGGGGTTCAGATAGATGAAGAAATTGTTCATAGTGGACTAGGAGAGGGAACTTGAGTTAGCAAGTTGCCAGAAGTTAGATCCTCATCCATGACTATTAATTAATGCTTCATACTACCATTTAGCATATGACTTCTTTATGTTTGATGTCCACATTCTTGTGTTAACAAATTCACTTGAAAACGCTTTTGTTGAAACAAGTTCTCTCGGAATATTATTTTTTCCTCCTCGTCAGCAGTTTTAGTCCTTCCTTCTCAGTTTTGTTCTTGTGTCTTTGAGGATATTTTTCAATTTTAATTATTCTCCCTGTTATTCCAGTAACATGAATTACTCATACACAAAATATTCTTTCTTCTTATATCTCATCTTTCCAGAATCAATTTCATAAATTTGTTCTTCTTATCTTCCTTTTGTGTGATTTCCTCAATGCCATCTCTTTTGTTTGTTATGGGTTTAATATCATGTTTATTCTATTTCTATTAGTCCTAGTATAGTTTCTATTTCTGTATTTTATTTTCTTGTACATGGAATTCTGAACTTGCCATATACACTATTTTGTACCGTGTACATTATAAATAACAACAATATTAATTTTTAAATTATTGTTACTTATCTTTAAAGTATAATTTGGGGATAATTTACAATGAAAAATGTCAGTCATCACTCTTATTAGTATTTCATTGTCTGGAATATTTCGTTCTCTATGTCTGTTGTTTAATTTGCCTTGGGGTTATAACTCTTCCTTATTTCTGAAAAATGTATTTTAAAATATCGCCCACATATCATGCCATATTATCTTTTTGTACTTTTTTTTCATTTTTGTGGAGAAAACAGTCCCCTTACTCTATTTGTAATTAGAAATCTTTTATCACAAAATTTAACTTTATGTAGGGTTTTATTTAAAACAATTAATTGTTTTATTACAGCTGACTTTTATATTGACTTGAACATCCTTTCTCAATATGGCATTATATATTTCTTTCTAATGTCTTCCTGAATATATATTTTTATAGTTATACAATTAATTAATTAATTTGGATTTTTTTTGTCTTTGGTTATAGATCTTTAATTTTTTTGTGTGCTAATTAACAACAGATGCCTCAACACTACTTCAATGTCACCTTCTGCTGGTTTATAGATACTAGTAGAGCATAATCTTTATGCAAAAACGAAACCATGGTGTTTTTTTTTTTTTTTTTTTTTTTTTTAAATTTTTTTTCAACGTTTTTTATTTATTTTTGGACAGAGAGAGACAGAGCATGAACGGGGGAGGGGCAGAGAGAGAGGGAGACACAGAATCGGAAACAGGCTCCAGGCTCCGAGCCATCAGCCCAGAGCCTGACGCGGGGCTCGAACTCACGGACCGCGAGATCGTGACCTGGCTGAAGTCGGACGCTTAACCGACTGCGCCACCCAGGCGCCCCAGAAACCATGGTGTTTTGAGTAAGAGTGTGACCTTGTCTAATTTAGGATTTTATTTCCAATTTACAATAAACAGTGTTAAGGTGCTCTGATTCTGAATGTATTTTGAAGGATGACCCTAAACAGAATTTATTGGTAGATTGTGGGTTAGGGATTAATAAAAGCCATCTATAGAGTATGATATTGAGAATGATGTTTTAGGTGTTTTTCATAAGTCAATTACTATTTTTATAATACTGTATACTGGGGTACCTGGGTGGCTCAGTTGGTTAAGCATCTAACTCTTGATTTTGGCTCAGGTCTTGATCTCACGGTTCGTGAGATTGAGCCCCTCAGCGGGCTCTGCACTGACAGCATGGAGCCTGGTTGGGATTCTCTCTCTCTCTCTCTCTCTCTCTCTCTCTCTCTCGCTCTCTGTCTCTCCATCTCTGTCTTCTCTCTCTCTCTGCTCCTCCCCCACTCGCACACAAGTGCACAGCTTCTCTTTCCCAAAATAAATATAATGAACTTAAAAAAATAAAATACCTTATACTTATCTAGTATATTAGACAGACATGCCACATATATATTTTATTGTAAAAATGTGCTTGTAACATTATTATTGTTCATTATCTATTAAAATACATGTTTTAATACTATCAAAGAAAATAGAAAACTATCTCTGCATTTTTTGAATGAAAAACTTTTTGAATATCAGTGACATTAAATTCAACCTCTGGGTAAAAAGCAAAACACAACATAACTTTTTTTTTTTCCATTAAATACAGAAAAAATGACAAGTACAGCTTAAACTACTTTGTGGCTCTAAGCCCTGAATTCATGTATAGTGAACTTGACAGAATCAGAACTTTCTTTTATATTTGGAAATGAAGTGCTGAGGTATGGAAACTGCTTTCTGATGCAGTGTATGATAACAAAATCAACCTAGAATATCTAAAGCAATCTTATACCTATTCATCTGTACCATTGACTTTCACTAAACAAATCCATTTAGAACACACATTAAATATACTATTTTTTTCCACATACAAGTTCTTAGCCTATTAATCCTCTCATGACAGATCTGTAAATCACCACAGATAAAGTCAATGCAGATCTTCACTCTGTTGTCCTATCTCCAGCTAACATTCTGCTATACCAACATTGGCTTTTATACTCCCTCTGGTTTTCTTCATTCTGTTCTCGTGTTTCTTTTGTTGTTTTCTTGAGGTCTTTTTCTTCTCATACAGGCTATATCTTGAGAGCCTATGTCTGGGTTCATTTTTCTTTGCCTCGTCCCAGGAATCATATATCATGCCAGAGTCAGTTTTCTTACCACCACCAAAATGGGTTCTGAATCCAAATATGAAGATGACATCTGATGTGGTCTTGTACATTCTGGAAAGTTTTCCCCAAATTTCTGTCTTAGGTACTGTCACCTTCCCAGGGTGAAGGACATTTATGACTATTGTTTCTGCTCAAATAGTCTGTTGATCATGAACTTCCTAGTGTGACAGTTACTGTCCAGATAGTTCACGATGGCAACCAAACTTCAAGAATCCAAAAAGAAAAAGATCTAAATATACTATTTAAAGTGAGAAATTATTTTGTACTATCATATATATGTTCACAAAATAAGAAGCCAAGGGTTAAGAAATGAAGAGAGGGGCACCTGGGTGGCTCAGTAGAGTATGCGTCCGACTTCGGCTCAGGTCATGATCTCACAGTCTGTGAGTTTGAGCCCCGCGTAGGGCTCTGTGCTGACAGCTCAGAGCCTGGAGCCTGCTTCAGATTCTGTGTCTCCCTCTCTCTCTGCCCCTCCCCAACTCATGCCTCTGTCTCTGTCTCTGTCTCTGTCTCTCTCTCTCTCAAAAGTGAATAAACATTAAAAAAACAAAATGAAGAGAATGAAAAAGGAAATTTGACGGGCCATGCAATTATACCAAAGGGACACTCAAGCCAGTAAAAACGTCAACACCAATAGCAGTGATGATAGTATGACCTAATCTATATTAAGCACCTACCATGTTGCCCTGATTTTCCATGTTTCTATTTAATACTTAGGGAATTGGTACTATCAGCCTTTAGTTTTTAAATACTGATATTTTACTGTTATCTTTTCATTTTATTTCTACTTTTGACATATTTGTGGACAATATAGGATGGAACAGTATAGAAATATAAACAGATAACCATTGCATTTGTGCTCACAATTATTCATCACATTATTCTGTGATCAAAAAATTTTTGAAGGTCAGTGTCACAGAGAATGGGAAATATTAAAATTCTTAAGCAAGATAATAATTTGAATTTTAGAATTTTCCAATTTCACAGTCTTTCTTATTCTGTCATTTTGTTCACCACAATGTTTCCTTTATAAAAGAAAGATCTATCAACCCAAAATATCTTCTGGCTTAATAATAAGATATAGTTCTGGGAGTTTAATGTCTCTCTCTCTCTCTCTCTCTCTCTCTCTCTCTCTCTATATATATATATATATAGATAGATATAGATAGATAGTATAAACATACCTTCTCAAAAATTATTTTTTAACAGTTTGAAGAAGTGCTAAAGTCAGTTTTTTAATACTTATTTTAATGGTTTTCATGGATGAAACAACTCACAAAACATGTGGTTTCGAATGGCAGTTTTCACTGTAGACTTGAGGATAAGCTCAGTTAAAACAAGATAAAATAATATATAAAAAAATTTAATGCATCATGTCTAAACTGCAATACATCCCAACACGCTGAATGGAAATGGATATGGGAGGGCAATCTCTTCTATGAGGATATACTACATACTATACTGTAATATACAGGCAAAATGAAAGATGCTTTATCAATGCGTACATAAGAAATAATAATAAAATATCTTCCTTTTTCTCCCTCCCTCATTTCCCCTTTCTCTCTCTCTCTCTGTCTCTCTCTCTCTCTCTCTGTCACACACACACGCACACACACACACACAGTTTCTTTCTCTCTCTCCTCTTAAAAACTAAACAGAAGTTTAATATTCTTATATCATCTCATTTATCACTATATCATCTTGGGCAATGCATGGGGCATGCACATTTTACATTGGTTTCCATTCACAAAAAAGTAAGCTTAAGATTATTGAGAATAAGATTAAGTTTATTGAGCACAAGCCCTTCAGGTGGTTTTGATGTAGGTGGTCTCTGGACTACAGACTATGATATTCTGAGATTAAAGCCATCCACTTGAGTCAAATGCAATCTGTAAACAAGTTACTGTTTCTGGTCCCATTTCCAGCCTTTATGTAACCTATTACTATTTATTTATTTATTATGTAACCTATTACTATTTGAAGTTCACTCACACACCATTCTTTCTCACAACTGCTTTTGACCTTTATGTTCTCTTTACTGGAATACTCTTACCTTACTTATCTAGTGAGCCTACTCAGTCTTCAACACCAACTCAAAAGTCACCTGCTTTAAGATGAATGGTGATTCTTTGCACTCATACAATACTTTATATTGCTAGAATATTCCTCAAATAACATTTTATTGCTCTATAATTTCAAATGTCTATCCTTGTAGGCTAAGTTCTTTATGTTTTTACATAAATATAAGATGCTCAAGAAATGCTGTCATGTTCACAAGAAACACTTATATTATCAAAAACCATATTATGATAATAATGGTTCAGTGTAGAAAAGTAGCTGAGGAAGTATAGATTTTCAGATTCCCAAGTTACTTTTCCTAAAGATGTTCTATATTAAAGTTTTTTTTTTCTTTCTTTCTTCTTTTGCTGTTGTTCTTTTTCTTTGGCTAGACAGTTTACCAGGCAACATGGAGCCAGTCCAGAATTTGATCCTATCTAGATTTACCCAAGAGTAATGTCCTGTCTTTTCTTATCTCTACCATTAGAGGCACACAACTTATTAGCCTTATCACCCATTGTTATGATAAACGAAGCAGTAAACCATTCAACCAAAGCTGCTGTCTTTAGAGGGTAATAGCTTCTTTATCTACCTGCAGCAAGAATCCTGACTTTTGTTAGTTGAAGACTGAAATTTTATTCTAACTACTATCAAAGTAGGCAAGAGCAAAGGTGTTCCTTAATTAATTTCTTGAGCTTCCAAATTCTTTCAAGAAGACTCATTTTGTAGAAGAAATGCCAATAATACAAATACTTAATACTTTTGGTAGCAGAATCTTAAAGCTTCCACAAACATTTAAAGTGTCTATGTGTTGCACTTATTTTGTTCATGTTTTAGTGTGACTGACTGTGTCAAATCTTTTAATGAAATTGGTTGAAAAATAAACACCTAGTTAGCTACTCTTGTGGGGAGCAGAGCATAATGTATAAACTTTTGAATCACTATGTTGTACACCTGAAAGTAATGTAATTTTTTTTGTCAAATATAGTGAAGAAAGAAAGAAAGAAAGAAAGAAAGAAAGAAAGAAAGAAAGAAAGGAAGGAAGGAACACAAAGTATTTTGTCACTGCAGGATCGAAGACCTCTTTGATGCAGTCAATGAAGAAGATATGGGTGACCCAAGCCTTGTTGTTGGACCTCCACATGACTTTTAACTGGCTCTTCCGCAACTTGCATTTCTTGAAGGCTCATGGATTCTCAGAATGATACACAAGCAGGGGCTTGACTTTGAAATCCTGCTTCCATTAGCACAAAACAAGAGGGTGAGATGGTCTTTCATAGACTTATGACTTATAGACTTATGAAAATGGCATTGCATTTTCTTCTGTAACGTAGGTCTCCTTTCGTATCTTTTTTCCATAAAACCCATCTCATTGCATTTAAATCTTGCCCTGGCAGGTAACACTCAGAAACCATGAGCTTCTGGAACTCAGTAGTGAACTCTTTGGCTGCCTTAGTATCAGAACTTGCAGGCTCTCTGTGCCTCACAATACCATGGATGCCACTTCTCCTCTTAAAATTATCAAACCATGCCCTTCTTTCCTTGAAGGCTCCCTCCTTTTCTGTTGATGTATCTGGCAGTTTACTTACAAGGTTGGTATACAAGGCCTTTGCCTTCTTCCAGATAAAGTTCTCTCGTTTATCTAAACCAGAAGCAACTTTTCTACATCTTCCAGAACAAATGGCCATTGCTTTGATATTATCATGACTCCTTTTGCTACATATAGCCCCCTTATTTCTTCTTTCTTCTTTAATATTATGCAAATGGTCGGTTTAGACTTCTTAAAAAATTTTGCAGTTTCAGCCACTTGCATACCTCATTTGTACTTCTTGTTAATTTCCTTCTTAACTTCCACCGTAATCATCCTTCCTCTGACTGCCTTTTTTTTCAACCACTTTTTCTGCATGGGGGCCATTGTATACACTCCCACAAGTGTTGACTACAGTACAGTGCGATATTAATAAACTCTTGTCATATACTGTATTCAGTGGAACTGGCAATAAGGCAGCAGAGGCAGGCAGCCTGACCTAGAATAAAGCAAAACCTACCTAAGTTTACTCTTGTATGGAAAGCAAAGGACTGTCCATAGGTGCTTTGAAGTGACAAAAAATACACTACTGCCAGTTGTGTGCTTCTTCCAACATTCTGAAAAATCCCCGATTTCTGCCAAATACCATGGCCTGAGACAGAATATCTGAGCATGGAAGATGATCAAGCACAATCCCACACACACACACGTGCACACACACACACACACACACACACACACATAGAAGAACCATTGGTCAGTTGTGATCATGTGATGTTTGGCATCATATAGTACTCGTATTGCAAGACATCGCTTGTTTATCAAGTTAAAGTTTATTAGAAATGTTTGTTCCTCTTGTGGAACACTCACAGAACAAGTTTACTTGCAATCCAAGGTTTTACTGTATTTTGTTTTCTGTCCATATAAAAGTTAAAATGTCAGAGTAATTAAGTGGTGACAAAATGTAATTGCAGAACTAGAATGTAATCTCCAGATTTGGAAAACAAGAGTATACACTTATGAAGGTGTAAAACACAATTTTTACACCTTTTATAAAGATACTTTTTTTTCATTAATAAAATTTATATATTTTTTTCTTGGGTGAGTATCTTTGCTTTAAGAACTTATAACTCTAATGATGTTGGACTTTACTAACAGCAACTGGTTATTCTAGTGAAAAGAAAATATTTGTTTTATTGCAAACCTTTAAAAAAGGCAGTTAAGGCATTTCTATACTATATTCAGAAAACTATATTGAGAAAACACACCGTAAGATATAGTAAGCAGTATCCTACATTAGATGCAAAAGCACTGTATTTATGCTATATATCAATCATCGAACTATACAATTGGTTAACTAATATATAAAATAGATGCCATAGAAAGTATACATACTAAGTAAATCATTCTCTGGAATTGAAGACTGCTTCTTGATATTATGGAAATCCACTTAACCCACTAAGCCAGTGAATTACACTTACTACTATCTTATACCATAATACATACACTGTGCATCGTGTTAAGATAGTCCAAGGCTTAAATTTTTATTTATTTTATTTTATTTTTTATATATTTTTTTAAGTTTATTTATTTTTGAGACAGAGAGAGACAGAGCATGAATGGGGGAGGGTCAGAGAGAGAGAGAGAGAGAGAGAGAGACAGAATGGGAAGCAGGCTCCAGGCTCTGAGCCATCAGCCCAGAGCCCGACGGGGGGCTTGAACTCACGGACCGCGAGATCGTGACCTGAGCTGAAGTCGGACGCTTAACCGACTGAGCCACCCAGGCGCCCCAAGTCTTAAATTAAAAAAAAAAACATATTATTTCATATTCCTCTAAAATAAGACACATATAGCTATCTGCCTTAACACCCATTTTATTTTATGCATTTATATGTGACAGATATTTTTGGAGCTTTGAAATATGTTGACTTTAGCTTGAATTATGACACCTATTAGAAAGCTTCTGGATGCCTTCAAGCAAAGCAAAATAATCACCTTGAACAGCACATCTCCAGGCATCAGTTTACATCTATGAGAAAGGAAAGTGCCCTGATTTTCATGTTTCTAATCTTCAAAGTATCAGAGGATACTTTGGTGATGCATAGACAGGGCTGAAATGTATACCACACCTATTTAAAGTATGATATATGAAGTCAATCTTATTTTCCTTGTGTTGGTTTTCTCACTTAGAGTCTTGTCTAAATATAAAGCTATCCATAACTCAGAAGATATATCATACGGAAGTACATGGTTTCTATACTTTACCTGTGAACAATTAGATAGCTCGGGTGTGTTATTCCCTTCTGTATAGTAATACTGATCTTTGACTCTTTTCAATTTTAATTTTGCAACCAAATGGATCATTATCAGCAACTTTACCTCTGGACAGAGTAAGGAAGGAGATAATATACTGTTGGTTAGAATCTTATTTTGTCAGATTCAGAGATGTCCTGAAAAGGCAGAAGTAAGGTTAAAATTATTATGATTAAAGATAAAAATTGCCAGTAGAGACAAGCAAGCCAGGGATTTTTGCAGTAGCTGCCTGTATGAATCCCTACCCTACTCATTTGTCCATAGCTCCGCAAGACAAAAGCTTTGAAAAGATGGTTTTTGTATGAACTGGCAACATTATTGTTTCAAGCAAAAAAGGAAAAGGACTCAAGGTCCTGGGGCATGGAGAAGAAATACCAATCAAATTGTAACTGGTAGAAAAAGAGATGATGGTTATTCCCACCCCTCCCCCAAAATGTATTAATATCTCAGTATTTCTGGGAATATAGAGCAAAGCTTGGAAATAGCTATAAGATTTACCAGTATGTTGCTAAATCCAGATATTAAGACAAAACATGTTTAGTTTTACCCATAAGATAGCAGGAAAATTTAAAGGAATAAAAACAAGTAAAAGAAATATAAAACAAAGTAAAACACCACGAATAATGTATATAGAAAATTACCTAAACTATTCAATTAGAAACACACAAACAATTGAAAGAAACAACCATGGTAGTAATTTATAAATAGAACACATCAGAAGAAAAAACTAATTTTAAGATCTTATTGTCTCAAATTAGGCTTCATTACAAAAGTCAAACAATGTTTATCAGAATGGAACTGAAATCTATTGTTTAGAAAATTACAGTGTGTTTGTGAAAAACTTATGTTTTCAGGTACTATAAACTTGGATAAGAGCACAGCTCCATCACTTACTGGGCTGATATTGGACTCACTGAGTCATAGTCTCTGTCCATAAAAGTGAAGTAATTAGCCTCAGATTCATTATGATTATGAGAATCAAAAACTTTTTAATAAATACAAAACTTGGCACAGTAAATATCACATAGAAAGCACAGTTGGTTGCTATTATCATTATTATTCTCACTAGTTTTGTTTGGTAATAAAAATATTACAATATTTTGTAAGCTCTGTTTGTCATCAACTTTAGCCTATTGCCTTCAATTTATTTTATATGGATTGAATGTTAAATACCACTCAAAAGATTCATATTCATATATATTTCCTGCTATACAATTCAAAATATAATATTTTTTGCTTTTTGGTTAAAAAAGTCTATAAAAAGTAGAGTGATAGGGACTTAGAGTTCTCTTTAAATGACTATTTCAGATTAAGCCATTAGAATTTATTAGGCAACAAAGCAGTAAGGTAGCTTTAGTAGAACTCTAATCAGAGAAATGGTGTAATGATGATTGAATGTAACTTACACTCTTGAAAAACAGTGCTTTTATTATTCCTAACAATAAATATGATTTTACATTTCAGATGTATATACATGAATATACTATACCTACAATGCACACAACACACACACACACACACACACACACACACACACGAAGATTAACCAAGTTTGGGGCTGGAAAGACCATACATATGTCACACTATCAGATGGGAGGAAATCATTAAAACTTCATTTTAGCAACAAAAAGTGGCTATATTATTTATATTATGGCCCACAGTCTAAAATAATTTGAACACTAATATAAATTATATTAAGTAAAGTTAAATCTAATTAAATATATAAGGAGTCCATGTATCCAAACATAAGCCACAGAAATGTTATTAACCCTGATTGGTATTTCATATGTCATAAGACTTCTAAAAAAATGATGGTAGAAAAAACATCCAGAAATGAACTACCAGTTTATTAAATAAATATGATCAGGCAATATACATCATATTTAAAATATGAGGATGGTTTCAAGCACAATTTATAATTTTTCAGTAGTATTTCTTACAGATTCATTTACTCTACAGTTCATTTTTTCAAGCAATATTTATTGAAGTCTTATTATGGCCCGGTTACTGTTCTGTACAGTGAGCATAAAGTGATGGACAAGACCGATAAGACTGAAAGTCCTACATGGATGAATTTTACATTCTATTTGAAACACATACACACAAGTATTCATACACATATATACATATATGAAATGCTGGATAGTGTTGAGTGATATGAAGAAAAACCAAACTAATATAGGGAGAAGTCTTGATAAGACTTGAATAAAGTGAACCAGTAACCTTTGGGGACAACTGATGGATGAATTTACCTGAGAGAACATGCGCTGAGATGGGAACATGCTTGGTATAATAGATGGCTTGTATGGCTCAAGAGGATGGGCAGAAAGAAATGAAGCCAGTGCCATAACAACGGGTCAGATTTTATGGCACCTTTAAGCCTTGAGAAGGATTTGGAGTTTTAATCTAGGTGTAGAATCATACTGACAGAAAGCATCGATGTCTGACTCATTTCCCATCACAAAAATTAATACAATGCCGTGAAAAAAAATTGGGGGAATCCTGAAAAAGCAGAGTAAACTTCTGTAATTTGGAGTTAAAGAGAAGGCTCCTGGAAAGATGGGGATAATTTAAATTGGATCCAATTATGGTGCTACATGTCAACAGCATTCATTGCTGTGTCACTGGACCTAAGAGACCCGATAAAGCTACACCAAGCAAAATTTCCAGGTGTGGCAGGAATTTCCCATCTGCATTCTCACATCATGGTAAGCACTTTTCACCATCAGAGGCACCATGTAGGAGGCAACAGGGGCTAACGTGAAACTAGAAATTTCTCACTTAGAAATAGTTTGTGTCAGGTTAGAGTCAGCTGGGCTTCAGATGGAAAGAAATTAGATGTCACACCAAAGCAAGTCTGTGATCAAGGTGAATTTTCTTTGATAAAGATTCTGAACATAGGAGTACATCACTTTCCTGAGTTGTGAACATGCCCCAAATATAGAGCAAAGCACTCTAATGGTCCCATGTAACCAAAATAAACCAGGGTTTACAAATATTTAGATGGGGAACACAGTTTCTAGATGCAGTAATTTATATATGTCTGTATGTATATATATCCATATATATGTGTGTGTGTGCATATATATCCATATATATATTTGGGGTCTACTTTTAACAATTACAAAAGAGTAGTTTTAGTAATACTGAAGCCTATTTACATATTTATTGAACATTTATCATACGTTAATGTCAATTAGGCCCACAAATAGGGTAGTGTGGTATATAATACAAACAGAGAAAACATCAATTATTTCATCATGGGTTTTTATAGCTTCCAAAAACTTGCATCACTTAATTATGAGAATATGTATAGTGATAGTATGAGATTAGGAGGCAAAAGACTGTTGAAGAAAATGAGACTCATCAGCATTTTGGAGATCTCAGTGTAGACTCTGGGTGTAAAGCCAATTTACAGGGCACAGAGTTAAATAATAGACTCTGGTCTTATAATTAGAACAATTTGCACCTTCCCTGAACACCTGAGTTATGAGAGCTAAACAAACTAACAGATCTTCTTTTGTCTGAAATTCTTGGTGTGCAATTACCTCCTTGTTTAAATGGAAATATTAATAACTGCTACTGTGTTGATGAAATATTTGTGAATGAAGGAATTCTAGTAATGATTTTATTTCTTCATTGTAGTCATCAGTGTATGTACTGGTCTATGTTGAAGAAAAGCAATGTAATTTTGGAAATTGTACCTGATATATATGATTTTCTGGCAAGTATGGAAATGATTACTACAAATCAATAATCTCTTTGATCTGAGTTAGACAATTTATTACAATTGTATTTTATCAAAAACCTACAATGATAATATTTTTTGACAAAATAATCAAGTGCTGCATTGAAAATATCCTCAAATATGAAATACAGAAAGTTAAGACCTATTTATATTCCAGTGGCCATAGGAAGAATGTGAAGGAAGAGACCACTCAGGTTATGTAAGATTAAATACTTAAATGCTCTCTTTCTGATTACAGTTGAGCTCTTTATATTTTTCAGATTAACTATAAACTTTTGTTTAATCTCTCAGGTATGTAACCTTTATTAGAAAGAATAGCAATAACCAAGCTGATAAAATATATTTTTACAAAGATTCTGGTTTAGACTGAGCCAAGTGAAATTTATGAATTTAAACTATTTTTAAAAAACAAATTTGACAATTTAATATGTTTCAATCAAGTTATTTTTTAGTTAGTTAGATTGTTTATTTGTTCACTTATTTGGAGAGAGAAAGAAGAGAGAGAGCATGAGTAAGGAAAGGGCAGAGAGAGGGAGAGAGAAAATCGCAAGCAGGCTCTGCACTGTCAGCACAGAGCCCAATGAGGGGCTCAATCTCACTAAACCTGAGACCATGACTTGAGCTGGAATCAAATCAGATGCTCAACTGACCGAACCATGGAGGCACTCCATCAGTCAAATAATTTTTTAAAGTTAGTCATGGAATACATGCATTTAATGTACGTGAGTTTTCTTATTTAAGGGGTAAATAACTGCACCATTTTTGCAAAAATTAAACTTTGTACGTTTGTGCATGTGCACAAGTTTGGATTGCTCTCTATTAAGACTATAATAAAAAGTTAATGAATTTGCCTCTAAGTTATCTAAATAAACATAAAGCAAAATTTTCAGAGTTAATGAAGTCATAATTTTAAGTATCATTTCATATATGGAATGAATTATAATATTTAGAAAAATGAATAAATTATTAAATATTATTTAAATATTTCTTAAGTGTATTAATGAATCAATATATTTTTAAAATGTGAAAAAATTAGATATCTTCAAATTGTATTCCTAGAAACAATAAATCATTAAAAAAATGGACAGGCCAAGAGGGAAGAAAAGTATTAGAAAATACTTTTGTACCATTACATAACCTATCAAGCCATATAAGATCCAAAAATACACAATATGGCTTTAATAGCTAATAAGGGTTTTGTTTGGCAAAACAATCCATATTTTTACTGAAATACAGATTATATCTTTATAAATCAAATTTCTCTGGCATATAGAATATTAGGTAAAGTCATATAAAATACGCAAATGTATGTATATATTTAATAAATATTAAACAGAGTATCATGATTATACAAGCAAATTACTTAACAGGCAACATTTGGCAAAACTAATCAAGTTAAAAGATTTATGTTGTTGTTAGCTTTCTGGAAGCAAGTCATTTAAAAAAAAAAAAAAACCTTGAAAAGATGTTTAGTTCTCATTGTGTCACAAATAAAACTGTTTAAGTTTTGCTTGTTTTTACTTGTTTAGTGTTTTACTTGTAGTGATTTGTTTTGTTTTTCTGTAAAGATAAAATTTTTTCCTAGCATTGAATTCAAATAAAAATGTAGCACATGGGTCACTTTATAAAAATAATAAAGTAACATAATAAGCATTATTCTGAATTTTATTTCTGCAAAGTGTGCATAAAATAGACATGCCTTATAATGAATTCCATCATTCTTCTGCATGTCACTGTCCAGTTTTCCCAACACCACTTGCTGAAGAGCCTGTCTTTATTCCACTGGATATTCTTTCCTGCTTTGTCAGAGATTAGTTGGCCGTATGTTTGTGGGTCCATTTCTGGGTTCTCTATTCTGTTCCATTGATGTGAGTGTCTGTTCTTGTGCCAGTACCATACTGTCTTGATATTTACAGCTTTGTAGTATAGCTTGAAGCCCAGGATTGTGATGCCTCCTGCTTTGGTTCTCTTTTTCAAGATTGCTTTGGCTATTCGGGGTCTTTTCTGGTTCCGTACAAATTTTAGGATTGTTTGTTCTAGCTCTGTGAAGAATGCTGGTGTTATTTTGATAGGAATTGCATTGAATATGTAAATTGCTACTCAATCAAAAAGAATGAAATCTTGCCATTCGCAACTACATGGATGGAACTAGAGGGTATTATGCTAAGCGAAATTAGTCAGAGAAAGACAAACATCATATGACTTCACTCATATGAGAACTTTAAGACACAGAACAGATGAACAAAAGGGAAGGGAAGCAAAAATAATATAAAAACAGGGAGGGGAACAAAACAGAAGATACTCTTAAATATGGAGAACAAACATAGAGTTAGAGGAGGATTTGTGGGATGGGGGATGGGCTAAATGGTTAAGGGGCATTAAGGAATCTATTCCTGAACTCATTGTTGCACTGTATGCTAACTAATTTGGATGTAAATTAAAAAAATAAAATTGGAAAAAAAAAGAAAAAAAATGAATTCCATCCATTCAAATGAATATTATATGGAATTGGAGCCATGCCAACAGATTACTATAGGAAGCCAGAGAGTTGTAAACCAAATGTAGTTTTAGGATATTTTAACTTGATAGATATATAATAGCTAAAAACATTAAAAAATCTAAACGTGTCCCTTGTATGATCTCTTATGTCTTGCAGATAGCTTTTAAGTAGATTTAAGAGTTGTAACAATGCAATTTTAGTTCTACCTTATGTATTTGCATAGGTTAATCATGTTTATCATGTCACTTTAATAACAGCATGGAGAAAATTAAAAGGAAAAATAGACATTTACCATAGTTCCTGCTCCTTATAGTCCCATCCTGGGCCATGGGCGCTTATATTTGTATGTTCCATTCATGTCACTTTTAGAATGGAAATAGTTGTCAATGTATGCATAGTGTTTTACTGTTATTAAATCATTTATTGACTCTTATGAATCATTTTTACAATGTCTCACCAGGAAATAAAATAGGTCCATTTATTTTATTATTTTTTAATGTTTATTTTTGAGAGAGAGAAAGAGAGTGTGAGCCAAGGAGGAGCAGAGAGGGAGGGAGACACAGAATTGAAGCAGGCTCCAGGCTCCGAGCTGTCAGCACAGAGCCCAACACGAGGCGTGAACACATTAACTGTGGATCATGACCTGAGCTGAAGTCGGATGCTTAACCGACTGAGCCACCCAGGTGCCCCTAAAATAGGTCAATTTATTCACAGGCAATGAGCAAATCAAGAATAATAGGCTAAAAAATACTATAAAAAAATAGGAGGATGCCTGGGTGACTCAGCCAGTTATTCATCCTACTTTTCATTTTGATCAAGTCATGATCTCATGGTTCATGGGTTTGAGCCCCACATTGGCACAGAGCCTGCTTGGGATTCTCTCTTTCCCTCCCTCTCTCTCTCTGTTTCCCCCCTGATCTCTCTCTCTCTCTCTCTCTCTCTCTCTCGCTCTCTCTCTCTCTCAAAATAAATAAACACAATTATTTTTTAAATAGAATAATATGCTAGTCCCTGATAATTCCATCTCTTATACAGTTATCTTACACATATCTTACCTTCTTGCTTTTTATAGAATAGATTTGATCTTATTGGCTATCAAAGTTCTTTAGTTCTAAAGATAATGCAATTATATTGGTTTCAACTATACACTTTGACCTATCATAAAAAATAGTTGAGAGACCTTCCTAAAATATATTATATTTAAGAAGATATGTTAAACAGAGAAGTGTCTGAGGTATAAATATTCTTTACTGTATGCTGACAAATTTATATATGCTTAAGAAATAAATGATCAAGGCTTAAGGTTTCATTCTTCTACTGAAAGCTAAGAATGCTGACATGTGTTTGTTTTGGTGAACACTCAATGTATCTTCTCTGGCATATAAACCAAATATTTCTTTAAAAGACAATGAAAAGATATGTGTATCTGTGAAGACATAATACTCATTTGATACTTGCAATTAAATTTGACATGGAAAAGAGTAAATAGTGATAGTACCAACTATAGTGTTAGCCATTAAAGATTTCTACTTACAATATCTGGTTTTGAACAGTATTACACCATTTTGGAGTAGGCTGAAATGTTTTCAAGTATATTTGATCCGCTAGACATAAATATTTACGCTGTTCATTTTTAAAAATTAATGTCTAGGAGTCTGTTAAGCCTCCAACTTAGGCTCAGATCATGATCTCACGGTTCGTGAGTTTGAGCCCTGCCATGGACTCTGTTGTAACAGCTCAGAGACCGAAGCCTACTTTGGATTTTATTTTATGTCTTCCTCTCTGTTCCCCTGCCCTGCTCACAGCTCACACTCACTCTGTTTGCCTTTTTTCTTTCTTTCTTTCTTTCTTTCTTTCTTTCTTTCTTTCTTTCTTTCTTTCTCTCAAAAATAAATAAACATTTAAAAAATGAAAAAAAAAAAAAACAACCCTTAATGTCTAGTAGCACTCACTAGTAGGTAGGTTCATTTTTAGAAAGAATTTGTGACTATAACATGTTACCTAATACATTTATAAACTTATCAGTCCTTTTTAATTTATCCAATTGTGTAAATAATAAATATGAACTTAGTGGGCTGTGTTTCAGACTTCTTGCATAAGACAACATGCCTAAATAACCTTAATAATTTGATGAGATCTACACCTAGGAGTTAAGGAAAAGAAGGCAATTGAATTTCATTAAATGCACATTCTATTATTATTATTATTTTATTTTTATTATTTAATTGAATGAATACTTTCAGGGAATGGTGTCTTTTAATACAAAGACTCTACATTTTTTTATTACAACTGCTCATTGGCAATAGCTGACGCAAGGATGAAATAGGCAAGGGCAATATTCCCCACTGATACAAGATAAATATTCAAAATAGATTTAAGTTATCTTAATGATTTCAGGTGACTGTTGAGAATGTCTATTTTACATCCTCTTATAATACAACACGTCCACAGAACCCAAGTAAGTATATAAATAACTCACTCTGCTAAATTTTCTTACTTCTAAGCTTTGCGCATTTTTGAGGGTGTTGTTTGTCATTCTCTCCCTCTGTGCAATCAGTGTGTCAGCTGTTATTTTTCATTACTGTCAATGTGATATCCCATTATAAACTTCCCTATTCACATTTAGTCTACCTGGTCTTGAAAACTGAATAATCAGATTATATATATATATGGACATATATATGTATTACATCTATTAGTTTCAGAGATAGTATGACTTAAGGCCCTAAATTATAAACAATTTGGAAAAATATTTCATATACAGGGCATTAAGCATAAAATGCTAATACAGTCCTTATGTATTTTAAAGTTTGAAATTTTCTTACTAAATTAAATAAATATGAAGAATTTTAAATGTTAACATCTGAATTTTTATTAATTTTTTCGTTAGTTTGATTTGTTTCTTAAATAGTATTGCCTTTAGGATAACATTCTCAGACCTAAGTAAATGGCAAATGTATAAATGTATAGTAGACTATACTATAGTATAGGCAAATGTATGTACTATACTATAGGCAAATGTATAGTAGACTTTACTACTTTACTATATCCGGAAGCAACTTATTTAGACATATTTAAAGACAAGAAATTAAGATAGCGAAAGAAACTGGTAAATATTTGAGAGCAGAGGAAATAGGATTAAATATTTGAAGCAGTAAAAAATAAAAACACACTCTCTTTTTTATGGTTCATTAATATTTCATTTGTGTGTGTGTATATATATATATATATATATATACACACATCTTCTTTATCCATTCATCAGTCGATGGACATTTGGGCTCTTTCCATAATTTGACTATTGTTGATAATGCTGTTATAAACATTGGAGTGCATGTGCCCCTTAGAATCAGCATTTGTTGTATGCTTTTAGTAAATACATAGTAGAACAATTGCTGGGTCCTAGGGTAGTTCTTTTTAAAATTTTTTATATTGTATTTATTTATTTTAGGGAGAGCATAAGAAAAGGAGGGACTGAGAGAGGAGGACAGAGGATCCGAAGCAGGCTCTATGCTGACAGGCTGACAGTAGTGTTTCTTAAAGAGAATAGGAATTTATTAATTGAATGATTAACTATATTTACAACAATCTAAATTTTAAAAATAATGCTTTAATGGCATTGTTTGATTTTATTCTTATATATTTAATCACCAAAAGAGTTGTCCATTTTTCATATTTTGGATAAATGGAATCACATCACGGTTTATTTTGGTTTATTTCATTCTAATAAATAAATACCTTATGTTTTACATTTTCATTTAATCTTAATTAATGATCTGAAAAAGAATATAGGAAAATATATATTGAAATTCAATAAATGTTGCTTTAAAATAATATTTTAGCATAAACACTCTGATATTTAAGTGCCTGAGATTTACATAAAAATAGAATCAAGTAAAATATACAAATATTCAAGGATGGGAGGCCAAATATGTGAGACAGATAACATCTGACAACTAATTGGAAGAAATGTTATGTTTCCTTTAGATGTTCTCATTTATAGAGCTGAAAATTTTCAAGTGTTTAAAATAGTTTATGGTCAACCTTTCAAGATGTCATCATGGAAGTTCCAGAAGATTCTCAATTGACATAATCCAACATCTTAAAATACAATAGAACAACCACAACTAAAATCGCTGCTGGCATGACAAAATCTTTCTTGGGTGTCTGGAGTGTTCAGTTTGTGTCTCTGGTTTTTAAAGTCCCTTTAGATTTCCTTGGCTTCTATGCTGAGAAGCACAGAAGAAGCTCCAGGGTGCATTCTCAATGTATCTGTCCTAGACAACTGTCTTATTTAATTGGCTGATCTATTGTTCCCTGCTCATGTTACTATCGTTCATGTCCTGTCTCTCTGTGTATTTTTAAACTTTGCCATTTTAATTTACTTGTTATGCACATGCATAACACATCCCAGATAAACAAAAATGGTTTTAGGTTTCCATTACTTTTTAAGCATCTAAGACCAAACCTGAGAACATATACTCTGCCGCATATGTCTTGCTTGTGTGTCTTACAAAATTTATAAGCTGTGTTTTATTCTCCACATCAGTTTAAGTGTCAGGAATGATATATGTAGTAATTTGTAGAGTAGTAGACCAAACATTGATGAGCTGACAGGTGTTAGATATGTGCTATCTTTTTAAAGATGCTGTATTGCATCTGATTAAATTCACATTTCTGCTTTAGCAGGGTATATGTCTGTACATACAGGAGTGAAAAAAAAAATGATGTAATGAGAATCTTAAGTCTGTGTTTCCTGAGGGTGTCATTGAAGAGATGGAGTAAGATTGGTTTTAAAAAATAAGTCATAAAAATCTGGGCCTATAATCAGCACTGCTGTAGTTACGAAGTTTAATGCTGGGATATATGAATCAGAACACAGCATATATATTTTTTCCCTGCTTCCAATCAAAATCACTGGTATATTATTCACTGCAAAAATTCTCTGTGAATAAAACAGGATGCGGAAGGTACTCAGAGCAACTTCAATTTATGACGGAACGGTGCTCTCTCTGAAACCTTCAGCTGGTACACTCTTAGCACAGAACCCCATCTACCTTTCCAAGTAATGGGATGAATAACAAACTACTTGTTAGAGTAAATGAAATGTTCCTCCCCGCCCCGAACTCCAGATT
Source organism: Neofelis nebulosa (assembly GCF_028018385.1). Lineage (NCBI taxonomy): Eukaryota > Metazoa > Chordata > Mammalia > Carnivora > Felidae > Neofelis > Neofelis nebulosa. The sequence goes on from NC_080782.1 coordinate 181,985,837, forward strand.
TCAGGAACTTCTCACTGCTTGTCGTGCTGAGAACTTCACGCCTTGTACTTGAGAAGAGAATTGTAATCTGCTCACTAATATCTCCCAGACTGATGCATTCAACCCAGCAGTTATTTAGTGTTGATATGGTTATTGATTCCCCAAATGGTCAGACTGAACACGATAATGGGAGTTAAGATTATTAATCTGGCATGAACAAAGAACAAATTTTTTAAAATGTATATGAAACACAAACTTTTTGATATTTACTTCATTCAGTTAGGTATAGATTCCTTACTGACCAATTGCAATCAATATATTTCTTTTCTATTATATGATGTTATTAGTTATTTATTGATTTTTAAAGATTTAAGCTTTGTTATTATGGACTTATTTACTTTACAGGTTGATGGGTTTTCACAAGTTTTATTTTAAAATTGGTAGAAAGCATAAAATATACCTTAATTGGCCTCTTAATTAACTATATATATATATGTATATACATACATATATATATATATTTATATATATATAGTTAGTTAGTTAGCTAGCTAGTTAGTTTGAAAAACAAAGGCAAAGTGCATATCATTTTTTATTCCTTCACAGACTGCTTCCAACCAGAGGCCAACAAATCATGGCCTGTGAGACAATTGTACCCCACTGCCCATTTGTATATGAGCTAGAATGGTTTTTACAGTTTTAAATGGGTAAATAAATTTAAAAAAAAAGATTTTGTTTCACATTTTAGAACGATCTAGGATTCAAATATCAGTGCCCATAAATAAAGCTTCATTGGAACAGAACCATATCTACTCTTTTACATACTGTCTATGGCTGCTTTCAAGCTACAATTGCAGAGTAATTGCATCAGAGATCAGAATGTGCCTTCATATGCTTTACTCTTGCTCTCTAACTTATGTGTTTAACTCTTATGTAGATGCCTTTACATTCCACATCCACTGACCCCAGGTATTTTTTATCTCCTTTTGGTCTTTGAGCATAACTGAACACTCAAGAATCCTTTCCACTGGAGACATGAATGCATTCTTTTCTCTCCCAAAATGGTCATCTCGACTTTGCTGTTTTCTGCTGGCCACTCCCTTGCTGCCTGCCGTCTGACACCCACCTACTTCAGCCCAACTATATTCATTGATTTTATTCATCTTATTATTATCTTATTTTAAATTTCATCTGTAAAACATTATAGATATTTATTTTCTATCTTGTTAGTTAAGTACATGTATAATATCCTTGGCATTGCCTTTTGGTCCCCAAGCTCACACTATTGACTATCTGGTCCTTTATCAAATTAGCTGAGCCCTGGTTCTAGACCATAAGCTCCATGAAGGCAGGAAGATCTTTTTTTGTTCCTTATTTTTGTTCCATAGCATAAGAACACACAACAGATGCCAGTTTGTACTCAGTGAATGTCATTAGGTAAATACATGGTAGAAAGACTTTGTTTCCCAGTACTTTGGTTCAAATGTTTAATAACCAGATTGGCCCTCATTCTTCTTTACCTCTTTATCATTTATTTATCCAAGTAACAACCAACAAACCTTTTTCATATACCATTCTCAACTAATTTCAATTGACAGTTATTTCATTAATAAACATCAATTTTGTTAAACATTAATCTGACATTCAGTTACATAATCTGTTTCTATATCATTCAAAAGTGTGTTTAAAAGAACCTGGAGTTCATGGCACTCAGAAAAGTCAAGAATGCATTTATTAATTTTAGTACCAATTAAGTAAATAAACTAACTACTGGCACTTGTTTGTATAAATATCCTTTAAAGTAAATACATCACATTCAAATTTTTGAATATAATATTTATTAATAATGATTACAAGTTAGAGGAAGAGTTACAAGAAATTAGAAACACTACAAGTAGAGAATAAAAAGGATTTGTACAAATCTTTCTTTAAAGATTATTTTTATACTAAGTGATCATAGACTCAGACATCTATACAATTTCCAGTAGATACAAATAATGTGAGAGCACAATTTTTGAAAATTAATTATATGAAATTATGAAGATGCATTTCAATGTCATAGAAATCCAAAGTGAATCTGAGATTTCTGTGCATGACAATACATTTTTCTTAATACAAAACTGCATAACTACAAAATGCTTTCTCCTTTGCAAAATGACTAACAAGTGTAGTATATTCAGTCCCTTATTTTTTATTCCTCCTCAATAAAAGATATTAAACAGCATTTTTGTTCAAAATCTTGCTTTAAATACGTAAAAGTTTCAATACATTTCACATTTTAGCTGTTTGGGAAATAGAATCGAATTACCTGCTTTCCATCTCCCCACAAAAAGAAAAGAAAGATTTTGGACAAAAGTTCTCTAAAAAAGCATTTTTATTTTATTTTATTTTATTTAAGTTTATTTTATTTAAGTTTATATATTTTGAAAGAGAGAGACAGAGGAGAACACGAGCAGGGGAGGGACAGAAAAAGAGGGAAAGAGAGAGAATCCTAGGCAGGCTCTACACTGTCAGTGCAGAACCCGACATGGGGCTTGAACTCACAAACTGCTAGATCATGACCTGAGTCGAAATCAAGACTGGTGCTTAACCAACTAAGCAACCCATTCGCCCCTAAAAAAGCATTTTTAAAGTAAAATATATTCAACTGCAATTGGTATAAGCATGTTTTTAAAGTAATACATATGCAGATATAAATGAGGTATGTGGGGCCATACTGCTTAAACTATACATTATTAAATACAGTGCTTGATAATCAAAATCTAGTCTTAGAACTACACTCCAAATTGTAAAAGACAATTGTGAACATACATTTGTATATACCTTCTTTTGGGTGATTTTTAGTTTCAAATAACTTTAAGCTTATCAATAGTCTAATTCATTTATTAATGAAATTGATAAGCTGATAATAAAATATATATAAAAACACAAAGGATCTCAGATACACAAAACAAGTCTGAAAAAGAAAAACATTAGAGGATTATACTACCTGGTTTCAAGACTTAGTATAAACCCACAGTTATCAAACACATAGAATGATAGAACAGAGTGGAGGGTCCCAAATGGACCTACACTTTTATGGTCAATTGATACTTGGCATAGATGAAAAGGTAACTCACGGCAGAAGGAATAATGTCTTCAAGAAATAATGCTGAAACAATTAGGAAAAATGTGAATCTCTAACCTTACTTCAAACTCTACAAGAAAGTGACCTAGAAAAGGATCATATGTGGATGGATCATATATCTATACATATATAAAAACTATATAACTTCTTAGAGAAAGCATAGTAAAACATCCTTATGACCTTTGGAAAATAATTTGTCAGTTTCTAATAACATGAGAAATAAATTTGACAGATGACCCAGCAATTCCACTCCTATGTATTTATTGAAGAAAAAGCAGGTGTATGTTCATGTAGAGACTTCTGCAAAGGATGCTCATAGTTATTTCTTCCAGAACCAAAACTGGAAACAAGCCAAATGTCAATTAACAAATGAATGGATAACTAAATTATGGTATATTCATGCAGTGCAATAACTCTCAGCAATGTCAGATACACAAAAAATAAACCAAACCAAAAAAATGGATGACTGTTAAAAGCATTCTGAGAAGCGATAAAAGCCAGGCATGAAAGACTTTGTTTTGTATAACTGCATTTATATAATATTTTAGAGTTAAATGGATGCATTTTTATATATAAATTACATCTTGGTAACCAAGTTTACTTAAATATTAAAAATTCATTGCTGGTGTATATTTTACTTAAACTTCCACTACATATTACTATATTCTTAAATATTTTAGCTTTTGACCCATATATGCTAACTAAATTAATTGTGGATAGACAAGCACAAGTAATAAGCCAAAGCTCAAAACTAGGATCACACTGTCTATAAGATGGAGGTTTCCATTGACTAGTGTATTCTGGGTTTTAATGTCTAGACTTACTAATATTATCCTAAATATCTAGACTTACTAATATTATCCGAAATGTTAACCTGAGGTTTCTGGAACAGAGCAGATTATTATGACTTACGTAAAGTGATCACCACAGCGGCACCCCGTTGCCCCAATTCTAGCCCCTGGTCTAACGTGATGAGACCCAGATGTCATCGTACACATAACTGAGTCTACTGCAGGTGAGGAGCCCACAGAAAATGAAGCCGGGTGGTTATGTGGAAAACAGCTAGCTGTTTCTTCTCCTCTCCTGGGTAGGAGATCTTTCACTCCCAAGAGCAATTTCTCCTTGGAAATACCAAGGAGAAAGGTCCAGACCCTTTTCTCTTTAAAATGTAAATAAATTCCTCCTACAGGAAGTGAAACCCTTTTCGGTTTTACAACTCAGGAATGTTTTCAGCAGTTCCAGGTCTTATTCCTCCTTGAAATGTAATCACATACCTTCAAGGGAGGTAAATCTCTCCGCAGCTCACACTAGCTACAGTCATAATTTAACTTCCAGGCTCAACTTTTAACCCAGGTCCCAAATTTTAATAAAATTTGCTCAGAAAGCTCCAACTGAACAAAAACAGTATTTTTGCTACAGTTCAACACCTATGATCCCTCTTAATTAAATATTCTCCTAAATAGTACTAATTCACACATATTACCATGTTATGTTGTATGAAATAAACTTATTTACCTACACCATTTCATTGTACATTCAGTTTCTTTGCTTCTAATTTGTTGCAATTTTAAACAATATATAAGAATTATAAATAAATTGCATTTTAGGTATTTCCCCAGCATACATTCATAGCAGTGAAATTGCAGGATTGTAAATTATTTGTTTAAATTTATTCAGGTGGAATTGTTTTGTCAAAAAAATTAAATTATAAAAACGTCCTCCAAAAAAATGGCAGCGATTTATACCAACAAAAGGACAATATTAGAACCTTAGAATATTAATTTCAACTGAATGGGTATTGCAATTATTTTTATATTTTCAATTTGCTTTAATTTTGGCTTATTGAGTGCTTTGGTCTACAGGTATTTTGAATTATATATTATAAATTATGCCATTTTTCATCATTTGTATCCTTTTTGTTTATATTTTAAAGTCCCAGGGTGCCTGGGTGGCTCAGTGGATTGAGCATCCAACTTCAGCTCGGGTCATGATTTCATGGTTTGTGAGTTCTAGCCCCACGTCGGGCTCTGTGCTGACAACTTGAAGCCTGGAGCCTGCTTCGGATTCTGTGTCTCCTTCTCTCTCTGCCCATCCCCCACTTGTGCTCTGTCTCTGTTTCTCAAAAATAAATAAATAAATGTAAAAAAAAAGTAGAAGAAAATATATATATTTTAAAGTGTCATGAAAAGACATCCAGAAAAAAAATGACATTTTCAGGACTCCTGTTCACTCAGTCAGTTAAGTGTCCAACTCTTGGTTACAGCTCAGGTCATGATCTCAGGATTGTGGGATCCAGCCCCGAGTTGAGCTCCACCTATCAGTGTTGAGCCTGCTTGGGATTCTCTCTCTGCCCTGCCCCCCACTCTGTGCACTTGAGTTGTTTTCCCTTTCTCTAAGTGAATAAACTTAAAAAAAAAAAAAAAAAAAAAAAACTTTGTTAAAAAAATGACATTCTCTTCTGGTTATCTTATAGTGTTGTTTATAATATATGATTACTTAATACATTTTATAATATCAAAAATATCAAAAACAGAATAAGAGCCTAACAATAAAACTCTGTATTTATGCACAGATCCTGTTTGACTAAAGATGATGAACCAAAATGGCTTTATGCTCACTGTTTTCAATTCAGTAAAAATTCAAGCCATATAGTATATAGTAATTTGCATACTGTAATAACTTATACTGTATTGTATGCAGTAATTTGAATAAATTAAGTAAATATTCTACAAAATAATTTAAATATAATAATTTAAATGAAGTAAAATTAAACTAAATTAAAAATGGAGTGACAAGAAGAAACGTGATCAGTGTCCAGATAAAAGAAGAGAAGGAGAACCAAAACACCAAGAAATAAGCTTGGGACAATGGGTCTGAGCACCAAGGCCCCAGGGGGTCCACGTTTCTATAAGGGGCTTCAACTCTTACTGATGCAAGAAAGGGAAATGGGAAGAGGTGACAGATGTGGAAGGAATGTCAGGTAAATCCTCAGCCTCTTATCTGAGGCCCAGTACATGGAAGAAGATCAGCATTTCATATAGTTTGTACCCAAACAAAAGGTCCCCTTCTGTGGGAAAGGCTGCTTGACTCAGAGGAGCAACCCACTGAACCCTGACTCTGCGATACAGTCAGCCAATGGTCATCTTCAGAAAAGATAAGCAAGATAATACCAGGAATACAAAATATGCACAAGAGACATTTATGTGGCTTTAGAGGGAGATCATGTCCATGCCGAGCTATAGGAAGTATTTTCACCGGGCGAGAGAGATGAGAGTGAGGATTTGGTTATCCATAGCCACGCTGTGTGAAGAGAAGGAGACAAAACTCCAAGTGTGGGAGAAGAGAAGAGGCAGAGGGTGACTCTATCATTGCTCTAGTGTGGCATGGGATTAACATTTGTTATCATCTATTACTTTTTAAAAAGTCATCTTTTGTACTGCTTTGTGTTCAGGGAATATTCTGTCACATAAATACATCATCAAAATTTAAATTAATAAATAAAAATCTTTTTATAGGTGAGAAGATGAGAATGAGGGGGCAGGTGGAGAGAGTTAAGAGCAAGTGGGGGAAATGCAGTCATAAAGAAAATGAATTAGGGAAAAGTGAAGTCGGATCTGACTTCATTCTTGATATATTTATAAGTGTCAAGAGTATATATTTCAAGTGACGAAACGAACTACCATAAATGGATCTATACATTTAAACAGTATTTTTGCTACAGAAAAAAAAATGGCAGAAGTTGTAATGAGGAAGGCATATGAGAATATAGGAAAAAAATAATACATTTTTTAAAAACATAAGCCATTACCTCTTTTCCTATTTTCATTATTTGCTGTTCTTAACAAGTATCCGTTCTTAAACTGTATGTAAAATCTTCAGTGTATTATGAAATTCTATTCTCACTCTTTATATACATTTTGAATATATACAATATACACATTTTATATACATTCTATATCCACTGTGTGCATTATATATTTTTGAATGAATATATATGTATATATTTTGAATGAATATATACATATATATATGTTGAATGAATATATATATAAAGATAGAGAGAGTGTATGAGAGACAGCTTAATAACCACTGTGATTATGGCGCACATTACCTTTTTAGCCACACTCCTTTTCCTCACTCACAGCATGAGATTTTTGCTCATATTGAGTTGCTCCGTCTCACACACCAGCACGACTGCATGGAATGTTGGAAGGTCTCACTTCTCATCAGTAGGAAGTTCTGTTATATTGTTTCCTGCTGTGCTTCACTGAGTCCTCCGTACTATTCTTCAAGCTCCTTGCTTGCATCAATCTCCTTTCATCTTTCTGTGGTTTTGTACTTTTACCCAGTCTTTCCCCACACTCAAGCCAGCTCCACTATTTCAAGTGTGTCTTTGATAGCAGTGGATTGAGTAAGACAGAAAGCAATCTGGAGGTAGTCCTTCACATTCTTTTATTAGTAAGGAAATTAGCAGTAGTATTACTCTTTCATAAAAACTTTGGGATTTTGATGTATGTCCTCAAGGGAATATAATGAAAGCATGTTGGTTCACAAGCTGTCCCCTCTACACAGAAGGCAAGGGGAGACTGAGAAAAGAGGCAGCTGTTCCAGATTGGTAGGTGGCAGGTTGAATAAGCAAGGAACTTACTTGTCTTGGACAGCCACAAGATGAGTAGATGTCTGCACCCACCTGCCATGATATAAACAATTATATAGAGGTCCTAACTGGGTTCAATCACAGTATATTATCCAGATGGTCTCAACAATACATTGCTCTCTCAAGTCTGAATCTTTGAAACAGCTCCCAATGTGGGGAAGGTGAGGAGTGTGTACATTTCAAGCATAGGAAAGAAGGTGAGGTGCCTCCGATTGCAGAGTCCAGTTCTTGGGGCAACTTGTGGTCATGTCTTCTCTGTTACCTCCTCCAACAAAGCAAGAGAGATTTGGTCTGCCATTTTATCCATGACCATTTTCAATTATATCAGTTTACTTGTTATTTTTGTTTTGCACTTGGCTCCTTCTTTAAATATTTTTTATGGAGGTTATAATAGAGGATCAAAGTAGGAAAAGAATGAAACTGATGTCTTTCGCTTTTATTTTTATTTTTTTTTTTTTGAAAATTTTATAATTTTGTAATTTTAATAATTTTGGGTTAGGCATGCTGGTTACGAATGTGGGATTTATTTATTTATTTATTTATTTTTATTTTTTTTATTTTTTAATATATGAAATTTACTGTCAAATTGGTTTCCATACAACACCCAGTGCTCATCCCAAAAGGTGCCCTCCTCAATACCCATCACCCACCCTGCCCTCCCTCCCACCCCCCATCAACCCTCAGTTTGTTCTCAGTTTTTAACAGTCTCTTATGCTTTGGCTCTCTCCCACTCTAACCTCTTTTTTTTTTTTTTTCCCTTCCCCTCCCCCATGGGTTTCTGTTACGTTTCTCAGGATCCACATAAGAGTGAAACCATATGGTATCTGTCTTTCTCTGTATGGCTTATTTCACTTAGCATCACACTCTCCAGTTCCATCCACAGCAATCTCTTACTCGGCACATCCCCAAAGGCAAGGGAATTAAAAGCAAAAGTGAATTACTGGGACCTTATGAAGATAAAAAGCTTCTGCACAGCAAAGGAAACAACCAACAAAACTAAAAGGCAACCAACGGAATGGGAAAAGATATTTGCAAATGACACATCGGACAAAGGGCTAGTATCCAAAATCTATAAAGAGCTCATCAAACTCCACACCCGAAAAACAAATAACCCAGTGAAGAAATGGGCAGAAAACATGAATAGACACTTCTCTAAAGAAGACATCCGGATGGCCAACAGGCACATGAAAAGATGTTCAACGTCGCTCCTCATCAGGGAAATACAAATCAAAACCACACTCAGATACCACCTCACGCCAGTCAGAGTGGCCAAAATGAAGAAATCAGGAGACTATAGATGCTGGAGAGGATGTGGAGAGACGGGAACCCTCTTGCACTGTTGGTGGGAATGCAAATTGGTGCAGCCGCTCTGGAAAGCAGTGTGGAGGTTCCTCAAAAAATTAAAAATAGACCTACCCTATGACCCAGCAATAGCACTGCTAGGAATTTATCCAAGGGATACAGGAGTACTGATGCATAGGGGCACTTGTACCCCAATGTTTATAGCAGCACTCTCAACAATCGCCAAATTATGGAAAGAGCCTAAATGTCCATCAACTGATGAATGGATAAAGAAATTGTGGTTTATATACACAATGGAATACTACGTGGCAATGAGAAAGAATGAAATATGGCCTTTTGTCTTTCGCTTTTAGATGCTAGGCTTCTGTACTAACTTTGCTTCAACTTTGGTTGCACACTCTTGCTACTTGAGTTGATCTCAATATTTGATCAGCCTGCTCATTATGTATGTGATACGTATATGACTGAGAAAAATGACTGTCTCTATCAAGGAAATGATATTTCATTCATCACTCTCCTTCACAGGATAAATTTGCTAAGATTTTGGGTACTCAGGACTCACTCTATTTGTATTAAATTATTGGCTGTATGATCCTAGATAAATGACTTAATGTCTTATTTTCTCAAATTTACCAAGTTTATAATTTCTAAATAATAGCAATGAAAATAGTACTATCAGCTAATTAATAAGATGAAGATTGGATTAATAATTCACCTTAATAATTTATCTTAAAATTCTGACACATGATTAGTGCTCAAGAAATGCCACATTATTATATTTACTACATCATTTTTCTCTCCTTAAGGTATCACTATGTCCATCCTGTCTTCTAAACTGTATTTTCTATCCTTTCTTCCTCCTGACACTAACATCCTAGCTTTCTACTTCCCTAATAAGCAAACATCCTGAACTAAAATTCTACATTCTACCTTTTAAACTCTGAATATTCCACATACACAATTTCAAGGTGGTTTCAACACATGTAACTCTCTTGAAAATTCATCTATGACTTTCTAACTTCCAATGAAATTTGACAAAATCTTTGATATGTTTGATAAGGTATTTTACCTAACACTTACAGAAACATGGTACCACTGACTTAACCTAAAGCCAGATAAAAGTGCATGATGGGAGGGCAAGCTGGAAGGTTGACTTCCTTTCAGAAATGGAGATGGTTGGGCTCCCCTGCCTATGAAGTGAAATGTCCTATAAGATTTCACTTGAAAAACCGTAACATGTACTGCCTATCTGAGGATGTTCACATAAAGAGGAAACTCTTCCACCTCCTAAAAAACAAAATAAAATGCAAAACCACAACAACAATAACAAAAATCAATCCTGGAGGGAAGTAAGAAAACCACATGGGTCGATCTGTTGGGTTGATGTTTGAATCTGTGCTGTCTTCCATGTTACCACAGGGCCGGAATCTTGAGTTACAAATAAAGTAATTTCTTCAGGATTTCAGAGCATATGATCAGCATGGAGACAATGTCGAAAACCACTAAACATGACATGTGGGAAGAGACAGAGGTGGCCAAAGAAGAACTCAAGGCAAGATAAGCTTACCAAATGAAAAAATATATAGAGAGAGAAAGAAAAAAATAAAAATTCAATAAAATGTAAATTAAAAAATTAAATAAATTCATCTTGAGATGGGTTTAGTGCAGATGAAATGAAAAAATTAAAATAAAGTAATAATTTACAAAATGAGTATAAAATAATTGCATGTATAATATTTGCAAATATAAAGGGAGAAGCAATGATCTATTTCCAAATTATGGATTTTTTAAATGTTTATTTATTTTGGGGAGAGAGTGAAAGCCAGAGAGGGTTAGAGAGAGAGACACAGACTCGGAAGCAGGCTGGAGCCTGATAGGTGTCTCAAACTCCTGAACCATGAGATCATGAACTGAGCTGAAGCCGTAGGCTTAACCTACTGAACCACCCAGGTGCTCCCCCCAAATTATGTTTTTTTAAAAGAAAATATAAAAACTTTGTATTCCTGACTACATACACTATGGATTTCAAGTTCCAGTGTCAGATGCATGGCAAGAGCCTTCAAAATAGCCTTTATCTCCTTTCTAATGGTTCTGATTTTCTGATTGAACATGAACTGACAGACAATAGTCTACTAAAAATGTTTCCAGAAAACAGAACCTTAATGGATATATTCTGTGAATTGATTCTTAGTTATCTGGAGTTGTTTTTCTAATCTGATTAGATTTAAAGGTGTTATTGACCCTGTTCCTAGTAATAACGGGGCATGCAGTGGCATAAATATATTTATGGAGATAATCATATAGTAATCAACTGGCAATGTATTTGTTTCCCCTGCCTACAATGCTGGGATCTGGTAATGTAGCGTTCTTAATTCCAAATCAGGGATACTTCTGCCACAGCGCACAATGGTTTCATTCATTGGAGAAGTTGAGACTGCCACACAAACACTTTGGGTTTCCCATGTCAATGAATCAACTGACAAAGAAGGGGGGTATTGTACGGGTGATTGATTTTGATAACTGAGGCAGACTTGGGGATGCTACAATGGAGAAGGAGAAGTGAGGAATATGTCCGAAATATAGGAAATCTTCTAGGCATGTTATTTAGTACTTCCATGTCTTATGATTGAAGTCAGTAGCAAACTAAAATGACCCAAGTGTGGTTTCAGGCTGCAAGGATTAAGTTTGGGTCATTCCAGCTGGCAAAAAACCACAACCTGCTGAAGTGCTTTCTAAGAGCAAAGACATATAGAATGGATAGGGAGAGAAGGTAATTATAAATATCGCTATAACTAAGAGAAGAGGGGTAGAAACAAAAACTACAATAGTTATCGGCAGTTCTTTCTTATTTTCATACGAATAGATATGTTTGTGTATGTGTGTGCCATGGCTTTGTTAAATTAAGATTCAAGTAAAGCCTCCAGGTGTTGGATGGTGAACCAAGGTTTAATAAAAGACCACAAGAGAAATTGAAATGGAGAGATTTGTTCCACATAGGTCCTAGAGGAAGTACACGGGACGCCTTGAGGGGCCATAAGGGGAGGTCAAGGCAGGGTGCAGGCAGAGCAAGAGAGCTTGAGTCAAATGCCTTTATTAAGGTTTATGGTTAGAGTGCTTTGGGATTCCCAGGCTAAGACCAGATTGGTCAATTGAAACAAACAAACAAACAAAAAATAGTGGCGTTTTGGCAATCTCCAAGGGCTCTTATCTAAGGGGCCATGGGAGGTGGAAGAGACTGTTTATCACAACAGCTGTTGGGAAAGTCATTTCAGGACTTATATTTGCTTGTGAGTCTGCAGGCTGCCACCTAGAATATGTGCTTGCGTGTGGACTAGAGTTAGTCTGAGGCCTCCACGAGTTGCTTGGCCAAACAAAATGGATACTGAGGCAGCAATACCATGATGTAGCTTAGCTAAACTCCCCACAGTATGTATATATATAAGAATCTCCCCCTTAACCTTACCTTATCAATAACGATAAAGTATGTTAATAGTAGTTAACTTTACATCTCAGTATTCACGTCGTAAGCAGGATAGTGAGACCCAGGTAGAAAAATAATGAACATCAACTAAAGGTAGAATATAGTTTTAGTATATTTTGTAGGGGAAACAGCAAGCTTGTTTTCAGTAACACTTAAGACAGTTGTATCAGGGCCGGTGGAATGTGACTCCATTAGTGCTTTATTTGGAAGCTATATATGGTTTTACAAATCCTGTTTGGGTGCTGGGTTTATGAGTTGTACCGCCGTGGCTTTATGATACAAACGCATGACTCTGCTAAATCGTGCTTCCTAAAATTTTCTCGCTCAGATATTCTGGTTAGGGTAGGCCATGAGATATGTTGTGTGTGATCTGGAAGGTGATCCCAAAGGAGCCTCCACATCCTTTCCTAGCAGAAGGCTGGTGAAGAAGTGCAGATGCTATTTCAGCTCACACATGTTGGTACTTATTTGCTGGCTCATCTCATTGGCATGGGACAGCCGTTCACCAGAAGCTGTTGCACCTTCCCCAACTGTGGAGTTAGATACATATTTAGGTTCCTGACGAAGTTTGCCAAGTTTCCTGCAGGAAACCAACATTGTCAAATTGGGAGGTGGTGAAAGACGAACAGTTTCCACTTATCGTCTGTGTGTTGCAATGGATCTTACCCTCCTTTACATCTACGTTCTCCTCTTGACTGCTTCAAATCAAAAGGCAAAGACAGAGTTTCTTTTCATTCATCTCCCACAGTAACATAGAAACTTCTATAACAGAGCAGATGAAGTCTGCCTCCCTGATTGAACCTCAATTCATACACAGGTTTACCACCTAATAAATTTTATTATAAAACTTCTATATTTTAAAAAAATGATTTGCTGGGATATGAGCAGACATTGGAACATAGTAGAAAATTTAGATATGGACTCTTTCATACAGAAATTTAACATGGGTGAAAAGTGGCATCTCAAATTTGTGGCAAAATGATGAATTAAAAATATATGATGTAGAGCTAACCGGATAATTATTTGGGAAAAAAGATAAAATTTGATGCACATGTCACACTGTATACAAAACTAAATCTCAAATAGATCAGGAATCTCAATTCTGAAAAAGGAATTATGCAAATACTAAAAATTAAGAACATACAATCACAAAACAGGTGATTTCTATCATAATATTCCAGGACTAAGAAACACCTTCCTAACTCTGCACTAAAAAATCTAGACTCTATGAAAGACTGCACAAATAAATTCAACTACTTATTGTCTGTATGGATGTAATTATAATTCCTCATACATAAAAATGATTAATGTGATTATGACTAATACCATATTATAAATATGAAATACATTATTTTCTGTGAAATGTATATGGGCATATATCACGGCCAGAGAAAGAGTGGAAAAATCTGTTACTATTGCTATGATTGCCATTATTATTTGTGGTTAGTAATAACAACACTAATTTTAATAATTCTAATAAATTTTTTAATAAATTCAATAAATTTTAATAAAATTCACATTAGTAGTAGTACCAGTACAGTATTATATTACATTATTGCAGGTTTAAGACAATTTTAGTCTTCAGAGAACTAAGGACTGAGACTGTGAATATGTGCATGAAAAAAAATATGGCTTAAAAATGACTGTGAAATATATGAACACTTCTGGGTTGATATATGACTGCTATCTGATTAGCAGATGTGGCTGGCCTGTCACATAAAATTCAGAAGATTTGAAAGAAACTGTGATAACATTTTGAAAGACACATTGAGTAATTTTTATGAAAAGTAGTTAATTAAAGTCACTCCTAATGGAAAACCCAAAATTTTAAAAACATTAATAAAATTCTCTAGTAATAGCTCAAACCCTAATTAAAACACTTTTGTATTTAACTCTATTAACTGTTTAAAAGAAGCCAAGCATTATTTTCCTCTTCTAATTACAAAAGTTTCATATACCCGTAACAAAGCAAGTTAATATGATTTACTGCTCTTTTTTCTAATCTAATGATAGGCTTACAAATTTTAAATCATTGTATGTTCCTTAACAATCTTTAATGAAGATATGGGGTGCCTGGGTGGCTCAGTCGGTTAAGTGTCTGACTTCCACACAGGTCATAGCTTTCACTGTCCGTGGGTTCGAGCCCCGCGTCAGGCTCTGTGCTGACAGCTCAGAGCCTGGAGCCTGCTTGGGATTCTGTGTCTCCCTCTCTCTCTGCTCTTCCTCTGCTCATGCTATGTCTCTCTCAAAAATGAAAAAAAAAACTATTAAAAAAGAAAAAAACCCAATCTTTAATGAAGATATATTGTTGCTAATCTCACATGGAACTGTCTTCCATATCATAAAACTGCACTAAACATGAATACATGAGGCTCTGTGATTAAAGATGCTTGTACAGCTGCAGTTTGTTTTTCCTAAACAGACTGTTATCACCAGAAAAAAAGGAAGCATCCTTTATTTAATAAAATAATTATAAATTAGGTAAAATTTAGTCATGAGGAGTAAAGAATCAACTTGAATCAAGATCAAAGTCTGGATAAACACATATTCTGCTGCATGGAAATAAAGAACAGAACTGCATTTGTGACCATTTTAATTTTGCTAAAATGTTTTGGATCTTTATGTTTCATATTTCTAAAAAAAGGAAAGCACATAATGTACTAGAGTATGCACTATTATTAGTGTTTGCTCTTTGGTGATATAATTTCTACCAAATATCAAACATTTCTGTGGAGAGTAGTGTGTTAAACCATTATGAACATCAATATCTTATTTGAATTAAGGAATCAGTGTGACTCTTTCACTAGGTAGAATATGATGGGCAGTGTGGTAGAGGGTAATCTAAATTATTTTCTAGTCATAGGACATGGTTCTGGTGGCAACTAGAATGCCTTTATTACTTCTGAATATTTTGAAACATGACTGAGGTTGAATCTGTTCATTTGCAAAAGTGACATAACGTCATTCTATTACTTAAATATTATGGAGTATGATTAGATACAGATATATGTCAAAAACACGATATAGATCATAGAGTAACTGCCCAATATTTCCTATTACTAGTACAATGTTACTCCTAACAGCTGTTAATTATATATTTAAAATTCCAGATCCTAGGGGCACCTGGGTGGCTCAGTCATTTAAGTGTCTGACTTTGGCTCAGGTCTGAATTCGAGCCCTGTATCAGGCTCTGTGCTGACAGCTCAGAGCCTGGAACCTGCTTCAGATTCTGTGTTTCCCCCTCTCTTTGTCCCTCCCATGCTCATGTTCTCTCTCTCTCTCTTTCTCTGTCTCTCTATAATAAATAAATGTTAAAAAATTCTTAAAAAAAAATAAAATTCCAGATCCTAGGTTGCATCTCCAATGAATATGTACTTATGACTCCAATTCTTATTAGAATAAGGTTGACGTCTTTCATGTCCCTTGTAACCAATTTTAAACACTTAGAAACTGTCTAAGTTAAAGTAACTGTTTCTTTGATGAATTTATTGAAAATGTATAATATTTATAACTTTTTAAAAATATCTGTGAGCCAAATCTTAAAAACATCTGCCTCTAGTGTATCTTAGGTTCACGTTGATTTGTTATCAGCGTAGAAATCAATCCAGATTGATTGTCCTTTCAGTTCTATTCCAGGAAGCCATATTTATTACCTGTTCACTTAATTTCCAAGTGCTTGTTTGAAATGATCTGGTTAGCCAGGGAGATAGTCCTCCTAGAGGTATTCTTTCCTGACCTTTTGAATACTACTTCAGGAAACATGGAGATATATCAGCATTCACTTTTACACTAACTTATTTTGCATCACTACCACCATATGAGCAATGCACTATGTTTCTGCATTTTTCATTGAAAATAAAAACAGAGAGAAGGTCAGAAAATTATCCTATATTGCCCACTAGTAGGTAGCGGAGTGGCCTTGCAAGCAGTCAGATTCAAGTGATTACAATGTATATTGCTATACCGTAATACTTTTTCAATCTATGGGCAGATAGAGTTGAGTTGAGAAAAATATTGTAAACATTATTTTTCTCAGTACACACACATGCACACACATGCACGCACACACATGTGTGTGCAAATATACACATCTTTAAACTAAATAGGAAGATACTGTAAACCATCCAGTTAGACAAGCTGTCGACTTGCCATACAATATGGAGCCCATATGACTTTCAATTTAGCATGGATACACCAGGATTCTGTTTGAATTCCATAATGAATAAGTTAATAAATAGGTTTTATTGCAGGAAGGAGACACTTACATGAACCAAAAGTCAGCAAGAAAGAGAAGGCATGGATGCCTGTAATCTGCCCACCACACCACAGAAAAGCACAGAAGTAGGCAGACTTTTAAGATAAACCCAGATTCCTGGCATGTCTGTGTTCACACCCTGTACAATCCCCTCCACTTCAGTTTGGGTGCAGCCTGTGATTATAATAAAATGTTACGCCAGTGATAAGGTTCTATGTTCTGTGAAAAACATGACAGGATTTTTAGATGCAATTAAGGTCCTCACTTAGTTGATTTTGAATTAATCAAAAGGCAGTCTGGGGTGGACCTGACATAATTAGGTGAAAGCCTTTTTAAAGAGGCTCTGAAGAAGCAAACAGCATGCTCGTTTAAACTGCCTATGGAGAGGCCCATTCTTTAGGAGTTGAGTCACAAGGAAATGAATTGTGCCAACAACCTGAGAGAGACTAGAAGTGGATTTTTCCATGAGTAAGCCTCCAAGTGAGAATGTAGCCCCGTGGACATCTTGCTAGGAGACTTGGAAGATCTTGAGCAGAAAACACAGCTAAGCAGTGTCTAGTCTTCGGACAAATAAAACTATAACATCACGCATGGATGCTGTTTTAAGACGTTAGGTCTCTGAATCTGTGCAGCAGAGAAAACCAATACTACGATGGTGCATTCAGGTGTTTGTTGGGCTAGTAGAGGTTTGAATTTCTGTACTGGGCCCCTTTCCTCTTTGTGTCTCCTTTCAACAGGATAAGCCTTGTCTGTGGGAAGGTCCAGGCTGCTTGGTTGTGGAGAATTGGTGTGCCAGCTATTTATGATACCAACCTGGCAAAGTGAGTTACCCTGTGCCTGGGGACCTTGTGTTATAATTCCACGTATTTCCATTTTTTCATATTTAATGTGTCTCATGAGTGATAAGAGTGGTTCAATATAAAAAGTGGTATAGTTAGTGTATTTCTGAATATTTTCAAAGGGTCCTTAAAATATTCTTATTTTACTATCTCTTTTCCAGATGCACATCTCATTCCCCACACAATTTGATTTACTTTTTCTATCCCGTATTAAGCAGAAGCTATATGAATGAAGATTTATACATAATTATCTAAAGTAAGAAACAGAAAGCTTTGCTGATTTATGCCTCCAGATGTTTTATGTCAGACGAAAACCATTATATAATGCCTTGCTAAATATAGCACACCCATGTGATTATCATCACTTCTCTCGGAAAATATTTCCTTCAGTGTTAAAAATATAAACAAACCAGAAAACTAAAACATCTGTGAGTCATGATTTCAATGTATAAACCTTAAAGTAGAAATAGTAAGTCACCTATTTCATTTATATAACATAAAAACAACTATAATTTAATTACATACAGTAAATATAATTTACACAAGTTATTTCAACTTACATTATTTTATCATATTTCATGTCTGTGTTTCAAATATTTTTATTTTATATTTATAGCTTTTCTTTTCTTCTAATGTTCTCCCCATATATCCTAGATAATTTTTATTGTTTTTTATCATGTCTAATGTGACTGCGAAAGCATTTTCTTCTGTTGGTTTATTTTAGGAGACATAAAATCTGTATTATACTGTCTTCTAAGTTAAAGGTCTAAAGATTTTTAAGGAAACAGCAATTGTGCAATTATAATTTTAGGGAAATAGAGAAAATTATTACTAAATTGATGAAGATATTTAGTGAGATATTTAGTTAGATATTTAGTTATTTCCCAAAGTCATGTTAACGTGAGTTATTCATTATCAGTATTTGCAGAACTGGTAGTTTTTGAGGGCAGTCTTTCAGAATTGTTCTGAATCCAGGAGGAACATTTTTTCTGTTTTTCTCCCTGGTTCTCCCTACTAAAGTAGTGGGCCTCATTTTGCTTTGCTAACATGGAGCTACCAGCCTCTTAATTGCTTGCCACCAAATTGTCCACGATTCTGAGAGCATCGAGTATAACCCCCCGCTAAACACTGTGCCCTATAAAGTCAGGGCACTTGGGGAGAGCTTCAGATATCTCTGTGGTTGTGACCCGTCTTTCCTCTGGGAAAAAAATCTCTGAGTACCTACTCCAGAGTTGGGTGCTGGGACAAGGGTCCTCTCCTGTCAGAGTGATGCCCTTGCCCTGTGAGCAATGAGTTGGTCAGGAGCAGTAGTCTCTGTTCAAAGCTTGCTTCTCTAGGTGTGGAAACTCCATTCTACAAGTAAGCTGAAAGGCGGGTGACTGGGGTCTCTGTTTTCTTGGATTTCTATGTCTCCTGTACAGGTTTTATCCTATGAGTGAAGGCTGCATGGAGGGAATCTCTGAAACACAAAGTTGGGAGATTAAAAATACTATCTCCTGCCTCCCCTGGGAGACACTGCAGCCCTAGACTGAAATCTGTGGGAAAAGATCTTGATTACCTACTTAGAATGTAGTTTCCATCTTGTTGGTGGGAGTGGGGTGGGGGCATGGCTCAAATGCCATAGTCTCAGTTATATGAGATTAAGTAGATTTTCTTCAATATATGCTTCTTCATTTGTTGTATGCCCTTTGGCCAATTATCAGAGACTTTAAATGATTCCTTTGCCTATTTATTTATTTATTTATTTATTTATTTATGTATTTTTCCAATTTTCACCTGTTACAGTTATTTCACTAGGGCCAGGGTCCACAGAGCTCTCCTAAGGCATAATTCCAGAAGTGATCTATCCCAAAGATATTTTGAAAACATATTTTAAGTAAGCTTCAGAACTGAGGTAAAATAAAGGAGACAGGAGACATACTGTTGCCAGAGGAAAGAGCCTAAGAAAAGTTTCAAATGAGATTGAAAATACAGGACACATTTAAGGAATAACAAATTGTCCACCTTTGTAGAAATGTTAGAAATGTAGAAGAGCATTGAAAGAAGAGAAAGGGAAGACTGTTGGGATCACAGTTTCTGATGATGAATGTAGAAGGAGGTATATCTAATTTTGTAGACAATGTAGTGGGATCAATCACTTCAGTATAGTAGGTTAATATTTTTCTGGGCAAGATATTGATAGCTCCCTTAAAAATAGAAGAATGGATAAGCACTTTATTATAATTAAATATTAAAACATATACACATATATATTAATATATGCTTCTGAATTCTATGAATACACAATTGCTACAAGAAATCACCTTCTTAAAATTAGGTTGAGAATTTCAGTGTTATTTAAACCTTGACAAGAAGAGGGTTATAAAATTAAATCTCAAAGACAGCTCATTTTCATGATGTGGATTACATTTACTAATGAACAATATTCTTTAAAATTGCTCTTCTCATTCACAGGTCTCATTCAACACATGGGTGTAGTGCATGGTGGTGAAGTCACTGGAGAGAAGCACCACTCGGGGTACTCAATCTAGGAGTAGAAAAGCCCACTTCTTGGGATGCCTGGGTGGTTCAATCGGTGAAGCATCAGACTCCAAATTTCATTTTTTTAATATGAAATTTATTGTCAAATTGGTTTCCATAAAACACCCAGTGCTCATCCCAACAGGTGCCCTCCTCAATACCTACCACCCACCCTCCCTCCATCCCACCCCCCATCAACCCTCAGTTTGTTCTCAGTTTTTTAAGAGTCTCTTATGGTTTGGCTCCCTCCCTTTCTAACTTTTTATTTCCCCCTTCCCCTCCTCCATGGTCTTCTGGTAAGTTTCTCAGGATCCACATAAGGGCAAAAACATATGGTATCTGTCTATGTATGACTTATTTCACTTAGCATAACACTCTCCAGTTCCAACCATGTTGCTACAAAAGGCCAGGTTTCATTCTTTCTCATTGCCAAGTAGTATTCCATTGTATATATAAACCACAACTTCTTTATCCATTCGTCAACTGATGGACATTTAGACTCTTTCCATAATTTGGCTATTGTTGAAAGTGCTGCTATAAACATTGGGGTACAAGTGCCCCTATGCATCAGTACTCCTGTATCCCTTGGGTAAATTCCTAGCAGTGTTATTGCTGGGTCATAGGGTAGATCTATTTTTAATTTTTTGAACAACCTCCACACTGTTTTCCAGAGCGGCCACACCGGTTTGCATTTCCACCAACAGTGCAAGAGGGTTCCCGTTTCTCCACATTCTCTCCAGCATCTATAGTCTCCTGATTTGTTCATTTTAGCTTCTCCAACTAGTGTGAGGTGATATCTCAATGCGGTTTTGATTTGTATTTCCCTGATGAGGAGTGATGTTGAGCATCTTTTCATGTGCCTGTTGGCCATCTGGATGTCTTCTTTAGAGAAGTGTCTCTTCATGTCTTCTGCCCATTTCTTCACTTGATTATTTGTTTTTTGGGTGTGGAGTTTGGTGAGTTCTTTATAGATTTTGAATGCAGACTCCTAATTTCAGATCAGGTCATGATCTCACGGTTTGTGAGATCAAGTCAAGTCCCGTGTTGGGCTCTGTGCTGATAGCATGGATACTGCTTGGGGTTCTCTCTCCCTCCCTCTTTCTCTGCTCCTCCCCTGCTTTGACACTATTTCCTTCACTCAAAATAAATAAATAAATAAATAAGCAAACAAACATAAAAAAGAAAAGCCCACTTCTCCTTTTATCAATCTATTCAACTCAGTGTTTTCCATTCTCATTAGAGAAGCCTGTAATGAATAAAAATCCAAATAGGACTATAAGAGTGGATGTCTTCCCTATGCCATAGCCTCTGAGTCTGCGGTATTAAATGAGGAGCTTCAGAGGATACATGTCCAGTATTCAGAAAATAAAGGAATAAAACATTCTCATGAATGACTTTTTTCCAGAGAAAAAAATATTATTAACCATTGATATACCTAAATATATGCAACACACAGTTAAATTTTAACACTATGGTTGAGAGTGATGCACCTGTTCTCAGAAATAATTATTTAATATTTTCCCACCCTTTTGACATGACCTTCTTGTGTGAGTAGTGATGACATTTCCCCTGACAAATATTTAATGACTTCATATGGGAACATAAGAAAAAAAGGACAAATAAAATGCCAGACTGTTTGCTGTGCTGTCACTGTTTTCTTTCCTTAATGTGGTTGCTGACAGCCAAAATTGAAAACAATCTGAGTTTCCTTGGCACCTCATGCTCACTAGATACTGCATGTCAGAGGCAGAGATCTTGTGACAGGTGAGGAGTTCATGTCAAGGAAAATAGAAGCGTACAAAAAACATTGGAGGCCAAAACCACTTGTTCATTGCCAGGAAAATTGAGAAAACATGCCCAGGATTATTCCTCTCCCCTCTGAGATGCAACATGCTCTAAGAATCTCTCCAAACAGCTGCTACATCACATAGGAGGAAAGAACTTTCAAAACATGAGAGGATTTGTATTTCTAATATAAGGAAGTGCTGAGGAGTTACTTCAATGTAAATTGACTGCAAAAAAAAAAAAATATCCATAGGGAGATCGTTGCAACAAGAGTGATTCTAGATATGTGTTAGCCAGAAGGACACCTTGATAGAACAAGAATGAATCTAGATGTATGAAGATGTGTGACTAGGTGTATGATCTTTCATTGTTGTTTACTCGGACTGCACATTATAATGCATAATTTAAATAATGCTTATTTAAAAACCAATTACAGTGCTCACTTTGGTAGCACATATACTAAAATTGGAATGATATACACAAGATTAGCAGGATCCCTTGTGAGGATGACACCCAAATTTGTGAAGCGTTCCATATTTTTAGAGCATAATGCTAAGCAGAGTTAGTCAGTCAGAGAAAGACAAATGCCATATGATTTCACTCAGATGTAGAATTTAGGAAGCACAACAAATGAGCAAAGGGCAGGGGCATGGGGAAAGAGAAAGAGACAGACAAACCAAGAAACAGACTTTTAACTATTGAGAACAAACCGATGACTACCAGAGGGGATGGGGGAAAGGGTGAAATAAGTGATGAGGATTAAAGAGCACACTTATCATTATGAGCTCTGAGTAATACATAGAATTGTTGAGTCACTGTATTGTATATCTGAAAATAATATAACACAGTATGTTAACTATACTGAAATTTGAATAAAAAGGTTAGTGGGATCTGATTATTTGCCTGCAAACTGGGGAGATGGAAAGTCTTGGTAGGGACACAGGAAAACTTGTCCACTAACATATTTTGTGAGGCCTAGACTGATAGGAGGTCGATTCAGATATAAACATACCTTCAAACAAAGTGATAAAACGAAGACAGAAAAGGGCAGAATTTGAAGAATGTAACATAAGTTACAATGAAAAGAATTCCACCATGTGCCTGAATTTACTTAGGATAAAAGATGCAATTGTTTTGGGTTTGTTTGTTTGTTTGTATTTTGTGTTTTCGTTTTTTTCTTGGTTAGGGAAAATAAGAACTAACTTACTGGAGATCACTGACACCTGTGGAATTATAAATATTCTTCAATACCCAGATATGTTTATCTACATTGTCCACTGTATTTCTGCTGATTTATACCGTGCATAATCTATAGTGACTATATATGTGCATCTATAATGTGCATAATCTATATGTACAGTATATGTATGCATCTATGCAAAATATATGCATGGGTAATTTTAAGTAAAGAGTTTTTTAAGTTTATTTATTTTGAGAGAGAGAGAGAGAGAGAGAGAGAGAGAGAGACAGAGAACACAATTGGGGAGGGGCAGAGAGAGGGAGAGAAAGAATCCCAGGCAGGTCCACACTGTCAGCACAGAGTCTGATGTGGTGCTTGAATTCACAAACCATGAGATCAAGATATGAGCCAAAGTCGGACACTTAACTTACTGAGCCACCCAGGTGTCCCTTAAGAAAATATATTTTTGTAGGGCTGTAAGAAATTTTATTTTTTTAATAGGACATAATCAAATAGGGTTTGAAGATCAAAGTTGCACAGATTATTTAGTAAATATATAAGGATGGTAATACTTTTAAAATTTTTCGATAGCTACAAATGACTTCCAGTGTTCTTCACATGAAAATGGTAATTTGGAACATTATAGTTAAACAAACCTCCCCCGACTCTTTCCTGAAGCTCTGGAGATACAGTTCTTTCCTTGGTGTGTGGGAAGTTGCACAGTGTTGCCCAAATAAACTCTGGGAGACTTTCTTTTCAATTTAGTAATTTTATTTCTTGCATCCTGGAATTTTTGTCTTTATTTGGAAAAGAAAAGGCAATCCAACATATTTTTAACTGTATCTGCTATAATATAGCCACTTCTACTTTGTTTTAATTAATATTTTTATGATATGTCTTTTTCATGTGTTTGATTTTAAGCTGCCTATATCATTATCTTTGAAGTGAGTTTCTTGTAGATAGCATATGGTTGGGTTATGATTTCTAATCCCTTTTGTCAATCTCTGTCTTTTAATTGTTCTATGTAGACCATCTGCATTTAATGATTTGTTAATGCTTTTGTCTGACATTTTATTTTTCTATTTTCAGTTTGTTCACTTTACATATATATATATTTTTCTTTTTATTTCCCTGCCTTCTTTTAAGCTACCCATACATTTGGGGATTCCATTTTTACTTATCTATAGTGATTTTTGTGGCTGTTCTAGGTATTACATTATACACATAACTTATCTGTTGGTGTCATCATTTTAACAGTGTGAGTAAAGTATAGAAATATTATCTCACTTTGCATCCTTTTGCTCATCTTCCTATGTTTAGAATATAATTATTGTAATATTTCTTCTACATATATCAGAACTATATCACACAGTGTTACAATTTTACTTCAACATCCAACATAATTTAGAAACTTAACAAAAGAGAATTATATTGTATTTACCCATATTTTTGCTTACTATGTTCTTTCTTCAATTTTTACATTCCAATGTACCTTTTCTTTAAAAAAAAAAAGATCATTTTATTTCTTTTTACAGAACTTCTTCCTTAGGTCATTCTTTCAGGATAGATAAACTGGTGACAAACCCTTCATCCATAGATATATTGATTTCCCCTTCATTTCTAGAGTACATTTTTGCTGAATATAAGATTCTGAGTGAATAGTATGTATTCTTCAGCTCTGAAAAAAAGTTTTTATCCTATTCTTCTTGACTTTCTTGATTTTTGATGAGAAATCTGCTGTCATTCAAAAATTTTTTTTCTTGTAGGTAAGGTGTCATTTTTCTCTTGTTGCTTTCCAGATTACTTCCTGTTTGCCTTTAGATTTCAAGATTTGACTAAGATATGTTTTGATGTTTAGCTTTGTGAATCTGTAGGTTTTTAGCATTTCCAAATTGGAATACATGATTTCTTTGAGTACTTTTAAAATGTGTCCTGTTTCACCTTTTGTCCTGGGACTCCAATAACATGAATATTAGGTCTTTCATTCTATTCTCATAGGTTTCTAAGGCTTTATTCATTTATTTTCTTTCTTTTCTCACCCCATTGTTCATATTGGGTAAGTTCTCTTGGTTTATTTATTCATTCATCCAGTCTTTCTTCTGGTCCTTCCAATATCCTGTTTATTCCATTTATGAAGGTTTTTAAATTTTTATTATTAATATTATTTTGGTAATTGTATTTTTCAGTTGGAAATTTGTTGTTGGTACTTCTTTACACCCTACATTTCTTTTCTGATTTTTTTCTGATTTTTGCTGTTTCATGTGTGTGCACAATTCTCAATGAAGCATTTCACTATGACTGCTTTAATTCTAACATCTCTGTCATCTCAGGTTTTGCATCCATTCATTCTCGTTTTCAGTTGGTTTGAGATCTCGGTATGACAAGTGGCATACAGAGGCACCTCATTATTGTCGAAGGGATGTAATAAGTCCAGACTACTTTTGTGCTTTCCCGTGACACTGTGAGAGAGAGTAGGGCCATTCGTAGTCAGTGAAGATCATCATCCTGACTCCTTTTTTCTTTAAGTTTTTTTTTTAATTTTTGTAATATTTCTCTATTTTTGCGAGAGAGAGAGACAGAGCATGAGTGGGAGAGGGTCATAGAGAGAGAGGGAGACACAGAATCTGAAGCAGGCTTCAGGCTCTGAGTTGTCTGCACAGAGCCTGATGCAGGGCTTGATTCACAAGCTGTGAGATCATGACCTGAACTGAAGTTGGACACTCAACCAACTGAGCCACTCAAGCGCCCCTTCCTTTTTTTTAAGTTTTTATTTAAATTCCAGTTAGTTAACATATAATGTAATAGTGGTTTCAGTAATAGAATGTTCTAATTCATCATTTACATACAGCACCCAGTGCTCATCACAAGTGCCCTCCTTAGTAACCATCACCCACTTAGCTCATTCTCACACCAACCTCCCTCCATCAACTGTCATCTTTTTCTCTATAGTTAACAGTCTGTTTGATGGTTTACCTGTCTTTTCCCCCCATGTTCATCTCTTTTGTTTTTGGAATTCCACATATGAGTGAAATCATATGGTATTTGTCTTTCGCTGACTGACTCCAAGTAGCATTATACTCTTGTTCCATCCACATCATTGCAAATGGCTGAGTCATATTCATGTCTATATATACTTGTCTATATATATACATGTCTATATATACATGTCTATATATACATACACATACCACTTCTTTATGAATTCATCGGTCTGTGGACATTTGGGCTCTTTCCATAATTTGGCTATTGTTGATAATGTTGCCATAAACATTGGGGTGAAATTAACAACACAGGAAACAAGTGTTGGTGAGGATGCAGAAAAAGGGGAACCCCCTTACACTGTTGGTGGGAATGCAAACTGGTGCAGCCACTGTGGAAAACAGTATGGAGATTCCTCCAAAAGTTAAAAACAGAACTACCCTATGTTCCAGCAGTGCACTACTAGGTATTTACCCAAAGGATACAAAAATACTGATTCAAAGAGACACATGCACCCAACCATCCTGACTCCCACTGGGCCTTCTCAACACCAATATGACAGGAGTGTTGGAATACCTTGTTGCAGTTTCAGAAGAGGGGATTCTGAGGCTCCTCACTTGGCATTTTCTGTCATAGGTAGGAGTTGGACCATACATCTTTCTATGGCATTTGACTGGAAGAGAGCATTTCTTGCCTAAGTGTTTTCTGTCTTGTTAAGCTTCTTTTACCCTGGTCCTTTGACTAGAGAGAGCAAGTTCTTGTTGAGGCTTTTTTTTTCCTTTTTCTTTCCTTTTTTTCTCTTTGTCTGCATCCATTGGTGTCGTTATGTGGCTGACTCCTTCATATCCAAGCCTGAGATATATGAGGCAAAAAGAAAACAAGGAGTTCACCACTGTGTTATACTTTGGGTCTAAGCTTCCTGGTGACTTCCTTCCATCTTATAAATTTGTCTTTTATTTCTTTTTTTATATATACAATTTCCAGGGGTTGTAGTTGTATTTAGCAAACATACTAAGGAATAGCTTGTCTACTCTACTTTTGTGGAGGCAAAATTCTCTGAGTTAGGTGGTGGACACAACATTCAGGACATCACATTCTGTGTTAAAGTATTTGGTTTTTATTATGAGTGAAATTAGAGATATCCAGAAATATTCCCATGACATAATATTGAGTAATGTGGTATATGGTGGAACCACTTACTGAAATGAACTTGAAAGAACATTAAGTATGTAGGAGAATCAAGTGTTTCTTATTGGATATGTATTATATACCTATGATTCCCTTATAGGTCTGATGTTCAGAGAGAAGTTTATCTGGATTTAAAATATTTCGTTATGTCAGCATATGGGCTCCAGTGAAAACATGGGAAAGGAAAATTTAAAACATGAAAAATACATTAGAGGCAGATTGTCGAGATAGGAAAACACTGGGCCCAGAATATTGCCTTGGCAAAAGTCAAAATCAAGACAATAGGCAGTATGGGAAGAACCAATCAAAGACACAAATTAAAATCAATGAAATTGTGGATGGGGAGTGGACATTGTCGAAGTCTAGAAGTCAAAAGAAGAGAATGAGTTCTGTTACAATGAATGACAAATAGAGGTTAATGATATGAATATTGAAAATATGGTCACTGGATTTGGCAGCATATAAATCACTATTTATTTTGGAAAGAAATTATTCTGTTTGATTATCTTGAGTGGATGCAATGAGGGGTTACTCAGAGAGCGAAAGACAAATGATGAAGTGCGTGCATCCTATGGAGACAACTCTCCAAATTATCATGTGAGAAGGGAAGTACACAATGAGATAATAGCTAGAATGAGGACAGGTGGGTTTTTAAGGCATTCTGGTTTGTTTTAAAAATAGTTGAATGTGTGCTTGTTAATGAAAATGATACAGCGTAAAAGGAGAGGTTAAAATGCACAAGAGAATATATTAATTGGAGGTGTTAAATACGTGACAAAGGAGAAGTCAATCTTGTACTTATAGCTTTTTGTATATTTTAAGCTTATAATATGTATCTTGGCTCTTTCTTGCTTAAGGAATTCTATGTAAGAAGAGATCAGAAAATATTAGGTAGTTTCCTTATTTAAATGTTCAAACATAGTTACATTTTTATATGTTTGGAACAAATACAAGTAAGTAGCAAAATATCTAAATGCAGATTTTTAAAAAATTGTTACTTGTTGAAGATTATTGCAGCACCTGATTGATGGTTCATAAAGAGTATCAATAGAAAAATATATACAACATGGTACTTTGAACTATAAATCATATTTAATGGTTCCCCAATATTAGTTTATAAGTCTTTGTGTGCATAAAACAATTTCTTCTTACTTGGAAAAGTGGTGATATGTACTCAGATTAAAAAAAAAAAATTCTGGCTTCAATTTAGAAAGTTTGTTGTTTTAAGATCTTGCTTGACCACCTACAACATGTGTTTGTAAATCCCTGTTCGCAGCTTTGTGTTTTTCATGAGACTTTCTATTCTGGTAAGAACAGCTGGTAAAATTAAGGTTACTGTCCTAAATTTCATTTAGAAGCCATTGGTGTAAAGTTATTTTCAGGATCATTTACTTGGCTCTCGAATACACTCCTTTTAGTTGTTAGAAATGTAATCTCACGTTGCTAATGTTCAAATCACGGATAGATACTACCATTTTCTGAAAAATGAGTTTATATCAGATGGGTTAAATGCATATAGCACATTTAAAAAAATAATTTGGACATCATTTAAAAAATTATCATTTTAAAAGTATAATTTTGGACTTCAAGAACTTTGATGGTATTATCTGTTAAACTATAGGTCTTTTAAAATTTGAAATAATTATTTGTTGATTTATTCACTTTTGTTTGCAGTGTGTGTGGGAAGGTGTTATTTCATTTTGTTTCAAGAAAGAACTTTATTGAGATTTATAAAAGACTTCAGACTTCAAAAAACACTGGGGTCATCAGGACTAACCCATCAGCTTACAAATAAAATCATCAGAGTTACAATAATCAGAGAACATAAATAATATGTGTCAAGCAGTATTATTACAGTGACCCATGATTTAAATCCTTGATATTTCCCTTTTTCAGTGGAGTGCTACTCCTTTTACTGTTTTCTAATATGACTATACTGAACAGTTGTATATTTTTATAGTAGAAGGGACTACAAGAAATAAAGAATAGTTTTCCGGTTCTAAAATTAAATGCCACGTGCTGGCGTTTTAAGGGTTTAATAGCTAATACTTCCCTCCTTTTTTCTCCTTACCCAGTTTGAAATCAAATGGCAAATAGGAAGAACAGTTGGAAATGAAAATAACACTTTATGATAATAAAAATATTTGGAAAATGTGGCTTAGGTCTATGGATAAATTCACGTTAAAATTATGTGTCTAGGCATTGACTAACCCACGTTGGAATTGCAACGTCAGCTTGGGATTGCAGAATTGTTTGCAAAGCAAAGATCCCAAAGAGAATCAGAAGGGTCTGAACATTAATTCTCTGTCTACCTTACCAAATTCATGCACTAGATAATTTATCTCTTCCCCACTGGAAGTGAGTGAAGACACATGACAATGTCCAGGATAATACTGCAGTGGAAGCTCCTCTCCATGCAAAAGTGAGGAGCAGAGAAGAAATGTCCCAGACAAACATACCGCAGAGTGTGAAAAAGATCGTGTTTTTAACTGAGCTTTCTTAAATCCCAACAATACTGAATCAGGCATGACTGTAGCTATGATATGAACATATTGGAAATACAACTTCCTTACCTCTAGATTCTGAAAAACTGTTACGCTAGAAAATTGAAAGAAAAATAACCATATCACACACACACAACACACACACACACACACACACACACACACACACACACACACAAATCGCATCTCCCATCACCAAACATGGGATTTATTTCAGACATGATGGTATTAGGCCATAGATAAAAATCTCACAATATCAACGAAGAATTCGTTAAGTAATAGCAATTAAGAACTTTTCAAAAGAAAAATTATCGCTAAATAACTAATATTGTTATTTTAAGTTAAAAAACATTCCAAAAAAATTTATCATGGACTGATTCTAAAATACATTACAAAATAAAGTTTGAAATAAAATACTTTATTATCTAAATAATATAAAGCCCCAAATTTCTTTTAATCACTGACCAGTTCATTAGTCAATGATTAATTATCAAACTTTCAAAATAACCTGTAGCTTTATAAGAATAATTGAAGAATCTGTTACCAAAATTCAGTGTGTTTTCTGGCTTCTAGATCTTTTAGTTTATATAGCCATTACCAAGGGGAACCATGACTCAACTCAGGCATTTTATATGTCCACAGACTGTTCTTTCTCTTGATATAATTTCATAGCTCTCCAAAGATGTTTTTGGAATTATACTCTTGAATAATTGTTCTTGTAAAAGTAATATATTATGGACTAAATATTTGTGTCCCCTGCCACATTCATATGTTAAAACCCTATCTCCCAATGCAATGGTATTAGTAGGTAGGGCCTTCAGATGTAATCAAGATAGATAAGGTCTTGAGAAAAGAACCATCATGAGTGGGATCAGTGCCTTTATAGGAGATCTTGCCTCCATCACGTGATGACACAGCAAGAAGTCTGTAGTCTGCAACTATGAAGAGGGCTCTCCCTGGAACTTGACCATGCTGACACTGTAATTTGGACCTCCAGCCTCTAGAACTGTAAGAAATAGATTTCTGCTGTTTATAAGCTGCCTTTTGTACTTTGTTATAACAGCTCATACTGAGATATAATGACAAAAGTTTCAATAATAAAATACTGAATCATATGGGCTTCTGTTATATAATCCTACAAATCATTTGAATTCTATTTTTAAAAATTATGTTATTATCAACTTATCTTCCACTTCCTGCATTCAATGAATCACAAAATCTACTAATATTTAACATATTTTCTCCTTCTATTACTCACAGCCAAGCTCTTGGTCCAGGTCCTTATCATCTGGGTTCATCCAATATGGCCTAACAGAACTTCCCACCTGTGTTGTTTCTACTCCTCTATCTATAGACTTTTGCCACTATAATATTTCTAAAAGTTTACTATGATTAAGTCATGTTCATACTTGAAAGTCTCCAAAGATTTTAATTTGAACAGTAGCCACTAGCAACAATCAAATTGATTCAAATGATTCACTACCGCTAATGCATATACTCTTCTGGGGAATGTAATGTTAGAAACTACCCTTACATGTTCATTCAAGTGAATGCCACCTGCATTAAAATTGTTTGGATTATAAACTGGAGACGACAGCCAGTCGTAATGAAGTCGATATAGGAACTTTAAATTAAGCAAATCCCACTATCTCCTAAAAATGCCAAGATGACAGAAAACACACACACACACACACACACACACACACACACACTAAATTAGATCATAAACTAAGATAAGAAAATGAGAGAAAACTTTAGTATCTTTTGCGTATATTAAACAGAAATAATAGAGATCAAAGCAATACAAAATAAAGAAAGTAAAATTTATTTGCTCTAATGCTATAATAAAATTACAACTCAAAAAGCACACAGCAGGGTAAACTGAGAAAGACTTGTCATAGCTTCTCTACTCAATCTCTCAGAGACTGAGTCCAAATCAGAAAATTAGACCCCAGTCCCTCCCAAAGCATTCCAAGAAAACAGTAAAGGAAATATCAAGCCAGTTATGTTACTTGTGATTTCTACCTTGGAAGATGGAGTCTCCATTAAAAAAATAGAAGTACTAATGAGGGAAAAAAAAGGCACAAACTTTTCAGCAGAGCATACTGTAGACTTTTGTTCATGATCTCCATCAGTTCAAATCGTTTGATAACAATCTAGCGAGAGTCTGAGAAGCCATTATCTTTTTATGTGAGGAAGTACACTGGGTAAATGAGTCTGTAAAGTAAGAGTGTGAATGGAAGTTTTAGACATCAATTCTCTGTCTGGTTCAATAAAGATAGTTAAATACAAAACCATACACAATGTCAGGGCAGGGCAATCCATTCAGACAAATCATTAGACAACTTTAAAATTGGACTAATATTGAATATTCAAAGATGTTAGTTAAGGAGACAAATCAAACATGAGACATAGGCTTGTTGAATCCAACTCAATTCAAACAAAATAAAGGCAAATAAAGAAAGACAGTCACACGAAGGCAAACAAAAAATAACATACATCTAAAAAGATTTATTGACCAGTGTGTAAGAAAATTCCACAGATCTTTAGCTTCAACCATAGAATGAGAGAACAATTGGTCCCCATGAAACAAGAATATATAGCCCTAACAACAATCTTCAGGTAACAAAATCGGATAATAGAAACAGAGAACAAAGTTTAAAATAAAAAATAAAGGAAATGGATAAGCTGTGGCACGTTTGCAAGAGAACTAAATTTATGCTCTGTAACATGGATTAGGCAAAAGAGACAGCAGATTTGATTAATCTTTGGAAAAGGCAAAAGAATAAAAAATATTAGATGTGAGATATTAATAGAGATGGCAGATAATAAAGAACCAATAAATCCAAAACTAGTTTTCTTGAAAAAGAGTAGAACACGTAGAACAAAAGCAATAATCACATAAGGGAGAAAACTTCTGAGAGGGAGAAAATTTCTGAAAGGAGAGAAGACCAATGTATTCATATTCACAGCAAATGTGTCATATTCACAGCAAAATATAATTTTTTTCTAAATTGGGCTTGTGGAGTTTCAAGAAAAGGTATTAGGAACTAAGAATACTATATATACTTAGTAATCAAAGTTTTCCTGAGAGATTTACCTGTTTCCTTTATTGGTATCTGCATGCTTTCCACAGTCAAAAACTCCAACAGAGAATATTCAGAAGTGAATTATACTATGTGTAGGATTCATGGAAGACTTGTAAATTACTGAGGCATACGTCAATAAAAGAAAAAATTGTTAATTTCAGATTTGTTCATTATATTGCAATCATTGTATTAGGATATATATTAAAATCACTCAAATTAAATTAAAATCAGAATATATATTGTAGTTAAAGTAAGTATATATATTATTTTCCTCTCTGATTTTTGGATACATTAAGATAATTTATTTTTTTCTATTATTCCAGGTAAAACTATATGTGACTTACTGAGTCACATAGAATTCAAATCTCTGTTATTGCCATCTTTCAGTTCTTAATTTTGA
Organism: Neofelis nebulosa; assembly: GCF_028018385.1. NCBI lineage: Eukaryota > Metazoa > Chordata > Mammalia > Carnivora > Felidae > Neofelis > Neofelis nebulosa. The sequence goes on from NC_080782.1 coordinate 182,019,122, forward strand.
ACAAGGACTTATATATGCATTGTGCGCCGTGCCTTGTAAATTGTGTGGTCAGTGCTGGTGCCATAGTTAGGTCTTATCTAATTATGTTTATTTTACTTCCCTTTCTTCCTCCCTCTCTCTATACTTTCTTCCCTTCCTTTCTTTAATATGATTATCATAGTCACTTGGGGTAGAGAATATTTCAAACTGGAAAACCGTAGCAAAAAATAAAATAAACACCCCTGTAATTCCAACTCTGGAAGTGTTAACTGACCATGTACTCTAAAGAAAGGAAGCACAAGGAACTTGCCCAAGTAAGTAGAAGGGTATTAAAGTGGATTTAATAAGAGATTCTAGTATAAGAATTTCTCCAAAAACTATTGTCAAAATGTTGGGTAAATCTCTCACCTTCACTATAATGCACAGAAGCTCTCTCACCTCAAACCCAGGGATGGTGTTAAGAGATAAGTGGTTAGTTTGACTGTGCCACTTAGAAGACACAGATGTGGGTGTCTGAGCCTTATCTGAATGACAAAAGGTGACAGACTGGATTGAGCAGCCTTGGAGCCACAAGCAGAGGGAGCTGCAGAGAAGAACATGCACTGTGGCTAAGATTATGGGTTTTTCTGTGTCCTTCGTGATTCTGTAAAAGAATCCTATCCCCTGATAGTTTTCTTAGCAGTGGTATCGAACAAGGCACATCAGCCTGGAAAGGAATCAGAAGATACAAGAGGAAGGATTGAGTGGCTTGGAGGGAAAAGACCACCTCACCAAGGCCAGGGAGCTCAGGGGAGAGAGGTCTGTGAGGAATCCACAGATTTGTTCAGCTCTTTAGCAGATACAGTAAAACGATGGATTGTGGAGTAACTTGTTCTGGGAGTGTTCTGCAAGACCAGGAAACATTTCTAATATATTTTAACTTGATAAAGGAGTGATGTCTTGCAACATGAGTAGTACGTGATGCCAAACGTAACATGATCACAAGTGAGCCAAGGGTTCTTCTATCTCTCTCTTTCTGTCTCTCTCCCTTGTTGCAGGAAAGTGGGTGATTGTTTCCCATGCTCAGATGCTTGGTTTCAGGCTGCAGTGTTTGGCGGAAATCAGTGATTTTTTAGAATGTTGGAAGATGCCCACCACTGGCACTAGTTTTTGTTTTTGTTTTTGTTTTTGTTACTTCAAAGCACCTGTGGACAGTTCTTTGCTTTTCCATACAAGAGTAAGCTTAGGAAGTCTTTGCTTCATTCTAGGTAAGGCTGCTTGCAGATATAGACCCTTTTCTCTCTGCCTTATTGTCGGTTCCATTCAATACAGTATATGACACGAGTTTATTAATAATGTACTGTAATTAACAGTGGTGTGAGTGTATACAATGGCCCCCATGCAGAAAAAGGTTGAAAAGAAAGGCAGTAAGAAGAAGCAGATATTACAGTGGAAGTTAAGAATGAAATAATTGAAAAGTATGAGCGAGGTATGTGAGTGGCCGAAACTGCAAGACTTTATAAGAAGTCTGCTTCTACATTTTGTCTGCAGAGGAGGAGGAGAAAAGGCAGAAGAATTCCTCACTTCAAATGAGATTAGGGACATGTGCAAAATATGGGAAACAGTACAAAATTTTGTAGAAAATCACCACCCGAATAAAGCTGCAGCAGTGTGCACAATGAATCTGTTTAAAGATGACGCAAGGCCACATTTCTATGAAATCCTCAAAAGGAGGTAAGTGTCATTGGACAGGTTCTTTGTTAAGGTTGCATGAAAAGAAAAAGATTCCCTTGAGCCAATAGTAGTGATTCTGTGATAGTGAAAATCATCCTACACCATAACCTTCCTCTCTCTCTTATCTTACACCAGCCATGAAGGTTTTCAAAGGTAAGTGCAGGTTACTTTGTTCATTTTCCTTTATATTTTCTTTATTATTTTGTGTTCAATTAGAGTATTGAAATCATTTTATATGAATATTTTTGTGTGGCGGAACGAATCATCTGAATTTCCATTATTTCTTATGGGGAAATTTGCTTTGATATACAAGTGCTTTGGATTATAAGCATGTTTCTGGAACAAATTATGCTCACAAACCTAGGTTTTACTGGATTTGAATATCTCTCCCAATGTCTCTCTGTTCTTCAAATTTTTGGTAAGCCTATAGTGCTCAACCATACTATGTTTTCTTACTTATGTTTTTCTGCAATCCTGCTTTTTTCATATTTTTTTGCTTTTTTTTTCCTCATGAGTTTAAGAGAGAAGGAACCCTTTGATCTCCTAGTCTCTGGCTGCACCTCTTATTCTTGTCTCAGGTGAAATAGTCCAGGACCCCGGACGATCCTATTTGGTGCATATGTAGAATGGGGAATGATTTAATATTTGAATTTCTGGTACAAGAGGGGGAAAGAGGAAACAAAAAGACCAGGCATAAACGGGCTTTAAGTGTATTGTTTTGATTGTACTAAAGCCATACTATTTTTAAAAAGTCTCCTGAGGCATACAATTTAAGGACAAGGCCATGCATTCTAGACCACATGCATGGTTATGTTTTCGAGACAGCAGAGTCATTGCTCATCTCCCCACCAAACTACTCTGGTGATGGTGACTATCACGATACATGTAAATTCAGTGGTTCCAGGCTGACTTACCCCCACCCCCCAGAAATATCCTACGTTATATCTTGCAGTCTATTTCTTAAAATTTCTGTTCTCATCGTTCTCTTCATCACCATATCCTCTCTATTGGCTTCACTCTTCTGATGCTGATTTCTGACTTCTGACCTCTCTTCTGGTACTCGAAGGTTCTACATTTTTTTTTTTAATTTTTATGTTTATTTATATTTGAGAGAGGGAGAGAGAGAGAGAGAGAGAGAGAGAGAGAGAGAGAGAGGCAGAGAGAGAGGGAGGCACACAGAATCTGAAGCCGGCTCCAGGCTCTGAGCTGTCAGCACAAGCCCGACGCGGGGCTCGAACCCCCAAACTGGGGGATCACGACCTGAGCCAAAGTTGGACACTTACCCGACTGAGCCACACAGGCTCCCCGAGCATTCTAAATTTTTATTTTATTTATTTATTTTATTTATTTATTTATTTTTTTAATATATGAAATTTACTGTCAAATTGGTTTCCATACAACACCCAGTGCTCATCCCAAAAGGTGCCCTCCTCAATACCCATCACCCACCCTGCCCTCCCTCCCACCCCCCATCAACCCTCAGTTTGTTCTCAGTTTTTAACAGTCTCTTATGCTTTGGCTCTCTCCCATTCTAACCTCTTTTTTTTTTTTTTTCTTCCCCTCCCCCATGGGTTTCTGTTACGTTTCTCAGGATCCACAAAAGAGTGAAACCATATGGTATCTGTCTTTCTCTGAATGGCTTATTTCACTTAGCATCACACTCTCCAGTTCCATCCACGTTGCTACAAAAGGCCATATTTCATTTTTTCTCATTGCCACGTAGTATTCCATTGTGTATATAAACCACAATTTCTTTATCCATTCATCAGTTGATGGACATTTAGGCTCTTTCCATAATTTGGCTATTGTTGAGAGTGCTGCTATAAACATTGGGGTACAAGTGCCCCTATGCATCAGTACTCCTGTATCCCTTGGATAAATTCCTAGCAGTGCTATTGCTGGGTCATAGGGTAGGTCTATTTTTAATTTTCTGACGAACCTCCACACTGCTTTCCAGAGCGGCTGCACCAATTTGCATTCCCACCAACAGTGCAAGAGGGTTCCCGTTTCTCCACATCCTCTCCAGCATCTATAGTCTCCTGATTTCTTCATTTTGTCCACTCTGACTGGCGTGAGGTGGTATCTGAGTGTGGTTTTGATTTGTATTTCCCTGATGAGGAGCGACGTTGAACATCTTTTCATGTGCCTGTTGGCCATCCGGATGTCTTCTTTAGAGAAGTGTCTATTCATGTTTTCTGCCCATTTCTTCACTGGGTTATTTGTTTTTCGGGTGTGGAGTTTGATGAGCTCTTTATAGATTTTGGATACTAGCCCTTTGTCCGATGTGTCATTTGCAAATATCTTTTCCCATTCCGTTGGTTGCCTTTTAGTTTTGTTGGTTGTTTCCTTTGCTGTGCAGAAGCTTTCGATCTTCATAAGGTCCCAGTAATTCACTTTTGCTTTTAATTCCCTTGCCTTTGGGGATGTGCCGAGTAAGAGATTGCTACGGCTGAGGTCAGAGAGGTCTTTTCCTGCTTTCTCCTCTAAGGTTTTGATGGTTTCCTGTCTCACATTCAGGTCCTTTATCCATTTTGAGTTTATTTTTGTGAATGGTGTGAGAAAGTGGTCTAGTTTCAACCTTCTGCATGTTGCTGTCCAGTTCTCCCAGCACCATTTGTTAAAGAGACTGTCTTTTTTCCATTGGTTGTTCTTTCCTGCTTTGTCAAAAATGAGTTGGCCATACGTTTGTGGGTCTAGTTCTGGGGTTTCTATTCGATTCCATTGGTCTTTGTGTCTGTTTTTATGCCAATACCATGCTGTCTTGATGATGACAGCTTTGTAGTAGAGGCTAAAGTCTGGGATTGTGATGCCTCCTGCTTTGGTCTTCTTCTTCAAAATTACTTTGGCTATTCGGGGCCTTTTGTGGTTCCATATGAATTTTAGGATGGCTTGTTCTAGTTTCAAGAAGAATGCTGGTGCAATTTTGATTGGGATTGCATTGAATGTGTAGATAGCTTTGGGTAGTATTGACATTTTGACAATATTTATTCTTCCAATCCATGAGCAGGGAATGTCTTTCCATTTCTTTATATCTTCTTCAATTACCTGCATAAGCTTTCTATAGTTTTCAGCATACAGATCTTTTACATCTTTGGTTAGATTTATTCCTAGGTATTTTATGCTTCTTGGTGCAATTGTGAATGGGATCGGTTTCTTTATTTGTCTTTCTGTGGCTTCATTGTTAGTGTATAAGAATGCAACTGATTTCTGTACATTGATTTTGTATCCTGCAACTTTGCTGAATTCATGTATCAGCTCTAGCAGACTTTTGGTGGAGTCTATCGGATTTTCCATGTATAATATCATGTCATCTGCAAAAAGCGAAAGCTTGACTTCATCTTTGCCAATTTGGATGCCTTTGATTTCCTTTTGTTGTCTGATTGCTGATGCTAGAACTTCCAGCACTATATTAAACAACAGCGGTGAGAGTGGGCATCCCTGTCGTGTTCCTGATCTCAGGGAAAAAGCTCTCAGTTTTTCCCCATTGAGGATGATGTTAGCTGTGGGCTTTTCATAAATGGCTTTTATGATCTTTAAGTATGTTCCTTCTATCCCGACTTTCTCAAGGGTTTTTATTAAGAAAGGGTGCTGGATTTTGTCGAAGGCCTTTTCTGCATCGATTGACAGGATCATATGGTTCTTCTCTTTTTTTTTGTTAATGTGATGTATCACGTTGATCGATTTGCGAATGTTGAACCAGCCCTGCATCCCAGGAATGAATCCCACTTGATCATGGTGAATAATCCTTTTTATATGCTGTTGAATTCGATTTGCTAGTATCTTATTGAGAATTTTTGCATCCATATTCATCAGGGATATTGGCCTGTAGTTCTCTTTTTTTACTGGGTCTCTGTCTGGTTTAGGAATCAAAGTAATACTGGCTTCATAGAATGAGTCTGGAAGTTTTCCTTCCCTTTCTATTTCTTGGAATAGCTTGAGAAGGATAGGTATTATCTCTGCTTTAAACGTCTGGTAGAACTCCCCTGGGAAGCCATCTGGTCCTGGACTCTTATTTGTTGGGAGATTTTTGATAACCGATTCAATTTCTTCGCTGGTTATGGATCTGTTCAAGCTTTCTATTTCCTCCTGATTGAGTTTTGGAAGAGTGTGGGTGTTTAGGAATTTGTCCATTTCTTCCAGGTTGTCCAATTTGTTGGCATATAATTTTTCATAGTATTCCCTGATAATTGTTTGTATCTCTGAGGGATTGGTTGTAATATTTCCATTTTCATTCATGATTTTATCTATTTGGGTCATCTCCCTTTTCTTTTTGAGAAGCCTGGCTAGAGGTTTGTCAATTTTGTTTATTTTTTCAAAAAACCAACTCTTGGTTTCGTTGATCTGCTCTACAGTTTTTTTAGATTCTATATTATTTATTTCTGCTCTGATCTTTATGATTTCTCTTCTTCTGCTGGGTTTAGGCTGCCTTTGCTGTTCTGCTTCTATTTCCTTTAGGTGTGCTGTTAGATTTTGTATTTGGGATTTTTCTTGTTTCTTGAGATAGGCCTGGATTGCAATGTATTTTCCTCTCAGGACTGCCTTCGCTGCATCCCAAAGCGTTTGGATTGTTGTATTTTCATTTTCGTTTGTTTCCATATATTTTTTAATTTCTTCTCTAATTGCCCGGTTGACCCACTCATTCGTTAGTAGGGTGTTCTTTAACCTCCATGCTTTTGGAGGTTTTCCAGACTTTTTCCTGTGGTTGATTTCAAGCTTCATAGCATTGTGGTCTGAAAGTATGCATGGTATAATTTCAATTCTTGTAAACTTATGAAGGGCTGTTTTGTGACCCAGTATATGATCTATCTTGGAGAATGTTCCATGTGCACTCGAGAAGAAAGTATATTCTGTTGCTTTGGGATGCAGAGTTCTAAATATATCTGTCAAGTCCATCTGATCCAATGTATCATTCAGGGCCCTTGTTTCTTTATTGACTGTGTGTCTAGATGATCTATCCATTTCTGTAAGTGGGGTGTTAAAGTCCCCTGCAATGACCACATTCTTATCAATAAGGTTGCTTATGTTTATGAGTAACTGTTTTATATATCTGTGGGCTCCGGTATTTGGCGCATAGACATTTATAATTGTTAGCTCTTCCTGATGGATAGACCCTGTAATTATTATATAATGCCCTTCTTCATCTCTTGTTACAGCCTTTAATTTAAAGTCTAGTTTGTCTGATATAAGTACGGCTACTCCAGCTTTCTTTTGGCTTCCAGTAGCATGATAAATAGTTCTCCATCCCCTCACTCTCAATCTAAAGGTGTCCTCAGATCTAAAATGAGTCTCTTGTAGACAGCAAATAGTTGGGTCTTGTTTTTTTATCCATTCTGATACCCTATGTCTTTTGGTTGGCGCATTTAATCCATTTACATTCAGTGTTATTATAGAAAGATACGGGTTTAGAGTCATTGTGATGTCTGTATGTTTTATGCTTGTAGTGATGTCTCTGTTACTTTGTCTCACAGGATCCCCCTTAGGATCTCTTGTAGGGCTGGTTTCGTGGTGACAAATTCCTTCAGTTTTTGTTTGTTTGGGAAGACCTTTATCTCTCCTTCTATTCTAAATGACAGACTTGCTGGATAAAGGATTCTCGGCTGCATATTTTTTCTGTTTAGCACACTGAAGATATCGTGCCAAGCCTTTCTGGCCTGCCAAGTTTCAAAGGAGAGATCAGTCACGAGTCTTATAGGTCTCCCTTTATATGTGAGGGCACGTTTATCCCTTGCTGCTTTCAGAATTTTCTCTTTATCCTTGTATTTTGCCAGTTTCACTATGATAATGTCGTGCAGAAGATCGATTCAAGTTACGTCTGAAAGGAGTTCTCTGTGCCTCTTGGATTTCAATGCCGTTTTCCTTCCCCAGTTCAGGGAAGTTCTCAGCTATAATTTCTTCAAGTACCCCTTCAGCACCTTTCCCTCTCTCTTCCTCCTCTGGGATACCAATTATGCGTATATTATTTCTTTTTAGTGTATCACTTAGTTCTCTAATTTTCCCCTCATACTCCTGGATTTTTTTATCTCTCTTTCTTTCAGCTTCCTCTTTCTCCATAACTTTATCTTCTAGTTCACCTATTCTCTCCTCTGCCTCTTCAATCCGAGCCGTCGTGGTTTCCATTTTGTTTTGCATTTCGTTTAAAGCGTTTTTCAGCTCCTCGTGACTGTTCCTTAGTCCCTTGATCTCTGTAGCAAGAGATTCTCTGCTGTCCTGTATACTGTTTTCAAGCCCAGCGATTAATTTTATGACTATTATTCTAAATTCACTTTCTGTTATATTATTTAAATCCTTTTTGATCAGTTCATTAGCTGTTGTTATTTCCTGGAGATTCTTCTGAGGGGAATTCTTCCGTTTGGTCATTTTGGATAGTCCCTGGAGCGGTGAGGACCTGCAGGGCACTTCCCCTGTGCTGTGGTGTATAACTGGAGTTGGTGGGCGGGGCCGCAGTCCGACCTGATGTCTGCCCCCAGCCCACCGCTGGGGCCACAGTCAGACTGGTGTGTGCCTTCTCTTCCCCTCTCCTAGGGGCGGGATTCACTGTGGGGTGGCGTGGCCCATCTGGTCTACTTGCACACTGTCAGGCTTGTGGTGCTGGGGAGCTGGCGTATTAGCTGGGGTGGGTAGGCAAGGTGCACGGGGGCGGGAGGGGCAGGCTTAGCTCGCTTCTCCTTAGGTGATCCACTTCAGGAGGGGCCCTGTGGCAGCGGGAGGGAGTCAGATCCACTGCCGGAGGTTTGGCTCCGCAGAAGCACAGAGTTGGGTGTTTGCGCGGAGCGAGCAAGTTCCCTGGCAGGAACTGGTTCTCTTTGGGATTTTGGCTGGGGGATGGGCGGGGGAGATGGCGCTGGCGAGCGCCTTTGTTCCCCGCCAAGCTGAGCTCTGCCGTCCGGGGGCTCAGCAGCTCTCCCTCCCTTTGTCCTCCAGCCTTCCCGCTTTCTGAGCAGAGCTGTTCACTTATGACCTCCCAGACGCTAAGTCGCGCTTGCTGTCGGAACACAGTCCGTCCGGCCCCTCTGCTTTTGCCAGCCCGACTCGGGGGCTCTGCTTGGCCAGTGGGCCTCCCCTCTGTCCCGGCTCCCTCCCGCCAGTCCGTGGAGCGGGCACCGCCTCGCCGCCCTTCCTACCCTCTTCCGTGGGCCTCTCGTCTGCGCTTGGCTCCGGAGACTCCGTTCTGCTAATCCTCTGGCGGTTTTCTGGGTTCTTTAGGCAGGTGTAGGTGGAATCTAAGTGATCAGCAGGACGCGCGGTGAGCCCAGCGTCCTCCTACGCCGCCATCTTCATGTGCCCATTCTAAATTTTTAAAGGAAGGTGTGCATGTAATAGTGATTACTGTTGAGCCAGTTTACTAAATCCAAAGAATTGAAGTACAATGCAAAGTTACTAAGTCCAATAAATTAGCATCTAAGGGAGCTGAGTATACATGCAAAGGGTTGAAGTAAGGCTTTCTGGACTGAACATTCTAGGTCAAGGTTTTGACATGAAGCAAAAAAATCCTATCAAATCGCTGCTTCTCACCCTTAATTATAATGCACGCTGCTATTCTTCAAATCACAGAAACATGTTAGATATTTTCATCTTCCAGATATATTTCCATTTTTGTGTTCAAAAGAACTGGCTTTGCTAAGCTGACGTGTGCGTGTCTGAAAAGTGGTTTATTGAAAACAGATAATGTGTTGCAATAGGAAATATGTTACTACAAATACCTGGTTAAAAAACTTTCTTAAACTCTGTGGTTCTCATTTATTGTTGGCTTTCTGACTGACAACCCTGTTATAGGGACACATTAGAGGAGACTTCTCAAATCACTATGTAAATGCTGGCTCTGTCATTACATAACAGCACACAATCCAGAAGACTTTCAGACCTTAATTAAAAAAAAATCCATGCAATTTAAAGTAGTATAATATAGGGTTCTTTAATTCTACAAGAATGGTTCTCTGTTCTTCTTTTCAAGCAAGAGATATTCTAGAATGGATGCTGACCTGAGCATCAAAATTAATCATAATACTGACATTTTATTGCTCCTTCTTCCCATATCCGGTAGTTCTTAAGTTATTATCATGAGGATAAACTTTATTGTCTTTGTTTCAACAGATAGTATTTTCTTATGTTACATTTATTTCTAATAATATTTGCTAATAATGCCTTGTGATTACTACTACTACTAATTTACTAATTAATACTAATGATAATATATATATATATATATATATATATATATATGTATGCTAGAACTATTCTAACTCCTTTTTAGGAGTCATCTTCTTTAATTCTTAGTCATATATCAGTGAAATTATCATTATTACCAATTCTAGGTAAGGAAATGGGTTGGTTGGAGAGACTAAGTAATACAGTTGACCTCTGAACAATGCAGGGGTTAAGGGTGCTGACTTCCAACACAGCCAAAATTCCACATATGACTTTTGACCCCACAAGAATTTAACTACTAATAGCCTCCTGTTGACTAAAAGCCTTAACAATAACATAAACAGTTGATCAACACATATTTTGTAAGTTGTATGCATTATATATTATTATTTTAATAACATAAGGTAACAAAAAGAACATGTTTTTAAGAAAATCATGAAGAAGAGAAAATACATTGACAATAGTCCATTGTATTTATCAAAAAAAATCTGCATATAAGTGGACCCACAGAGTTCAAACCCCTGTGATTCGAGGGTCAACTGTATTTTTTAAACATCAAAATGTTAGCCTGCGGCACCTGAGTGGCTCTGTCAGTTAAGTGTCCGACTCATTTTCGGCTCAGGTCATGATCTCACGGTTTTGTGAGTTCAAGACCCGCATCCGGCTCTGTGCTGACAGTGTGGAGTCTGCTGGGGATTCTCTCTCTTCTCCCTCTCTCTCTCTGCCCCTTTCCAGCTTGCTATAAATAAATAAGTAAATAAATAAATAAATAAATAACAAATAAATAATATACTTAAAAAAAATGCTAGCCTATGATCAAGCCCAGACTTGGACTTGTTGTCTGAATTTAGAGCTTTTGTTATTTATCAGTATATTCTATTGTTTCCTACACATAAAATTCAAACCTTAGAGTTCAAAAAGTTGATATTAGTATCAAGTGTAAGGCACCTTATCTGGACACCTTATCCTTAGGTAAATTTAAACCATATATATTTTTATATCAAGGGAAGAGCAGGGACTCTAATAGTAACTGAGTCCCTACTGTAAGCACATTCTAGTTATTTTAGTAAACACCCTATCGGTCGTTGGCAGTCACAACAAATTCTGGAGCTATGTATCGTTATCTATTTTTCCATATAGGGAAACCAAGGCGCCTGGAGGTTAATTGGCAATTCTGTTTTGAAAAGCCTGTGATGCTCATCTGAAAAAGATAGCAGCTAACCTTTTACTTCGCGGAAAGACACAAAAAATGGATGAAAAGACAGAAGGAATTTAGTTGGAAAAACGGTTGAAATTTTTATCAAAAGTTTTCTTCTATTAGAGAATTTTATAATTAGAAACCCTGACTCTTCTTCTGCTCTGTAATAGATGATTGCAATTCATTCTGGGTTTTTGATATTTCCTGCTTGCCCTTTTGTGCTACTTTTTAATGCATTCCATAAATGCATAAATATTATTTAATATTGGTATTTTCCTTGTATCTATACCATCTCCATCAAGTAGTTTTTCAGACTCTTACATTTTATGACACCATCTAGTATGTGTCAGATGAAAGCAGGTTCCACAAATCTGCCCATGGTTGGAAAGTGAGGCAGAAGATTTTATATTATTATAGTCAAAATATTAATATATCAATATTTTATCAATTAACACTATAAATTGTATTTATATATCAAATTTTTGATACATACTATGTATCAAAAAGAAGTAGAGATAGAGTATATATTTTTCAAACCCTTACTTGCTTTCTTACAATAATCACCATCTTCCCAGGTCTTGTGCCATGATTCTTACGCATATTTTGACAATAATTGGTCTCACACATTCTTGTTGTAAGGTGGTCCAAAACTTCGTGATACTAGGGATGCACACATATTTGTACATGTGCAATATATATATATATATATATATATATATATATGACTTTGCCTTTCTAGACCTGCTAAATTATTGCTGGACCATAATGAATGATAATGCTTATAATTAGAAAACTTAAATGCATCATAATCAATAATTTCCTCTCCTTTGGCATTCTACGGCAATTCTTCTAGAGTCTTCTTCAGGTTTTAAATTTATGAGTAGAGCCTTTTCTTTCAATACTTTCTTAATCACTTGTTTCATCAGAAAGTATTATTTTGATAGTTAAGTATTGAAAATATGCACATTTACAAATCACTGTGAGCCAGTGATTACCGTATTGGATTTCAAAACTTATAAGGCATGGTACTATATGTCAAAAAAAAATGATGGGACAAGCCTGAATCTTTATGTTTATTTCTTAACTTGAAGTTTTATAAAATTTACCTTCCTGTGCATATACTGTGACTCCAAAATATGTTTAGTAAATACCAATGTCCAAGTAGCCTAGAGTCGAGAATTAAAAAAAAAAAAAACAACAAAAAAACACACTATTATTTTACTCCTCAAAGAATAAGGAAAGGGTATAGTGTTTGGCAATATTACTTAATAGGTTTAGACTCATGGCAGCGGAAGTAAACCAAAGTATTTTGTTAAGACTAGGACAGAATCAACACTTTCCTTTTAACTTATATATTCCTATCTGTTTGAGTCCTGGTGTGTAGTTAATTAACTAATAAAAATATTTAGCTTAACTATTCAGAAATTTTTCAATTTATTCAAAGGTCACTAGTGGTGAAAGAAAAATCATTGATTTATGTATGTTTTTCTTTCCCCCATCTTCTTCCTCCTATTTCAATAATTGTTCAAGACATTTTTCACATGCTGTGTTAATGACCGAGTCATATGTAATTAAACAAATAATTGGTACAACTTTCCTGACGGCTCTAAAAGCTCTGCCTTATCCAGGTGTGCTACGCTCTGTGATTAGGACTTAACTTCAATTGTTAATGAGAAATGTAAGTGACTTAAATAAAATGTCTTTTCCATACAGAGTGGAAGAGGTAGGTTTCTCCACCATCCTTAAGCTCTGTTCCCAGAATCCCTCAGGGTCCAAGAGGACTGCTCCAACTCCAGATTCCCTTATCTGCTTTCCAACCAGCAAGAAGAAGTAGGAGAAAGTGTCCCTTTCCTTTCAAGGGCAACTCTTAGAAGTTGCGCTTACCACTTCTGTTAATATCCCATTGGCCAGTGTCACACTAAGCTTCAATAGTGTCTGCAGAATGAGGTAATCATTGTGTATTACTGAGCTCCCAAGTAAACACTGGCTCTTCTAATCCTGTAGAACAAATGCTGGAGGGAATTTAATTGACTTATCCTATCTCTACCACAAAACTTAACTGGTCAGTGAATACTAGCAAATAAAATCGATGCTAGAGCTGTAGTTAATGCTGATGTATAGATTACATTGTTCTAATCCTAAAGCTATAACAGTCAGCCATTTGTTTTATACTACTAGCTACAAGATAGTTTCTAGATGTGTGATTGATTGTGCCACAAGGCAAAGAAGCCTCACTTAAAAACTATCAGTTATGTCAATAAACTAATGTATTATATTTAGCAATCTTGACACTTTTGTTTAGAATTTTATGTCAATAATGAATCTTTTTAAGGCCACGGATGTTATTAGATTTCACATTTTGGAAATGTGTAAATCATTTTGGAATCGTGTAAATATTTATTTTTTTAAAGCAACGTGTCACCAATAACTTAATCTCATGAGAAGATTATTGTACTGTGATTTTAACACCTTAAAAAGAATACACAAATCAGTACAATTACCTTCCAGATGGACTAATAAAAAATAATGTAATGATTCATCACACTTTACCACCACATTCTCCGGCTTATCTGTAGTTATTCTTTATTTTACCATGCATTATGAGTCAAAATGACTAATGCAAGCAGATGTAACAAATGGCAGCTTAATGCACAAACATGGGAAATTAGAGATGCAGAGCCTGGTCTAATCATTTAGTATGAGGATTAACCTCCAAATAAAAATGGGCTTGTTACTATGTGGTAATGGATTTTAAAAGTATATTGTTTTTCTCGTTTGTGTAAATTTTCTCTAATTCATTCGAACAGTAATTTATTTTTATCACATCATGTTCCAATATAAATAAAACATGAGAAAAATAATGGAAAATAGAGAAAAACTTAGCACCTTAGTTTTTCCAAATGTATTAACTATGCATGAGACTAATCTCTTCATAATATTATATAAACTATATGTAAATATTAATAAAATATAATTAATTTCAATCTCTATATGCTAATTTCTAAAGTGAGACACTTTCCTTCTGGTCCCATCTGGTATAATTTCTGGGACAATCCTGCCCTCAGAGATATTTTTACATTTCAGACATCATTACAAATTAAGTTTGTAATTTAGTACAAACTGCAGCTTAGTACTGCTGCTGATCTGGACTTCACTTTGAGGGTAAGAATTAGGTCCCACATACCTAACAATGGGGAGCCTGTAGTGGATAGTGACATTTACTCAACATAATCTCTCTGCTCCTCTTTTTTTTCTCGGCACATAGTCCCATTTAGAGTTGTATTTGACCATACTATGAAATCCCAACCGAGAGAAGGTAGCGCATGTTGTATGAAATATCCAAGGCCAATGCATTGAAGAAGCTGTACTTTAATTTTGTCTCTTCCTTTCTCCCAGCAGATGAATCTGAGGACAAGGTAATAGTAGTTGACAGAATCATAAAATGGAAAGAGCTTCAGTATCTGACCCCCTCCCCAACCACGAAGAAGATCTACCAGGTACACTATTTCACAGGATTATCGATGGAGTGCAAATGTATTGCACCATGCTTAGTGTTTATGCTATGTAGGTCTATTTGTCACTGCAGCCTATTCTACTCTGCCTAACATAGCCAAATCTATTTTCCTTAAAGTTAAGCTTTTTACTTCAGTTCTTTTTTGAATACTCCAAATGCATTGCTTCACTCCACATGTGTTTTTCTGAGACTAGAGATAGTATGATTAAAACAAAGTAAAAATAAATATTTCTAGTATAAAAAAATATATATGTATATACAGTGTAGGGGGTTTGGGTGGCTCAGTTGGTTAAGGGTCTAGCTCTTGTTTTTGGCTCAGGTCATGATCTTATGGTTCATGAGGTCGAGCCGCATTTCGGGCTGTGCATTGACAGTGTGAAATCTGCTTAAGATTCTCTTTCCTTCTCTCTCTGCCCCTCCCTCACTCTCTCTCATGTGCTCTCAAAATTAAATAAGTAAACTTATTATATATATATGTATATACACACATACATACAGTGTAAAATATAGGATTAAGTAATAAATATTTATCTTTCAACTACTTTCATTAATATAGGAACATAAAATGTTCATGGTTTTAAACTTTCCTACACATTTGAGACATTAAAAAGCCTAACAAAATTGTAACAAAAATATAAAATAAAACAGTTCCATAGCAAGTGATTTTGTCTTGCTGATTATTCACTTATCCCTGAATTAAAATATCTAAGAAATCAAAAAAAAATGTAGCCCTTATCTTCCAGTAAAGATCATTCTCAGGAGAAAATCGTTTTAAAATTTGTTTTCAATACAAGATTCCCAGAAATGAATTTTATGAATACAGAATAATTGCTCTTTGCTTGAAATTTCTTATTTCTCTTTTTGTCTTTTCTGGGTTGATATTTTATACAAAATATTTTTTGTGTGAAAATTATCCTTTCATACATAATATTCTACTTGGCTCTATCTTTTCCCACCAGGTTGAACACTAACCTGAGTTCCATTGGTTAGTATGTGACAGCCACTACCACCCTGCCATTTGGAAAAGGACTTTACCGCATGGATTTAAGGATAAAGATGAACGGTAAGTGAGAATGCATTTCATAACCTAGTGGCGGACTCACTTCCTGAAAGGCTTCACAACTCTGTAATTCTCTGAACACTCCGTGTTTATGTATCTGAGGATTTTCGCTTAACTCTCCTCAGCCTAGAATGACATTCGTGGACCTGATCACCTGGTGAACTACCTGAGGCTCTGATATAACCTCATCTGACAGTATTTCCAAAACATTTGCTGAGTGCATCCTCCACTTTCTCTGCTCCCATAGCTCATGTAATACTTAGTGCAGTGTAGTCACTTAGATCTCCAACTAAAACCTCCAATCGTTGAGCTGTAACACACTCACAGTCCAAGACGTGGAACACAGAAGTCTAGGGGTAGATACTGAAAATAATAAGTTACAGTGTTTTAAATGAGATAAGTCTCCTGATCCAGATCAAAGATTTCATGTACCTCTCAATCAGCAGATCCTAGTGATTTAAGGTAGTTAACATTAGAACAGCACCAGAAATGTGCTTCAATATACTACTGGCAGTTGCTATAAAAAATGTTCCTTAAGTAAACTGTAAGTTAAATGTCAATGTTTATTTCATTCTGCAACTTATAATTCTGTGGCAATATAATTTTCCACATTGAAGAAATTGTCTACCTACTAGTAAGAAGATCCATAATAGTTAGATAAGGCAGCCAAGAAAGCATATTCTATGAATCTGAAGGGGGAAAAAATGTCAGTTTCTTTCTAAGTGTGTACAACTTTACAGTTTCAAGAAATTGTCTTTACACTTATCCTTATAATAACCCCATGAATAGTTCTTATTCCAAATATCAATTATCTTCTTAAGTACTAAAGTGATTTTAATAATCTCTTTTACTTTATAAGAAAATGAGGTCCAGAAAGATTGGGACCTGTCCCAAATCACATACTAAATAGGTTTAGATGAGATTAAGATCCAAGGTGAATGACTTTCCCTGGGTTCAGTTTGGATTTCCAATATGTAGCATTACTTCTATTTCTTTAATACAGTAAACATAAATGTGTACAAGATAGTTCATAGAAGTGCTCAAGAACTGAGTAATACTACTGATAAGATACTTTTTGAACAACTGACATACATACATTGTATACACACATTCAGTACTTTCTCCTATTTTATGGTATATAGATATGGAATTTAACCAATCGCTGTGATCAGCTGATCTTTTTTTGAGTTGATTTTTTATTCGCTGAAAGTAGCATCTTGATAGAACCTCAACATTCATTTAACATATAGTCTAATTTCCGATATCCTGATTTTATTTATTGGAAAATAAAAAAAATAAATGATGGCTTATTTAGTCTCTGAGTGAGGTTGGGAAGGTACACTTGTGGGGAGTCCATGTCTTCCCATGGGATTTATGGTTTTAGTATCGTTTTTACTTTCGTTCTTTTGGCCAGCATGACCTCTGCGCATAAGGAGCACAGGGCTACTGGTAGGGAGTCATCAGTGGGAGGAAATTTAGTAATATAGAGCTAAAAAGCAGTCTAGGGATCTTGCTAATGTTTTCCTGTGTAAGTATATGCCTTTTTGTTCATTAGCATAGTAGCCCTGCCTAAAAGTTTCACAGTGCAGTAAATCCTCCTTCTTCTGCAGGAGGCGATCATTACAGCATCTGCTATGCTTACACGCTATTTATGCAAAAATATGTGCTGTTTCAGGGTTAGGTTACTCAAATAGGAGAAAGGGGACGCTCCCAGGAGTCAGCGTTATACTCCTGCTGATACGGCAAGTAGTGTCTTCACTGTAGCTCAGTTGGGATTTTTGTAGTCCTGACAGCACAGGTTAAATAACCCAGAGAGTATAAAATGGCTACAGAATTTGCTTCATCTAAGATATACATTTATTGATAAGTGAAGTTAAATGTGTTTAAAGGAAACCTAACTGTATGTAAAATACAAAATGAGCATAATCATTAACATAACACTAGGTGTACCAACAAGATAAAAGCATCAATAGTTTCACATTCTAGGATCATAGGAAAAATGTTGTAGAGCAAACACAAGCAGAAAATTTTCAAATCAGCACAAAACCAAAAATACAAACAAAATTCCATGAGCATCCAGAAAAAAGAGAATTGTTCATCTTCAAATTAAGATAAATTAGATTTGCTTCAAGCTTCTCGACAATGATACTGGGGAAAAGAAATTAACAGGGCCATAATTGTTTCCATACTGCATATAAAAACACTTGAACCTAAGATTTTGTATCTAGCCAAATTGTTATTTAAATGGAAGGGTATAATATTTTCCAGCATATAATTCCTAGGAAAGATCGTACCACAAAAAGACACATTGAAAACATTCTTTGTAAAAAAAAAAAATAAAATAACATTTATTTTTGAGAGAGAGAGACAGAGAGACAGAGAGAGCGTGAGCAAGGAGGGGAGAGACAGAGAGAGAGAAAGAGACACAGAATCCAAAGCAGGCTCCAGGCTCTGAGCTGTCAGCACAGAGCCCTACGGGCACTCGAACTCATGAACTGTGAGATCATAGCCTGAGCCGAAGTTGGATCTTTAACTGACTGAGCCACCCAGGCACCCCATGAAAACATTCTTAAGGAGAAAAAAAAAATCTAGACAGATAATACAATTGATATGGGAAGCAAGAGTGATCAAGTAACTTAATAAGGTAAAAACAAAGGACAGAGAGCATAAAAGGGGAGGGGAAAATATATCCATATTCTTAAAGAATACTAACCCTCAGTTTATGTGTATATCATTAAAATCTAACCAAAGAAAAGACAGAGGCTCTCAGATTTAATTAAAACACACACAGCCAAACACCCCCCAACACATAGTGTCAACAGAATGAGTTCTACAAGAGGCACACCGAATAAAAAAATGCAGTGAAAATTGGAAATTCAAAGGTTGGGGAAGATATACCAGGCAAATATAAAACAAAAGAAGAATGGAGCCCAGGGGTGGTGAGGGAGATGTTATTATCTAACAACAACAAAACAAATAAAACTAAACAAAACATTTAAACTGGAAAATATCAAGGAAACAAGGTAGAGTGTTATCTACCCATACAAGTAACAACAAAATGGGAAGATATGTTTATGATATGTTTCCTCCTATTTCACAGCCTCAAGCTAAACAACAGACAGCAGCACTGGTAGAGCTATGCATAACTACTGAATTCATGGCTCTACATGTCACCCTTTGTGGGACACATCTAGAACCACCTCTGGAAGGAGGTTTATAACTTTAAATTCAATTACCAGAATAGCAGAATGGTTGTAAACAAACTAAAACTGGTCAGGGTGGAAAGCCTAGCGGGAAGACTCAGGCATATAACCTTGAGGAGTATAAGCCTTGGAATACCTTCATTTCCTCATGTCACAGTTGTTGTATGTGTTGTGTGGATTTATAGTTAAAATTGAGCATAGGAGCTCAAAACATGCCCCAGTGGGTCATCTGAACTCAACATTCCTCGCTTCCGCCATCGTGTAGCAACAGCCCTGCTTTTCCCTGATGATAACAGTTATTATTCCTGCCATAGCTGTGATTCCATTTCTTACCTGATGGTCTCTTGGCAGGAGGAGAATTAAGTGACCAGAAGCAGCCAGAGCTTACAGTTAAGAGGTACTGTTAATATGCTCTCTAGTAAGAACATTCCCCCTTTAGGAAGCAGGACATCTAGAACTATATTGGCCAGCATTTCAGAATGCTATCTTAGTCTGTTTGGATTGTTATAACAAAAATATCATAAACTGGGTGGCTTAAAAACAAGTGAAATTATTTTTCACAGTTCTGGAGGCTGGGAAGTGAACACCAGAGCACTAAGGAGATTCAATGTTTGGTGAGAGCCCACTCTCTCATTGAGGAAACTTACAAGGTAGAAAAGGCCAGTGGGTTTCTCAGGCTGCTTTGATAAGGGCACTAATCCCATTCATTTACCTCTTCATGATCTACACACTTCCCAAAGTCCTCACTTCCCATTAGGCTAAGATTTCAACATATGGAAGCTGGGAGGAGAGAAGAAATCAGTCTATGGCAAATCGGAAGCACAATATCCCAATGGGTTACCAAAAGGATGGTGACTGATCTTATTCCTACTTCTACTCTTGGTTTTCAGATCCAAGCTTAGGACTTAAATTTATGAGTGGAGGAGATTCAGATGATCTCTTCAGAGGAAGAGATTCAGATTGAATCTTAAGCCCTACCCAGTATCTTCAGTTAAGATCAGGAGCATCTTCAGTCTTGGAATTGATATCAGTGTCCACTCTGCATTGAGAAAATGTAGGGCCCCTCAGAGTGAAATATCATACATGAGCCTCAAATAAGGCAGGTGTTTCATAGACGATATTTTCTTTATCCCCCATCTATAGCGTCAGAGGTTGGTATAGTCCGAATGAAGTATGAAAACGAATTGTATGATGAAAGAATTGCAAAATCTCTTTATGCATCAGCAGCATCTGAGAGTAAGGAGGGGACTGTGCTTGAGGCTGCTGGATCAAAGAATAAAGAGTATACATGTGGGTCAAGGAGGTTTTAATAATGGGGGCGCACTTTCTGTGGTACAAGATTTCAGACCTTGGAAAGGGCTTTGGGAGGAAGTACTAATATACTGCTGAGATAGTTATGGGAAACATGGGGGAAAATGACAGTCAATAATACATGAGGTAGAAATGGTGGAATTGCCCACTAGCAGGGAAAAAGGGATCTAAAGGCACAAAAATTGTGTATGCTACTTGGATAGTCTACCAAATGCCAGAAAACTAAACAGTCTACAGCTTTCCATTGATGGACCGACCAGACACCCATTTTATCACAGCAATAAGGAATGCACTGGTGTGAAACTAAGTTATAACTGTTCTCTGTAGTCCAGTGCTGATGGTAGAAGATGGTGTTACAGAATCTGAGCTTCTGAATCTAAGTGGAAGAATAGAATCCCAAAATAAATAAGGCTAGGTGGTGAGATTTAACTCTCAGGAGCAAGGTGGACAAAATTATTGCAATCAAAAGCAAAATTTAAGTGGCAGTCAGAGTCACAACTTATAGAAATTTATGGAGATTATTAATAGAATATGATTTTCTCAGAAATATGCTAAATGAATCATCGTCAAGGGTATTACTTAATTTATATAATAAAAAAATCACTGAGGATAATTAGAATACCAATTTTAAAAGTCATAACCCCTTGATTGGTTTCCAGACCAGAGTCATTTGTCAAGTTCGAACTTATTATCTAAAGATGGAAATTCCATTCTGTCTTCTGGCTTGAGAAGGTTAGGGTTTCCTGAAATCCTGCCAGGGTTGCTTTCTGGCTTTCAAATTATTTTTCTCCCTTAAATTGATGCTTAATCATCTCGAACCTGCCATTCTCCCTTTTTAGCGGATCCACAGTGCTCACCAACGGGCAAAAAGTTATATAGTCATCATAATTGCAGTTCCTCTGTACCTATCCAGTCTCAAAAAAGATATTTCACCAACCAGTTATTTTTCCTTCTGCTGGTGAAAAAATTAACAATTGCTCTGTTAGAGCATGCCAAAAAACCCTGTACCTACCTTCAGTTATCATCAGTGTTTGAAGAGATTCAGCAAGCCAGCAAGTGATACATTTCCAAAATCCCACTGGAAAATTTGCTTCCTACGATCATCCCAAATCTGGCACCAATTATTTAAAAATCAGCTTCCTGGAAACAAACTATGCTATGGGTAATACCAGACAGGAACTTTATTCAAGAGTTCTCTTAGGCGATATATCTAAAGGGAAGTTAGGAATGCAGGACAGGGTAGAAGGAGAAGCTGTTAAATCCTGTGTGAAGCCGTAAAGCTTGGAAGGGACTTCAGAGGTGACCCAATGGAGGAAAAGAGTCAGACTCTCTCCAGAAGCTGTCAGATGGATTTGTCACTTTTTACGGTGTCTGAACAGAACATCACAGTACCGCCAATAGTAGTGACATTTGTGCCTTTATTTTGCATTTCTATATCGTTTCTGAATCTTGACATCTCATCAGAAATTTTAATTGTATTTTTAATATTATATATATGCTTATTGGTTGTTGTTTGTTTTATCTATCAGGCATTTCAGAAATGTATAAAAATATTAAACTATGTGGATTTATTATTCCTTCTGTTAAGTTTTGCTTTATATAATTTTGAGCTATATT
Organism: Neofelis nebulosa; assembly: GCF_028018385.1. Classification (NCBI taxonomy): domain Eukaryota; kingdom Metazoa; phylum Chordata; class Mammalia; order Carnivora; family Felidae; genus Neofelis; species Neofelis nebulosa. The sequence continues at coordinate 182,040,862 of NC_080782.1, forward strand.
TTGAGTGCATACATTTTCAGAATTGTTAATATTCTTGTTGAATTGATGCTTTCTAAATTGTTAATGTCATATAGCTACACTGATCCATGGCCAACAATTTCCTTTGTTCTTTGCCATATAGATGATTCCATTTATGTCATATATTTTGAAACATAAATAGATGACAGATAGTTGGTCAGGATTGATGAGACTCAGGTATTGAGGCAATTATTTAAGTGCCTTAAATTATAGTTGACTATGAGAGAGGGCACACACTTATAAAAAAATAAATGAAAAGATGCAGTGTGCCCTTTCCACAAGAGTGTGAAGAAATACACTTGTTTAAACCTCTCACACTGGCTTGGTTGTCAAATATATACTCACAGGTAACTTGAATCTTTTTCTACATTTCTTAATATTCATAAGACAAATAGGTTTATGGTTTGACCACCTCAAATTATTAATTAAAATAAACAATAAAAGTTAATTTTAGTTATTAAGCAAACACGTTTTTTTTGAAAATGGACAATTTCTAGAAATGTAATACTCCTAATTAATGAAAAATAATATACTATTTCAGAGGAACATAGAAAAGCAATGGAGTACTATACATCTTGAAGGTACCCATTGCTACTTCCTCTTCTATTTTATAGAGGAAGAAAAAGATAGAAATTCTGAGTACACATCTTCAGGTCATGAGATAAATGAGTGGCGAAAATAGGTCCACTAACCATATCATGTGATCCCTACCTACTACACAGTCAACTAAAACTGTATTTTCATTTGATTTCTTTCACTCATCAACACTGAATTCGTTTTTCTAATGACACATAGGGCATTAGTATATCTCTAAAAACATATCAGTATGTTTTTTTAAATATAATAAGTTATTGAAAATCGAATTAGTGAATCTTTGTGTACTGATCATTTAGAGTACAGTGATTTGGAAATGTTTATTATTTGTGTTAAACAGTAGTTGACAGAAACCTGAATTTATTTTTTGAACTATTTTTTCCCCCAAATTGTAGAATTGTAGTGCATATACAGTGGGAAATGAAGCTGGTCGGTCTTCATAGTAATTTGAAGAGGGAGCTATAATTTTGGAAGTGTAAATGTAAATTTTATATCAAGTCAAGCAATTCAAACACAAAGCAGGACCATGGGGGAATAGAAAGGCAGCATGCAATCTCAACAATTAAATTTCAGTGATGTAAAAAATACAAAAAAAAAAAAAGATGAACCTTCTTTTGCTTTCTGACAGCAGCTAAGCTTAAGTCGCCACAAGATAAAAAAGGAAAAGTAGAAAAGGGAATAAAACTTTGCCTGAAGAATAAGTAAATTTAAAAAAAAAAATTCTACACCTAAATTTAGAAATGATTTAGACACTTGAATCTATGTTTTAGCAATGTGCACACAATTGTGCACACTGGTTCAAAGAAGGTAATTTTTTTTTTTAGATTTTTTTTCAACATTTTTTATTTATTTTTGGGACAGAGAGAGACAGAGCATGAACGGGGGAGGGGCAGAGAGAGAGGGAGACACAGAATCGGAAACAGGCTCCAGGCTCCGAGCCATCAGCCCAGAGCCTGACGCGGGGCTCGAACTCACGGACCGCAAGATCGTGACCTGGCTGAAGTCGGACGCTTAACCGACTGCGCCACCCAGGCGCCCCTCAAAGAAGGTAATTTTGTATTCTGGGAGTAATCAGTGAGGAGAAATACAGCATAGGAATATTTATTCCGAGTTCAAATTAGAATAGAGGAGACAGAACTATGACTTTTATCAGCGTTCATTTGAATTTCTATCTCATTCAGAAGCCAGTACTAGACCACTAACTTCGAATGTTTCATCTTTCTCTTGTTAGAGACACGTTAGACATGTGACTACAGCCCCAGCTCCTGTGCCTTCAGGATTCACCGCGACACTGGAGCCAAGGCGAAGCTCTGCTCGGCTGCTCCAGGCCAGTGACGGAGAACGGTGGAGGCTCTAAAGCCAAGCCCTTCCTGTCTGATGTAGGACTTCTCAACTGGGCAATCTTTGTTTGGGACCTCTCCGTTAGCCTGGGCAAACTTTTTCAGTTACACCGCAGTCTGAGACTCTCTCTGACCTCTCCTTCCTTCCCAATTTCTCTTCAATGAAGCCAGACCTGAATTACGTTCAGAGGTTCTCCCTATTTCTATGGCCTCTCACCTTTACACTTTATAGGAGCGCCCAGTAAACCGTTTATAATTCTGATTCAGTTTGGTACTTATTTCCTGGAGAACCTAAACTGGTGCGCGCGCGCGCACATACACACACACACACACACACACACACACACACACTACATTTAAATCAAAATTGGAAAAACCTGAAAAACTCAGTAGATTCAGACATAAGACATAATCCACAACAAACAAATAACTCTTATATGGAGGCCGTGAAAGAAAAACCCAAATTAGGGCTAAGCAAGGGTATGAATAGACATTGCTAACAGCAATCACAGGAGCAATTAACTTTAAAAAAGGCTTCTCCTGTGTGTCAGTTTCTTATTTGCAAATTGTCTGGCTCATGCATTTAAACTTGAGCTAATACTCTGAGATTAGCTTGGTAAATAAACAGGGTGATTGTTCTGGATACTCTAGAGTGCATTTTCATGTCTGAGAGAGAGAACTGAGATAGAGTCTTAAGCAAGGTTTGGCTGCCGTGAAGGGCAAGGAGCCACATGTTCCAAAATTATAGCTCCATATATAAATTAATACAAAGCATTCTCAGTTTCATTTCCCTCCAAATTCCCATTTTAGATCAGAAGCTTTGAAACATAAACCTTTTCCAAGTGAACAGTGATTTTTCACTTAAACTGAAGACCAAAAATTAAATATATATATATATATATATATATATATTTCAGGAAACCAACAGCATGAAAACTAAACTGGGTGAATAAAAAAGACAACAAACTTAAAGATGGAGACAAGGAAAATTCTCTCTGCATGTATGTGTAAGTACCTATGTACTTTGTAAATTATTATTTGATATAATAAATAACTTATCATTAGTATCTTCAGAGAGATGGTATTTTATCTGTTAACCCAGGCAAGATTACTTTGGAGTGAAAGAAGGAAAAACAAACCTACAAGCTAAAGTGTACTCTTACATATAACAAGACAAAGACCTGGGTGGGCTCAAAAATAGAACTATTTCTCTTTCTTAATCTTCCCAGATTTCTCTAGAATCTCTAAATGATTCTCAAATTAAGGAGTGGTTTCCAGGCAAAAATCACATTCAGCTTGCTGTCAGGAAAACATGGTGTAAAGATAAAGCCAAGGATGTGACTTTAAATGGTTGGTTAAGGTCTTAGAAAAATGTATAGTGGTGTCTCATAAATCATTCAAACAGACAACATGCTTGTAAAGACAGTAAGGGTGTGTCATATAAATTTCCATTAATTCATAAAGTTTCTAAGAACCCCAGAGTGGAATCTACTCCAATAAGACTTATAGAAACTTACAGAATGTTTTAGAATGTTGTAATAATGGGAACATTGTTGCTTAGAGTAAAAGGGGGAAGAGATAGTACAGAAGAAAAAGATTCTTTGGACCCCCAGCTACTATGTGCAGAAGCAAGCTAAGACAAATCACTCTCCTGGAAACCTAGACTACATTTTATGTTAAAGGAATTCTAATTCAAAGGGTGGAACCCAAGGTCCAGAGAAGGGAGCCAAGATTCATGGAGTACGTTTCTAGGCAGGAGGGTTGAGCACAAGTTGAGAATTTGCCGACACGGTTTCTGAACTGGATTTCAGACTTGCTACTGACTAGCAACTACTCTGTGCCTCTTTTCCCATCCCCTGTAGATGGGGGTGTCTAGAGTGGTTAGTCACCTAAATCGACGCTACTATCGGATATCGACTTCCAGAGGAGCCTGGATAGGACTTCTGATTAAGAGGAATGGTATTCAAAGGAGCAGTACCCCAAAAATTGTACCCAAGAAGCTACCTCTGTCCCTGACTCTGAATTACATGACAGGATCCTAGAACTCAAATTGAATATGATGACACAAAAGATGAGACTTTGGAGGATCTTGGGAGGTACAGAGTTTAATATGCATGTGGAAGAGAAGTGAGTACTTTGTGGTTCAGAAAGCTTACTGGTTGCTTACATATGTTTCAATAAATCACTTGATACTCCATCTATCAGGATAGGGGTCTAATTTACCCTCCCTTGAACATATGCTGGCCATAGCTGCTCACTTTTAACCAATGGAAGCTAGCAAAACTGACATTGTGTGGCTTGCAAGGCTATGTTAGAAGAGGTGAAACCAGCCTCTACCTGGTTCTTTTTATTGGGATAGTTTCTTTTTTTTCTCTCTTTACAAACGGCCATGGATTATATACACAATTATCCTAATCTTATACCACTATGAAATTTCAATAAATTCTAGCATTTCAAAATAGCATAAATCACATTTTCTCAGGTTCAGTGAACTAAAATAATGAATGTGTATTTTGGAAATATACACGACTGTTTGTAATTAATTGGTACAATATGATTTGTGGTGACGGTGACATTAGGTATGAATGCTGAAGCATAGAGACTACAGTCTCTGCTACCTGGTAGGCAAATTGTCAATAATTATTTGTTGAATATTTCAGTGTGTGCATACCTGGTAGAAAAATAAGGGCGTTTGAGATGGTGTAAGTTTGTATAAATAGGAAATAAGCCAGGAATGCCTCTGCTATGTAGAAATCAGAAGAAATTCATATTTTGGATTGTAATGTTTTTAAGTTTTTCTCTTACTGTTTTTTTTTCCTTTTTTTTACTATGTTAATTAACAAATTAAAGCACAGGAATATAGTCAGAATGTGCTACTAACTTACCTATCAATATTTATTTGGCTGATCAATTTTAACTTAAACCAAGAGTGAATTTGTGAATGTTAAGCGTGGATTTGGCTGTACTACAACAGAGTATGAAGAAGTCAATGTTATGTAGCCAAAAAGCCTAAATAAGTAACAGGGAGAGTGGCCTGATTTTGACCTTTTTACATTTTCTTCCCTTCCTGTGTCCCCACAAAAGGATAATACATGATTATTTAGAAGAGCCAGCAAATTTACAGGTTTGTCTGACCTATCTTCTCATAAATCTTCATATTTGCAGCTGGAGTTACCATGAACAAAACATTTTAAAGACAGTACTTAGTATCTCCACACACAAGCACATACAATCTGATTGTTTAGCTCACCAGCTTCTAATTCTGACAAAAATTCAATTGAAGCGAAAGAAGGAGTTCTTCCTGTCTTTTGAATTACATAAAAATCAAATGAAATGAGCAGACTTGTATGAATGTCCATTTTATGTACTAATGTCCTTAAATGGGAACTGATTTCCCTGGTTTTGATGGCTTCCCATTATGTGGAGAAAGAATACTCCAGAGAAATGAAAAGATTTCTAGCACAAAGTACACAGCATGAGTCCATTCAATTGACCACAGGACGCTACTATGTCCCTGCTGGATTAAAACTTCAAGCCCATTAAACAGGGTGGAAGCACTACAACTTCTGAAGTCAAAGGTTCAGAAGGGAATGTTTCAGGATGCTTCTTCCCTCTAATTTTCTCGAATAACCCAGACACAGTCATCATCTCTTAGGGCACTGCGGTCAATAACTGCCGTTATTCTCTGTCCATCACCGGGCAGATAAGAACCTATTTTCTCCATTAATTGGTGATGCAGCAGTAACTCTTAGGGAAAAAAAGGGAGAAGAAGAAGAAGAAGAAGAAGAAGAAGAAGAAGAAGAAGAAGAAGAAGAAACTACTTCAAAATATACTGTGATAAGTTTTCATTCTGAAGGCTGGAAAGATCATGTGAGGGAAGCTTGTATATGATGCTATCACCTTTCAATCTTTGCCTTCTCCCCTGGGTCATACATGGCTCTGAGAGGACAAAACTAGTTAGTTCCATTTTGTGAGACTGATATTCTCTTCTCTTGCTGTACAGGATAACTGAAGAACCAACTAAGGAAATCTTTCTCATTTTCTAGCCATGAGTCTAGCAAGTAGTTTTCCAAATACAATAATATTTGAAGGCCACATAATGATCACATTTTCTGAATAAGCATTACAGACCCAATGCTTTAGAAGAACAATACTTTTTATATATCTCCCCATAAACTACCCCCAATTTCAATCTCTTTACTAATTTATGTGTGTGTGTGTGTGTCTGTGTGTGCGCACATGCATCTGCTAGCTACCCAATCTATTAAAAACACTGATTATTAATTGCTGGTATGCTGTAGTCTATCCTCTAAGGTTCCTGTAGTTGAATTACTCAGGCGGTTTAATATTGGCACTTTTTCTTGGCATAGTTTTATAGAGAGAAAAGAAGATAAATAAATAGGTAAACATGCTTTTAAGTGAATACTCCTCCCCAAATATAGAAATAATTTCATGCTCTTCTTTATATAAATATTATTTATAAGAAAAGTATTCACTAGAGAAAATTAGTTCACAGGGAGTGTGTGTGTGTGTTTGTGTACACACATACATATATATCCACTGGTATGTTTTTCTAATTATGTTATTAAATATTACAGTGAAAGATTCAGAAGCATTAGGAACAAAATCACATCTTTTATTGTTTTATTATTCTCTGGACTGTGACAATATTTACTAATAAAAGCAAATTAATATCATGAAATAGTTGTATGGAAATTTTGGAAGCAAAGTATTTGTAGTTGTATAAGAATGTACTTTTTGAATTTTACATTCAGATTAAAGAATTAAGGCTTTCTCAAGAGGTACATATAGATAAGATATCAGATATAATTCAAGGAATTAATAAAAAAAACAGGATTCCCTCCTCATCCTCCATTATATTTCAACATATTTTGCAGAGACAAATTCAACCATTTCTTTTTTTTTAATTTTTTTTAACGTTTTATTTATTTTTGAGACAGAGAGAGACAGAGCATGAACAGGGGAGGGTCAGCGAGAGGGAGACACAGAATCTGAAACAGGCTCCAGGCTCTGAGCTGTCAGCACAGAGCCTGACGCGGGGCTCGAACTCACGGACCGTGAGATCATGACCTGAGCCGAAGTCGGCCGCCCAACCAACTGAGCCACCCAGGCGCCCCTCAACCATTTATTTCTAAATGCGTAGATTTACACAACCCTTCAATGATTTATCAATTTTAGATTTTTTAATGAACATCTCCAGCATAAGTTGAAAACCACTGAAACCACTACTCTCTTCATACTCCCCACATTCCACATAACAACTTTTTATTAAGCTATTAGTCAGGTTTTCCATAATTTTAGCTAAATCAAAGTAGTGAACTATGAACTGAAAGCCCTCCTCCATAATCTTTTCTCTTTTCACAAGTAAAACTTGTGTTTCGTCTCATTATTTACTTAGTTTCTCTAACTACTTACAGTCCAAAAAGATGCACATGACATTACTGTGTTAAAAATGTATCTTTGTCTGTGAAACCAGCAATTACACTGTTTGGATTCTGTACATAAGTTAGTTATGAAACTCTTTGGCTAAATTTCCATAAGCATGAGAGAAGATACATGACAAACATTTGAAACATATTTTCTTTTTGGTTAAACTCATAAGTGGGTAAAGAATAATGTCATTGTCAAAGACATAAAATGGCAGATGATTCATTTAGACCATCATTTGGACACATTTTAATGATTTGTCCCCAATATTTCTCAGCATATATTAAACATATCTTCACACATACTAAATATATTTCATGTAATTCTTATACTGTTTACATGGACTGAATAAAGTGACATGCTCATAGGGTTGAAAAAATATTGTTAAACAATTATATGCATTTTTTTTCCTTATGGAGAAAACTATATTTTCTCCATAAGTAAAAGGCAGGTGATAATGCTTACATGGCATCAACATCCAGTCTAATAATGCAATCTTAGTATTCAAAAAGTACATCACTGAATTTTCAAATGACCTAAATGTATATATTATGTATATATATATATATAATATATATATATATATATATTATATATATATATATATAATATAATATACATACGTATGCACACTTGTTATTTCAGTTCAGAACTTTAACAAATTTACATATATGGCAGCATTTAATGGAAGTCTTAAAACAGACTTTGGATCTGTTGAATGAATTCCATTTACAGGGCTATTCAGAGGAGTGCTTTTGTTATAATTCTCCATCAGGTTTTCTCTCTATGAATTGCAGTAATAAAAGGCAATCCAACAACACCTTTAAATTATTTCCAGATCTAGCATAAAGACTTCTCCAGATTTTACCACTTCTGAATCCTGATAATTTGATTTTATGTTGCCCACAAGAGAAACTAACATTGTTACACAGTAGTATCTTTGTCAATATAGTCACTGTTTCTGTATGAAATTTAGAGGAAAATACTGATAATGAATTAGAGGTGCTCAAAAATCAGAGCACCTAGGTAGTTCAGTAAGTCAAGTGACTGAATCTTGGTTTCAGCTCCGGCCATAATCTCATGGCTTGTGAGTTCAAGCTCCACGTTGGGCTCTGTGCTGACAGTGTGGAGCCTGCTTGGGATTCTCTGTACCTTTCTCTATGTCCCTCCCCCATTCATGCCCCCCCACAAATAAACATTTAAAATAAAAAAAAATGCACAAAAATCATCAGTAAAGATCTGCAAAATATTGATGATTTCATATTAAATATTTGCACCCATGTGTGCATTTTTACACCCCTCTGAAAGTTCTTTCAAATTATAGTAAGAGGTAGAAAAAATATTAATGTGAAGGACAGATATCCTGAAGGGTAAATAGTAATGAGTTAGTAATATTGACAAGTTTTTAGAGGATGGAAATAAGCAAGGTGAAACGAATTATCCCACAAAATCTAGAACTCAAGAAAGCTCATGGGTATAAATCAGAGAGAGTAAAAAAGTATAGGCAAGAATATGGCTGAAAACCAGTTAGAGTCCTCAGATTGAGACTCCATCCTCCTTATCCTAGAAAAAAAAAAAGAGTATTTTTCCTGAGAAATTGAACAGAAGAGCCTCCCACTCAGTTCATAGCACCATGGAAAGTGAGTCAATTCGCATATTGCCCCACACATTACACTGTATTCCTCACCTGTCTGGAATTCTGACAGCCAAGTTTACACAAGTGCTTGTGCACATGCATTCATGCCTAAACATACATCTAGGGAAAGATTGGAGGACACTACTCCCCCCTAGTCCTTGGAGAATCTGAATCACCCTTGAGATAAAAACCTGTAACTATTGTAATTTAGGGCCTCCCTTAATTATAAAGGCCACTCACTGCCCTGTGACCTTATTGAGAACAATCACTCTAGTTCCCAATATTAAACATAAACTTCCCGATCTCCTTCTCATGAATTCCCTTAAATGTGCAAAGAGGTCAGTGGATCATCAAACATTACCGTAACACTTGAAAAGGAAACCACAACAAACAATCACGCAGATATCTGGTAGATATGTAGATGATTCTTGATGCGAGCAAAAAGAAAAAAAAATATTAGTATTTCAGAGATATGAAAGAAAGTGCCTACATGAAATAAGAATATAAACTAATTTTTAAATTTTTTTAAAAAGCAATATTAAAAGTCATTGGCAAAATTCAAACAAGATAGAAATGGGGGTAGCAAATGAAATCAAGAAGATGTCTCTCCTAAAAAGTGGAATAAAATGTCAAAAAATGAAGGGTGTAGACATAAAAACTAAAAGGTAAAGGATCTACTCATAAAATTCCAAAAACCAAAATTTGAAACTGAGAGGAAAACAAATCGTCAGATAACTAACTTAATAATATTTTTGTCAGGTGAAAGCATATGTTTCAAAACTCAAATAGCACAAGTTCCCAGTTTATTGAAAGAAAAATGACATAAATTGAGGAATGCTATAATGGGGGCACTGCCCCGAACAGCCCTCCCTTCAAGACTACATTATACATTCTCCAAGTGGCTGTAAGCCTTGACAGCTGACAGCATATAGAATTCCAATTTTTGGCAATTGCCCTTGGCAGTGACCAAAGTGTGTCACCTTATCACCTTAGTACCTCCACCTTACTCTACTTCCTAAGGAAGCTTGCATTCGATCATGGTCAATATAAGGCTTATAAAACCTTGGCCTTATTGTCACAACTTGGGACAGGTCCAATTGCCTTGAAGAGAAGTTTCTTTCTCTTTTTCTTCCTTCTTTCCTTCCCCAATACGTGTTGAGCCAGAAAATATTCTTCAACATATTTCTGCATGCAAATCTTCCTCTCAGAGTTCACTTCCTAGAAATTTCTTCTCATGACAATTATCTGATTTTAGCAACAATGATAGTGATCCTGATATCTCTAAGGTCAAATATGTGACCTCAACGATTAAAAAAAGATCAAATTTCTTAACACTGGAAACTAGAAAATAACCCTAACAAAAATGCCCTCAAAATCCCTAAGTAAAAATGACTTTCAAGCTAAAAATCTTCAGCTTATATATTAACCCAGTGAATGAACAGGGTAAAAATATTTTTAGACAACATCCAAAAATTGACCTTCCATACTTTGTTAATAGGAATTATTGATGTATGTTCACATGTATACATGAATAAAAAGTAAAAAAGAAAATCAAGAGAACAAAGAAAATAGAGTAGAAAATGAATTCCTATATTTAATGGTTTTCCCTGGAGGGCAATTGCTGAATTTTGAGCGATATAAGGCCTGAAAGTATGACCTCGAGTAGGAAACAAAAGAAAACAAAAAAAGCAAACAGAACTCAATAGCTAAGTAGCTTTCAGAAATGCTTTTTATTATGAGAATGAAGAAAAGACCAGAGTGGGAGAAAATATTTGTACACCAAATTGTAACAGAGAGTGGTAACCACAATATAAATGTAAAGAACATTCTGGCATCAATAATAAAACAAACAGTTCAATTAAAAAACAGGCAAAAGAAACAGACTCCTCATCAAACAGGATATAGGAATAGCAATAAGCACATAAAAAGTTGTTCAGAAAGAAAAAAGATGATAAGCATATGAAAAGATTCTCCACATCATGTGTCACTGGGGAATGTAACAGCAAGAGTGAGATACCACTACATATCTATTATAATTGCCAAGACCAGAACATTGACAGCCTCAAATACTGGTGAGGATGTGGAGCAGTAGGATCTCTCATTCACTGATGGTAGAATATGCTTTCAACATAAGATCCAACAATCATACTCCTTTGGCATCAACCCAAAGGAGTTGCAAATAGATGTCTATACAAAACCTGCACATAGGGGTTTACACAGCTTTATTCATAATGGCAAAAACTTGGAAGCAGTCAAGATGCCCTTCAGTATGTGAATGGATAAATAAACTGTAGTTCGTCCAGACAATGGGATATTATTCAGTGCTAAAAAGAAATGAGCTATTAAGCCCTGAAAAACCATGGAGGAAACTTCCTATTACTTCATATTACATAATAATGAATACTGTTAAGTGAAATAAATCAATCTGCAAATTTACATGCTGTAGGATTCCAACTCTATGATATTCTGGAAAAGACAAAACTATGGAGACAATAATTAAAAGATCAAGTTTGCCAGAGGTTGGAGTTGAGGGGAAGGGTAACTAGGCATACCACAGAGGATTTTTAGGACAGTGAATAGTCTGTATGATACTATGATGATGGATACATGTCATTACACATTTGCCCAAACCTATAGAATGTACAACCCCAAAAGTAAACCAGAAGGTAAATTGTGGATTTGGGGTGAGAATGATGTATATCAATGTAAGTTCATCAGTTGTAGCAAATGTACTGCTCTGGTGAGGGATGTTGAGGATGGGCAAGGCTTTGGGGAAGGGAGTATTTGGGACATCTCTGTACGTTCCTCTCAATTTTACTGTAAATTAGGTAGTGATAAAAAATAATCTTTAAGAAAAGTTTTTAACATAATTAGACATTGGGTATATGCAAATTAAAATCACAAAATGCTGCTACATACCTATTAAAATGGCTAGAATCAAAATACTGGCCATATTATATCATGTGGGGATGTGGTAAACCTCTGTTCTTCACATATTTCTGGCATATAGTTAGAAATAAAAAAATCCTATTATGTACTGCTTATAAGACATGGCCCCTAAGTATAAGAAAACTGAAAAGTTGAAAGTAAAACAGGGAAAATCATACATCATTAAACACTAATGAAAATAAAGCTGGTGTATCTTTTTAAATATCACGTATAGTAGATGACACAAATAGAAACAAGAGGAAAATTTCTTAAGGATAAAACTTCAACTAGAAGTTATAATTTGTGTGCTACTCATAACTTCAAAACATATGAATAAAATTTAACAAAAGTATAAGTAGGAATGTATGTACTTAGAACAATATTGGTGACATTTAAGCATCTTGTGGGTTTCTGATTGGTCAAGCTGACAAAAAGATCAATAAAAAATCATATCTATATGACAGAGCTGACAGATTTGTCCTGATTGATACGCATTCAGCACTACATTGAATGAAACAAAAATAGACATTGTTTCCAAGGTTATCTAGACCATTTACAGAAGTGACCACAACACAGGATAGAAAACAAGTCTGAGCAAAATACCAAGTATGGTAATCAACTAGAGACTATTGTCCATCCACAGTGGAATTGAGGTAGCTGTCACTAACAGAGAAATAACATGAAAACTCACAAATGTTTGTAATGAAACATACTGCAAAATCATCCAAGGGACAAAAAAAAAAAAAAGAACTCACAATGAGGAATAAAAAATATTCTGAACTGAATAATAAAAATACAGCATTTAAAAATTTGTCATTTGTCATTAAAAGAAAATTGATAGCCTTGAAGGACTATAACCAAAAAAAAGACAAAAAAATCAATGTTATATTCACACATCTTAAGGTGTTGCATAAATTAAATAGAAAAAAAAGAGTACTGGGAAAACAAAAACATAGAAAGATGTTCATAATCTTCTTACTCCTTATAACCATTAATAAAAATAAAACCAAATGTTCATCAAGGATATATAATAAATTGTGGTATATTCTTGCAATGAGTCATAGAGTGAAATGAGAATTAACATCCTGCTGCTATATACAACTGCATGCATCAAACAAACATAATGGTGACTCAGAAACAAAAATTTACTCCAATTGCTTTAATTGTTCAACTTGTATATGTTCCATGTTCAACTTGCATAAGCAGAGGAGGGGTAGACAGAGAGAGGGAAACACAGAATCCGAAGCAGGCTCCAGGCTCTGAGCTGTCAGCACAGAGCTTGAAGTGGGGCTTGAACTCACAAGCTGTGAGATCATGACCTGAGCCAAAGTCAGACGCCCAACAGACTAAGCCACCCAGGCACCCCAAAATGTTTACTTTAAAGACAAAAACAAATCAATGTTTGTCAGTATTCATTTTTTAAGGTTTATTTATTTACTTTGAGGTGTGGGGGAGAGGGGCCAAGAGAGAGGGAGACCGAGAATCCCCAGGCTGTCAGCGCAGAGCCCGATGTGGGGCTCAAACACATGAACCGTGAGATCATGACCTGAGCCTAAATCAAGAGTTGAATGCTCAACTGACTGAGCCACCCAGGAGCCCCTGTTTGTCACTATTCTTAGGGATAAATCCTTGTTGCTTTGAGGTACACTTCAGCGTCTTCCCCAAGTGGATTTTGCATACGTTAAATGCAGGCATACCTTGGAGACACTGTCAGGTTTCGTTCCAAACCACTGCAATAAAGTTAATATCACAATAAAGCAAGTTAAATGAATGTTTGTTTTCCCAGTGCATATAAAAGTTATGTTTACACTGTACTGTACTCTATTAAGTGTGCAATGCAATTGTGTCTAACAATGGTACATACCTTCATTAAAAATGCCTTATTGTTCAAAATGCTTACCGTCACCAAAGCTTTCAGGGAGTCATAATCACTGACCGCAGATCACCATTTCAAATATAATATTAATGAAAAAGTATAAAATAGTGCAAGAATAACCAAAATGACACACAGAAACACAAAGTGAGCCACTGCTGTTGAAAGAAAATGGCACCAATAGACCTGTTTGACACGGGATCACCACAAACCTTCGATTTGTAAAAAATGCAATTTCTGTGAAGCCCAATAAAGTGAAGCAGAGTGAAATTCTGAGGCAAAGAATGTCAAACAGACCTTCCAAAATCTGGGAGACATATCTCTGGCTACCTTTTGATAATATAAAAAATAGAAACTTCTTTGTGTTATGTAGGCTATTCATGTAGGGTACCAAAAATGATGACTGTGTATGTTAATTAATTACATCGGAACCAAATCACACATGATACCAATTTGATCTATTTCCAATTAGATCCAAAAGTACCGGTTAAAGTGGTTAGTCCCAGTAATGTGGAAAAGATACATACAATTTTTAAGATTATGATTGCTTCTTTCCCAGTAAAAGAATCGGCCTTGTTTTGAGGGTCGGGAACAACTGAACAATTCTCTATCACTCTGTGCCCCCACAAAAGTACAAACTATTTCTCTGTGTTGGAGTAAACACCCTTTCAAGGGCCACACAACAGGCTATTTCAGCACTGTCTTTGCTTTTTACAGCCTTGCCAGTCAAGTAAGTGGAGCATGCTGTTTGCACTGGTCTGTTCTCTCACAGGGAGGGTGGTTTCCAGTTGATGTGTTTGATTGCTTTTCTGTATACAATTTAAACCCTGGAATTCTGTAGCTTTTAAACAGCAACCTAAGGTAGATTATGTCTTCCCCAGTAAGACTGCCAATTTGAGTCTTTTTGAGAGGATAAGAGATAAGAGATAGGGGTGAGAACCAGGGGAAATCATCAAAAGAATGTAAAGAGAGCCAGGGCACAGAAAGAAGAGTGAAAAATAGAGATCACAAGAGAAATACTCTTGTTATGCATCAGCTGTTTCCAGAGCGGGTAAGTATGTTTTCAGCTTCAAATCCTATGTTGAATCAAATACTCTTCCTAGAGCTCTGTTTCCTGCTGATGATACTCTTGTTCCACACTCCTGTTCCTGCTGAGTGAGTTTTGCATTTTTATAAGGTCTGATTATAAAATGAGTGACCTTAAATCCATTGCCACCAAGGGATTTCTGCTAATGGGTTTAGTCTGAATTATAGCAGTAGTAAGATAAATATGTCCACTCAGCCATGTGTTTATACCTTCCTCCATTTCATTTTACATCTTATTGATCAAATTGAATTAAATTGTCAAGATTCACAGTAAATGATCTGGTATTCAGGCTTCTCTAGTCCTAAATGTAAATCCCCCAAATTTCAGAGGCATGTTATTTTTCTGACCAAATGACAATATGTTTAAAGGCATGAGGCATTTCAGAAAATGTGGAATTATTTTTCCCTTAACTGTTCATATAAATTAACTTAATGCTTTTTATTGTTGGTACGCCTTCTTAAATCTGCTGCTTATTTCTATGGAAGGTGTCACATATCAAGATGATATAGTCACATAGATGTTAACTGTACAATAATTCAGAGATTGAGGAAAATACTTAGTTAAAAGAGCAAAGGATGTGCCACAGGTGGGCTTTAAGGTAGGCATAAATACAATTCGGACAGTGTTTTCCATGGTAAACACATATACCAATCTTTTCCACACCTGGCTAATGGTAACACTATTCTTACTTTTGTTTGTTTGTTTGTTTTCAACAGTATATTGCTTTTCACAGATACTTATTTCAATTTAAAGGAGTCCTGCTAGATTATCACCAAGACAACGTTTATGAAAAAAGGACAGACTATCCCAATGCCTTCCTTTTCTCCTGTCAGTAGGTAAAATCTCGTATCGCACACTGCAGACTGAATGGCTTTCCTAGCTTTCTAAACTTAACATTTTAATATGAAAAATCCCTTCCTCAAAATTTATTAGTATTTCATATTCTTTCCAAGATATAGTTTATTTTTTAAACCTTTTTTAATGCTTATTTATTTTTTAAAGAGGGGCAGAGCATGAACAGGGGAGGGGCAGAGAGCAGGAGACACAGAATCTGAAGCAGACTCCAGGCTCTGAGCTGTCAGCACAGAGCCCAATGCGGGGGCTCAAACCCACAAACTGCCAGATCATGACCTGAGCCGAAGTCAGATGCTCAACCGACTGAGCCACCCAGGTGCCCCTCAAGATATAGTTTATATCTCTCAACCATATTACAGGACTTTGGTGATTTTTTTCTTTCTATATTTTATTCTGATTTTCAGTTACCTGCTACAAAGTCCCCACTATTACATTCCAGAATATTTCACCGGCTCCCATTCCTCCATGCTCTTAGACATGGTACAACTTCAGCTTTTTCACTTGGTGAATTCCCCTGAATGCTCCTAGGGATGGCTCAGGTGTATCCTGTCATATAAACAAAGCCCTACTATTTTACCTAACATTTATATCTGCAGTAACCATTGCATTGTTTTCATTTGTTTCCAGTCTTTCATTTTCCAATACCCTTCACTGCCTTCTTTGTCATAAACATAAACTGCGCGTATCTGTGAGTAACCACTTCTCAAATCTCCTAATCATTCCATTGGCACATTTACCTGAGCTTCTCCCCATACCGTGTCTTCACAAGTAGTTTTATCTAGTAGAATAAGGTTTCCGCCTTTGTCGTTCTTCATTATTTCCGTGGTTCTTCTTAGGTGGCCCTTTGCATTTTTATATATGTGTTAGAAACAATCTTCAGTGATCCTATCCTATAAGTTCATGTGTTCTTTGGGATTACATTGAATTTCTACATCAAGCTGAAGAGAACTAACGTCTTTGCAGTACTGCGCATCTCAAATCATTAATGTAGAAAACCTACCTCTTGGGACGCCTGGGTGGCTCAGCCGGTCTGTCTCTTGGTTTCGGCTCAGGAAGTGATCTCACGGGTTTCTGAGTTTGAGCCCCACATCAGCTCCATGCTGTCAGTGCAAAACGTGCTTGGGATTCTCTCTCTTTCTCCCTCTCTCTCTCTCTCTGCCTCACCCTTGCTCTCTTGCTCTAACTCTCTCAAAATAAATAAATAAACATATATATATGAAATATATATAATATATATGAAATATATATAATATATATATGAAATATATATAATATATATGAAATATATATAATATATATATGAAATATATATATGAAAATCTACCTTTTTATTTGGAAATTCTATTATTCCTATTAATAATTGTATTTATGAATTAGATTCTTTGTTTCTAGCAATTTTCTTGCTTTAAAGTCTCTTACAGTAAGATAGCTACATCAGCTTTTATTTAGTGTGGGTTTGGTATAACTCTTCAATAAGTTTTCAATGAAATTTTCAGTATTCTTACATTTAAAATCTGTTTCTTACAACCAAAAGGTTTTTAAAAAAATTTTTTTAATGCTTTTATTTCTTTTGGAGACAGAGACAGAGCATGAGCAAGGAAGGGGCAGAGAGAGAGGGAGACACAGAATCCGAAGCAGGCTCCAGGCTCTGAGCTGTCAGCACAGAGCCTGATGCGGGGCTCCAACTCAAAGACTGTGAGATCATGATCTGAGCTGAAGTTGGACGCTTAACCGAATGAGCCACCCAGGCACCGCCCCCCTCCCCGATGGCTTTTTAATGTACTATGAAAATTTTGTCTTTCAGTTAGCTACTTAACACTTATGCTTGCTTTGTACCTTTGGTATATTTACATTTAAAGCTACCATTTTAGTTTATTTATGTTATTCCTTTCTGTTTTTAAATACCTTTCTTTCTTTTCTTTTCTTTTCTTTTCTTTTTTTTTGACTATTTTGTTATTCCATCTTACCCTATAGTTTCTTTGATTAGTGGGTATTAGTGAATACCACGTACTTACTTTATTTATTGAAATACAATATAAATTAGTAATTTTACCACTTCTCAAAAATTCCAAAAATATTAGAATATTTTTACTTAGGTACCTTCCTTCAACTAATTCACTACATTATTTTTGTTATGGCAAAAAACACATAACATTAAATTTACCATTATAGCCATTTTTAACTGTAGAGTTCAGTAGTGATGACATGGATATGCTACAGGTGTCTTGAACATTTGTATCATGTACCACTGAAACTCTATACAAAAAAAACTGCGATTTCCCACCCTTCTTCTCCCAGTCCTTGGCAACTACCTTCCTACTTTTTGTTTCTGTGATTTTGATTACTTTGATACTTCATATGAGTGTAATCATACCGTATTTGTCTGTGACTGGTTTATTTCACAATGCTTGCCCTCTGGAAATACATATGTATCTAGAAGTGAAACCACCGAATCATAATGCAATTCTATTTTTGATTTTGTTTTTCACTATTTTCCATAATGAATGTACCATATTACATTCCCTCCAAAACTGTTCAGTGTTCCAACTTCTATGCATCTTCGTCAGCATTATATTTTCTGTTCTTTTCATAGTGGCCATTCTGACGGTGCGAAATGATATCTCATTTGCTTTTGACTTTGTTTTTCCTACAATAAGTGATGTTAAGTACTTTTGTCTGTGCATATGGGCTATTTGTATGTCTTTGAGAAAATGTTTATTCAAGTCATTTTCTAGTTGCATTATTTGTTCATTTGTTCTTGAATTGTAGAAATTCCTTTTATATGCTGGATTTTAATCCCTTATCAGATATTTGATTTGGAATTATTTTCTCCCATTTCAAAGATTGCTTTTTCACCCTGCTGATTATTTCATTTGATGCACAGAGTTCTTAAGTTTGACAGAGTTCTTTTGTCTACTTTTGCTTTTGTTGCTTATGATTTTGGTGTCCTATCCAAGAAATCATTGCCACATCTAATGCCCTGAAGCGTTTTTTCTATGTTTTCTTTTATGAATTTAATATTTTAGTCTTACATTTAGGTCTCTAATCCATATTGAGATAATTTTTGTACTTGCTGTAAGGTAGCATTCCACCTTCATTCTTTTGCATATGAACGTCCAGGTCTCTGAATATTGTTTCTTGGAGATACTATTTCTTCCCTCTTGTGGCATGTGAAAATCATTTCACCATATATGGGTATATTTCTGGGCTTTCTATTCTGTTCCATTGGTATATATCTGTATCTTTATGCTAGTACCTATGCATTACTTTGACATATATTTTTTCTATATATGTTTTGTTTTGTTTAAGTGGACTTCACACCCAGCATGGAGCCTAGTGTGGGGCTTGAACCCATGACCCTGAAATCAAGACTTGATCTGAGATCAACAATCAGTGCTTAATTGATCCACCCAGGCGCCCCTCTATATATGTTTTATATCCACAATGTGTTGTTGTTTTGATTATTATGTTGATTTTTGTTGTCATTTTATGCAATCAATATTTGTTAATATGCAGCCTCATATTCATGCTTTTTCTTGCTTTCATGTTTTCCTCTCACATTTAAGATTCTATCTGGTTGAGTTTCCTTGCACCTAAAAAAAACATTGTTTGTTATTTTCTTTAACATAGATCTGTTTAAAAAAAGCTAACTGTTTTTATTTCTTGAAAATATCTTCTTTTTAAGAATATTTTTTCAGAATTTTGAACTCTATATTAACAGCTATTTCTTTCACCATTCTGAAAATTTCATTAACTGTTTTCGCTTCCATTATTTCTGCCTAGAATTCAGATATCAGCCTTATCATTGGGCCTGGTTATGCCATTTCTTTTCTTCTACAATATGTGATGTATATTTGCCAATCTTAATAATTTAATTTCTCTTTTTTCCCCTGTGGCTCTAATGTGATATGCTAAGATGTGATCCTTTTTTTCTTTTAATCACCTGCTTGAGATTTATAGTAATTCCTGACTCTGTAGCTTGAAAATTTTCAGCTACTATTTTTTTCATATATAACTTCTTTCCCATTCTCTGGCAACTTCCATTATGATACCACAGATATGTTAGGCTTAATTGTAAAGTCTAGAGATTTCACTGCTGATACTTTCTTCTAATCTATCTTCCAGGTCGCTTATTATGTATTTGATTGTATTCAATTGAATTCAGTTATGTTGTTCCACATGTCATTTTTTCTTCATTTGCTTATTATATTTTTCATTTCCCAAATTCTGGGATTCTTTATTGTAATATGTAGTCATTGCCAAAATACTCCCTGACAATTCCTTGAACCTATCAACTAGAAATATAATTATTTTGAAGTCCATGTCTCATAACTGTATCATCTGCTCTTTCATGTGTATCTTTTGTTTGATTTTTATTCTTTTTATAATTCTCTATTTTCATCACACAGTTCTGCTTCTTTTTAACAATTGCCAGCTATTTGATATGATCTGTTGGGGAGCTACTTTGAGACTTTGACAGATGTCATCTCCCTCCAACCACAGGTGTGGTGCTAGACACCTTTGGTCTTAGACAGGAAGGTGTGCTAGAGTTGGTTCACTTCAAATCAATAAATGATCGAATGAATTTAAGCTGGGGGCTTCATCGCTTGGAATATTTACAATTTTACAATATTTACAATTCATCTCACTACTAGGCTGTGCCCCTGTAAGGTCCCAACTAAAATCCTGTGTTTGACAGTTCCTCCCCTTTCTGGCATCCTGTGATTTTTTCCCCCTTCCTTAAATCTTCCCAACCCATGAGACTGTTTAAAGCTAATTCAACTTCTCTAAAACGAATTTTGAAATCTACAGTACTATGGAGGGTAGAAAATACAATTTCTGAGCTCCTCACTCTTGCTATACCTTCACTCTTTGATCTGAGCCATGAAAATTCTTTCGGCCTTGGAAACCTTCCAGTGTTTTTTCAAAAAACTCACACACACATGGGGCGCCTGGGTGGCACAGTCGGTTAAGCGTCCGACTTCAGCTCAGGTCACGATCTCGCGGTCCATGAGTTCGAGCCCCCTGGTCAGGCTCTGGGCTGATGGCTCAGAGCCTGGAGCCTGCTTCCGATTCTGTGTCTCCCTCTCTCTCTGCCCCTCCCCCGTTCATGCTCTGTCCTCTCTGTCCCAAAAATAAATTAAAAAAAAAAAGTTGAAAAAAAAAAACCTTACACACGTGCACAGGCAAACACACACACACACACACACACACACACACACACCTTGTTCAGGGAAGTCTATTGCCCTCAGTGAGAGGGTTGATGAAACAGCAAAGTCCGAAATTGCCAGAAATGAATTTCTTTTAAAGGTCTTAAATGTGGCACTCCACTATTTTCTTGTTTCTTGTTAACTTTCACTGAAGATCAGTGTCTTTTTTTTAATTAACTTATATTTTATTTATTTAATTGTTATCCAGTCTTTAGTGAGGATTCCTCAGGGAGAATATATACTGTGGCATGGTTTTGAAGTTTCAGAATATTTTTCTGTTACACCTTACAAATATTTAATCAATTTCAAGTAGATTTTTGTTTATTTATGGTTTGTGGATTCCCATCCACTGTGAATAATTGAAATAGTTAATAGTTAAACTAAGCTTTGTCTTGGGGTTTTGATTTCTCTCAGAAGACTCTTACCCATCAAAAGCACAAAATAGAGACTTTGTTTCCTTGCCCTTTCCTGAGGTGGTGGCAGTTCTATAATCCTTTTAAAATGGGGATAGAGATCTCTGAGTTTCAAAGTTTTCTCAAGGGTCTAAGTTTCTACTACCCATTAAGACTGTAATGGATTGTAATAGAGCAGTGTTGGGAGATGTACTATGAGTTCATATAACCTGAACTTGATTAGGCTTAATAGTTTTGGCTTTGACAGGCTGTTTCCTGATCCATGGCAGCTGTCCATACTCCACCACCTGTGAAATTAAAACTTAGAGAACTCTTGCATCAGGAAACTAATTTGTAAGTCTATGTAATGAACTGCTATTGCTATAATAACAAGACGAAAATGTTTTAAAAATAATCTCTTAACATGTTAATTATGGTTCTAAAATGTAACATCTTGGAAGAAGGAGCTATTACTGACATATGCCTTTTTTTTCCATCGAATGTAGTATTCTCTTTTGTTTTCTGCCTACTTTAAAATTTTCAGTCTTGTCATTTCTAAATATTTGGCATTTCTGAATAGATAGTATCCTTTACCTCCTTTTTTCAATATTTGAAACTTCTTGATTTTTCTTTCCATTCATCTTTATCTCCTAGTAACACTTTCCTGAATTGAATATGCGTTTGCCATGTACAGAAGTGTGATGGCACCCAGTG
Organism: Neofelis nebulosa; assembly: GCF_028018385.1. Classification (NCBI taxonomy): domain Eukaryota; kingdom Metazoa; phylum Chordata; class Mammalia; order Carnivora; family Felidae; genus Neofelis; species Neofelis nebulosa. The sequence continues at coordinate 182,062,957 of NC_080782.1, forward strand.
TTTTCTCTGAACAGAACTCCAGATTTAAAAAAAAAAAACACAGAAGCAACAGCCATCTAAACAATATTTATGTGTGTGCGTGCCAGTCTACTTTTATCTCTGTGTTTTTCAACCCCAGTAAGATCTCGAGGTTTGATTTCAACCCTAGTAAGATCTCAAGGTTTGCTCAGCTCTCAGGGGCTAGAACTGGTGCTTCTAAGTTTCTTTTGCAGAGACTCAATGGAAAATAATATATTCCTTCTCCAGCACACATCCAAATAACCTCACCTCCTCTTAGTTTTTGAAATCCTGCAAACACAATACATCTCCCTTTCTGCTACTACCTTTCCTACTTTATGTGGGGAAGTTTTTTTCATCTGAATTAATATGCTGGTCACTCAGTCTTAGATGAGAAACATGATCAAGTAGAAGTGTCCCTGAAAGAGTAAACTCACTCCTTTTCCCTCATTCAAAACCTGCATGTTACTGCTCCTTCCAGTCTAAGGTGAGCTTGGTCTCATTCCAAAAAGGTTCTCTTATCCTCCATAAAATCAGTGCCTCCTTGTCTCGCTTTGCTTAACAGGCTGATAGATACGTTCGTGAATTGTGGTCTTGACTAAGACCATGACTACAAAAATTAAAAAGCATTCCTCCCAAGACAGAATAGCTACTAATTTGCATGCCACATTTGCTTATGGGTTGAGGATATCGCTGCTAGAGGACCATATACATGCATTTGAACTGATCTCTCTCCTCATGGGGACTGAAATTAAGAACTGTCATTATACTTCCATTTGTATTGCCCTGAATGAACTTGCCTCACACATTAGCCCCTGATTCAAAATACTTCTTTTTATGCAAAATTCAATAAAATGTTAGAGGCATAACTGGTATAAACAAATTTAAACCAAGATTCTGAATTTTTGAAGCGAATGTTGCTACTCAGCTAGCCACACAGCACCATGGAAAATGGAGGCAAATGTATAATGCCATCCAATTTAAAATAATACAAATACAATTTAAAATAATGTATACTTCAAAACATAGAACTCAATACATTTAGAGTTTCCAAAATTTAGAACTTAGAGAACCCAAATTTTAGAAACAGAAAAGTGACATTGTATTAACAATTATTATGTATTCATTTATGTTAAGCATACAATATTAATTATATACCCTGAAAATAATACTTATATTTTCTGTGTTTATTTTTAATTTAAATATTTTTATTTCCTTGGCAGTTGAATGTGTTAATAACACTCACACAGAAAGATATAATCTCTGTGGAAATAAATGAATAGTCATTTAAGAAATATTCACTAGGGCTGACTTACAGCAATTTAAGATGTTTGCCGCCCTTTCTTCGTTCTCTGTTCATTTGTATATTGTGATATTACAGACCACACAAGTTCTAGAGAGGCATATTAAAGTGCTGGAAGCCCAGATAACATTAGTAATTTATTCTTGGTAACCAGCTTCACATACTTTGCTGACTTCAGTCGACTATAGACTGATTGGTACATGTTGTACCTTAGTACTAGTATGTACAGATTGAAAACCTACTTAGCAGAAACAGGCTATCACTTGCTGAGAATCGTGATTTAATTTACACAATAAGGCTTGGTCTATTTGTTGGAAGGTGTGCCATTTAATTTTCCTGTAAAGAGCAACTTGTGAAGCCCTGTTTATGGACATCATTCATGTAAATTCTTCAAAGATATATGCATTGTATCATAGATAGCTGCCTGGCTGGCCACCCTGAACTGAGTCTGCTACCCTAACACCACCTTCCAGACTGGTCTTCAGGCAAGACGACCCAATATTAATAACTCAACAATTCCACAAACCTGTATTTGATTTCTGCTTCATGAACCCAGCCGGTTGTTAGAAATCAAAATAAATCATTTTGCCTAAATAAACAGCAGTCTTGACAATCTGTTTTATGGTATTTACCCTTGAATCCTGCTATACCTTATAAATTGGAGAGGGTTGATTTATTCCCGCAGAAAAGAGGGAAGGAATTGGATGAACACTTGCTGCACAGAAAACATTTCTAATCAAAGCCCAAAGGTGATGCTACTCGCTATACTTTTAGAAACACTTAGTTTGCCTAGTTATTTACTACAGGATTTATCATATTTTCTATGCATTATTATATACATTGATGAAAAAAATATATCTCTGAGTGGATATACTCTTGTGGGGAATTAGATAGATTAAGGGAAGGACTCTTAAATAAAACAGGAGCAAGGAGTTAATGGTTCTAAAATTCCAACCTGTCCAGAAAGAAAAAAAAAAAGTTAAAATTAATGAATGCCTTAAGAGCAAAGATCAAATCCAAAATACTACTAGGAAAATAGGAGAACATGGTCTAAAAGGAAATTTAATGTGACTATAAATCTTTTTAAAATTCTTCAGAATGATCAGATGAGAACAGAAAGGAGTCATGTAAAAGGCCCTTTAAGAGCATGGAGGATATGCCTCACCAATCCCCTCGAAGCACCCACTCGAGAAATGTTTATCTTGAGGAGTTTTGTGAGTATGGCTTCTGTATAATGGAGGGAATTCCAAGAAAATTTTCTGAAAACTCACAAAGTTCTCTCTCTTTTTTTTTTTTAAAGTTTGTTTATTTTGAAAGGCAGCAAGCAGAGGAGGGTCAGAGAGAGAGAGGGAGAGAGAGAAACCCAAGTAGGCTCCATGCTCTCAGTGTAGAGCCAGACATGGAACTCAATCCTGGGACCATGAGATCATGACTTGAACTGAAACCAAGAGTCAGCCACTTAACTGCCTGAGCCAACCAGGCATGCCTGAAAATTCACCAAGTTCTTAAAAGTGCTGTATATAGCAGAAACATTCCCAGATTGTGCTGAGGAATAACAGTCAGTGTAGAATGGGGAGAAGCTTTTGGAGCTCCATGATTCTACATGCAGGAAACAGACTTGTCCCTTTAAGGTGACAGGTACACATCAAGAGGAACTGTACTCAATGTATTAGAGTTAAGGAACTACAGCAGAGGATACTTATTCACACCTGAATCTGAACCAGAAGGCAAGATTCTGAATTTTGAGTTAATGCTGTAATGAGAAGATACTTCTGGAGACCTGAAGTTGAGGGGTAATAGATTGCATATAGAAGGAATGTGGGTCATTAGGGACCAAGAAAAGGACTATAGTTAGGTGGCTTCTAACATGGCCCGGGTGATCCTTGAATCTTGGCATTCATGCCATTGTCTCATATCATCTTCTTGAAAGTGGACTGAACTTTTTGATTTGCTTCTATCTGATAGAATAAGACAGAAATAATGGGTTTCACTCTCAAGATTAGATTATCAGAGACTATGGATTATGCCCTGGGAACTCTCTTGTTTTATGTTGAACTACTTGCCCTGACAGAAGTCAGTTTCTATACCACATGCATTCCTGTGGAGAGGCTGATGTGGTGAAGGACTGAGGTTTGACAATAATCACATGGCTGAGCTTGGAGATGAATCCCATCTCTTTCCCCCACTCAAATCTTTTGATAAGATTGCATGCGGCCCTGGTTGACAGCTTGAATGTAACCTCATGAAAGACAATATAAAGAGAAAGAGAATATAAATGTTTGTGACTTTCAGCCACTAAGATTTGGAAAAACTCATCCAGCAATAAATAACTAATGCATTATCTAACTCATTTTATTTATTGATTATTTGTTGTTAATAATAAGCATGCATACACACATACACACACCCTTAGAGACACATACATTTGAAGAGTAGATCCTGAGTCTGAGTTATCAATATTTGTATTTTTGTAGGAAACTTAAAGTTTGTTGATTTTGAGAGAGAGAAAGAGAGAGAGAGAGAAAGAGAGAGAGAGAGAGAGAGAGAGAGAGAGAGAGAGAATTCCAAGCAGGCTTCGCACTGTCAGCACAGAGCCTATGATACTGGGGGGTTCGAATCCATGACCTGTGAGATCATGACCTGAGTCCAAACAAAGAGTTGGACGCTCAACTGACTAAGCCACCCAGGTACCCCTCAAATGGAAAAATACTGGTAACAAGAAAAAAATCAAGGTTATTCATAATAGGGCTTCATCATCAGTATATTTATTGCTGCACCATAATTATCATTGCACTGCTGCATCGCATTGCATATACACGTTGTATGTGTGTGTGTGTAGGTGTGCTGTATACGTATTGCATAAGAAAAAAAGAGGTGTTGTCTTAAGATGAGTCCTCCACAAGTGCATCTTAAATAAGAGCTTGCATTCAAGGTACCTCTGAAGGAAGTGCTTGAGTCAAGACTGGTAAAGAAGTCAAGGAAACAGAGCAGAGCACGGGAAAAGCTGAGCAGTTTTGACTTGGCAAAGTCCCAACACAGTTACCTCCTGCTCACTGCACTTGCCAGCACAGCAGTTAAGTAGCTCAAGGGCAGTCCTCAGAAGACAGTCACAGATAGATAATTAGTAGGAAAGCACTTAGAAATCACAGGATGGGTACATAAAAAGAGTAAGAAGGATTGATTTGGATGGAGGTGGAGGATTAATATGTCTACTTCACTTGGTAGATAACAATAGAGAAAGTTCTCTTCCCTCCCTTAAATTTCCATTTAACTATTCACGGTTCGTGCCACTCTTCTTAGCAATGCAGCGCCTTTCATTATTCAAATATAGATGAAAAAGATTGAAATACAAATATCCTTAAAGAAAGATAAGAAATCCGCTAATGTATTCATTCAAATGTGCCTTCAACCAGTTTCTTTTAGACTCTTTACAGACATAAAAGATGGAGACAGAGAGACAGCATTAAAAGATTATCACATCCAAGAGTATCGGCGTCTTCATAGTTCTCCTGGAGTCTTCTTGGTTTGAATTACTATCAATTGTGGATATGGAAGTATTTTATTTGTGCTGTTTATTGCCCATGCTTTTTCATATAACAATAGGCAATTACTGCACACTTTGTATTGAAATTCTTTGCTTATAAAAAATTCAGAGGAAGTTTCAAATGCAAACATAAATGGTCATATTATCCATAATTAAATCAGTAATTATAGTAACTACAAGGTGGATTATATTCTTAAATTATCTTTGCAATTTAGATGTTAAATTCAGTAAGATGTGTTCATTTGCTGTTTTGTTTTTCAAAAAGTATTTATAATCTGTCAGACACAGAACATTAGTAAACTAATTAATTGAACAAAATTATAGGTTATTTACAAAGTCAAGAATACACATTAAACTTATTTCTAAATAGTATTTTAGTTATACATTTAAATAATATATTCAGTATGTTTTTTCCCAACTTCCAGATACCTTTTTCACTGGAAGGGCTTCTTAAATATAAAATAATAGGCTCAGATGTTATTATGAAAAAGAAAAGAAACTAAGATAATTAGTTCACTTTTTGTTCAGAATTTGTGTACATTGCGTATTTGGGTTTAGTAGAAATGAATTTGTGGTTTGGTAAGTGAAATTATTCAAATTACAGAATTAGAGAAAAATCTTAGAGAATGTTCTAATTCAATATATTTTGGTTGATATAAATTGAAACTCACTCAAGTTTGTTCAGATATATGAATACTCAAAGTATATAAAGGATGAACTCATGGGCTTCAAAGTACAAGCTTCAGAGGCTCAGTTGGTTAAGTGTCCGATTATTGATTTTGGCTCTGGTCATGATCTGATGGTCATGAGATCGAGCTCTGTGTTCATGCTCAGCTTGTCTCTTGTTCTGTATTTACATAATCAAAGTTTACCTCAAATCATTACCTACCACCAGTAGTTTATGAGTCAATGTAAATATTGAAGAATGAGAAGCATTGTGTTTTGACTACCCTGAATACCTGCATTTTGATTCTAATTCAGATGGCCATCATTAACTGTATCAGGAGGGCTGGAGACATAGATTTGGTTGTCTCACCTTAGTTCTACTTGAGTAACATTTTCCTTTCCATATATGAACTGTGAAAGATTGTCTTTCGTGGGGGATCATATAAAAGCTACATTTCTGAGCCAGAGAGAACTGAAAAACTCATCTGACTATTGTATTCAATGTAAGAGTTAAAGAGCCAATTCTTTCTTCTGTAAAGACTTGATTGCAATTCTGCCTAATGGGCTTTTTTTTTTAATTCAATTTTAAATAATTTAGGAATGGAGAGAACTATGAAAATATAATTTTTTAGGTTACAATGCTTTTATTTTTTGAAACAATGTATTGTAAGAATTCTACTTCCTTCTTTCACTTCCAATTCCATCCAATAAGAAGTAACTGTGTTAAAAGGTGAATATCATTCCAGACATTTGTTTATGTTATGCTCACACACACACACACACACACACACACCCTTACACACACACTATTTAATATCAGATTATACTTTATGTATTTTATGAAATATGATATATACACAGAACTATTACTCTTTTCATTGTTGTTGAGTGAGATATCACATGGATATAAAATATTTTATTTAGCTTATACTCTAGTTAGAGATATTTTAATTATTTTGTTACTTTTTATGGAAAAGAGACATGAAATTACATATTTTTTCATATATATTTACCCCTAAAATGATTATTTTTTATGCTAGTTTCCCAAAAGTAATAGAACAGAATTATGGATAATTCATACTTTTAATATTGTTAAGTAAACTCAATCTAAATGTACAAATTTATGCCCCAACCAACAACGAATATCGATTAGTGACAACTCCTCCATATTTTTACCAAAACCAGCAATCAAAAATTTCATGTTTTACATATATTATAGGAAAAAACTGTATTTTGTGGAGTTTATTTCCTTTCAGTAGTGAAGTTGATTATATTTTTAAGGAGTATTTCTTTTATCTCATAAATTGCACAAATGCCTGTGTCAGTGTTTCCACTGGATTATTTATCTTTTTTTTATTGATGTGAGAAGCTTTTGTCTCTAAAAAGTAGTGAAAAAACTTGGAGTCTGTCATTTGTACTTTTAAAGTTATTGATGGTTATTTTTCTGTATAGTTAATTTAGGACTGATTTTCAGCTATAATTAGTGTAATTTTGATAATAACTGCACAGTTACTTATTATTTTGGTAGAAAGTTAGTCTTGCATTTTTGTTTTCTAGAATAATTTTCATAATTTAGTAATTATCAGTGCCTTTCAGGTTACATATAAAACCACTGAATTTTGCTGTTATTTTAGTGTTCGATTTTTGGTAACCTTTATATTTTTTCTCCTATTGAGTCACCTTCAGTACATTCAATTTTTTTAAAGCCTCTATTTCTTCTAGAATTTGAAATTTGAGCCCTAAAATTATACATCTCTGTATAAATCACCCCACTACAGAAAATTATCAAAGCTATGCAAAATTGCTCAGCAAAGCAGCAGGGTTTACAGGGGAAATGGCTCTGGGGCACAACAGTCAATAATTCATCATGGAAACATTTTTTAAAAAGAGAGGAAACTAAAAAAAATGTAGCACCTTTTTATACATGTTAATTTGTTATGAAATACATAAATATAATACCACAATATATATAGTATATAACCTTGAATAAAAACTGAAGTTTGCTTGTAGAAATGGGCTTCTGAAAACTTGTATCTTGTGAGTTACGGTGAAGAGGTGAAAGAAGGGTTACCTGAACATCACACAGAAAGTTATAACAGTGTATGTGGATGGGTCTGAGTCAAAACACACATGCTGAACTAATGTACCTGGTAGATGTTTACGGTGTTTGTGTGTGTATTTTGTGTATTCTTATTTATCTCCGTTCAACCAGGTGCAGTGTGTTGCATTTATTTAATGTTCCACGGATGAAATCGTGCATAAACAAATATATTGCATTGTTCTCAAATCATTCCCTAATATACCAGTTGTCTTGGAACAAATTTGCATTTTCAAAAGAATCATTGTAATAGAACTGATTATATATTTTTTTCCTGTGGTAGGTATGGAGGATACATAAAGGCATATCTGTGTTACCATTCTTCTTATTGTTATTAAAACATGAAACTTTTCAGCAAAAGGAAGATTTAGGAGTAAGGATATGTGGTAGAAATGTTCACTGCTCAATGGCTCATGAAGTCCTGTCATTGTGAAACAATGAATATAAGCATGCAGGGCTTAAATAATCCTGAGATTATTTATGCTAAAGGTATGAATTTATAAAGAATCAAACAAAGACACATCTAATATTTTTGATAGGAAGCTTATGTCATTAGTATTTTGAGTTCATTTGTCATGAATTTAAAACTATTGGCAAAGATCATTTAGCAACCGAGAAAAGATGGTTTCTGTCTCTCCCTTCTCCTGGATAACACTAAAGTGCACTAAAGTGTGCACTGATTTACCTTTGGAATGAACACAATTGTTCCCTATTAAGATGCATATTACAGTTTTTAAGATATTAATTTTACCTAGTAAAGACTACCACACAAGGGGATAGGAGTAGGTATATTTTGTAGTTTCAAGATATACTTGTGTTTATTTCCAAAATTATTGATGGTGTTAATGAGAGCTTATAATTGTCTTTGTGCTATTGGAAAGTAAAACAACTGATAATTCTGGAGCTGAAATAGTTCAGCCTTAGATCTGATGAAAGATATTTGGTGGGGAAAAAAATCCATAATCAGGCCAACAAGGGGAAAAAAAAAACTAACCTTCCAAGCAAAATAATTGTTATAAGTTACCAATTTAGAGTACCACTGACAAATGACTGAAACTTGGAACTTTAGAATGAATTGAATTATAAACTACTTTCAGTCATTTGGGAAAACATCTCCAGCTTGAACAAAATTGGGATATTTCTATAACTGTTGTCATTTTCATTTTTCTGGCTTACCCTTTACAAAGTTATCATGTCTGAATTTAATTCTACCAATGCAAAAAAGCAGGTGTCAGCATATTTATTAGAACATTCAAGGTAAGTTTCATTGTAATTGAGGGCAGATTGATGCAGTTTAGTGAGTTTGCTTTATAGTTTTCATTCTAAATTTGAGTACCCAGAGGTAATTGTTACCATTAGGCTCTTCAACCTCATAATGTTTCAAGAGCATCAAGCTCTTCAACATCATTGAGAACCAAAGAACTTCTGTTTTCCATAGACTTCTATGATATTTTTCCCATTGCAGTCTGATGAAATATAAGGATGCATTCTGAAATTTTTTAGGGCAAATCCCAATGGATTACACACATGAAATAAAATATAACTGAAATACTAGTTAATGAGGTTTATTTATTTTATATCTTTCTCAAATTTCAAAAGACACATGAATTGATATGTTTTCCCCAGACTTCTTGAGATATGACAAATAACGCTGTGTAAATTTAAGGCATACAAGGTAATAATTTGATATATGTATATATTGTAAAATGATTACCACAATTAAGTTAATTAACACATCCATCACCTAACATAGTTATGAATTCTGTGTGTGTGATGAGAATATTTCAGATCTACTCTCTTAGCACATTTCAAGTATAAAACACAGCATTGTATTGTTAAATATAGTCACCTTGCTATATATTAGATCCTCAGAACTTATTCATCTTATAATTGAAAGTTTGTACCCTTTGACCAACATCTCCCCATTTTTCCAGCCTCTGAGTTGAGGACAATCACCAATCTTCTCTCTGTTTTTATGAGATAGACTTTTTTCTTATTCTTTTTTTTTTTTTTTTTTAGCTTCCACATATAACTGAGATCATACAACATTTGTCTTTCTGACTCATTTTACTTAGGAGAATACCCTCAAGGTTAATCTGTGTTGTTGTAAATGGCAGAATTCCTTTTTTTTGTCTGAATAATATTCAATTGTATATATGCACCATATTTTCTTTATCTATTCATCTATTTCAGGCACTTATGTTGTTTCCATGTCGTGACTATTGTAAATAAGCTGCAATAAATGTGGAGGTTCAGATATCTCTTTCAGAGAGTGATTTCATTTCCTTCAAATATATACCCAGAAGTGAGATTGCTGGATCAAAGAGCAGTTCCATTTAAAATTTTTTGAGGAACCACCATTTTGTTTTTCATAATGGTTGTATGCTAGTACCTTCCCAAGAGTACACAAGTGTCCCCTTTTCTCCACATTCTCACCAGTACTTACTGTCTCTTATCTTCTTGATAATGGCCATCTTAGGAGATATTAGGTGATATTTCACTGTGGCTTTGATTTGCAATTTTCTGACAATTGGTGATATGCTCAACACTTCATATACCTGTTAGCCATTTGCATGTTTTATTTGGAAAACAAAAACAAAAATGACTATTCAGGTCCTTTGCTCATTCTTCAATTGGGTTGTTCTCTGTTATTGTTATATGAGTTCCACATACATTTTAGGTTTTAACCCCTTATCAGATATCACACATAAATAAAAGAGCCTGTGCTCAAGGACTGGAAGAATTAATATTGTTAAAATGTCCATACTACCCAAAGTGATCTACAGATTCAATGAAATCCCTATCAAAATCCCAATGGTATTTCTCAGAAAAGTAGAAAAAAGTAACCCTAAAATTAACATGTAACCACAAAAATCCCAAATACACAAGGCAACCTTAACAACAACAACAAAAATCTAGAAGCATCACACTTGACTTCAAATTATTCTACAAAACTTCAGTAATGAAAAAGTGTGTTACTGGCATAAAACAAACACATAGCACAGTGGAACAAAATGGAGAGGCAGGAATAAACCCATGCATGAAGAGTCAACTAATATTTGACAAGGGATCCAAGAATGCACAATGGGAGAAGATTTTTTTTCAATAAATGATTTTAGGAAAACTGGATATTCATATGCAAAAAAGATTTTGGACTCCTATCCTTACTTCATTCACAATAATTAATTCAAAGTATATTAAAGACTTAAATGTAAGAGCTGAAATAAAAAAAAAAGAATCCTAGAAAACATAGGGGAAATGATCTTTGATATTGGTCATGACGATGGAATTTTTTTGCATGTGACACCAAAAGTACAGGCAACAAAAACAAAAATAAACAAGTGAGACTACATCAGTCTTAAAAGCTTGTGCACAGCAAAAGAAAAAAATAAGCACAATGAAAAGGCAATTTATAGAATGGAAAACAATATTTAAATTGATGTTTTAACAAAGAAAGATCTAAGCTGTTATCTCCTGGACACATGTGGCTATCTTTGCCTATTGCTTCAAATTTAAATAAATAATTTTAGATTAGGTAACCAGATTTCCCTGTAGTATGTTTTTATCACATGCTGTTAATTAAATCTAGATTTGCTAATTTAATTCATAGCTGAAGTAAAGGGCAGTGGGTTTTTTTAATAACCAAGCTATTTTCTTTATCTCAAAATTTTCTTCAGTAGATCATGACAGATAAGCAAAAATGTTCTTTTAATTATGTATACATTTTTCCCCTCTTTTGAGTGTATTGATTGATATGATAAATGCTTGAAAAAGAAAGTTATTTGTCTTCTTTCTTTGTAAAATGTAATAGAATCCTATGGCTTTTCTCTGGTACAGGACCAGATTCAAGTGTATCTTTCTAAATATTTTAATTGAAGATAAAATCAACAAGGATCTATTTAGTTTTAGTGAAAACATTTTAATTCAGTGAGATAAGTGGTCATACACTCTCTGATAGCCTTAACAAAATTTGAACTGTCTCCACTATGGGCCTGAAAAAAATGTTTGAAGACCAATATCTCACAAATGTAAATTTGGATAAATGCTTATTTTAACCAGTTAATACCTTGTATGTGAAATGAAAGATGGCTTCCATGACTGTTGACAATTTACTTCCTTATAAATTTCTACCCAGTTATGATCTTATTGATGTATGTTAGGCATTCTAAAATATTGATTCTTTTATGTCCATGTTTTTGGTCTTGCAATGCCCTTTCATCCACTTCTAATTAGCAAGGAAGTTTTTTCTGAAATTCACACACAAAAAAGTGACTAAGTGACTAGTTGCTATTTTCTCTGAAGGAATAAGTAGGCTAATTAAGTGGTGGAAAAAAACTCACACCTCCTACCACAGCAAAAATAGTTTTCTTTTAGATTTAAATATTTACTTACTAGGCAAGTTTTATATGATTGTGAAGTTGTATGAAGCCAAATGCCTGGGAGAACTATACAATTGGGAATTTCTCAAATTGGATTTATACTTGGAAATAAATACAGACTATATATTGAATTCTCTGAAAGTCATAATGCAGCTCAGATGAAGACTATATGGCACTACTATTTTTTTTTTCCCTGAGTCAGCCTCTATTGAAATTTCAACAAGCTGTTCCACTAGCCTCTATATAGAACTTGGCAGGGGTTACAGCTAGCAGTCGGTAGCAGCTAAAGTCATTTCTCTTTGACAGAATCCATAAAGCCAAACACTGTAATAACTTCTCTGATGGAATTTTAGTGGTGAAGCTCTTTGTCTTGTTACCATTGCCATTCACACTCCAACTGAGCCTTCACCTGTAGGGAATGATTATGATGCTCTGTGGTCTCTGTTTCCACCTGTGACCCCTGATCAACTGGAAAGTGACAATTTTTCCTCAAAATGGATTTGATACTGGGGAAATTATGCTGTCAGAGAAAGTCCTCATTCTCTAAGGACCTCTCTGAGTTGCAGCAGTGGTCTTCTGAAATAACAAGAGACAAACTCATAAGTTACTAGATGCTCTTTTTTCTCTAACCTTTAACATAGCCAATTGGAAAGGATCATCTACAGTGGCCATCTACAACTTCAGGCTAAGATGTTTAAGAGGAAAAGAAAGTAACGTAATAATAATTTGAAGTCTCCCTTTCCCATATGCTGGATTCTAGCTTCACATATTCTTGTTGTACTTGAACTAAAGATGAAGTTCAGCAATGAGTTGGGATGTTTTATTCCAAAATTTTGAAATTGTTACCTGAGAAGTGCTTGTGATTGTACTTTGAACTCAGAAGCATTATTTCTCAAAATAGAGTGCCCTCTCCTTAATAAATTTTTATCCCAAGAATAAAATAAAATTAAAGACTATCATATTGTGAATCTTCAAGGACAAGGTTTTTTAGTTCATGGTTTTGTTTTGAGCTTATGTCAACATTGTGACATTGTGAGTTTTTCTGATCTGTCAACCAAACTAGTTACAACAGGGGTGCCTGGGTGGCTCAGTTTGTTAAGCATCCAACTTTAGCTCTGGTCATGATCTCCTGGTCCATGAGTTTGAGCCCCACATCAGGTTCTGTGCTGTAAGCTCAGAGCCTGGAATCTGCTTCAGATTCTGTCTCCTTCTCTCTCTGCCCCTCCCCTGCTCACTCTCTCTCAAAAAATAAATAAACATTTAAAAAAATAACAGTTTTTTTAAATAACAGTTCCAATAAATTAAGTCCTGTGAATTTGCTTTTTAAAACATTTACATTAAACATATATTGTGGGGAATAAGTGTAGGAATCCCCCGGTTTAAATTAATGGGTTAACAAGGCATAAAGAAATACAAAGTCATAAAATGCTCACACCCAAGTTTGGGTAAACCAGACTGGCACCCTGAGAATAGGGAGGCACAAAGGTGCCAAGAATAGGAAGGGGCAAAGGCACCCCAAAATAAAGAGGGAGAGGCAAAGGCCTAAAATAGAAATGGCACAAAGGTGCCCAATACATAGGTATATGAAATAAACAAGATTAGATATTCAGGGTGAAAGCACCCCAAATTTAGTACTATAGCAGAAAAATCTGCTTTCACAGAAGAATAGGATCAGGTTAGGTAAATTGGTGAATTGGACTATGGACCACTGTGCTACAGGCAAAGCAGCCCAGAGTGGAGATGGTTAACAAAAGAAAAGGTGCTTTGTCAACCCTGAGGTTCCTCCCCCTATCTGTTTCATCCCCAAGGCTAGCTAAAGTAAACAGAGGTGCTGCCTCATGTCCACTGTAAACAACCTTCCTCCCGACTGCCCCGTGTCAGATTTTGTTTTGTATTAACCCAAACCCCCAGCCACAAATATCCTCACATCCACAGTTAATGTTCACAGATTCATTGTCCCTTTGTGCAATTCCATCACCATGTTTGTGAGCCTTCTAATCCTAATAAAAATGGGGCAAGGACCCTTATTCAGGGCTCTTGTCTTTTCCTGACATTAGCCATCTCTTGCTTTCAATTCTGTGTCCCACTCTTTTGCTAGACAAGAGAGAGCTTTAGACCCAGAGTCTATGACAATATATAAATATTTGATTTATATTATATATTATATATAATATTATAACAAATATAATTATATTTATGTAATATATATTAAGTATGTATATTAAATATAGTATTATATATTAAATATACAATATATAGTTTGAATCATTTAATAACACAAAATAACTTCATTTGAATAGCTGTGCAAAAATTGAATAAATATTCTAAAATGTAATAAAGTTGATCAATATAACTGACCATTGGCCTGGCTATTCCATTTATGAAGTTAAATAGTAAAAAGAATATTGATAATATGTCACAGGAATGCAGGAGAATTTATTATGATTTACATAATTATAGAAGGAAAAAAAGGCTGAAATTTCATGTTGAGTTGAAGTAATTGAAAATCTATTAAATGATTAAAACCAAAGACTAAACCAATAACAGGACTGAATTACCAGCAAGTTTCCAATTTTAATAAATTCTTTATTTCAGTAAGTTGAAATGAGAGGCCCATCAATTTAATATTTTAAGCAAAAAGCCAAAAGTTTAAAATTTTCCTAAACTGAATCTGAACTTTTATTAGCTTGTTTTATTGATATTACATTAAAATTATTACATTTTCATAATTACTAAAGTTAAAGATGTTATGAAGCATAACAATGCCTGAACATAATATCTTAAGTCTAAAAAAATAGTTCAACCATGACTTAGAATAAAAAAGAAAAGAAAGTTCAACCATGACTTAGAGAACTAACTATAAGAACAAAGTTATATTCTTTAAGAAATTACAAGTAATAGTGCAGCAACAATGGATTAAAATAATAAATAAACCTTATTGGTGAAGGTTTAGCCAGTCCTTTTACCTGACTTCAAGCTGATTCTCACTAAGGAAGAATGATGATGAAGAGGAAAAAAAGATGAAGATAATTATAGAAATATTGGTAATTATAATGATGATGAAAGTCTCTCTCCCAGCATGACTATTTCTATATCCCTTCTCTCATGACCTCCAATCACCCCTCTTGTATGTCACAGAAAATGACAATATTACAAAAGCTCATTACGCTTCTTTTCAGTCACTTAGTGCTGGACTTTACCCGTCCCACTCCTCAGTCTTCCCAAATTCCCCAGACCCATTTATACTCTAACACATATTTCAATAATTGCTTGCTAACATGTCACCACTCACAATATAAGAATCTATACCCTGAATTTTGTTGGATATAGAAAATGCCCCCTCTCTTTTATTTTACTCCTTCTCTTTCTCCTTCTTCTTTCATCTTCTCTTTTCATCCTTGTGAGATTTGAAGAAGAGGAATATCTTGGATTTGCCCCTGAATCTAAAGACAGAGGGTGTAATGATGGTCTTCCACTGAACATGTATCATATGACTCTTTGCTTTAGTAAAAATGGGAATATGTGACAGCTAAATACCATTTGTGAAATTATTATCAAATTCAGTTAGTTTGAACATTAAATATGAAGAACCTACTATATTGATGGCTTGAAGAAATGGAAAACATCCAGAGAAACCAGGTTGTTTATTTTTTCTCTGGCTGCTTTCATGATTGTCTCTTTACTTTTCTTTTTTAGCAGTTGACTACACTTTGGCTAGTATTCGTCTCTTTGAATTTATCTGATTGGGGTTTCCTAAGCTTCTTCAATCCACAAATTTAAGTATTTCACTGATTTAGAAAATTTTAGGGGTGCCTGGGTGGCTCAGTCAGCTGGGCATCCGACTTCAGCTCAGGTCATGATCTCACAGTCTGTGAGTTCGAGCCCTGCGTCAGGCTCTGTGCTGACAGCTTGAAATCTGGAACCTGCTTTGGATTCTATGTCTCCTTCTCTCTCTGCCTTTCCCCTGCTCATGCTCTACCTCTCTCTGTCTCAGAAATAAATGAAAACATTGAAAAAAAGAAAAAAAAAGAAAATTTTAGCCAATATTGCTGAAATTATTTCTTCTATCCCATTCTCTCTTTCTCCTCCCCTTTGGGACTCCAATTCCAAATATGTTAAATGTATTGAAATTATTCCATACATTATTGACATTCTGTTATGTGTACTTATTCTTTTTTTCTTTTTCCTCAGATTAGATTTTTCTGTTGTATCTAGAAGTTTCCTTACTCTCTTCTGTCATCTCCATTCTACTCTTAAGCTTATCCAGTGATTCTTTTTAAATATATTTTAGATTTAATTTTAAGGTAGAGATTTCACTTCTGTTTAATTTAAATTTTATTTTAGTTATTTTAATTATTTTGTTTTTTGTTTATTTTTATAAAGGTTTCTGTTTGTTTTTTCAATTATTCTTTATTATCAGTTATTGTGAGAGCATATTTCTTCAACCCTTTGAGCCTAGGTAGTTTCTAACTGATATTTCCAGCTAATGGGTAATCCTATGGTAGCCTCCCATTGATTTTTTTTGTCCCTTGAGAGCTAGTCCCATTTTTTTCTCTCTTCATATGTTGAGCAATTTGGTTTTTACTCTAAACATTGTAAATGTTTTTATACAGTGTGCATACTGCATACATGGTAAACTTTGTTGCAGTCTTCTAAAACACTTGGAGATTGCTGTTTCAACAACCACCCAACTTGGTTAAGACTCAACTTGCAGTCTGCCATATTGAGGTGGGCACTGGATCATTTCACAACGTTGTTCTTTATGCCTAGCTCCTAGCTTCTCTTAGCTTGTCTTGCACACATAAAAATCGGGGTGAAATAAATGAGATTGGTGTATGAATTTGTAGTTGCCTTTTCGGACTCCTTTTTCAGGTGACATTCTCTTACTTTCTGGTAACCCTGGTTCCCCAGATCCCCCTCACGTCCCCCAGCCACCTTACTCTGTGAGAAAGACAGTGTTTCTTTTCTTTTCTTTTCTTTTCTTTTTTTTTTTTTTCGGAATTTGGCTGGTGTTTCATTGCCTGTTTTTTTTTTTTTGAAGTTTTAAAAAATTTTTTATGTGTGTCTTTTGTATATTGTATATAGTTGAATTTTGCTGTGCAAGCCAAATAGAAATTTGCTTTCCTTTAAGAGAAGTATTAAACTATGACTTTTGTTGCATCTCAACTCTTTCATCATAGTTTCTTATCTTAATTACTACATTTTACACATTAGCCCTGTTTCTTTTTCTGTGGAATTGCTTCCTGCTGTTTTTATTCATTTAATTTGCTGATTTATAGAGTTTTGTACTGTTTCCATAGTTTTATCTTTGAATGTTTGACATTTTTTAATGTTCTTATTTTCTTATGTTTCACTTAATATTTTATGTCTATTTTTCAGTTCTTTTAAAAAAATTTTTTAACGTTTATTTATTTTTGAGACAGAGAGAGACAGAGCATGAACGGGGGAGGGGCAGAGAGAGAGGGAGACACAGAATCCGAAGCATGCTCCAGGCTCTGAGCCATCAGCCCAGAACCCGACGCGGGGCTCTAACTCACTGACCGTGAGATCGTAACCTGAGCTGAAGTCAGACGCTTAACCGACTGAGCCACCCATGCACCCCAATATTTTTCAGTTTTTAATGGTATCTACATATAACCTGTACAATTATCAATGAGTTTTATCTCCTTTTCTTTTTCTCTTCTTCACTGTCTTCCTATTTTATTATGATTTCTGTAGATTTCTGAACATAAAACATCTACACAGCGTTCTTTAATCCCGTGTTCCTTTATTTTAGTTTTAGATTTACAATTATGTCTATATATTGAATGCTTAGCATTAGATTTTGCTGATTTGCCAACTTATTTCTTGTGTGAAGATCATATTTCTCTATTTTGTTCAAGAGCGTTTCCTGAATATAATTTTCCCTGAGTTTATGCATATCGGACCAATATTTGTTACAGCCTTGATAATTAATGAACAGTAATTATTGGTTCAGCTTCTTTTCTTTTAAGATTTTTGAAAATGCAGCTATATTGATGTTTTTATGCTTTTCAGAACTCTAATTCTCTTGTCTTTTTATGTTGTTTCTTTTTGCTAGAAGATCTGAAGGTGTTTTCTGTTTGTTTGTTTTTTTTCTTTAATAGTTGGACTTGAATGAATTTCAAATTGTTTGATGTGAGAAAATTTTCCATGTACCAAATGGGCCCAAAAATCAACTAATTCAGTCCAGCTCTTTCCCTTCTCTGCTTCCTTCATTTCATCCCTGTGTTAGGTAGAAACTAGACAGAAGAAGTGGAGGGAATGAATACACCTGAATTGCACAATCCCAGACTTCAAGCTATACTACAGAGCTGCAATCATCAAGACAGTATGGTACTGGCACAAAAACAGACACTCAGATCAATGAAACAGAATAGAGAACCCAGAAATGGACCCACAAACGTATGGGCAACTAATCTTTGACAAAGCAGGAAAGAATATCCAATGGAATAAAGACAGTCTCTTCAGCAAGTGGTGCTGGGAAAACTGGAGAGCGACATGCAGAAGAATGAACCTGGACCACTTTCTTACACCATACACACACACACACACACACACACACACAAAAACACCTCAAAATGGATGAAAGACCTAAATGTAAGACAGGAAGCCCTCAAAATCCTCGAGGAGAAAGCAGCCAAAAACCTCTTTGATCTTGGCTGCAGCAACTTCTTACTCAACACGTCTCTGGAGGCAAGGGAAACAAAAGCAAAAGAGAACTACTGGGACCTCATCAAAATAAAAAGCTTCTGCACAGTGAAGGAAACAATCAGCAAAACTAAAAGGCAACCAACAGAATGGGAGAAGATATTTGCAAATGACATATCAGATAAAGGGTTAGTGTCCAAAATCTATAAAGAAATTATCAAATTCAACACCCAAAAACTAAATAATCCAGTAAAGAAATGGGCAAAAGACATGAATAAACACTTCTCCAAAGAAGACATCCAGATGCCAACCGACACATGAAAAAATGCTCAACATCACTCATCATCAGGGAAATCCAAATCAAAACCACACTGAGATACTACCTCACACCTGTCAGAATGGCTAACATTTACAACTCAGGCAAAAACAGATGTTGGCGAGGATGCGGAGAAAGAGGATCTCTTTTGTGTTGCTGGTGAGAATGCAAGCTGGTGCAGCTACTCTGGAAAACAGTATAGAGGTTCCTCAAAAAACTAAATATAGAGCTACCCTATGACCCAGCAATTGCACTACCAGGTATTCATCCAAGGGATACAGGTGTGCTGTTTCGAAGGGACACATGCACCCACATGTTCATAGCAGCACTATCAACAATAGTCAAAGTATGGAAAGAGCCCAAATGTCCATCGATGGATAAATGGATAAAGAAGATGTGGTATATATATATACACAATGGAGTATTACTCGGCAATCAAAAAGAATGAAATCTTGCCATTTGCAACTACGTGGATTGAACTGGAGTGTATTATGCTAAGTGAAATTAGAGAAAGACAAATATCATATGACCTCACTCATGTTAGGACTTTAAGAGACAAAACAGATGGACATAAGGGAAGGGAAACAAAAATAATATAAAAACAGGGAGCAGAACAAAACGTAAGAGACTCATAAATATGGAGAACAAACAGAGGGTTACTAGGTGTGTGGGAGGGGGGATGGGCTAAATGGGTAAAGGGGACTAAGGAATCTTCTCCTGCACTATATGCTAACTAATTTGGATGTAAATTTAAAAAAATAAAATTAAAAAAATAAAAAAAAAATAATACACCTGCATTGTTTTGTAGCCCCTCACCACCATGGAGAAAGGCTGCCTTGAGGTGCAAAACTTGTAAGGTCCAAAATTCCATCTCAACCTGTGAAAAGAGTTTCCCAAATGATTGGAAGCAGCCTCTATTGGAGACTTCCCACTGCACATCACAGCTCCTCCCAGCCCAGAGAGACCTACTAATATCCAATTCCAGGACAACCTAGGGGGAACCTACCCACTCTCCTGCCTTCAGTGTGTACTTTCACTTTGACTGCTTGGTGCCTGCTACTTTCCTTCTGCCTGGCTTTATTCTAGGGTGGATACACATGTAAATCTTCTCCTGGGAATCCAAAGACCAAGACCTCCATTCACCTAGCACAGATGCTCACTCTCACCCCTAACAATAATATAGTAAAAATTTATTTTAGAATTTTCACATTTTTCAAAACTTAAAATACAATTCTAAGCACATAGAAAGAATGTAGGAACATTTATCTGTGGACTGTCCGTTTATGGATTGGTGAAATTTTATGTATATATAGAATAAATGTTTTTCAATAAATACTTTTAGCTGTTTTTAAAATAACATTTCAATTGTGCATTAAGCATAATATTGAGAAAATGTTATTTCAATCCCCCTGATTAATCATAGTGTAAATACCTACAATAAATTATTTCAATCACTTGAGCAATGGTTGTTTGTTATTGGAAAATAAAGCTAGCAGCCCAAAAATATTAGCTCCGCGCTATATTCAGATAAATAAATGAGATAAAAACTACATTGGCTTGTTTTTAATTACATTTATTGACTATCTGTATGTATGTGGGGTGTTTGTGTCTTTGCCAGTAAACTTTGTTCTGGTGGCTTCTCGCCAAGTGTTTAAACTGAAATAAAAATGTTTCAAATAAACATTTGTGTTAAAAATAGCTTTCCATGTTACTCCTCTCCCTAATTCCCCATTAAAATACATATCTTAGTAAAGAAAATGATGCATAGTTTCAATGCTACTAAAATGTTAAGGCAGCATAAGTTCTGGATCCCCTGAATGTTATTTCCATTAAGTGAAATAGTGAAAGAATGTGGCCTAATTGATCATCAACCATCCTTTGTTACAAGGTGAATAGCACAGTTGATTGGAAAAACTGGAGAAAATATATTTGAACCAGTCATCATTGTTTCACCAAACTAAATATTGAACCGTGTTAATATTAATACTTTGAAAGATGCAGATAAATTTTCTCCTCTTCTTTATCACCTTTCTCCTTATTTCCTCCTTTCTTCTTTCCTTTCTCCTGTCTGTTCTCTTCTTTTTCTCCTTGCTTTTCTGTCCTCCACCTTTTATTATTTTAAGAAACTCCTTACTGACATTTTCAATATACAGAACGTATATACATGGTCCTGATTAATAATTCAATCAGTATCAGATGAAATGATACATACAGGAGAAATAAATATTAACTTAACCTTTGATTTATTATGTTTTTCTATTATTATTATTATTATTATTATTAATTATAATTATTATTACTATTATCCTTATTATTTTTTGGTTGTGGCAGCTAACCCTTTAACCTAATATATGTGTATACTTAATTTTATGAATTGGAAGCCTGACAAGGATGGAGACTAACAATTGGTGGGTGGTAGCTTGTATCTTTGAACACATGTCTGTGTTCCTCACACATCATAAGATACTGATACTGTGTTCCTCACACACCTTAAGATGTCTGATATCCTCAAACATTATAAGATACTGCCTCTCATGTGATATCTAAAAAAATAAAGAGATGGAATCACACACTGCCAAACTTTCAGGATAACCATGAGTCTATTTTTGTGTTATGTGAGTAATTATGGAAAGACAAGACAGGTAGATTTGGACTGATGAGTAATTTCCTTATATTATACTAAGGCATCAATTTAAAAAGAATTTTTATTCCTCTCTCCTCTATGGTAATTATTTTAAAAATATAATTCTGTGCCAAAAATAAATGCTTACTGGCCATTCTTCTTTGGTAGAGGTTTAAAATCTTTGTTCTTTTCTAGGATTCTGTACTGATACCTTAAACCTACAAAGGGTTCCAAGAATTTATGAGAACTAGATAATTTTGAGAACAATGCCTAGACACTGAGAGAATAGAGATGAGGAAGACTAAATGTCAGTTAGCTTAGAGACAAATTGTATCTGTTCATCCAGTTTACATTAACTATATCATGTATTTAACAACCAATTCACACTCAATTTTAGCTTATGGAGTGGAGATTTTTCATGTGAGCCAAATGTAAAAATCTTATAATTGTTAAGATATGCTCATCATTACCTCTCTTAATATTTAAAGAAGAAAAAAAAACCCCACTATTTCCCTGAGGAATATGTTAAAGTTAAGTTAAATATGCTTAATTTCTCAATGATAATCCTAAAGTATGTTTCAAAAGACATCATCCCTTCACATTGATCAACAATATTTTACTTTGAAGTTGCTGTGTAAAATTATCTCATGTGTTCAACTTCTTCATTTTTATTCTCTCTAAATATTATTTTCATAGTGTAAAGGATAATAATTTCTTTTAACGAAAATATTAAATGATTACTCATATTTTCATATGGACCATTATATATTGGTGTATTTATTTTTGTTTATGGTTTAAAATATATATAGGTCTGTGTCCATATAATACTGCATACCTATTCTTCCACTAAATATCACAGCCTAAACACTTTTAATATTTGTGTTAGTTTCAAAATGATATAGTGAAACTCAGTTAAATAAATATGCCAGAATGTTTACCATTATCTCACTGTTAATCATTTACATTATTTATCTTTCTCTTATATTAATTATGTTGGTTGAAAACATAAAAGGGGGATGTGGAGTCTAATATCTCCCTCAAGTGCACCCTTTGGTAATCAGCAATAAATATATTTTATATATGCTAAGGTAATTTGAAAATATTAAGTCTGTAATTCACCATAATATAAGAAAGATAGTAGGAGCACCTGCATGGCTCAGTTGGTTAAGTGTCTGACTGTGGCTCAGGTCATGATCTCATGGTTTGTGAGTTCAAGCCCCACATATGGGTCTGCTCTGTCATCTCAGAGCCTGCTTTGGATCCTCTGTCTCCCTCTCACTCTGTCCCTTTCCTTTTTGCATGTGTGCACGTTCTCTCTTTCTCTGAAAAGTAATTAATTAATATTAAACAAAGGATAGTAATTTTTTAAACCTTATTTAACTATTGGAACATACAAATAAATTCTGATAACTAATGGAAGGGCAGTGTTTTGTTATTCATAGTAAAAACATATATTTTGATAAATAATACTAGTTTTTTCATCATATAAGTTAATAGATTAAATCCAAAAATTTTAATTAATTTATAATGCTCATGTACACATATACTTATATATACCTTTTTATCCATCAGTTGTACATGTTGAAACAATCTTATGAATCTCATAATTAATCATTCATTATTTGTGTCATTATTTAAAATGTCTGAAATAATAAAAGACAATAATGACAGTGGTTAAGTTATCTAGCTAGTCAAATCTACTGAGAGACCTGTGGACACTTTGATTACAGTTTGTTATGCATATGAGTCTCATGCTTAAATTGCTTAGGTCAATATATTTAAACCAGAGTCACAATAAGTGGAGCAGGTATAAGGCACTTGCTTTGATGCAAACTTTAAGGGGGTGTGTATGAGGAGGTGTGGAAAGTGGGGGAAAATGGTCAAAGGTTACAAACTTCCAGTTATAAGATGAACAAGTTCTGGGGAATCTAATGTACAGTATGGTGACTATAGTTAGCAGTAGTGTATTTTATACTTAAAACCTCACAATAGAGACTGGGGGAAGATGGCGGCGTAGGAGGACGCTGGGCTCACCGCGCGTCCTGCTGATCACTTAGATTCCACCTACACCTGCCTAAAGAACCCAGAAAACCGCCAGAGGATTAGCAGAACGGAGTCTCCGGAGCCAAGCGCAGATGAGAGGCCCACGGAAGAGGGTAGGAAGGGCGGCGAGGCGGTGCCCGCTCCACGGACTGGCGGGAGGGAGCTGGGGCGGAGGGGCGGCTCCCCGGCCAAGCAGAGCCCCCGAGTCGGGCTGGCAAAAGCAGAGGAGCTGGACGGACTGTGTTCCGACAGCAAGCGCGACTTAGCCTCTGGGAGGTCATAAGTTAACAGCTCTGCTCAGAAAGCGGGAAGGCTGGAGGACAAAGGGAGGGAGAGCTGCTGAGCCCCCGGACGGCAGAGCTCAGCTTGGCGGGGAACAAAGGCGCTCGCCAGCGCCATCTCCCCCGCCCATCCCCCAGCCAAAATCCCAAAGAGAACCAGTTCCTGTCAGGGAACTTGCTCGCTCCGCGCAAACACCCAACTCTGTGCTTCTGCGGAGCCAAACCTCCGGCAGCGGATCTGACTCCCTCCCGCTGCCACAGGGCCCCTCCTGAAGTGGATCACCTAAGGAGAAGCGAGCTAAGCCTGCCCCTCCCGCCCCCGTGCACCTTGCCTACCCACCCCAGCTAATACGCCAGCTCCCCAGCACCACAAGCCTGACAGTGTGCAAGTAGACCAGATGGGCCACGCCACCCCACAGTGAATCCCGCCCCTAGGAGAGGGGAAGAGAAGGCACACACCAGTCTGACTGTGGCCCCAGCGGTGGGCTGGGGGCAGACATCAGGTCGGACTGCGGCCCCGCCCACCAACTCCAGTTATACACCACAGCACAGGGGAAGTGCCCTGCAGGTCCTCACCGCTCCAGGGACTATCCAAAATGACCAAACGGAAGAATTCCCCTCAGAAGAATCTCCAGGAAGTAACAACAGCTAATGAACTGATCAAAAAGGATTTAAATAATATAACAGAAAGTGAATTTAGAATAATAGTCATAAAATTAATCGCTGGGCTTGAAAACAGTATACAGGACAGCAGAGAATCTCTTGCTACAGAGATCAAGGGACTAAGGAACAGTCACGAGGAGCTGAAAAACCCTTTAAACGAAATGCAAAACAAAATGGAAACCACGACGGCTCGGATTGAAGAGGCAGAGGAGAGAATAGGTGAACTAGAAGATAAAGTTATGGAGAAAGAGGAAGCTGAAAGAAAGAGAGATAAAAAAAATCCAGGAGTATGAGGGGAAAATTAGGGAACTAAGTGATACACTAAAAAGAAATAATATACGCATAATTGGTATCCCAGAGGAGGAAGAGAGAGGGAAAGGTGCTGAAGGGGTACTTGAAGAAATTATAGCTGAGAACTTCCCTGAACTGGGGAAGGAAAACGGCATTGAAAACCAAGAGGCACAGAGAACTCCTTTCAGACGTAACTTGAATCGATCTTCTGCACGACATATCATAGTGAAACTGGCAAAATACAAGGATAAAGAGAAAATTCTGAAAGCAGCAAGGGATAAACGTGCCCTCACATATAAAGGGAGACCTATTAGACTCGTGACTGATCTCTCCTTTGAAACTTGGCAGGCCAGAAAGGCTTGGCACGATATCTTCAGTGTGCTAAACAGAAAAAATATGCAGCCGAGAATCCTTTATCCAGCAAGTCTGTCATTTAGAATAGAAGGAGAGATAAAGGTCTTCCCAAACAAACAAAAACTGAAGGGATTTGTCACCACGAAACCAGCCCTACAAGAGATCCTAAGGGGGATCCTGTGAGACAAAGTACCAGAGACATCACTACAAGCATAAAACATACAGACATCACAATGACTCTAAACCCGTATCTTTCTATAATAACACTGAATGTAAATGGATTAAATGCACCAACCAAAAGACATAGGGTATCAGAATGGATAAAAAAACAAGACCCATCTATTTGCTGTCTACAAGAGACTCATTTGAGATCTGAGGACACCTTTAGATTGAGAGTGAGGGGATGGAGAACTATTTATCATGCTACTGGAAGCCAAAAGAAAGCTGGAGTAGCCATACTTATATCAGACAAACTAGACTTTAAATTAAAGGCTGTAACAAGAGATGAAGAAGGGCATTATATAATAATTACAGGGTCTATCCATCAGGAAGAGCTAACAATTATAAATGTCTATGCGCCAAATACCGGAGCCCCCAGATATATAAAACAGTTACTCATAAACATAAGCTACCTTATTGATAAGAATGTGGTCATTGCAGGGGACTTTAACACCCCACTTACAGAAATGGATAGATCATCTAGACACACAGTCAATAAAGAAACAAGGGCCCTGAATGATACATTGGATCAGATGGACTTGACAGATATATTTAGAACTCTGCATCCCAAAGCAACAGAATATACTTTCTTCTCGAGTGCACATGGAACATTCTCCAAGATAGATCATATACTGGGTCACAAAACAGCCCTTCATAAGTTTACAGGAATTGAAATTATACCATGCATACTTTCAGACCACAATGCTATGAAGCTTGAAATCAACCACAGGAAAAAGTCTGGAAAACCTCCAAAAGCATGGAGGTTAAAGAACACCCTACTAACGAATGAGTGGGTCAACCAGGCAATTAGAGAAGAAATTAAAAAATATATGGAAACAAACGAAAATGAAAATACAACAATCCAAACGCTTTGGGATGCAGCGAAGGCAGTCCTGAGAGGAAAATACATTGCAATCCAGGCCTATCTCAAGAAACAAGAAAAATCCCAAATACAAAATCTAACAGCACACCTAAAGGAAATAGAAGCAGAACAGCAAAGGCAGCCTAAACCCAGCAGAAGAAGAGAAATCATAAAGATCAGAGCAGAAATAAACAATATAGAATCTAAAAAAACTGTAGAGCAGATCAACGAAACCAAGAGTTGGTTTTTTGAAAAAATAAACAAAATTGACAAACCTCTAGCCAGGCTTCTCAAAAAGAAAAGGGAGATGACCCAAATAGATAAAATCATGAATGAAAATGGAAATATTACAACCAATCCCTCAGAGATACAAACAATTATCAGGGAATACTATGAAAAATTATATGCCAACAAATTGGACAACCTTGAAGAAACGGACAAATTCCTAAACACCCACTCTCTTCCAAAACTCAATCAGGAGGAAATAGAAAGCTTGAACAGACCCATAACCAGCGAAGAAATTGAATCGGTTATCAAAAATCTCCCAACAAATAAGAGTCCAGGACCAGATGGCTTCCCAGGGGAGTTCTACCAGACGTTTAAAGCAGAGATAATACCTATCCTTCTCAAGCTATTCCAAGAAATAGAAAGGGAAGGAAAACTTCCAGACTCATTCTATGAAGCCAGTATTACTTTGATTCCTAAACCAGACAGAGACCCAGTAAAAAAAGAGAACTACAGGCCAATATCTCTGATGAATATGGATGCAAAAATTCTCAATAAGATACTAGCAAATCGAATTCAACAGCATATAAAAAGAATTATTCACCATGATCAAGTGGGATTCATTCCTGGGATGCAGGGCTGGTTCAACATTCGCAAATCGATCAACGTGATACATCACATTAACAAAAAAAAAGAGAAGAACCATATGATCCTGTCAATCGATGCAGAAAAGGCCTTTGACAAAATCCAGCACCCTTTCTTAATAAAAACCCTTGAGAAAGTCGGGATAGAAGGAACATACTTAAAGATCATAAAAGCCATTTATGAAAAGCCCACAGCTAACATCATCCTCAATGGGGAAAAACTGACAGCTTTTACCCTGAGATCAGGAACACGACAGGCATGTCCACTCTCACTGCTGTTGTTTAACATAGTGTTGGAAGTTCTAGCATCAGCAATCAGACAACAAAAGGAAATCAAAGGCATCAAAATTGGCAAAGATGAAGTCAAGTTTTCACTTTTTGCAGATGACATGATACTATACATGGAAAATCTGATAGAGTCCACCAAAACTCTGCTAGAACTGATACATGAATTCAGCAAAGTTGCAGGATACAAAATCAATGTACAGAAATCAGTTGCATTCTTATACACTAACAATGAAGCCACAGAAAGACAAATAAAGAAACTGATCCCATTCACAATTGCACCAAGAAGCATAAAATACCTAGGAATAAATCTAACCAAAGATGTAAAAGATCTGTATGCTGAAAACTATAGAAAGCTTATGCAGGTAATTGAAGAAGATATAAAGAAATGGAAAGACATTCCCTGCTCATGGATTGGAAGAATAAATATTGTCAAAATGTCAATACTACCCAAAGCTATCTACACATTCAATGC
Source organism: Neofelis nebulosa (assembly GCF_028018385.1). Taxonomy (NCBI): domain Eukaryota; kingdom Metazoa; phylum Chordata; class Mammalia; order Carnivora; family Felidae; genus Neofelis; species Neofelis nebulosa. The sequence continues at coordinate 182,090,894 of NC_080782.1, forward strand.
AATCCCAATCAAAATTGCACCAGCATTCTTCTCGAAACTAGAACAAGCAATCCTAAAATTCATATGGAACCACAAAAGGCCCCGAATAGCCAAAGTAATTTTGAAGAAGAAGACCAAAGCAGGAGGCATCACAATCCCAGACTTTAGCCTCTACTACAAAGCTGTCATCATCAAGACAGCATGGTATTGGCATAAAAACAGACACAAAGACCAATGGAATCGAATAGAAACCCCAGAACTAGACCCACAAACGTATGGCCAACTCATTTTTGACAAAGCAGGAAAGAACATCCAATGGAAAAAAGACAGTCTCTTTAACAAATGGTGCTGGGAGAACTGGACAGCAACATGCAGAAGGTTGAAACTAGACCACTTTCTCACACCATTCACAAAAATAAACTCAAAATGGATAAAGGACCTGAATGTGAGACAGGAAACCATCAAAACCTTAGAGGAGAAAGCAGGAAAAGACCTCTCTGACCTCAGCCGTAGCAATCTCTTACTCGGCACATCCCCAAAGGCAAGGGAATTAAAAGCAAAAGTGAATTACTGGGACCTTATGAAGATCGAAAGCTTCTGCACAGCAAAGGAAACAACCAACAAAACTAAAAGGCAACCAACGGAATGGGAAAAGATATTTGCAAATGACACATCGGACAAAGGGCTAGTATCCAAAATCTATAAAGAGCTCATCAAACTCCACACCCGAAAAACAAATAACCCAGTGAAGAAATGGGCAGAAAACATGAATAGACACTTCTCTAAAGAAGACATCCGGATGGCCAACAGGCACATGAAAAGATGTTCAACGTCGCTCCTCATCAGGGAAATACAAATCAAAACCACACTCAGATACCACCTCACGCCAGTCAGAGTGGCCAAAATGAAGAAATCAGGAGACTATAGATGCTGGAGAGGATGTGGAGAAACGGGAACCCTCTTGCACTTTTGGTGGGAATGCAAATTGGTGCAGCCGCTCTGGAAAGCAGTGTGGAGGTTCCTCAGAAAATTAAAAATAGACCTACCCTATGACCCAGCAATAGCACTGCTAGGAATTTATCCAAGGGATACAGGAGTACTGAGGCATAGGGGCACTTGTACCCCAATGTTTATAGCAGCACTCTCAACAATAGCCAAATTATGGAAAGAGCCTAAATGTCCATCAACTGATGAATGGATAAAGAAATTGTGGTTTATATACACAATGGAAGACTACGTGGCAATGAGAAAGAATGAAATATGGCCTTTTGTAGCAACGTGGATGGAACTGGAGAGTGTGATGCTAAGTGAAATAAGCCATACAGAGAAAGACAGATACCATATGGTTTCACTCTTATGTGGATCCTGAGAAACGTAACAGAAACCCATGGGGGAGGGGAAGGAAAAAAAAAAAAAGAGGTTAGAGTGGGAGAGAGCCAAAGCATAAGAGACTATTAAAAACTGAGAACAAACTGAGGGTTGATGGGGGGTGGGAGGGAGGGCAGGGTGGGTGATGGGTATTGAGGAGGGCACCTTTTGGGATGAGCACTGGGTGTTGTATGGAAACCAATTTGACAGTAAATTTCATATATTAAAAAATAAATAAATAAATAAATAAATAAATAAATAAATAAAAAACAACCTCACAATAGAGTGGATCTTAAAGTTCTTGCCAGAAAGAAAAATAAATGATAACTAATGCGAGGTGATGGCTGTGTTAACCAACTTTACTGTGGTAATCATTTTGCAATATATGCATATATCACATGTACACAAAATTACATAATGCTCTATGCCAGTCACATATCAAGGAAACTGAAAAAATTAATAACCAGCCAAAAATTTATTTAATTTTTTAGCTAAAATATTTTTTTTATTTTTTAATTTAATTGATTGTCAAATTGGCTTACATACAACACCCAGTGCTCATCCCAACAAGTGCCCTCTTCAATGCCCATCACCCATTTTCCCCTCTTCCCCAGCCCCCATCAACCCTCAGTTTGTTCTCTGTATTTAAGAGTCTCTTATGGTTTGCCCCCCTCCCTCTCTGTATGTAACTATTTTTCTCCCTTCCCTTCCCCATACTCTTCTGTTCAGTTTCTCAAGATCCACATATGAGTGAAAACATATTATATCTGTCCTTCTCTGACTGACTTATTTCACTCAGCATAATACCTTCCAGTTGCATCCACATTGCTGCAAATGGAATGACTTCATTCTTTCTCACTGCCAAGTAGTATTCCATTGTATATATAAACCACATCTTCTTTATCCATTCATCACTCAATGGACATTTAGGCTCTCTCCATGATTTGGCTATTGCTGAAAGTGCCACTATAAACATTGGGTTACATGTGCCCCTATGCATTAGCACTCCTATATCCCTTGGGTAAATTCCTAGCAGTGCTACTGCTGGGTCATAGGGTAGGTCTATTTTTAATTTTCTGAGGAACCTCCACACTGTTTTCCAGAGTGGCTGCACCAATTTCCATTCCCACCAATAGTGCAAGAGGGTTCCCGTTTCTCCACATCCTCTCCAGCATCGATAGTCTCCTGATTTGTTCATTTTAGCCACTCTGAATGGTGTGAGGTGGTATCTCAGTGTAGCCAAAACAATTTTTAACCTAAGTTTAGAGAGCCCTGAACCCAATCTGTGGATAATGTGGTACTTGGTCAATTAGTAGAAGACATCTCATGGCATGCATGTCATAGACACTCCCTGTGTGCACAAGGAACCCCATGTTTTCATTTTGCACTGGGCCCTAAAAATTACTTAGCAGTCCTGCATACAAGTAAGTGTCGTACCTATGTAGAAAGGTATGCAGTAAGGCAGATTCTTCTAAGCATTCAACAAAGAATCTGCATTTAATAATGGTGCGTAGTAGGGGCACCTGGGTGGCGCAGTCGGTTAAGCGTCCGACTTCAGCCAGGTCATGATCTCGCGGTCTGTGAGTTCGAGCCCCGCGTCAGGCTCCGGGCTGATGGCTCGGAGCCTGGAGCCTGTTTCCGATTCTGTGTCTCCCTCTCTCTCTGCCCCTTCCCTGTTCATGCTCTGTCTCTCTCTGTCCCAAAAATAAATTAAAAAACGTTGAAAAAAAATTTAAAATAAAAAAATAAAGATAGGCAATGCCTTTAAAAAAAATAAATAAATAATAATGGTGCGTAGTACCCGATAGTATTGAAATAAAAATGTAAGAAAAATATTAATGTGTTGAAACTGATTTTAAGGGGTTTTTTCTGTCTGTTTGCTTGTTTGTTTGTTTGTTTGTTTGTTTTACAGAGGCATCTTAGGAGATGTAATAAAGGTGAGAATGTAGCCAAGTGGATATGAATTCTCCACTTTGGCCTGGAGATACCCTAATATATAAGGCCATGAAACTGTAAAAAGAGCATGTGGAATCAGATGATACTTTAAAATACTAGCTCAGTCATTTATATGCTCCATGACCTTATGCAAGTTGCAAGTTTTCTCTTGCTCCTTTGTGAAATTGTGTTAGTAATGCCAATTCAAGGTAGCAAACACATAGCCATCACACATTTTTTATAGTCTCGTATGATGCTGGCTTATTGAGTGTCTTAAATTATTTTAATTTTTCCTAACTTTAAACAATTGTGAATTTTAAGTACAAGTACAGATCACTGGCTTCTTGTAAAAAATAAGTTTTGACAACATTGGGTTAGCATTTTAACATAACAGGAATCACTATGAACTAATACCTGCCTGCTTTAAAGAAGATGTATGTTCATTTTGAAACAGTCTCAACACTTCCTATTACCTCCCACCCTCTTCATCCATGTGCCTGGTTACTGTATACAAATATGTTTGTTGTTGTTGTTTTAAAGTTGATTCATTATTTTTCTAGGTTTTTATTTCTTTGAGAGAGAAAGTGTGGAGGTTCCTCAAAATATTAAAAATAGAACCACCCTACGACCCAGCAATAGCACTACTAGGAATTTATCCAAAGGATACAGGAGTGACGATTCATAGGGGGCACATGTACCCCCATGTTTATGGCAGCTCTGAGCTGACAGTGTGGAGCCTGCTTGGTATTCTCTCTCCTCTCTTTCTCTGCCTCTCTCCTTGCTCACGCTCTCTCTCTCTCTCTATTTCTCTCAAAAAAAAAAAAACATTAAAAAAATAGTAAGAAGAACATGCTCAGAACATACTTGATGCTAAATAAAAGAAAATCTAAAAAAATTGAGGAAAATGATTTTGCTGCCACGTATGAAATCCTGGGTGGGGTTTATACTATGTAATCAACATAAAAACTCTGTGGATAAGATGCTATTATTATCTGTATCGGAACAAGGTATAAAATGAGTCAGGTGGTTATACAGATTACCCAAGTAAGTCCACAGAACCAGTGAGTGCCAGAGAGAGAATTAAAACCTACGAAGTCTGGCTTGAGAGTCTCTCATTCAAGTTTTATGGTTACAACGCCCAGTCAATGCAGTAATTAGGAATGTATAATTCCAAATTATGAATAATGTTAGAATACCCTAATTTGAAACAGTTATGAAGTTGAATCTTATGAATTTAAAGTAAGGGAATAAATATAAATGAAAGGGTCTTTATCAAAGGAGCAGTTCTTATCCTATAAAATCTATATGGAAATTAAAGACAAAAATATATATTACTGAACAGGAGTGGGAGAATATCTAATTCTGTTAATCATTGAAATCTTAATATGTATATACCTCATAGATTATCCTAATAGATTCATAAAGATTTTGCATATAATCATACATCAAAATACAGGCAGCTTGTTTTAGGAATAAATTGTATTAAGCTTTTTATAATAATTATAGTTGTGACTTCTAATATTTCTTTTGACTGCATCCCCTATCCTGTCTTTCAGCATGATTAAATAAAAGGTTTTCATTGTGATTTTAATCTGATTCAACATAATATTCCATTCTAACCTGTTAAAAACTTGTTAAATGAACAAAAATACAGTAACAAGGGAGAAAATATTTGCAAATTTCAGTATGGAGTTTAGGCAGTAAGCGCTGAATTTCCTGATTCACATTAAAAATTTTAGTATTTTGGCAATTGGAAATATAAAAGTAATCCTCAAAACCATAACAGATTGATCTCTGTGGTGTACTCACTTCCTGCATAAGCAGATTGTTTTCATGAATATTAATAGTGGCTGAACTATTATAACAGGACAAGTTGCCTCCTCCATTTTTTCTGTATTATCTTGTGTTTTAAGGAAATCCTTCAACAGATAATAGGAGTAATTCCTGTTTACTAATCATTATTGGATTCTTCACCATTTTCTGGAGTACAAGTCAAAAAGTCAATCAATACATTTTATTCTGAATATCTTAAAGAATTTCAGTCTTAATTAGACCATTCATAATTTGCACAGAATTGAAGTATTAGCAAGTTCATATTAGCAGTCAAAATATGTAAGTGAAGGACTTAACCTTGATGCTATCAGAGAAAATTAAAATAATGATACTGTTTAAATAAGGTCAAAGGAGAAAAGTGGTCATTAAGAATTCAATATGAACTCATCTACAATATACTGCCCAATTATTGGACATATAGTGAAGGGAATTTTTTCTTGCATAGGAAAGAAGGCTTTATTTTAAATAATAAGTAAAATACATTTTCATGAATACATTTCAATGTAGAAAGCTGTGCATACTAGTTTTTCAATAGATTACTTCCCAAATTATTACCAAATAATGATGGAGTAAACAGTGAAATTAGTTTTGTGTATATTGACAAACGAATGCATTGTTACTATTGTCTCCTTCCAAGAACTACTGTCCTAATCAACCCAAAATATAAACAGAAAACAAACAAACAAAACACCAAAAAAGTCAACAGAGTTTCTTGAGAGAAAGAGGGAAAAGAAAAGCTATATCAGGAGAAGGGGAGTTGGTAGGTGAATTTTACAATATGTTAGCACAAACAGGAGAAGAAATAGCACTGTATATTTAGTTCCATTTTGCAGCATAAATAATAGCATTAAAATATATAAAGTTGCTACACTTCTGAAAACATGGAAATATTGATAAAATTATAGTGGGCAGTAAATAAAAATAGTTTAATAATTATTTTATAGCTATCCTATCTTGAATAACGTGGCTTCGTGTTAAATCTTGAAATCATATACTGAAAGTCTTCCAACTCTGTTTTGTATTTTTAGATTTCTTTAGACATTCCTGATACTTTGCATTTCCAAAAACTTCTGTTGGGGGACTGATTGGGCTTGCATTGAGCCATTAGATCACTTAAGTGAGACTAACATCTTAATTGTGGTGTATGTCTCCGTTTTTAAGAATGCCTTTGATTCCTTTTGTCAACACGTTGTAATTTTCAACGTAGAGACCTTGGTCATATTTGTTAAATTTAATTCTAAGAGGCTTTTTTATTAATATTTATATATTTTTTGAGAGAGAGAGACAGAGTGTGAGCAGGGTAGGGGCAGAGAGAGAGAGGGAGACACAGAATCAGAAGCACGCTCCAGGCTTGGAGGTCAGCACAGAGCCTGATGCGGGGCTGAACTCACAAGCTGTGAGATGGTGACCTGAGCTGAAGTCAGACGCTTAAATGACTCAGCCACCCAGGCACCCCTCTAAGAGTTTTTAAGATAGTATTTGGTAACTTACAGTAGTAAGTTATCTTTATTTCCTTACCATAGTTAGACAGAGAAATCGAAGGGACCTCACGAAAGGAAAAGCTGTTTTATTCCTTTACTTCTTCTCAAGCTTCTATTCTTGCTAACACCTGCACCCACATCTTACTCTACACTCTACACATGCCTTGTAAGGCAAATAGCATATGTCCTCCTTGTAAGGGACAAGGAGTTAATGATTCTTGAGAATAAATAATATCCAAGGAAGGACCAGGTGAGAATGACCTGGCTAAGCTATCATATGTACATTCCAGACCTCCAAGGCTAGAAATCTCAATGCTGTCTCCAAAGAAAATACCTGGTCCCTTGTCCTTGTTCTACTCGATTCTATTCAGTTCCTGGATGTCTGAGAGGACAGGTACACCAGAACCCCAACCCCATTAAAAAACCCCAGACCCTTAACAAAGATGAGACTCCTTTCCTTTCTTTTCAGAGGCTACTGGACTGTATCTGCTTTCTCTATATCTTCAGTAAATGTTGCTTTCCCCTCCTGCTAGCTCATGTTTGATTTCCATCCTCTGTGAGGGCAAAGACCCTCTTGGCTGGTCTTGTGGGAAGCCCCTGGGTCCTTGGACCCTGCCTGCTGTCATCAATGGCAAATTATTTTTATTTTCTAATTGTTGTCTGCTGGTATGCAAATATTATGGAAATATGAAATTTCACATTGTATATAAAGTTTATAGTCCATTACTTTGTTAAGTTCACTTATTATTTCCAGTGGCTGTTTTACAGATTTTTAAATGTTTTCTCTGGAAATAATGATGTCATTTGCAAATATAGAAAGAGATTCACTTCCTCCTTAATTTTTATGCACTTTAATCTTTTTCTGTAGAATGTAAACTCTAGCACAGTATTTCATATAAGTAGTATCAGCCCCCTACCTTATGCCTCATTCCAGGGGGAAAGAAATGAACCATTCATAGCTTAGTATGTGCCATTGATTTCTCATAGATATTTGATGTTAGATGGAGAAAGGCTTCTATTCACAGTTTGCTGACATTTTTTTATCACGAACGGATATTAATTTTTCAAATGATTTTTCTGCATCTGTCAAAACGATTTATAAGCTAGCTTTTATTTTGCTAATATGTGAAATACTCTGAATTTTGAATGTGACATTTATCTTGAATTTCTATAAAAAATTACTATGTTGCAACATATGACTATATATTTCTGGGATTGATTTGTGAATATTCTGTTCAGTAGTTTTGTATCTATGCTCATGTTAGATATTGCTCTGTATTTTTTTAAATTTTTTTTATTGTTTTTATTTATTTTTGAGACAGAGAGAGACAGAGCATAAGCAGGGGATGGCGAGAGAGAGGGAGAAACACAATCCGAAGCAGGCTCCAGGCCCTGAGCTGTCAGCACAGAGCCTGACGTGGGGCTCGAGCCCACAGACTGTGAGATCATGACCTGAGCTGAAGTCGGACGCCCAACCGACTGAGCCACCCAGGCACCCCACTCTGTATTTTTAATTTTTGTCATGTTTTTATCAGATTTTGTTATAATTATGGTGGACTATTAAAACATGTCAAAAAGTTATTCTTCTATTTCCTGAAAGATTTTGTATAAGAATGAAGGTATTTGTTCTATAAATTTCTGACAGAATTTATGAAGAAAGGCACCTAGTTCTGGAGATTTCTTTTTGAAAATGTATCTTTAAAATTAAATCTGTGTGTATATGTGTATGTATACACACATGGCTGTATATGAATTGTTTTGTTCTTGCATCAGTAGTTTCAATAAATTACATTGTCCATTTCATCTCATTTGTCAAGCTTGCTGGCATAACTTTATCCATAAAACTCTGTCACTCTTTCTACTTCTATAGGGTCTCTAGAGATGGCTCTTTTTTTCACTCCTGATATTGATAATTTTTGCTGTTCTCTATTTCTTTTTTATATGTCAATTTTGTTAATTATTTTAAAAAGTAAGTTTTGGCTTTATTGATTTCTGTGGTTTATCTGTTTTTTTTTTTTTATTCCATGGATTTTATCTCTTATTTTTTATTTTTATTTATATTGGTTCTAGTTTACTGTTTCATTTTACATTTGTTAAGTGAAAGCTAAAATCATTACAATTTAGACATTTCTTTATTTCTAAAGTAAGTATTTAAAGATATGTATTTCCTTCTAAGCACTGTTTTTGCTGCATCCCATAATTTTATACTACATTTCAGTTATAGATTAATTCAAAGTATTTCCATTTATTGTTCAAATCATCCCTCTTTTTCCTTTTTTTGGTCATTTTTTCTATTACTTCTAGAGTGAATGGTATTAGTCAATTTTACTACATATATTTTGAAACACTATTAATAGGAGGATACTAATTTATGGTTATTTTGTGTTTTTAAATAATTCACTTTTTTATTATTATGAAATGTCCTCGATCATTTCTGATAATGCTCTATGTTTGATATTAATATCCAAACCCAGCCTTCTAATAATTATTGTTTGCATGTTATATCTTTGTCTACATAGATATTTTTCAAGTGTCTGTGTCCTAACATTGATGGGCATCTCGACTAGACAGCACATAACTGTATCTCAATGTTTTGAATCATTCTGATAATATCTATTAATTCAAGTGTAGAGTCCAGTAATATTTATGTAATCATCCTTATATTTGGATTAAGGTATGCTTTTATTACTATGTTTTTATTATTTTGTTTCTGTTTATCCCCTCCAGTTTTCATTCTTCTGTATTTTCTCCTATATCAACATGGATTATTTGAAAATCTTTTTAAATCTTTTTAATTTTTCAATTAGCTGTTAGTTGTACCTCTTTGCATTGTTTTCAGTGTTAGCTCTAGAGTTTGTACCATGCACTCTTAAATTTTTTAAATTTTAATTAGGGTAACAGTATTTATTATTAAAATTAGCAAACCAAAATATACACATATATTTTTTCCTCTAAGAATGTGTTTTATTTGAATGGGTAATGTAATTTTTGACTATACTATATTGAGTAATTTTTGTAAATAAATATGGAAATTTGTGATATATAGCAAATAAGTAATTAATGTATGAATAAAAGTGTTATAAATAAAATACAGTTAAGTTAGAAATTGATTTCCAAGTCAAAATTACTGTAATATAGGGGCGCCTGGGTGGCGCAGTCGGTTAAGCGTCCGACTTCAGCCAGGTCACGATCTCGCGGTCCGTGAGTTCGAGCCCCGCGTCAGGCTCTGGGCTGACGGCTCGGAGCCTGGAGCCTGTTTCCGATTCTGTGTCTCCCTCTCTCTCTGCCCCTCCCCCGTTCATGCTCTGTCTCTCTCTGTCCCAAAAATAAATAAAAAATGTTAAATAAAAAAATAAAAAAATAAAAAAAATTACTGTAATATAATTTTGGGTGGCAAAAGTACTATTTTTAAATATATCATTTATTTAGGAGTATTTTACTTGATTATATTTAAATCCTTTTAATCCTTCTGTTGAATTTTATGAATAATTTATTCATTGTCTTTAATTGTCCATATAATAATGAGTCATGATTTTATAATGTAATTGTAACAAAATTAAATATACCAATTACTATCCTTTTGAAAGGAAACCATTGATGAAATTTTTGTGTACATTATTATACAATAAAAAATCCAGTTTATTTCAAGCATCTGAAGTTGAAAATCAAATACATATTAATCACATATTTAATGAAACAAAATAATTTTTGACTGACAGCTATGTCTCTTGTTCTTTGTTGAGTGTTAAAAATAGAACACTAACAAAGAATTTGTTTCTGAACTATATGGTTTTCAATATAGTGGGAATAACAGACAAGCGTTAAAAAATCAATTTTGACATAGGAGAAGTTAGGTTACACACAGGAGAGTATGTAATCTACCTTGAAGAAATAGGAATATTTCATACTTTGTTTAAAACTCTCTGTAAGGAAACATGGCTAGTTAATAACTTACCAGGACCCATACTAATATCATGTCTTGCATAAGGAGCTCTCAATAGATGGAGACATTTTCCAAAATGTCTCTGTCTTCATATTAATATTCTGTGAGACTCTCGCCCTCAACAGGTTTATTATTTATTTAGCAAATTATGTTCAGAGATTTGTTTGTTTGTTTTTAAAAAATAGATGAGACATTTCTTTGTTATTTAGATTATGCAAGAACACTGGAGAAAAAATAGATTCTTAATATAAATAGAAAAAAATGAATTTTTGTGTTTATATTTAATTTAATACTCACTCATTTTGAAAAATATTTCTGTTCTGAGTTGTTTTGAGAATAAATTCAGTATGTGAACTGAAATAGTGCTTATTAGCATAGCATTAATATTTACCAATATAGACATAAAAATGTGTTTTCCTTTAGGGATTATGTTTTATCATGCTGGGATATCTAATTTCTGATATTTTGTTTTAGTGCTTGAAGTTTGAAATTGAACTTTTGTTGCTGCTGTTTGCCTGTCCTTGTTCATTTTGTTTTATTGATGCTTATTAAGAGGCATTTTAGCTCAGCTACTCTGGCATCTCACATCTTTTTCTTAACTAGAAAACTTATTTTAAAATAATTATATAGCCATAAGTCATCAGGTTTTAAAATAATTTTGTCAAACTTATTATTTCCATAGACCCTATTCCTCCCTAATCATGATCACATAACACCCACAGATCGTTTCTATGAAAACTCCCTCAGTTTTTTGTGGAAAGAAAAGTGATGTTTTTATTAGCTGCAAATAACAGGGTTTGGTTTATGATTTGGTCTCACCTTTTGTTTTTTATTTACTTATTTTTTATTTTTTTAATGTTTCTTTATTTTTGAGAGAGAGAGACAGAGACAGAGCATGAGAAGGGAAGGGGCAGAGAGAGAAGGAGACACAGAATCTGAAGCAGGCTCCAGGCTCTGAGCTGTCAGCACAGAACTGGATGCAGGGCTTGAACCCACAAGTGCAAGATCATGTCCTGAGCTGAAGTCAGATGTGTAACCACCTGAGCCACCCAGGCGCCCCACCTTTTGTCTTTTAAATAAAATTGTGAACCTCTTTCTCAGAACATCTTAATCTACCTGTCTAGAACAACGGGCACCAATTCACTTACACCTTCCTTAGGTTAGTACCACTAATTTTTTAATATGTTTAACAGGGAAAACAAATAAACAACAACAAAAGACAGAGACTTTATAGATTTTTCAACCATCATTTCTTCTTTTAAAACTATACTTTTAGGGGTGCCTAGGTGGTTCAGTCAGTTGAGCATCGGACTTCGGGTCAGGTCATGGTCCCATGATTACTGGGATTGAGCCTCTCACAGGGCTTGCTGCTGTCAGCACAGAGTCTGCTTTCAGAGCCTCTGTCCCCCTCTCTCTTTGCGCATCCTCCCCTCAAAAATAAAATGACCAGGGGTTTCTGGGTGGCTCAGACGGTTTAGAATCCGACTCTTGGTTTCAGTTCAGGCCATGATCTCGCAGTTCGTGAGTTGGAGCCCTGCATCAGGCTCCACACTGACAGTGCAGGGCCTGCTTGGAATTCTCTCTTCTGTCTCTCTCTCTCTGCCTCTCTCCTGCTCAATATCTCTCTCTTAAAATAAATAAATGTTAAAAAATCAAAAGTAAAATAAGCATTTAACAAATAAACTCAAAACTATGCTTTTACTTCCTACGCCAGTGGACTTCAATCCTTGTCCCTTGTCCCCTTGTATTTATTAACAAGGTATTTTTGATGAATGAAATGAAATCCATTTATTGCAATAAAAGGGTGGAAAACATGGAGAAAAAAATCTTATTCAATAATGCCTCAAGGCTAGCACTCGACTAAAGGGTCCAGAAGCTTTTAATACCTGTCTTTATAACACATTTGATATTTGCTATAAGTTTTATAATATAATAATAACATCAATGTTTCCAAGTATCAGATGTCATTGCACATTGTCTGCCTTTCCCATTAAATTGCTTTTCTCATTATCTTGAAATCCAGACTTCTGCCATAAGTGAATTGACTTTGGTTCTCAGAACATGGAAGATTATTTCATTGTTGCTTCTACTTTTTGTTCATTACTCCCCACTTGCTTTTTTTTTTTTTTTTTTTGTCTGGTGAAAATAGACTCATGTTTTAATCCCCTACTCGATGGTAACCTTCCTTATTATATTTTATTTGAATTCCAAGGCTATTATACCTCTGCATTATTTTTTTTATTCTCCTTGCTTTGTACACAGTGCAGTTCTGAATGGCCAATAGCACCCCTTATATTCTCTGTCATTCACCACTAACTTCGGAAAAAAAAAAAAAAAAAAAAAGCACGGGAAGCAAATACATGGAAAGAGAAGACATCCTTTAATACTGACCAAGCAGATGGGAGACACAGTTTTGGGTTTGGAGCCAATGAGCTGGCTAATGTATTTTTTTTAGTGTGACACATTCTCTCAAAGGGTCACTGACAAAGCCAGATATGCAAAGTGCTTTGTGAGGGTGAGTTGCCATGGTAAACTTGACACAAAGAGCAAGCTAATATATTCCACTTTATCTGCAGGCAGCTGGATCTAAAAGAGAGAGGATACTAAGGGGATGGGCCTAGGCAGACTCTTTTCCTTCTCCTAATCCCTCTACCAAAGTAGAGGAATTCACAGAGTCAGACACCAGTTGAAATTAGGAACCATAAAGAATGCAGAATACATGGGGCGCCTGGGTGGCTCGGTCGGTTAAGCATCCGGCTTCGGCTCAGGTCATGATCTCACGGTCTTGTGAGTTCGAGCCCCGTGTTGGGCTCTGTGCTGACCGCTCAGAGCCTGGAGCCTGTTTCAGATTCTGTGTCTCCCTGTCTCTCTGCCCCTCCCCTGTTCATGCTCTGTCTCTCTCTGTCTCAAAAATAAATAAACATTAAAATTTTGGGAAAAAAAAAGAATGCAGAATACAAACTCAGTCCTAACTTCCACACCATTGATGAGATGTCCTAGGTGGAGATGTATTTAAAATTTGAGAGGGTGAAATCAACCTTCTCCAAGATCAACAGCGTGAAATACATCAGTTTTGGGGTGCCTGGGTAGCTCAGTCAGTTTGGGGTCCAACTCTTGGTTTCAGTTCAGGTCATGATCTCACAGTTCGTGGGTTTGAGTCAAGCATAAGGCTCTGTGATGACAGCACAGGGCCTGCTTGGGATTCTCGCTCCCCTTCTCTCTCGGCTTCTCCCCTCCTCCCTCCTTTTCTCTTTCTCTCTCTATTTCTCTAAAACAAACCAAGAGACACAAAAACATGGCAGACTTTCACCCACTAGGTGAGGCCAATGCAGCTTGTGAAAGCAAAGGAGGTCCATGCAGGGTAATTTCTGTCTCTCCATCTGTCTTTTGGGGAATAGAGTTGACCTGGACAGGGCTGAATGAGGCAGTTTTTGTCACAAAGAATCATTTCATCCTTGGAAGCCTACATCTTAGCTTCCAAGTGCTTTTGCTGAAAGACAGCTAATCCTATTCTAGTTTATATAAGAAAACAAAAATGTTTCTTTCTGCAAGTCTCACTCTTATTTAATTGTGTTTTTTGACAACTGGTGAGGAACTAGGGTCTGGATACAGTGTTGTTTGCTTGGCTCATTCACTACACCACTTACAGCTAAATAATACTTGCACACCACACACACACACACACGCACGCGTGCGCATGCATGCGCACGCACACACATACAGCAACATACCTTGTTTCCTCCGTGGGAGCCTGTACTCACCTGGAGACTTCGAAAACACTGTAGATATCAAACTATGGATGCTAGTAGTATGTTCTGTGCTGTGGTGCCTTGGAAACTCACTGGAGGGGGCAGGTGAGGCTGTGAGTGAAAGAGAGTACGAACAGCTTAGAGGTGAGTGTCCTGTGGACATCTATAGTTATTTCACCAAAACTATGTTTCTAAATTCTTTGAGGCAATAGTCTTTGAATGTTGTGCACTGGGCAGGTTCTGTGTTGGACACAGGTACACCACAGTGAACAAAACTGTACACAAAATGCTATGGAATGAATATGTTCCCCTAAAATCTGTATGTTGAAACCTAGTCTCTAATGTGGTTATATTAGGAGGTGGGGTCTGTGGGAGGTGATTGTGTCATGAGGGTGGGGCCCCCATGAGAAGAATCTCCCTTATAAAAGAGCCCCAGAGAATTCTACATCACTTCTGCCAGATGAGGACACCATAAGAAGCTTTCTGTGAACAAGAGAGCTAGCTCTAATCAGACACCAACTCTGCTATCACCTTGATCTTGGACTTCCCAGCCTTCAGAATTCTGAGAAACAAATCTCTATTGTTTATAAACCACTCAGCCTGTGGCATTTTGTTATTGCAGACTGAACAGACTAAGACACATGGTGAATAAAATATCTGCCCTTATGAAGTTTTTACCCAAGTGAGGATACCAATATATAAAAAAACCTCTTTCTTGCCTTTTTTTTCTTTTTCAGTGGTGTTAAATGCATAAAATAAAGTAAAGTGATATGAGAGAAAATAATGAAAAAGACTGATTCAGTGGGGAATTCAGAAAATACCGCTCTAAAAAAAATGACATTTTATAGTGAGACATTAGACATGAGACATGACTGGCGGTCAGTCAGTGCATGATAGAGAGAGTCACTTTACTCCACAGCAATGGTCTTCTAGAGATCTGAGGGACAGAACACGGTTGCAGTTATGGACGCAGGTTCCAGCTATCTTGGTTGACTTTTTCACATAATTAATGGTCATAAAACTCCAATTATACTTTATTGAGATATAAATTGCTCCAAAGATCTGTGGAAATCGACATTGGGCAAAGAGTTAAGAGAACAACCAAAGACAATATGTGGCCCAGAACAAGAATGTAAAAAATGAGATGCTTTAGAATAATTTTGTGTAGCATATGAAAGTAAAAGAACTTAAGAAACATGTGATTAAAGAGAGTTAAACAAACTTGTGGTGTAAAGTAAACTGATAGACAACTTTTAAAACTTCTGGATATAACATACATTGAATATTACTGTGGATTCCACAAACGTTAGGTGAAAACTATCCATTCATTATGCTTTAGGCCAATTCTTCCTTCAGAAAACCATCCCAAAGAATAGTAACATGAGATGTGGGGAGTTATTTTTAAAATATTATTGTAGAAATGGTAAGTTGAGTTTTCAGTCATCCAATCAAATGCAGGAGTAGGAAAAAATCTGCTAAGTGTCTTGAGGAAGGAAAATGTTCCTAAAGACTTGGTCTTACTATTGAATTTTTATGAAGTAAATGTATTGAATGTTCATATAACCTTGGGTGGGGTTTTTCAATGCAAATTTAGAGAGAAAGAAAACACAAATGTCTCATAAATAGACACTAAAATGAATTCAGTTGAAATCATTCAGTTGTTTGGTGGTATCATTTTAATTTAAAATTTTTTTATGTTTATAAACATTTTATTCAGTTTATAATAGTGAGCAAGTTCCCAGCTAAATACACAGATACAAGCAAGATAGCAAGATACTCCTGGGTTAATGCAGAGGTCAGTAGGTTATATCGGACTGGCATCAGGCAAGGTGGGGTGAGGGGGGGGGGGCACCAAGGTTTCAGAGTCAGAGATCTCAAGCCAAGCAGGGACCAATGTCCTGACCATTGTTCCTTTCTCACAGCTGGGTATCCTGCAAGGCATGTCTTCAACATTCCATCATTTCAGTGATGACAGGGAAGCAGATATTAACAGAATGGGGCCTGTGTCCTGGGGCACCTCAACAATTGGCCAGAGTTGTAATACCTCTGTATTTCTCCCGCAGTGCCTTCTTCCCTTTTTTCATTCCAACCTGAATTCCCATCCTTAAGCCACATGTCTTGATGATCAAAGTGTCATATATGCAACAAGTCTCTCAGATGACAAAGCTATTTCCAAAATAGCATCTTGTATAGTCAATGATATAGAAGAAAGAAAGAAAGTGTCTCTGGTTAGCTATCCTCTGTGAAAAGAGTCACCCACCCCTGACCAAGGCTTATTGGAAAGCACTGGTGTATTTGGTAGATTTAGGAAGTAAAATGTGCGTAAAAATAGGAAACAAGCTTCAAAAAGGTATCATCTATGAGGACTGGGCCAGTTAATGCCCAGTTTACAGGTGGTGTCACTTGAAGGCTACATAATTATGTTTTTATAGCATCATTAAGCAACAAAACCAAAACAAACAAACAAAAAACCCAGAAACAAAACAAAATAACAAACTAACAAACTAGAATGTAACATACTTCTTTTTTTTTTTTAATTGTTTTTTCAACATTTATTTATTTTTGAGACAGAGAGAGACAGAGCATGAACGGGGGAGGGTCAGAGAGAGGGAGACACAGAATCTGAAACAGGCTCCAGGCTCCGAGCTGTCAGCACAGAGCCCGACGCGGGGCTTGAACTCACGGACCGCGAGATCATGACCTGAGCTGAAGTCGGCCGCTTAACCGACTGAGCCACCCAGGCGCCCCACATACTTCTTTTTTTTTTTAAGATTTACTTGTATAAACTTAACCCTAAAGATTAATTAATTGATGATTGGTTATCAAACTTGTTGGGAAAATTCTTACCTTTTTCTTGACCTATTAGAGGCCATCAGCACAGAGAACAAATCTAACTTTGCCAACACCAACATGGAAAGTAAGAAGGGAAAAGGCCCTGAATAGCATAGTCTTTTATTTTTTTTAGAAAAGATTGGACACAAAGAAAAGGGTAAATTTTCAGAGATTAGTTCCAGCCCTTGTTATTGGTGGATGGTTAAATCTGAGAACTCCATGCAACTAAAGTGATCAGGTAGATAAAATGTGACTTGACACCATATTGTGGTCAAAAACAGAAGCAATAAGGAACAGTGATATAATCTTGGGTACTGTTTGAGGAAGAGAATTTTAAGTTTTAGAATGAGAGAAAAAAAAAAAAAAAAAACTTTGCGACCCAGGAATTAGTATAGAAACTAACACTACAGAAATTCCTGATGGTTAAGAGTGCTTAGATGCCCAAATTCTTGCCTCCAGGTCTCAAGGAAGTAAGAAAATGAACTAATCTGAATTTAGTCATCCCTTTCCGGGGTGAGATTGATGAGAAACAGCTAGAATCTGCTCTACATCAGAATGAAAAGTGCCAGTTAAGCTTGTTAGAAGATGTTCACACTCGGGAAACAACCTCATGTATACAATCAGAAAAAAATATGTGTGTGCAAATATATTTAGATACCCACACATGCAGATTCTATCTTCATTACTCATGGACTCTGTATTAGGAAATTCACTACTGACTACAATTGATTTGTAGCCGCCCAACCAATACTAATACCAAAAGTTCTTTGAAGGCCATACTCAAACAATTGATTGACAGCAAAAACAGGGGTCACTCCAGCGCACATTCCCAGCTGGGGTCCAACAATGTCACACTCTGCCTTTTTTAATTTATCTCTCATTTTTTTAAGTCTATTCACTTATTTTGAGAAAGAGAGAGAGAGAATGAGCAGGAGAGGGACAGACAGAGAGGGAAAGAGACTCCAAAGCAGGCTCCATGCTGTCGGCATAGAGCTCGGATTCAACTCATGAAATATGAGATGATAACCTGAGCCAAAATCAAGAGTCAGACGCTCAACCGACTAAGCCACCCAGGTGCCCCTAGCTCTCATGTTTTAAGTGTCATTTTTGCTTCCTTTTTCATGCCATGCCTTTCACATTTTTGTGCTTTTTGTTGGTTATTCTGTTAAATAAATAGTGTTCAATGCTTAAAATGGTTTCCTAGCATAGTGCTGAAGTGCTTTCTGGGATTGCTGAGCACAAGAGGGCTGTGATATCCCTTATAGAGAAAAGAGTTGTGTTAGGTAGACTTAATTAAAATTAATGAATTATAGGGGCACCTGGGTGGCTAAGTCAGTTAAGCATCGGAGTCTTGATTTCAGCTCAGGTCATGATCTCATAGTTGATGAGTTTGAGCCCATTTGAGCCCTGGCATCAGATTCCACACTGAAAGCACCGAGCCTGCTCGGGATTCTCTGTCTCTGTCTCTGTCTCTGTCTCTGTCTCTCTCTCTCTCCCTCTCTCTGTCCTATGCCTGCTAATGCTCTTTCTCAAAATAAAGAAATCAACTTTTTAAGAAACGATGAATTATAGTACTACTAACATGAGCTCAATGTCAATGAATTGGAAGTATAGCTTCAATAAGGTGCCTTTCAACAGATACACACATAAAACAAGGTTTTGGATTGATCACTTGACAATATGTTGTGACATAGCCAGCATCCCACCAGCCTGGTCACGGGCTTTTCCAGTCTCTATAATTCCTCTCCAGTAGAAATCGCTATCTTTAATTATAAAACAATACATATTACATTATATTTCACAGTATTTTATACATAAGATAAACATCATAATTTACAATAGTTTTATCTTTTATTTTTAGTATTTTCATAATGAGAGTAAGAGCCATCAATGTTCTGTGCAGCAGAACTTTATTTTTCACCGCTAAGTTTTACTCCATTGTATAACTGTACCTTGCTTTATGTAGTCATTCTTATACTAATAGTCACTTGGGTTGTTTCTAATTTGAGACTATTATAATTAGTGATGATATAAACATTCTTAGGCATGTTATTTCTTGTACACTGATATACATGTTTGTCAGTAACTTTAAGAAGTGTATTGCAGGGATATGCATATATACAATTTTGGTAAATACTGCCAAGCAGTTTTCTGAAGTAGCTGTACCAATTTACCATCCTGACAGCAATGTATGACTTTGAATTGCTCTACCCCCATACCAACCTTGCTATTATTGGTCTTTTATCATTATTATTATTTAAGTTATGTATTTTGAGAGAGACAGGGACAGTGGGGGAGGGGCAAAGAGAGAGGGAGAGAGGGAATCCCAAGCAGGATCCGCTGTGCCAGGGCAGAACCTGAACCAGGGCTCAAAGCCAAGAAAACTATGAGATCATGACCTGAGCTGAAACCAGTAGTCAGACATTTTACCAGCTGAGCCCACCCAGGCACTTGTGGTCTTTGTTATTGTAGCATTTGCCATGTGTATATGGCAGTAATGTATTTTGGGTTGAAATTTTATTTCACTGATGACTAGTGAGGTTGGGAACCTATTCATGTATTTATTGTCCATTTGAATAGCATCTCTTTTTAGTCTCTAAAGCACCAAAGTATTAATCTATTGTCAAATGACTTTTATTTTCCCTGGCATCTTTGTCTGCCTTGTTAGCTCTCCAGTGCATTTAAAACTAGATATTTTTCTTCAGGTATACACTTGGATTCCTATGTAAATGTTGGTATGAAATAAGCTAAGCCACAATTACCATTTTAAAGAATTGCTTCTCTTCTCCCCTCCTTCCCATCCCCTCTGATTCCTGGGGGAAGGCACAGCTCAGGATCTCTTCAGGTTGAAATACTTTTGAATAAAGTTGGTCAGAGCTCCTTTACGGATGCTTTAATTATAGATTTCATGTGTTGACTTTTGTATAGTAGAAGGGAAAAAGAGAACAATGAGGGAGAGGAAGCTGAAACAGAAGATCTGGGACCTGTCCAAAAAAAAGCATCTGATTATAAAATGAAAGGAAAAGCCTGATTAAAAAACACATGGGTTAGTTAACACCTCCATCCCCTACATGGTTACCATTTTTTGTGGTGACAGCATTTGGGATCTACTCTCTTAACAACTTTCAAGTATATAATACAATATTGTTAATTATAGTCACCATGTTGTAGATTTGATCCTCAGAAGGTATTCATCCTCTAGCTGGGGTTTGAACCTTTGGGATCAAGATTTCCCACCCCTCAGCCTGGTAACCACCATTCTACCCTCTATTTCTAGGAGTTCAGCTTTTTAAAATTCCACATATAAATAGGAAGATAAAATATTTGTCTTTCTCTGTTTAGAAAGTGTAGATCCTTATTTCTTATACAGGTAAAATTATATGGTGATTTTGTCCATTACATTTTTGAGTAAAATCTTCCCCAGAAAATACTTATGAATTTTGTTGATGTTTTATTTTGTTTTTCAAGGATTCTAGGACATTGAGAGGGTCTCTGACATTTGGCTGAAATCTTCGTAAAGGATGAAGCCTTCTGAATAGATCTCATCATTGTTAAGTTTTATATAGAAGCAAAGTGTGTTAGAGCAGACAGAGGTAAAGACAGTGTCCAAGGAGTGTCCAAAAAAAACCTAATGTGCCATAAAATAAGACAGAAGTGATTGGTCTCTTCTGTAAATGACTGCAACACAAACAGGAGTTGAGGAAGCAAAATTACACACAAGTAACACCAGTCATTCAATTAATACATATTTATGATACCAACATTCATGATGTTTTATTCATTCTAGCCACAAACTCCTTACCTAGAGTGAAGCCTTTATGAATTTTGTAGTTTAATGTAATCAGCATGCAAATTATTATTGATGTATTATTGATAGATTTGTCATCTTATATATCATATATAATTAGTCCTGAGTGGATATTCTCTAGAAAAAGATGATTCACAGTTATTCATGAGATATAGATAGCCATTCTCCTGGAAAATTTAGTATTTTTTATGTACTTGCTAAGATGTTTGTTCAACACGTCATTCAAAAATAAAAACATTTCAAGCATGGAACAGTTTATTTAGATTAACTCTTGATATGTATTTATATGTGACATAGTGAAATATTTTTTTAAGTTTATTTGTTTATTTTGAGAGAGAGGGGGAGGTGGGGCAGAGGGAGAGGGAGAATCCCAAGCAGGCTTCACACTATCAGCACAGAGCCCAACACAGGACTCAATCCCATGAACTGTGAGATCATGACATGAGCAGAAATTAAGAGTCCAATGCTTAACCAACTGAGCCACCCAGCCTCTCCCTAAAATGTTATTTTTGGGGAAAAAAAACATGATGAAATTCAAGATAGGATTATAAAAACTCTCTAATGCAAATAGGAGTGTGTGCACATACATATGCATTTTCAGGAAAAAAAATTTGAAAAAAAAGACCAAGTTATGTATTTGTATGTGTATGTAAGTTTTTGTAACTCCATATAATTATGTAATTATGAATTTTATACATAAAAATGTATTTATTTTATGTTACAACCAGTATGTTATAAAATGAAAGTGGGCTTTGGTAAACGTCGGTGCCAAATCCCCTATGGACCAAGTGTTTTTCATTTCAGCATATCACTGCATACACACTTGATGGTCATTTAATACTTTTTGAAGATGGTTGATGGTATTGCATGTAAGAAGAAAAATTATAGCAAAGATAAGTAGATCTTTCATGAAACTTTTGCATCATTCATTTTGTGTTTTGTTTTCATTAGAATTCTATACTAATGTTACTCAGCAGAGACTCAGAGGCAACATAATCACTACAAAATGACTTACTGTGAACCATATGATCCCTGCACTTCCTGCATACATAATGGTCTTCCCCACTTTGCAAACCTAATCATTTCATCAGCATGGACTCTTTTAAAAATTACCTGTTTACACTAATGACTGTTGAGCCACAAAGGGCACATTTCCTTAAGGTGACCCTAGGTCGTCAAACCAAAGAAGAAAAATCAGTGTGAGATGGCACTAGTGGGAACTAATGAATGCTTACCCAGACACCCTGGGAACATCAACATCATGACGCTACTTATTAGATAGACCCCATGACATCAATAATGACACTAATAATAGCTATGACCTATATACAGCTTGGTTTTTCAAAGTTGATATGAATGCATTATATAAAGGATGGCTAAATTCATATAGGAATAAAGTTGCAGAGTTATATCTTGAAGAATTAGTCTGTGATTGCCTGTTCTGTTTTCTTCTTGCTCTCTACTCTCACTATAGCTCCAGTCCTGATGTATCTTCCTGTCCTAACCCACACTTACATACCAGATCTAGGTTTCAAAGACAGAAACTGCCAACTGCATTTTTGAGAGAGAAATATTTATATTCTTGCAAAAATGTTTTGTCCCTCACACTGAATATGACTTAATTTGAGGAAAGAAGAGGAGTCATTTGAAGAGTGAATCAGAGTGGAGAGAAAAAATCTGGTGGGTCAGGAAGTTGTAGGGGAGCTGATACATAGTGGACCTGTTTTTTATCAATGAGCTTCACTTAGCCAGAGGCTAGGCTTGCAGCCACCAGGCATCAGGTAACCTCGCATATAATAGCAAGGCAAGCTGCAGGGACCATCCCACTCCAACAGTAAGTGATATTCATGGACAATAGGGGTGGGACTGTTGTTCTGAGGGGAACTAGAAGAGATGTTCCCTGTGAGTTAGAAAAGAGAATAACTAAAGCACTGATGAAGAAAAAATAATTATTTGAAAAAAATTTATAAGATTGGTGAACCCTTAATGTTATCAAGGCGAAAGAGAAGAGCATAAATAATGCAAAATTGGAAATATCAAGAAAAAAGCAACTACAGACACAAAAGAAATTCTTAAAAATCATAAGTAATTATCTTAATACAATTCAAAATAATTAAAATTGCAAACATAATGAAAAGGGCTGCTTCTAGAAAAATATAATATTCTAATCTCAAAATTAAAAATACAGCTCAACTATGCCCTGTGAGAGTAGAATAAAAAAAAGATTAAATATGTGTATTCACATGAAAAAAATGAAGAAAGCAGAGTGAATGTGGATATAATTAATAACAAAATATTGCATGAGACAATGGTTGAACATCCTACTGCTAAATATTACAATTCACAATTAAACACATTAGACATACATACCCATGCAGCAAATATAAGAGCAGCATTTTCTTACAGCAGGAGGTAGAAGGTACAATAGACAGAAACACAATAAAACCAAAGATTTTAATGCATTTTATTCATTCCAATGTGATACAAGAGGACAAGAACAAAATTAAGAAAGAAAGACTGAAAATCTAAGAAGCCTCACCAATAATGTGGGTGTAAATGTCACGTGTGTGTGTGTATTGCAATTATCACAAAAAACACAAGTAAAAATACATGTTATAAAATTGTTACTGCAGTATGTTCTTTTTTTTTAAATTTTTTTTTAACATTTATTTATTTTTGAGACAGAGAGAGACAGAGCATGAACGGGGGAGGGGCAGAGAGAGAGGGAGACACAGAATCGGAAGCAGGCTCCAGGCTCTGAGCCATCAGCCCAGAGCCTGACGGGACTCGAACTCACGGACCTCGAGATCGTGACCTGAGCTGAAGTCGGACGTTCAACCGACTGAGCCACCCAGGCGCCCCCGCAGTATGTTCTTAATTCATCATAATAGAATTAGAAATTAATTTTAAAAAGTCAGAAATCAAATACCAGCTTCCATACGGAATTTTTAAAACTTGATTTTTAACCAGCTGTTCCGTTATGTCAAATGAGGAATACAAACCACACTCTAAGTTTTTCTAGAAAAGAGTCGTCATTGAAATACTAATATCAGAACCTTTGAGATGCAGACGCACTGAACCTCAGAGAAAATTCCATAGCTACAGAGTTATATCAATAAAATGTAAAGAGTTAAAACCCTCACGTTGAGTATGCAACTCACATTATTGAAAAATGAACACAAATATATGGATGGAAATAAGAATGACAAAATAGTAAATGCAAATGCAGATATGAATGACTTAGGAAAGAGTATGATAGTTGAGAACTAAATCTAGGTTACGAGAAAAATAAAGGTAAGATAGACAAATCCTAGGTAACGATCATGAAAAGGAGGAGAGTACTCATACACAAATTCAGAAAGTATGTAGAGAAAAATAATTACAGACCTGAATACTTTTTAAAGTATAAATTATAATTTTGACCTACTCTATTAGCAGTGAGAATATAGATTCAACACCAATAGGTTTACTAAATTATAGTAATGTTATTAATGAGAGATTTAATATTAGACTATAAATGTATCTCTCTTTAGAAAGAAAATTTTGTAAGAGTCCTAGTTTATGGGTTTTGAATGACTACAACTTTGCATTTTCTCTTTGCTGCTAATCAAGTTATAATAGGTTGAAAAAACATTTCTATCTCTTAAAATCATTTATACTTTTATATGTTGAATATATTTCCTTTTTAGAATGTGTAAATAATCAATTTTGGCATGAAATATCAAGATATTTTAGACACCGGATTTTTCAAGAGTTGATGCTGAAGCATTCATAAAACCAAGAGCAAATGGGAATTTTTATGGCTCAGAGGTTCCATAGAGCATAGAGAAAATGGAAAATTTTCTGTTTTCAAATATTTTCCTCCATGTTATACACTTAGTTGCAAATATGTGCACAGTTATTTACTAGATTGAGAGAGGATTCGAACTACCAGGTCAGGTCTTCAGAAACTATTATATCCTAGAGTTTATAACAATGTTTCTTAAAAAATATTTTTTAATGTTTAATTATATTTTAGAGAGAAAGAGTGCAAGGGTGGCAGGGGCAGAGAGAAGGGTACAGAGGCTCCAAAGCAGCTCTGTGCTGACAGCAGCGAGCCCAGTGTGGGGCTCAAACTCTTGAACTGTGAGATCATGACTTGAGCTGAAGTTAGACGGTCAACCGACTGAAGCACACAGGTGCTCCAATGTTTTATTTATTTGTTCGTTTGTTTCTTTGTTTATTTATTTTTAAGACAGAGAGACAGACAGTGAGAGACAGAGAGAGAGAGAGTCGGGGAAGGGCAGAGAGAGAGGGAGACACAGAATCAGAAGCAGATTCCAGGCTCTGAGCTGTCAGCACAGAACCCAAAGCGGGGCTCTAACTCACATGCTGTGGGATTATGACCTGATCCTAAGATGGACGCTTAACCAACTGAGCCACCCAGGTGCCCCCCTCCCTTCCCAATGCTTCTTAAATCATCTCTTACTCAGGCTTTGCACTGAGACTTTGCTTACTACTTATTTTGTGATGTAGAACACCCAGTCGAATTAGAAAATCTCTACAGATTCTGGACCAACTGTTTCTATTTTATTCCCTCCAGTACACTAGTGGCTACAGCTGTTAACAGGAAATGGTTTGGGTGAGTTGTAAAACAGTCCAGAAATATCAGCTGGACTCATGTGATCAACAGGCACCCGTTAAGGATAGATTCAAGGATGTACAAAGCTGACTCTAAAGATGAAGTGCCAGCTTAAAGAATGAGTGACATTCAGAATTTATCCAAATGAAGTAAAAGCAAGCATCCTATCAATTTGAATCACTGCGCCTTGTCATCTGTGGCATTTGTTGCCAGCAAAATCTAGTAGCATTGTCGTTTTCATAGTGTTATGTAAAATATGTCTTTAAATGATAAAGTAATTATAAAACCCCCCATGTAAGAGCAAATTAGAAGTCATCTCTGGTGGTGGTACATCAATAATTGATGGCCTAAGAAATGTGCTGAGCGTTATGATGGCTGGTGACACTAAGACACTACAAAATCACTCCCTGAGAATAAGGCTATGCTCAAAACAGAACTATTTTAACAATTGGCAAAGGAGCAATTTCTATCACAACAGAGGCAACATACTAACTAATTATATCCACAGTTACCCTTTCCCAATGTTCAGTAATTACTAGTATTCTTAGAGGTTCTTTCAAAGTATACACCTTTAATCATGTCATCCAATATTTAGAGTTGAGACTTTTAAAAAGTTGTTTTTTTAAAAGAGGTGATACATTGTTTAAAAACTTACGAATCTTAAAATAAAAATAACATAAAATGGTATAAAGTGAAAAATCCTTCCCCTACCCACTTTTTCATTAATTCCATACCTAATCTATAAACCCTGGAAGGAACAATTTTTTTTAAGTGTCAGGAATTTATTCTAATTTTTTGTATGTAAACAAACATGTTTTTTTTCTTCCTTCTCCCACAATAGGCAGTGCATTATGTGTGCTGTTCAATATCATCTATTTCTACTTAGCAATATATCCTGGAAATATTTCTAAGAAAAAAGATTTTTATCATTGTTTTTGTATAGTTATTGAATATTCCAATAAGAGGTTATAGACATAGATTATTTTAAAAGATTCTCAAAGATAAGTATTTTTTAAAGTTTTTATTTAAATTCAAGTTAGTTAACAATGGTGTAATATTAGTTTCAGTAGTAGAATTTTGTGATTCATCACTTACATACCAACACCCAGTGCTCATCACAAATGCCCTCCTTAATACCCATCACCCATTAAACCTATTCCCCCACCCACCTTCCCTCAAGCAAACCTCAGTTTGTACTCTATTTTAAAAAAATTTTTAAATATCTATTTATTTTTGAGAGATGGAGAGAGACAGAGCATGAGTGGTAGAAGGGCAAAGAGAGAGGGAGACACAGAATCCAAAGTAGGCTCCAGGCTCTGAGCTGTTAGCACAGAGTCCTATGTGAGCTTTGAATTCACAAACTGTGAGATCATGACCTGGGCCCAAGTCGGTTGGCTAACCAACTGAGCCACCCAGGTGCCCCTGCTCTCTGTAGTTAAGAGTCTGTTTTTATGGTTTGCCTGTCTCTTTTAGTTAAACGTTTTTAGTTTTTTTTTTCCTTTTTGTGTTTTCCAATGCAAAGAATACTCTTAACAAATAATGATGTACAAACACAGAATAACTTGCAGAAGGAAACTTGCAGAATCAAAGAGAAAATTTAATTTCATTTTAATTGCAATAGATGACAAATTCCCCTGATTGAGGTTTATATTGTTTTGCATTCCCAGAAGCCATATTTGAGAGTGCCTGATTTTCCATGACTTCACAAATAGAATATGCTGTCAACGTTCGGATCTTTGCTAATCACACAGATGACAAATAATTTCTCCTTGTAGTTTTAATTATTATTTGTTTTATTATGAGTGAGGTTGAGCACCTTCTCCTATGTTTGAGAGAAAGAGAGAGATGTTTAAAAAATATTTATATATTTTGTTTTTTTTTCTTTCTTTCTTTTTATGTTTTTATTTATTTTTGAAGGAGAGAGACAGAGCATGAGTGGGGGAGGAGCAGAGAGAGAGGGAGACACAGAATCAGAAGCAGGCTCCAGGCTCTAAGCTGTCAGCACAGAGGCCGATGTGGGGCTCAGACCCACAAACTGTGATCATGACCTGAGCCAAAGCCGGACGCTCAACTGACTAAGCCACCCAGGCGCCCCACATTTATTTATTTTGAAAGAGAGAGATAGAGCAAGTGGGGGAGGAGCAGAGAGAGAGGGAGACAGATTCCAAGCAGGCTCCTTGATCTCCATGCAGAGCCTGACGTGGGGCTCAAACCCACAAACCGTGAGAACATGACCTGAGCTGAAGTCAAGAGTGGAATGCCCAACTGACTAAGCCACCCAGGTGCCCCACTACCATTTATATATTTTAAAACTTGTCTATTTATCTCCTTTATGTGATTTTTACTAATGGAATGGATGTGTGCTCTGCTCTTACTGATGTCTGATCCATTTGTATCTGAAAAATTAATCCTAATCCGTAATATGTGTTTGGTTTTTTTTCCTAATTTGATATTTGTTTCTGATTGCTGTCTTTTTTAAAGGCCATATGGAAATATATAATTTTCTATAGTCAAATATATGAATATTTTGTTATTTCTGTTTTTAGTAATGTTTAGGAATAACTGTGCCACTCCAATTTATATAAAAATTTACATAGCCTTGGATTTTATGGTTTTATTTTCTATACACACACACACATACACATGATGCAAAGAAATTATTTACTAATTCTAATTATTTAAGGGCTTTATTTTTTAATTGAGAAGTATTCTGATTTTTGCCAAATGATTGTCAAATGTTTATTCAGAAAAATAATGCTTTAAAAAAAGAAAAAAAAAGAAAAATCATGCTTTTAGTCTGCAGATGCATTATTATTATAAATTATATTTACGTATTTTCTCATATTTAATCCTCCTTAAAACATGATTCCCTTTGGTGTTATTTAGGGTATTTACGTATATATTTGTAAATGACACTGATATTGATCTGTGATTGCTCTCTCTTCACCAATCTGTACCAGGTTTTGGCACTGTATGTAGAAGCCTGCTAGTTTTTCTTAGAGCCCCCATGTTCTTTCTTCCTTTGAGAAATTGACAACTCTCCACCAACCCTTTCCCTGAGTTTGCTGACCCTTTAGGAAAGGCCTATGCCTCCAAGTTCTAGGCAACATTAATAAACACTGCCTCTTTTATTTCTCTAGCACTCAGTGCTCTTATGTAACCATACTTTTTTATGGAGTTATAAAAATAAATTTGAATTATTCAAGAGATACTATTAAAGCTTTCAAAATACCTGAAATAGCTCTGAAATATAATTATCTATTCTATCCAATTATGTTTTAAAATATGTAATATAAAATTTGAAATTAAGGCAAATGGTTCTGTTGACAGTTGTCCTCTAAATAACTCCACAATTTATTTATTTATTTATTTATTTTTTTTTTTTAACGTTTGTGGTACAGGGGTAAAAATGAGAGGCCTATATTAAGCTTCCATGAAGTCAAGAATGCAAAACTTTCCAGACTTTCAACTTATTTAAAAAAATCAAACAAAATTCCTAACATAAAATCCCTAGCAAATCTATCTAAGGGCATTCATTTGAAACACTAGCTGAAGGGCACCTGGGTGGCTCAGTAGGCTAAGCTGCCAACTTCAGCTCAGGTCATGATCTCATGGTTTGTGGGTTCAAGCCTCATGTTGGGCTCTGTGCTGACAACTCAAAGCCTCGAGCCTGCTTGAGATTCTGTGTCTCCCTTTCTCTCTGCCCCTCCCCCACTCATGCCCTGACTCTCTCTCTCTCTCTCTCTCTCTCAAATAAACATTAAAAAAAATAATAATTGAAATACCAGTTGATTCATTTTGGTATAAAGTGATATGCAGAATATTTGTATCCTGATGGTATTTGAAAGTAGATATGATTTTTGTTTTATTTGTTTCAATATTATATTATGTGAAAAATTATACATACACAAAAATTATAAAGAATAATATAGTATAGCCCCATTTATACATTCTCTAGTTTCAAAAATTACTAATTACAGCAATCATTAGTATCTTCCTTCACATTCTTCCATCATCTTTTATGGAAACAAATCCAAGATCCGTCATTTGAACTTTAAATACTACAATATATATCTTTAAATTTACAGGCAATTTAAAAATAGCTAGGGTACCATTTTTCCCCTAAAATAATTAATAACTTGTTAATATGTCTTAATAATTTAAAATATCCAGTGTTACAATATCTGGTCACATAACTGTCATTAATGTTTTAAATATAGTTTAGGGGCACCTGTGTAGCTTTACGGGTTAAACATTGGACTGTTGATTTCAGCTCAGGTAACGATCTCATGTTTGTGAGATTGAGCCTCAGGTGGGCCTCTGGGCTGACTGCAGGGAGCCTGTTTGGGATTCTCTCTCTCCCTCTTTCTGTGACCCTCCTCTGGTCACATGCCCTCTCTCTGTCTCTCAAAAAAAAAAGTAAATAAGTAAACTTTAAAAAATATATAGTTTATTTTTTTAATATACAGATTCATATAACCATCTGATAGATGAATATAAAAATATTTCACACTTTCTATAGCTTCAAAATTCATTTTTGTGTTGATGTTTATTCAATCAACTCCTTTTAAGAATAGCATTTGGGTTGGTTCCAGCTTTTTCTGTGAAACATAGTTCTGTAGCGGAGAGCATTGTTCATTTCTCCGTTCATATAGTTGACATTTCGATAAATTCCTTAAAGTGAGATATTGCGTCAAATGGGACATGAGTTATGTTGGTAAATATTACCAAAGTCTCTTCCTTAGATATGTAGCATTGGTGTTCCCAACATTTAGTAAATGACGTATTTTCTCACAGCGTCACCAATATAGATTGAGGTTCAACTTTTAAATTTTGGCCAATCCATTAGGTGAAAATTGATATTTATATATATATATATATTTTTTTTTTTGATTTTTAAGGTTTTTTTTGGTGTTTGTTTTCTGTTTGTTTTTATTTTTATTTTTCTCATTTTTCAATATATTTTATACTTATTTTTCTCATCAAAAGGTTGAGCATAGTTTGATTCTCTTATGAACCATTTGCATTGTGTTTCTTTTTCTACAAACTGTCTTTTTCCTTCTGTAATTTGTGTTTTTTAACCACCCCTCCACCTCAGCCTGCCAGAGTTGATGGTGTTTGTGTGCCAATTTTTTAGAAGGTATTTTTACAGTTGGAATAGAACTTCTTGTCTTTGATTTGTGACAAATGTGTATTTTCCCAATTAGATTTCTCATTACTCTGCTTATGATTTATTTTACCATGAACTTTACAAAAAATTAATGTTAATTTATCAAATTTATCTTTCCCTTAGTGCTTCTGGATTTGATATATAGCTAATATTGTTGATTCCTTATTTTCAGGCATAGTAGATTGTGAAAATGATCACAATCTTTCACTCCTCTCACAAAAAAAAAAAAAAAAAAGTCTGATTTTCACTCCTTTAAGCTGAGTTGACCAAATGACCTGCAATCTAATAGCCAATGAATCCTTAGTAAAGATGACAGCTGCAGGCAGAGGCTGAAAAATGCTTGCACATTGGGAGTTACCCATTTCCTGCACTGAGACCCAGCCCAGTCTGGACTAGCCCGCTGATGCTGAGAGACATATTTCTCCAGCTGTCATTCGAACATAGGGATAGGCCATCTGAAACCAGCCCTTTCCCAGTTAACTCATCATCGGACTGCAGACATGTGATCAAGCTGAACTGAGATCAGTGAAGGCCAGCCCAGAAAAGAAAAACTGCCAAGCAGAAAGAAGAGCCAAGCGGAATTTGTTAATATTTTGTTCCAGTTCTTTTACATTTTTGTTTTGTTTTGTTTTGTTTTGATATTTGAATTTACTCTGACCTATTTGAAATTCACCCATACACAGGAGTGGGTTTAATTTTTAATTGACTATGGCTAATCAGCTTTCTCCACATCCGTTATTTAAGCCTGTCAATATCTCCACTGATCTGAAAAGCAAACATTGTTGCCACATAGACACAAAATTGAGAAATTAATTTTCTGAATTTTCTATTCTGCTCCTTCTGTAGATCAGTCTACTCATGTGCCAATAGCACACCTGTGTAAGTGAACAGTCTTTAAAATATATTTTATTATTATTATTTATTTTAGAGAGAGAGAGAGAGTGCCAACACATGAGTGGGGAAGAGGGGCAGAGGGAGAGAGAGAGGTAGAGAGAGAGAGAGAGAGAAAGAGAGAGAGAGAGACTTTCAAGCAGGCTCCATGTTCAACATGGAGCCCCATGCAGGGCTCAATCCCATGACCCTGGGAACTTGGACTGAGCTGATGTCAAGAGTCTGATGCTCAACTGACTGAGCCACCCAGGTGCCTCTAAACAAGATTACTTATTCTCCTCTTCACACTTTCCTCAGTATTTTTGTTCTTTCTTTCTTTCTTTTTTTTTTTTTTTTTTGCTTATTCTTCTAAATTATCTTTTTTGCTTATTCTTCTTTTAGAATCAAGTTATCTATCTCCAGAAAAACAACTCTGGCTATTTTAATGAGTAGCATTATATCACAAATTGCCTCAGGGAAAACTAGTATCTCTTGAGCATTCCTATTTGAGAGAATCAACTGTCTTCCTATTTGTTCATATCTCTTTTGTGTCAGATATTTGGATATGATAATTTTATGATTTTCTTTGTATAGGTTTTGGATATCTTCTTCTGGTCTGCTTTTGTTTTTTGTTTTTTGAAAAATATGACTCCATGTTCACCATAATAAGATGTTCTATAGACACAAATAGATGAAAGAAGCAAAAGGCTTTCAATAATTTTTACTAAGATGAAAGGGAAATAATATAAACCTCAGATAATATAATTACTGAAATAAAAAATGGGAACCCACAAACAATACTCAGATTGAAAAATTATCTCTTATTTAACCTTAGACTGTTCTGATACATTGGGGCAAATGTGTTTTTGTTTTTTGTTTTGTTTTGTTTTTCTTTTGTCTTGGACATCAAGTAGCATCAAAAATGGTGTTGAAGATAAACCTTATTATTTTTTTTTTCTGAGAGACCAAGCATATTCTATAGAACACAATATTTTCTTAAACTTTTCCAGCCCCAACTGTGTTTATACTCATTAGTCTGTGCTATATAGTGAAGAAGTTATTAGATAGAATGAATGGCTTTACAATAATGGCTCAGAATATATATTATGCTCTAGTAAGCTTAGATACAAACATTTCCATTTCATAGCAGATGGTATAGTCTCAGCCCCATGACAGTAATTATAGATGCATTTTGTACCATTATGGGTAAGCAAACAAGTATTAAACAGCTTCAACAATACATTTGTGACAAAAAAAGAAGCATTTCTGTGCTAATGTGTCAGCTATTACACACAGTGCTCGTTGCCATTAACAATATAATTTTGGATTGATGGAACTCGGTAATGTGACAATGCACATGGGAATTACACTACCCATTAATCATGTGTAATGTTGGAGTACAGCAATCCCACGTTATGTTAGTTCTGAATAACATGTTTCTGAAGACCTTTTACTTTCACTGTATTTCATGTGCTTAACAGAGAAGACAGCTTTATTTTCCATTATTCTCATTAACCACATGTTTCATCTAAAAAGTCAATAATAAACTATGCAAAAAAGCACTTTGATAAAATATGGTGGCACAAACTTATAAAATTTCAGAATTTTAGGAATGCATGAGAAATCATAAGGAAATCCTTCACAGTTGAGTTTAAATTTTAAATAAACAATGGCTGTGTTTTCTTTCTTTGGTAAATCATGCATTGAAAAACCATTAATTTAACCAATGGATCCAGAAACATTGCTAGGTTTGGTGAGGTAGACAAAGATAAACATACAATTTCTTTACTTATAGAACTTTCAGTCTAGGAAGGTAGATTTTTAAAATGTGTATATGTTACATGTTAAAGTAATAACTATAAACAAATATTTTTTCAGTTATAAAGTATGTTATGTTCTTTCAATTTGCATCAGTCATCCACCATATAATCTTTAAACTGTTGTCCTTATGCAAAATGGAAAACATTCTGAATTAATTAAAATTTATAAGCAGAGGTAGGAAAATACAAGCACATAGAAAGAAGAAAGTGGATGAAACAAAATATTGTGACATACAACACCCATCACAAATTTCAAATGTAGACAGTTGCATAGTTAAGAACCTTTGATTAATTTCTTTTGATTAGTGTAGCTTTTTTTTTTTTTACAATAAAGTATACAAAGAATTCTACAATCTTTTATGACATCTTTACAGGTTAAGAACTGGGATCTGCTGAAAACTAGAACACCCCCTCAGAGAAAACACACACACATACACATGCACACTGACAAAGACTTTGTCAGTCCTCTTTCAAAATTATTTCAGTTCTAAAATCAGGGACAAGATGAAATAGGACTTACCAGTGTAACACAAATGTACAAAGAGAACTCAAAATGACACAAGTGTGCACCTTCCATATTTTGATAAGATCCCATGTTATATGGTTGTGTGTGCAACTACCTCAATAGATAAGATGGACAGAATTCGGATCAGGTCCTCCTTTATTGCTCCACTTTTCCTAGTGAAATAGGAAGCAGTATAATCAGTTGATTTCAATGAGATGGACTGGGAGGTAGAATTTAAGGTCAGGAAGAATGTAGAAGGTATGAAATAGTCCCCCAGGAGAGAGGTAGAGTGAATAATGAGTACACAAAGTAAGATTTGAGGACAGCAGTAAGGGCACACTTGAGATTTCCAGATTACATTAGAGATACACTTAAGTAGTTATCCTGATTATAACCAACAGATCACTTCATAATGTGTAAAATACTGAATCACTATGCTGTGAGCCTAAAACTAATATAATATTATATTCCAATTATGCTTCAATTTTTAAAAAGTTTGAAAAAGTATAAAAGACATTTGGGACCATTATGGAAATTTAAATATTTAATAATACTGAGAAATCTAAAACCAATTATAATCAACAGTGGGCATAGTTATATATTATACCTCAGTCAAGTTCTGCTGCAGAGATTTTGATGTTTATTAGGCAGAAATTTCTATTTAACCAGGGTTACTTTGTCACATGAGCACCACAATGTGAACAAAGAAATGGAGTTGAAGAGAATATGAAAGGCAGTCATAAAAGATGGTTGACCATGGAATTTCAACTTTCAAAAAGGTGAAGTGAATATATGAAATTGAAGCTAAAGTACCGTTGGTAGAATTAGTGGACCACGGGTATTCATGAAATGAAAAGAAAGAGGAACTCTTCAGAGTGAGAAAGCTGGAGAAAATATACTTAAAATACAGGAGGCAATAGCCCACAAGTGGAATGCATGAAGTTGTGATTATAGACAGTGCATTGCCATTGATTAAGACACAGGTTTTGGGTATTACCATGAAGTCATTGGCCCTGGCAGGATGGAGGACAAGGTCATAGGGAGAGATAAATTCAAGGCGCTGAGCATCCAGACTCTTAGAGGGCCTTCCACATATAGAATGGAAATCACCAAGATTTAGGTAAAAATAGACTTAAATATATTAGAGTGAGTTAAAGTCATTAAGGATTGAGATGGTATGGTTTCCATAATCAGAAGACGTAAGATTCAAGGCCACATGCTTTTGTATAAGTTGAATGCAGGATGTTTTGAAAGTGACTTTCAGAAGGAGAGCACTTCTCAAATCAGTGTTATTGGAGTTGTGACAAAAAGCTTTATTAATCTACATTAGACCTCATTAAAGTAAACTTACAAAAATAGTCAGTGACTGTTGTGGGTTGAATTGTATCTACCCAAATGATAGGTGAAATCCTAACCCCCGTACCAGTCAAGGTAAACTAATTTGGAAATAGGGTCCTTGTAGATGTAACTGTGTTTAGGCAAAGTCACTAGGGTAGGCTGTAAGCCAGTATGACTGGTGACCTTATAAGATGAGACACAGGCATATAGACACATACGGAGAGGTCCACACAATTACAGAGGCAGAGACTGGAATGATGCATCCACAAGCCAAAGGATACCACATTTGCTGCCAACCATCAGAAGCTTAAAAGAGGCAAGGAAAGATTCCTCTCTACAGCATTCAGAGGGAGCACGGCCCTGCCTACACCTTAACTTCTGACTTCTCACCTCCAGAATTATGAATAAGTATCTATTGTCTTAAGCTACTCAGTTTGTGGCAATTTTTTACTGAAACTAATACAGTGCTGGTGTTCTCAGGAATAAATCATTTTTTTTTTGTCAGAGCAAGAAGCTAAAGCTAAGAGATAGTATTGTGATATTGGTGATTATTGGACTATATTCCAAAGGGCAAAGAGGAAGGATGTCAGGAGAAGACGTGGAACTTCTCTCACTAGGTATATTGACTATAATGTTTTAAAATATGTTCTCATGTCACAAAGATACATATTATCTAAAAAATATAAAAGGAAAAGTTTAGAAATTGAATATAGTTATTGTTTGAGTCTCCTAGCATTGTGAATAGAATATGTCTGCCATTTTTAAACCTATTAAAGTCTAGAAGAATATAATCATTTTTCTTTCAATAGCTTTCAAAAACCACAATGTACTTATTTCTTTGTGAACAATCAACCAATTTCAAGGAGATTGTCCACATGTAAAACAAACAAAAACACCTACCAGAAATGGAATGCAGCTAATACACACATTTCATTTTGCCATAGATAATTCTTGACATTCTTTTTTAGTAAATTTGTTGGAGAGAACAAACAATATTTAATTTCATTGTAATTCCCAAAGACAGATGGTAATAAAAATCTGTCCATCTTCCTGTGCTCATTATATGGTAAATTCATCTAAGGGAGATAATGCTGTTGTTAGTTCAAATAACTTGAATATAAACTAAACATTTCTTTTCTAGCAAAGGTTAAATCATCAAGGCAAATATTAAAAAATTAAGAACTATGTCTCTAGGGTTACAATGCTTCTTTGGCACACGCTGAAAAAAATATTTTTGCTGCTTAAATGAAGCGAAGGTTCTAGTTACCATATTTATAGAAATATAAGTCATGCAGTAGTCTCTTCCACCATGTAAAGTGTGTTATGCTTTGGAACAATTTTTGTAACTGCCATCATTAACATTTATTCGAAAGGTGATAGATGTTGGGATTGTAAGGATATGTTCTAGGCTTCAATGTAGTAATTTAAGTTCTCTTTTGCACTTAATCTAAGTATATAGATATAGACTCATGTAGAGTAGACTCAGTAGGTGATGTGAAAGCTCTTTAAAAAATATGCAAATGAACTACATTGCTCCTTGAGATTTGATCTCATCTCTTTCCCTTCTATAGCATTTCCTATTGATACATTGTCCATCATCCCCTGATCCTCAGTTTTGTTCCCCTACAGTGAAGAATTCCCATTCCTAACACCTGTGACACTCTCAATGAGGACTTCATCTGTAGAGATATGCTTAGACCAAGCACAGGCCAGGTCAGAAGTGCTCTGGAGTTAAGGCTCCTAGGAGCAGCCCTCACCCAATAACAGATAGGAATTGGTGAGTAAAGTACGTTAACTCTCTTGCTCCTTGAGAGATAAAACCCTGAGTTGTGCTCCACACAGTATCCCAAAGGTCTCAGTAGTACTGAGCACCAATTCCCTACAGTAGTAATTTTCTCATAACACACCCTGGCTTCCTTCCCTTCCATGTCTCTCCTCCATTACTCAAACTACACTACTTGAACTCATTCTTGTTTTAAGGTGTTTTTCTGGGGGATTCCAAACCATAAAACCTAGTAAACAACATCAACACTGATATTCGCTCCCCTTGTTAAAACATCATCTAACTGCATTTTCTACTTCCATCATGTTTTATTCTCAAAAAAAAATCTTGATCTAAGTTCATCCACCTTATGTCCAATTGTGTCATTCTTTTTTACATCAGAATTCCTTGAAAATATTGTTTGTGTCTGGTTCCTTGTCTCCTTTTCTCTCTTAATTCCACCTCCTTCAAGACTTTGCCCACATTACTACACTTTACCTGCTCTTCTCAAGAACACATATAAATCTCTGTACTGCTTAATTTAATGGGCGATTTTCTGGTTTTAGTTTTTTGCTCTAACAGATACAGCACACTTGTATTTTTATGTTGGATAACAGCTACCCCAAAACAGCAATTCTTAATCCCTGAAGCCTATTAATGCTAACATGTAGGGAAACAAAAAGTCTTTGTGGAGGTGATCAGGTCATTATTATTCTGGATTTTCCAGGTGGGTCCTAAATTCAACCATGGATAGCCTTATTAAAGGGAAGCAAAGGGCTATTTGGTACACGTAGAAAAGGTGACATGGGGATGGAAGCAGTGATTTGAGTGGCGTGGACACAAGGAAAGGAACAAACCATAGTGGAAGCTGTCAGAGGAAGGAAGGATCCCCCCCAGAGCCTCCGAAGAAATGTGGCCCAATGAAACTTGGTGTCGAACCTCTGATCTCCCCAACTGAAAGAATACATTTCTATTGTTTTATACCTTCAAGTTTATGGCAATTTGTTTTGGCAGCAACAGAAAACTAATGCAATGCCCACCTTGAAAATCATGCCTTCTTAGTAACTTTGTGAATTTCTCAGATGAGAAATAATGTTGGGCTATTCCAGTTTTCCATTTTTGATCCTCTTCTCTTGCCTAGCTAAACAATTTCTTTTTATGTGTTCATAAAATTTTGTGTTTAAATACTATCTATGTGCTGATAATTGTAAACTGTTCTTCCAGACCAGACTGCTGTTTTGAGTTGCAAAGCCATTGAACCAATTCATATCACAGATATCCATCAACGTCCAAAACCCAACTCCAGATCTTTCTTCCTTTAACGCTCTTCATCCTCCTTCATCTGAAGTTTTGCCTTTCCCTCGGTGGCAATTCCATTCTCATTCTTGTTTAAGTACAAAACTTTGGAGTCATTCAATTTTTCTCTTTTTCAGAAACATGAGTAACATAACTGCAAATGTTATTGGCAGTACCATGCAAATATACCTAACCTCTAATCTAAACTCTAACTGCTCATCATTCTGATTGTCTTGGTCTAAGACAACAGAAAGCTTTCCTTGATTATCACAGGACCATCCTTATTCTTCCCTTAGTGTCTAGAGTGAAACTTTGAAATTGTGAGCCAGTTGATAGATCTGCCTAACATCCCCAGTGATTTCCTGTCTTACACAGAGAAGCAGCCAGTCACTGTAATGGACTATAGATCCTACTTTTTTTTGAGAAAGAGAGAGAGAGAGGGGAGAGGGCACAAGAGAGAGAACATGCAGGGGAGAGACAGAGGGAGAGGGGGAGACAGAATCTTAAGTAGGCTCCATGTCCAGCGTGGAGCCTAATGCAGAGCTCAAGCTCTCCACCATGAGATGGAAATCAAGAGTCAGACAACTGAGTCACTGAGGCAAGCCCCCCTACAGATCCCACTTGATTGGCTTCCTGTTACCTCTCAAACTTCACCTCCTACTACTTTCCTCCTGATTACTTCAACCACCTTGGCCACCTTAATAAACTTGGAAGAATTCAAGAGTAGTCCTTTCTGAGGCCCTTTGCTTGGGCTGTTCCCTTTGTCAAGAAGGTTCTTCTGGATATTCACCTGGCTAACATCCTGGTTTCCTTCAAATCCTTGCATAAATGTGATCTTTTAATGAAATCTATCTTTTCTATCTTATTTAAAATGAAATGACAACCAGCTTCTCATCTTATCTCCCCATCCCAGCATTCCTGATGTAATTAACCCTCAAGTTTTCCAAAATATTTATTATTTTAAACATACTATATTATTGGGGTGCCTGGGTGGCTCAGTTGGTTAAGCATCTGACTTCAGCTCAGGTCATGATCTCATGGTTCACCACTCCAAGCACCGCATCAGGTTGGGTGCTGACAGCTCAGAGCTTGGAACCTGCTTCAGATTCTGTTTCTCCCTCCCTCTCTGCTCCTCCCCCGCTCATACTCTGTCTCTCTCAAAAATAAATAAACATTAAAAACATTTAAACGTACTATATTATTTATTCATTATATATATTCTTTATTTTGTCCTTGCACAGCAGAATATGCATGAGTCAATGACGTATATGTAGCATTTTCTCTTTTGGTCACTGATGTACCTATATCCCTAGCATAGTGCCTTCACAGAATAGGCACATGAGAGATATTTGACTGAATGAAGATATTGATTGAGGCAGTGAACAAAGACCAGCTATTAACATTTCCATTCCTATTTATCATGAATAGAGGAATTTTAGTCTATTCCTAGAGTATAAGAAACACTTTTATTTATATTTCTACTGCTTTTATTGTTAAAACTATAAAAGTTGAAGACTTAAGGCACTGTTTGGTGGACTTAAAAGTCATCAGAAAAATATACCTAAATATGCACAGACACGGGATTAAGTTATTAAACATTCATCCAGCCAAAGGCTTAATTATCTGGATTTATGGTCTGAAACAGATCTCTGAGTCTTTGGTTCTCATTTTTTAATGAAAATGTTCAGTCTTCTCATCTCTCCCACCTCCTTTATATTGTTAAGCTGGTTTAACAGAAAGGTGTAATCTCAAAAGAAGTTATAAGTTTGAACCATATCTGGAGTATCTAACACAGTTCATTGGACTTAGGGGACCCAAT
Organism: Neofelis nebulosa; assembly: GCF_028018385.1. NCBI lineage: Eukaryota > Metazoa > Chordata > Mammalia > Carnivora > Felidae > Neofelis > Neofelis nebulosa. The sequence continues at coordinate 182,131,023 of NC_080782.1, forward strand.
ATTAAGTAATGAATTGTGCTGTTATTACTAATTGCCACAATGAATGATGTACACTATTACTTACATTATTTTCTGTATCAGGACATAAAAAATCTTCACTTGCCCAGGAGAAAAGATACATAAAGCCCACTGGGTTTAAGAATGAAAAGGTAATTTGTAAAGACCATTGTAATGAAGAGTTCATACCCTTTGAAATGGGTGCAGGTACTTTACACTTAAATGCTTTCTTAGCAGAAAAATGGGTATTCACGTTGATAAAATGTGGGACGATATTTTATCTGTTTACTTAAAAATATTGCTTGGCTTACAACTATCCAAGTAAAACCAAACTCATATGTGAAATCGATTTGGTCTTCAGGCTACTAATTTGTTACTGTATTATTCCAACATCCCCAGGTAAATGACAACCTGCTAGTTGCATTTTTCTAGATTAGCAAACATGTAATAAGATTAAAAGGGGGCTAAAATGATTTGTAATCTGTTACAGCCTATTCCACTACTCCCTTTCCCACATCTTCAGTAACAAATACATTTAATAAGAAGGTGACAAGGGGAGCAATTGCTTGATAACTTATGACAATGGACTTTATTCCTCTATGTTTTGATTCGAAGAAAGCACCTGTCCACATACCTGAGTTCACAATCTGAGTGCAGGTGTACATAAGGATACTTGCTTCATTTTCATTCTAAAACGCCCACATCAAATCACAACAAGAAGAAAACATAAACCCCACAAAAGTTATTTGTCTCAGGCAGGTGGTTTCATCTACTGCTTCAAGATATCAAAGGGACAATATGAAGCACAATCCTTGTCTTCCTGATTGTATTATGCAGGTTATAATAACACCAAAAACAGCACTGAGAAAGAAGCACCCTAGCACAATAAATATTTTATGTCTCTCACAGGACAAAACATGCACCTTCGTGCAGAGGAACAAAGGTGCTCTGCAATGTTCCTTAGCTGAATCGCTATCCCCTTTCCAGAACGTTGCCAATTATCACAGCATGAGTAGACATAGAAGAACAGCCCATTGTTCAAAATTAGTCACTTGGCCATGCATAACTTCAAGGGGGCCATGCTTGACTTCAACATATGACCTATACGTTGGGCTGTAGATGGACCGCTTGGTGAAAAGTAATCTACGCCTCACTGGATTCCAGTTATTTTTTACACTAAATTTCTTCCTTTTAAAATATTTCTGTGCTCAATGAAGTATATTGACCTGATAACAACAAAAATTTCTCAGAATATCATATTGACTGTAAAGGTCTTATCATTCTTAAATATCAAGTTATAATTGCAAGTTTCCATATTCTAAATGATTCAATATTCATAGGAAGTGTATTTTTGTTCTGTTAATTCTTCAAATGTTATCTAGCTGAGTGGTGTCTTTAGTGCATATGTACCTGAACTCACATAATGCAATGCTCCAAGAATCTTAAAGTCATGGAGAAATTCTATAGAAACAATTATTTTATAATAACTAGTGCCTTGTCTATGAATTATATGAATATGTATACATGAGTGTGGGTGATGTAAGTATGTATGTGTGACATTCTATCTTGCCATTTAAATTGAAAGTAGCATATTGCTTAATATAATTATTTAGAAATATCTTAATTAAATGTTTTAGTTAAAATATGTCAAATTTTAGTTTAATTTATGTTAGAAAATTATATTCTGAGAATCTGTTTTTGTGAATCACAGCTAATGATATTTTCTGGCTAAGAATATGAAAAACTATGAGCACATCATAAAATTTCAAAGTTAGAGTTCTAAAGTATGAATGGTGAAATACAGTTCAAAACATCATTAAATCATCTTTAGGTTTTTAATACAAAAGAATGGATGCATAGAAGGAAACATGATAGACTATGACCTTTAAGGTAATGAATTGATAAAAATAATATTAACAAAAATGAGAAGGAGGAGAAGGACCAATAAGGAAAAGGAAGAGACCAAAAAGGAGAAGGAGGAGGAAAAGGAAGAGGAGGAAGAAAAGGAAAGAAAAGGAGGAGGAAGAGGTGGAGAGAAACACATTTAATAGGTGAGTTAAAATTCCTTTTGTGATTTGTTCATTTACCAACCTCTAATATGCAACTTGGAAACAGGAAGTGTTAACATTTCTTGGGGGACCTAAATAAACAAGGAATTGTATAAAAAATGTACAGAACAATTAACATAGCAGCAACACCCAAAAGTGGATACGGTCCATAACTTTCACAATTGTATCTACTGAACATCTTTCCAACTAAGTTAATTCAAATGTTAGTTATACATAGTTAACTTCATTCACAGGTGATTATGTAAATTAGCAGAATTTGCATGGACAGTGTTTCCTGTCTATGAAATGTGAGGGGCAAAAATTTCTCTCTTAAGCTGTGTCCAAATCCATAAATCTCCTTCTGCTCTCCTTTAGTTAGTCAGATCTTCCACCAAATCAAAAATCATCCTAGATATACTATATTGACCCATGTACCTCTTCACTAATAATCCATTAGGCCAATAAATATTTATTACACAACTATTTTATGGAGAATACTCTATGAAATGTGATACCAAACAAGATTGGTACATCCTGCCAAATAAATAGATGTGCCATCTGCTTTCTGAAACCTATATTTTGATGTTCACAGAAGAGAAAAAAAATATTCAAGTGAGACAAACCCTCTCTGGGCAGATTAAGAGCACTGTATCTGATGGTCAATTATCTTGTTCATTTATTCACATCACACAATTCATTACATACTAAGCATATGCCAGGGACTGTGTTCATCCTAAGAATGTAAAAATTAAAATGTATCTCTCACATTCTGCTCTCAAGAAAAGTTTAGTGTTTGGCCTAAAACAAATGTAATAAAATAATGTAGTTAATGCAATGAAGATGTTTTCTTTTAATTTTTTTAATGTTTATTTATTTTTCAGAGAAAGAGCATTAGCTGGGGAGGGGCAAAGAGAGAGGGAGACACAAAATCTGAAGCAGACTTCAGGCCCTGCACTGTCAGTATACAGCCTAATGTGGGGCCCTAACTCATGCATCATGAGATCATGACCTGAGCGGAAGTTGGATGCTTAATCGACTAAGCCACCCAGGCATGACCCTGAAGATGTTTATTTAATACAGTGAGCCCACAGGGAAAAGAATTCCTATGTTAGTGAGGGGGTTAAAAAAACACAAAAACAAAACAAAACAAAAAACTTCATAAAGATGATAACATTGGATTAAGACTTATAAATAAAAGGGACAGATTTATAGGCAAATTAAACAATACATACTGAACATAAAAAAGCCTAGTAAGTAAGTTCAGAAAGGAAGCCATCACCTACATTTTGAAAATAAAATTAATGGGAGAAGAGGTAATTGCAGGAGATAAGAGCAAGATCCTGAACGTTTTCTATGCAAAAGCTAAGATACTGGGTAATCTTGGTACATGGAAGAGGAAAGATTTGACATTCCCCTTAAAATTCTTCTCTAGTGATTTGATTCTTGATATTAACATTGTCTGAGACAGATTGAACTCCTAAGGGAAAAAGTGTTTAGTTTAAGAATTCAGTGTTATGGAGGGGCGCCTGGGTGGCTTAGTTGGTTGAGTGTCCGACTTCTGCTCAGGTCATGATCTCATGGCTGTGAGTTCGAACCCCACATAGGGCTCCGTGCTGACAGCTCAGAGCCTGGAACCTGCCTCGGATTCTGTGTCTCCCTCTCTCTCTGCCCCTAACCCACTCACATTCTGTCTCTGTCTCTCTCAAAAATAAATAAACATTAAAAATTTTTAAAAAAGAATTCAGTGTTATGGAATAGTAGCAAGGGTACAGTAAATCATTACATATGTGGGTGTGTAACTAAAAGATGAATTGTGAGCTGAAGACTAAAATTGAGATCTCAGATTATTTGTGGTAAGTGAATAAATCATCATTGGTGAGAACAATTAGAGAAAGTATACAGATAGTCTTTCTTCATCTATATTTTTTAAAGCTTTATTGAGATATAAACCACATACAATAAACTGTACTTACTCAAGTGTAAAATTTTATGTATTTTGACATATGTATCACAGGTACATGAGTGAAACCATCACCACAATAAAGAAAATAGGATGCATCTATCAACCTCAAAAGATTCTTTGTGAGCCTTTGTAGTTCTTCCCACCATGCCTGTCAGACTCCCTCCTCTCCATCTCCAGGGAGCCAACAATTTGCTTTCTGTCACTATCCATTAATGTGTACTTTCTAGAATGTTATATAAGTGGAGCCAAATAGAATGTGCTCCATTTTGTCTGGCTTCTTTAATTCAGCATAATTATTTGAGTCTTCCATTTTGTAACTTATATCAATACTTCATTTTTTTATTCATTGAAACATCATTCCATTGCATGGATATGCAATTATCTATCCAACTGTTGATGGGCTTTCTAGTTGCAGACTATTTCAAATAAAGCTCCAAATAGTATTAATGTGCAAATATTTTAATGGACATATGTTTCCATCTCTTTTGTATAAATTCCTAGGAGTGGAATGGATGGATCATGGAGTAGGAACTTTATAAAGGTAAGTTAAGTAAGTGTAGTGTTGGTGTAAACATAAATAAATAGTCTAGAAATAAGTAAAAAGACCCCCTGATTTTTAACAACTAATTTTTCACAAAAGTACAAAGCCAGTTTTCATGCAGAGAAGATGGTATTTTTAACAAATGGCTCTGGACAAATGATATATCCCATATATTTAAAAAAAATATTTTCTCTATGCCTTGCACTATGTTAAAAAAAAAAAAAGAAAGCAACTCAAATGGATACAAAACCTAACGATAAAACCTGAAATTATTACATTTGGAGAAGAAAACTGACTGGATCAAAACATTTTACCTTGCCATTAGGAATATATATTAAATATAAAGGTAAAACACAGTATAAAAGAACCAAGTGACAAATTTGACATCATCAAAATTAAAACTTTTGCTCTTCTAAAGATAATTTTAAATGAATGAAAACAAAAGACAGATGAGGAAAACATCTGCAAACCATTTTTCAGATTAAGACCTTTATCCATAACATATTAAAAAATCCCTAAAACTCAATAAAAGAATATTTCTCAATAGAAAATGTGCAGTATTTGAGCAGATACTTCAATATAGAAGATGTGATCACTCTGGTGGGTCATATTCATAAGGGGAGAGGCTCTGCAGGTGTGAAGGCAGATGGCATGTGGGAAATATCTTCACTTTCCCCTCAATTATTTTAGGAACCTGAAATTTCTCTAAAAATAAAAAGAAAATGATATGATGCCAAAAAAAAGCACAAGAGAAGGTTCTGCTGATAAAAGAATGGATAAAAAAGATGTGGTATATTTATACAATGGAATATTACTAAGCCTTAAAAAAGAGTGAGATCTTGCCATTTGTGACAAGGCTGTCCCTACAGTGTATTATGCTAAGTAAAATCATTCAGATAGAGAAAGACAAATACCATATAATTTTACATTTATGTGGAATCTGGAAAACAAAACAAAACAACAAACAAACAACACAGGAACAGACTCAGACACAGAAAATTGTTGGTTACAAACCAGGGGAGAGATTTGGGCGGGGGGAGCAGGGCGAAATAGGTAAAGGGGATTAAGAGGTAAAAATTTCCAAGTATAAAATATGTAAGTCATGGTGGTGTAATGTACAGCATAGAGAATATAGTCAATAATAAGTTATAGTCAATAATAAGGTTGTATTCTGACAAATGGTATTTAGACATCATGCTGACCATTTTATAATGTATAAAAATATTAAATTACTCTGAAACTAATGTTGTTAAATGTCAATTATACTTCAACAAAAATGCTGAAAACCACTGTCATTGAGGAATTGGAAATTAAAAGCAAAAATGTGATACTACTACACACCTATTTAAAAGCTTGAAAATAACAACTACTGGTAAGGCTGTGGAGGAACTTCTACTCTCCTACACTAGAGATAAAAACTGTAAAATGGTACAACCAACTTTGGAAAGAGGTTTGGCAGTTTCCATTTTTTAAAAATCCATAATCTGCCTTGATGAAGTGAAATGTTTTTGGCATGTTTAACAAAATTTACTTTTCAATGGGATGGAATTATGTGATAAAAATAGGAAAATAATGATTCAAGCTCTACTTGGCTTGCAAACTTCCTGTAACTCTTTTGTGATATGGCCTAATTATTAAGAGAAAGCATTCCTCACTCAAGTAAAGACAGAAGTATATAAGAGTGTTTTTTGGGGTGAGGAAAAAAATGGTGTATGGCATTCCAAGTATCTGATTATATTAAAGGATAGTTAACTGAAATTTTAAGTACACACTACAAAGTTACCTTACGTGGGTTGAAGTGTCAATTCCAGACTTCCCAAACTCAGGGCCGTTAGTCAAGTTTCTGAACACCTTTGTGCTCCAGTCTCATCATTGCAAAATAAGGAAATAGTGTAACCTAGCTCACTGGTATATTTGAAAGATGAAATGATTTAATACACAGAAATGTTTATACACGTTCTTTCCTATACTATAAAGCTTCAGCAGATAATAGTGCTTATGATTTCTGATAGATAGAAGTCATTCAGACACTAATTTGATTTATCGGTTATTTCCTAGACTGTAACAACATTGGGGCATTAGTCCACCTGAGCTGCCATTAACAAGGAACAGCAGACTGGGTGGCTTCAACAACAAATTTATTTCTCAGGGCTCCTGGTGGCTCAGTCGGTTAAGTGTCCAACTTCAGCTCAGGTCATCATCCCACAGTCCGTGAGTTCGAGCCCCATGTTGGGCTCTGTACTGACAGCTCAGAGCCTGGAGCTGCTTCAGATTCCTTCTCCCCCTCTCTCTGCCCCTCCCCCGCTCATGCTCTGTCTCTCTCTGTCTCAAAAATAAACAAAAACATTTAAAAAAATTAAAAAAAACAAATTTATTTCTCACAATTCTGGAGGGTTCTAAGGAGTAACAAACTTCACATTTTTCTATAATAAGTTTTGAGATTTATTTTGCTTAATTTTTCAAAAAATATTTTCATGTTTATTTTTGAGACAGAGGGAGACAGAGCATGAGTGGGGGAGGGGCAGAAAGCGAGGGAGACACAGAATCTGAGGCAGGCTCTAGACTCTGAGCTGTTAGCACAGAGCCTGACGCTGGCCTCGAACTCATTAACCACGAGATCATGACCTGAGCAGAAGTTGGATGCTCAACCGATGGAGCCACCCAGGCATCCCTAATTTGTTTAATGTTAATCCTATTATGCCTTATGCATTTTTTGGTCAATTTTTTGATCTTTGTCAAGCAGATGTCCTTTCACATACCATGAACCTATTTTCATTACTATTTTTATTAAAACAGATCTTATTGAAATCCATCTTCTTCTTTTTTTAATTTTTATTTATTTTTGAGAGCGAGCAAGAGGAAGCAGGTGAGGGACAGAGAGAGGGAGACACAGAATCTGAAGCAGGCTCTGGTCTCAAGAGCTGTCAGCACAGAGCCAGGTGCTGGGCTCAAACTCAGGAACCATGAGATCATGACCTAAGCGGAAGTCAGATGTTCCACCAACTGAGCTACCCAGATGCCCCAAAACCCATCTATATTGTCATTTTTTAAGGTTTCCTCAGTGAAAAACATATTGTCTAAATTGTGCTTATTAATACCAACAGTAAGTTTAAGAAAGCAAAAGAATACATCAAATTTTCCATAAATATTTTATGGCTCTGGAATTTCAGATTCAATTTGCATATAAGTCTATAGGTGGTAATTATGAACATGGAAGTAGAAGTAATATATATTACAACCGTGATGGAAAATATGATAAATATTTACTAGTTCTACTTAAATGATATTTAAGTCACAAAAAGTGAGGGGCAAAAACCAAAAAAGTAATCCTAACTATTATGCATTAAGACTCTCAAATGTTCTACTTCAAGCTAGAGACATAATTTTTTTTTCAAAATTTGTACTGTTTTTACTACATTTTAAAACCAAGGAAACAATAACTTTAGAACCAGGAATATATTTCTAAAATTATGTCCATATAATTATCAAATCTTAATGAAATTATAAGAAAAAAACAGACAACAGAAAATTGTGTATCTCGGTAGTGTATCCAATCATGTGGAACAAGGTATCAAACTATGGTTTTCATTTTTAATGATCATCTTAAGAAGCATACATTTTATTACACTTGGTACCCAAACAAGTTAATTCTTGTGAATTTCACTACAACTTTGTGTAGATGTCTGGGATCAATCAGAAAATCAATTAAATTGTAACTAGGGGTGAACAAATGACACACTGAATTTCACTCCCCACCCCTGTGCTTGGGAAATTACACATCAAACACCAAAATTAATTTGTTATATTTACAAAATATAACTCAAAACAGGATCTGAAAGAAGTTTCCTTGAGTTTGCCATTGTATGTAAATTGTATGCTTAGTATTATTTGAGAAATTAATACTTCATAGGTCACTAGAGAAATGTATGGACTGTAAAACAAATAGAACAAAAAATAAATAAATTGTGCATTTATCGTGCCCTTTAAATATACCCTTACATATTTAAGGGTAACACTGGATGACAAGGCAAATGCACAAACATTTTTCCCCCCTCATGGCATGTTTCCATCTTAACTAATTATAGCTATGAAAACCTATTTCCAAAATAGTTTATATTATGAAGTTCTGAGTATACATGGATTCTGGGGGGCACTATTCAACAACCCTGATGACAATATTATGTTCTTTGAAATTAAATATTATATGAAATGCCACATAAAATGTCCATTTTTTGTAAAAATGTTATAAAATATTATGTTATGACTCATCCAGTAATATCATTTTTGTTGTAGTTGTCTACACTGTGGCTATTGTATGGTTATTTAAATTAGCTTCCTAGTAATGAGGTATTTGCATTCTCATAGACATAGTCAAAGGTTATGAATCAAATTCGGAAAGTGTGTGTCAATGGATCAATGCCAACATATTATATTATTGACTTGATTTGTTTTCTGACCAAATGGTTTAATCTCAGCAACTTGAGTCAATTTATCTCTGCTTATAGCCCCAGCCTCACTCTCTACTTTAGGAAGGCATTTCTTACAGGTTCCACAGGAAATTAACAGACATGCTTCAAATAATATTCTTTAAATATAGTCAGAGAAAACTGGGTTCAACAAAGCAGGTTTCTTTACCATCAAATTTCAAATAACTTAATTTGCTGCACTGTGTTATGATACTCATAGAATGAGATTAGTTAGGCATTGCTTCACAAATTCTTACTACATGGACTATCTCATAAAACTGGGCAAAATGTGCCTGTTTCATCCCTCAGGTAGTTGACCAATAAGACATTACTGTGGTGTGTCCAGCTCCAAACTTGTGATCCAAGTTTGATAACTGGTCTCCTCCCTTGTTTCTGAGTTTAAAACTTCACTTTTTCCCATTGTATGGATTTCTGTCTAGAATGCATGTTCAGAAGATCTGATCTTGATAAACTAATAACACCAAGTCACTGGCAAGGGAAGTCTTTCTTTGCATTTGTTACTCAGTCTTTTTAAGCAATGTTATGCTCTAACCCCAAAATTGTACAGTTTCTTAATTTCTGATTACAGATTGTGACTGTTCATTTTATGTGTCAACTCGGCTGGGCTAAGGGATGCCTGGAGAGCTGGTAAAACATTATTTCTGGGTGTGTCTGTGAGAGTGTCTCAAGAACAGATTAGTATTCGAACCACTATACTGAGTAAAGAAGATTGTTGTCATTAAAGCAAGTGGGAATTATCCAGTGCATTGAGGGCCTGAATAGAACAAAAATGCAGAAAAAGAGCAGGTTTACTCTGCTTGAACTGAGACCCATCTTTTGCTATCCTTGGACATCTGTATTCCTGGTTCTCAGGTCTTCAGACATAGACAAGGACTTACACCATTGGCCTCCAGCTCTCAGACCTTCAGATTTAGATGAGAATTTATACCACTGACTCCCCTGATCTGCAGGCCTTTGGGATTGAACTGGAAACACACCACTGGCTTTCCTGTGTCTCCAGCTTGCAGACAGCAGATCATGGGGTCTCCAGCCTTCCTAACTGCATGAGCCAATCCCTCAAAATGAGCCTGTTTCCACATACCTATGTAGATACCATTGGTTGTTTCTCTGGAGAACTGGCTAATGCATAGCACTTCCTGTACATGATATATTTTTCGATACTGGCATCTTGACCATCTTCCAAGACAACAATAATTTTGCCAGACACCCTCATCCCACTTGCCTGTAGGGTTTATTACCATACAGTAGATCTCTCCATGGATCTTGTTACCATCTCATATTATTCCATCTCAGGTTTTAAAATTCAAATCTCCAACTCTTTCTTATTTTGTGTCCTTCCAGAAATTTCACTCTTCATTCACATCTCATCTCCCCTCTGCCTAATTCTATTAAATCTAGTTCCTTTTTTTTAACCACTTCCATCAACTATCAAAAGGTTCTTGCTTAAAATAAAATAAAATAGTACATTGTTGTACTTTCCCCCCAAATGAGTCATTTATTCCTTCAGTAAACATAAATTGAACAATTTTAATACTCTAGGAGTAATACTATAAGAGCTGAGAATACAGTGATAAAACAAAAGATATTAGTATTTCTGTACTTAGCAGACATTTTAGTGGAGGAAAAGAACAATATAACAACACAAATATAGTATATTAAAAAGTGATATGTTCTAAACAGCAACAATTACATCAACAAAGAGGATACAAAATGTCCCGGAAGCAGGTTAATATTTTAGGTAGGGTGGTCAGGGAGCTCTTCACAAAGGAGGTAACCTTGCATAAAGACTTGAAGGAAGCCAGGGAGCCTCCTGTGCTTATCCAGATGAAAATCAGTGAAAAGGAACAACCTGTGCAGGAGGACTTGTAAATAATGCCTAGTAACTCTCCTCTGACATTTCAGTATAATGATGATAGAAAGGAAATGCAGAAAACTGTCAGAGGAAAAAAACAACAACATGGTTTTCTTAGGAAGGAAAAGTCAAATAGACTATATAACTTCTAAAATTCTTCTTTCTGAATTGTCAGTGTTACTTTGGGTCGTTTTTGTTTGTCTGGTGTTTCATTTTTGGTTCCACCTAGCTCTTCTCTTTGATGCTGTGGTTTTCTTCAATAGCCATGAGATCCCTGTGAAATATTTTCCCCTGAATTTATGAGCTGACTTTGAGGACAGTATATTGGGTAGCGGGGAAGGGTGTGTTGATGGACCAACTTTATCTCAGGATGAGTAAGGAGGAGTAAGAAGGTGGGTCAGACCCACCTACCTCCATTCCACTGCCAAATAAGGCAAGCTTTTGTCTGGTTTCTATGCTCATCATCCAAGAAAAAATGGCTCCCAGAAATATCAATAAATAATTTTGAGGTATTTTTCTTATTTTATCCCAAAAGCAATAATGCAGATCCAGGTGTGTGTGTGTGTGTGTGTGTGTGTGTGTGTGTGTGTGTCAGGGAGAGGGGGATCATGGGGATGGTGCAGACATTTCACATTTGAAATTTCAAATTTGTAAGGAATTTTTATTTTGGACATCTCTGAAGAGTTTCTCAGGAAGAAGCACTCCTCTAACATCTCCTTTGTGTTTTCTGGGATGTGGCTGCACCCATTCAGTTCTGTCCACTATATCTTTCTATTATCTTTCCCTTTTCCTAATATTTTGTCAAAGGACCATAGATCACTTCCATTCAATCATTGCTAAGACAATTGAAATTCAATCCCCCTCTTTATTTCTGTTATCATTTAGATAAACCTTCAGGGGAAGATCTTTCTGTTGGTAGAGAGGGTTTCCTGATCCTAAACAGTACAGGATGGCCAAATAGAATACTGGAAAGATGTGATTAGTAGCAGTTATTAGTCATATATATTCACTTGAAAGATGTGGCTAGTAGCAGTTATTAGTCACATATACTCACAGCCTGAGGGAGGAGGACACCATGTGCAAGGCAAGGCTACACAAAGTGGGGGAGGGGTGAATTAAGGAACAGCATGAAACAGGGCTCTGTGGGTAGGCCTTGTATTTACAGGGAAAAGGGGCCCTGTCTGGTTCCTACAGGAGAATGTGATTGACTTGTTTGAATACTTCTTGGACTGGAAGGAAGTTTGAGGACCAGATGGGGTACAGGTGGTCCAGCTGACAGAGGACCTGGCTGGGCAGGGAGCCTTTTCTGTCAAGTGGGGGCATATGTGTTGAAAAGAGACTCAGAGGTGAAGGCAGCACATGGAATTAGGGGCCTTGCAACACACAGATGCTCTATTACCTTGGATAGAACCTCATCAACTTTGTTCAACCTGCACAAATTTAGAGCTGAGTTTGCAGCATGTGAGAGGTTGTAGTTTTCATTGTTTTGACTTGACTTACTTATAAGTAAAGCTGCTGTGCTTCCTCTTTGTTTATATGTATAGCCTTTTTATGCAAAATTACCTGCTTGTATTCTATTGTGACCAGATCCTTTTTGGTCTAAACTTAAACTTATTTATCTCACCTGTCTATCTTTTTGAATGATTTGTCTCCTATCTTCTGACTGTTTCCGTTTGCCAAGATTTTACCTTTGCCTCTCCCATCTTTTCACTCAGATTATTCTTGAGTGACCATTTTCTTCATTTCTTGTCCCAATTAGCAACTAGTGCTGTCAATTCCGAGATCTCTACCTCAGTTCTTCACAAACTTACACTCCCCTTTACACTACTTACAATTTTTTTTGTCTCACAGGCTCATCAAAAACAGCATTTATAAAACTAAAATGACCTTTCTCTCCAAATAGTATTTGTTACTGGGAGTTAGGCTCCTGGTTAAAGGTCTAGGTGTGATTTTTTCAGGCTTGATCTCAGGCAAAAAGAAGGCTTTACCCACAGGCTTCGGGGGAGAAGCCGTCCTCCCCACACCCTACTCTGACTCAGTTCCCAGTACTTTCCTGCTCTGAGCCTTCCTCCACCTTCTCCTCTTCACCCCAGGGTCCCTAAGACTGCCAAAGCCTTTTGTTCGAGCTCCCCCAATGGTGAGAAGACCCCTATGTCTGTGCTGACCCACCTGACTCTCCACTGGTGTGCTGCCCCATGGGGAGAAATGGAACAGAGGGAGTCAGCACCTTCTCTGGCTTTAACCTCTCGCTTATACCCTTACGGTAAGTGATTAAAGGTTCCCATTTTGGGGCTTAATGGGTTACTTTGACATCTAACAATGCAGCTGGCTCTCTCCCAGATCAGCTGAGCTCCTAACAGTCACCTAGAGTCTTTACTACACTTTGTGCACCGTCATATATTTTCCACCCAAGTTATATATATACCAGGAGATACATTTGACTCTGTCCCAAATGCATACTACCCACTACCTGTCCACTTGGCTTCCTAAATATTGTATATATGAAATACATCATTTCCTCTTAAGCACATCAAGAATGTCTTAATTTAAGCCCAGTCTTCAACTTATACCACCTGGGCCCTGAAAAGAGATATTGACTGCAGCCAGAATTATCTACAAATCTGTCTTCTATATTGCAGCCATGGTAACAAAAATCAAAATGCAAAACCCACCATTCACCCTTCCACCTACCCAAATCACTGCATTTGAATAAAGTCTTAACTTATCATTATGCTTTTGACATTTTTACCCTTCCAAACTCACCATTTTCTTCCAATTATTTTATCCTCCAGAAGTACTAAAATTCTTCCATAGCTATAAGGTATTTTTTCAATTACATTTATTTCCTTATTTAATTTTACCTCTGTGGCTATACTCAGACTATCCCATTGCTCAGAATATTTAACTGTGTCTTTACCCTAGGAAAATCACTTTATATGTCAGGTGCAACAGGAAAACTTCCATCATTTCTCCTGAGTGAAGCAAGCCAGAGTGATCACCAGGCAAGACATTCTTTTTTTTTTTTTTTTTTCAACGTTTTTTATTTATTTTTGGGACAGAGAGAGACAGAGCATGAACGGGGGAGGGGCAGAGAGAGAGGGAGACACAGAATCGGAAACAGGCTCCAGGCTCCGAGCCATCAGCCCAGAGCCTGACGCGGGGCTCGAACTCACGGACCGCGAGATCGTGACCTGGCTGAAGTCGGACGCTTAACCGACTGCGCCACCCAGGCGCCCCAACACATTCTTGGTGCAAACTAGAACTTACTGAAGGGAGGATTGGCAGGATCACATGAGGGACCCAGTGTGCACAGGAAAGCGTAGAGAGAGTGGAGTAAACACCAGCAGCTACCAGAACGTGAAATGAGCAAGAAATAGAGTTTCTCCTGAAGCCTCTGGAGGATATGCAGCTCCACCGACACCATGAAATTTATTTCAAACTTCTGGTGTCTAGAATTTGGGGGGAATCAATTTCTGTTGTTTTAAGCCAGCATGTTTGTGGTAATTTGCTACAGTGGCAATGGGAATATAATACAGATTTCTTGGCCAAATTCAGCCAACTGCTTGATTTTGTATAGCCAGCCAGCTAATTTTTATACATGAAAATGGTTGAAAAAAATCAAGTGAAGAATAATATTCTGAGACGTATAAAAATAGAATGAAATTCAAATTTCCGTCATAAATTAAGTTTTATCAGAACCCCTCCATGCTCACTCACATATTGTCTATGGCTGCTTTTGCGTTTAGCAATGGAGCTGAGTAGTCGTGAGGAATGTATGGTGTGCAAAGCTGAAACTATTTGTTATCTGGCACTTAACAGAACATGTTTGTCGTTCCGTGTACTGGATTCTTTTACAATTATCATTTATGTCGTCTCCTGCATTAAATTGTGAACTCTTTGTAGAACAGGACTTTACACATAGTCTATGTTAAATAAATATATAAAGATTCAATGAAAATTTTAACTTTTTGCTGTCTCTTAACTATAAAACGTAGTATAACAGCTACGCATGCACCAAAATATCAATGTATTTATTACTTACCTATAGTTTTTCCTAATTTTAAGCCCTTGCTATTTTCATTTTTAATAAATGATAGAGATAATTAAGAGTGATGAAATTATTTGAGTAAAATATTTAATATTATCATACCAGAGGGATCAAAATGTTTTTCAATAGATGAATTTCAGGATTATTAAAACTGACACCATGTTCATAATGATAAAATAAATAAAAATGAAAAATAAATATGGGAAATCTTTAAAAGACAACATCAGTAAGAAAAAGGCATGGTTTCCCATTGTTAAGATATTTATTAAAATTATAAATAAATTGTATTAAAGACCACAATTTTCAATAAAATACTGATTTACATTTGAATTAAGGATATTTGTTAAATATTTAGACTTTCAAATGAGGAAAGGGACATGCTAATTAAAGATAAAAGAGTATAAAATGTTGGCCAACATACAATATTATGACTTTATACCTGATTGAAGAGTTTAAAGTCTACATTCTTATGTTATACATGCTTTATTGCTAATTGACTTTTCCTAAATCACAAACCTGTAATTGGTAGTTACTGAAGTACATTTTCTCATATGTCGTGAAACCCTAGAGAACGTTGAGTGAGAAAACTTTCTCCTAAGATAAAGCTCTTTCTGAAGTCGGCACCAAACCGAGCTTTGTACTTTATCAGCTTATGAAGTTTAAAGGTTATGCTAATGCAAAATGCGTATTCATTTTCACAAAAGACTTCTGGAAAGAAAAAAAAAAAAAAGAAAACAACAAACTCTGCTCCATCAGAAGAAATGATGAGGAATTTAAGAACTTTAAATTAATATTGTCTTAGTAGTTCCTGAGTTTAAAATTAACATTGAGCTATTGAGTTTAGAGAACTGTAAGAATAAGTTTGTTGTTCATCTGCTCAAAAGGTGAAGCGTGCTGTGCAAAATTCCATAAGGGAATCTGTACTGACTTTTCATTTTTTTAATGTATTACCTCCTTATACAAGAGTACAAAGTCTTTTCTCATTCCTGGAAAATGAATTACATTTACACTTGAGAGGAGCGGGGGACATTTTCTGCCCCTAGACAAGACAATTTGCTTGAGAACAATGAGAAGTTGATTTTTTTTTTTTTTCAGAGAAGTTGACTTTGGATGAATATAACCCAGATACTAGAAAAGGCACTAGGGGTGGTCCTCTGTTTGTTTCACATGTGGCACTTCCCATTTTCCTTCTTATCCCTACTCTATCATATTGTACTAACTCACAGTTAATTTATATGAAACCAAGTCGGTGTATTCCTTTCTTAAGAAACAGGTATGAGGGGCGCCTGGGTGGCGCAGTCGGTTAAACGTCCGACTTCAGCCAGGTCACGATCTCGCGGTCCGTGAGTTCGAGCCCCGCGTCAGGCTCTGGGCTGATGGCCCGGAGCCTGGAGCCTGTTTCCGATTCTGTGTCTCCCTCTCTCTCTGCCCCTCCCCCGTTCATGCTCTGTCTCTCTCTGTCCCAAAAATAAATAAAAAACGTTGAAAAAAAAATTAAAAAAAAAAAAAAAAAAAACAGGTATGATGTAACTTTTATGCTGTTAACCCGCTCTAAAGATACTGTTTATTATAAAATAAGGTTACAGCTTGCTGTGGGAACAGACACATAACAAATAGAATAGAAAGCAGTTTTTATGAAAATTATAAATATTTGTAAGTTTTCAAAATGTACAGAACTATATAATCCAATGGTTCAACATCACTTAAGTGTTACTGAAAGTGACATCCTGATTCCTATCCCAGCCAGAACAGTTCAAGCTATGTGGTTAGAAATAAGATATATAAAATCCGATCTTCAGATTCTTCACTGAATTCTCAGTCCATTTTACAAACTGAAGATACCAGTCCCGACCTCAAGGTATTATGAGAATTAAAGTTAAGTAAACCCTTAGTTCACTGTCATATGAATTCAAGATTTTATTTACAAAGAAAATAATAATCACATGATTATATTTTGTCTTTTTGGGAGGGATAAAAAATTATCAACTTTTTTTTTTGCTTACCCTGTTGCACCCTACAGAAAATTATATCACCAAACTCAGATTAAACAAACTCATATACACTCTTCTGTATCTTTAGTAATAATTGTTGATTAATACTGAAAACTGAATACCAATAGTTGACACAAAATGTTACACTAAGGAAGATAATATTTTTAACTCAACTGGCTTGGTTTCCCAGGGAGACTAATCATTTTATGAAAGTAAAACTTATGGTGAAAACAAGTTATTTCGCAAAAGTGTACCTTTTGTTACTAGCACTGGGAGACAGTTAAAAAGCACAAGTTTGAAACTTTCATACGACAAAAAGAAAAATAAAATGAGGTACTCCCCTTTTGGTCAGGGAAAGGCATTTAGCCACTGCTTCCACAGCTGCTGTCTATTATATTGTTATACAGTTTTGATTAAAATATGTGTGGCTATGTGATTGATTTTATGTACAAAATTGAAAATAAAATTTGAAAAACATTCCAGACTCAAAGAAAATTTAATATATATGTTTTCTTCAACTTATAAATGTTTTTAATATGTGAATTCCCAAAGCCATTTTTGGAAATACATTGGATTAACCATCTGATAGACAGTTCTCATTATCTTCTCAAATATTTTTCTCTCAAATCTATTTTGATATAAGAATTAAGCTCATAAATTCCTCTAGGTAGGCATCTAAGTACTTGTCATCTTCTTGTTCTACAGTTAACACTACTTTCTACCGAAGTGAAACATATCTACAAGCAATGAATATTATTAAGGAATTTTAATAATTAACATACAATTTAGCTATAAAAAGGTTTAGCAATTGTCATTTTAAAAGCTTTGCTGCCAATTATAATCTACTTACATAAAAGTTTTCCCAACTTTGGCACCTGATATAATCGATCATATTAAATCTGTAACAAGTTGGCTTTTTCAAATTATCTATTGTATCATTTTTTAATTTTTTTTTAACGTTTATTTATTTTTGAGACAGAGAGAGACAGAGCATGAACGGGGGAGGATCAGAGAGAGGGAGACACAGAATCTGAAACAGGCTACAGGCTCCGAGCTGTCAGCACAGGGCCCGACGGGGGGCTCGAACTCACGGACCGCGAGATCATGACCTGAGCGAAGTCGGAGGCTAAACTGACTGAGCCACCCAGTCACCCAGTATTGTTATCATTTTTAAGAAAGTCATGCTGGAATGCAAGTAATGAATAAGGCCCACAGCAGTTTCTCTACAAGGATAGCTACTGTCAGTGCCCTTCAGTCAAAGACCATGTGTAGCACTTAACACAATTGGGGTTAATTACTCTCTGCTGTAAGGGTGAATGCTTTCTAGAGGGAACTGCCTGGCCTCTTGGGAACAGGGTCTTAGGAGGACACTATTACCGGATTTGGAATCTGTTTGGTTGATTTGTGGGACGGTCTAAGAAATCAGGAATTCATTTGAGATTGGATGATGTCGGAAAGCAGTCACAATTTTATGATTGGGTAAAAAAGTAGCTGTCAGTTGTTTAGTGAGAGAGTGGGATATTTGCTATTCTGTGGCTTGCACAGTGACCTACCTAGTTTTGTTGCTTACACACACACACACACACACACACATATATATATATATATATATATATATATATATATATATATATAATGTGGCCTTGTTTGTCTCATTTTATCATGGTCTTAGATTCTGTCTGAAATTGGTACTGTGTGAGATTGTTATGTGTAATAGAATCATATGGCTTAGCTATGAGGACCAGGTCAGACTCTGATCATCACAAACTGCTCTTTGTTTTTTGTTTTGTTTTGTTTGTTTTGTTTTTCTCTCTCTATGAAGAATACAAGGATAATGATTAAGGAAAATGTCTATAGGAGTAGCTCTGGATAATGTTAAATATTTCAAATATTAATTTTTAATCATCAGATTTTTAAAAAATCAATAATTCCTCCCTCATTCTTCAAATAACTTGAGAATGCTTTTCAAAAATGATACTTGAGATAAATTAATAAGAGACAGATGTCACTTGAATTAGATTTTCCTGGCAGCAAAGACAGAAAATCAAAGTAAAATCAATTATATTTTTTCATTATATAAGGGAGAGAAATAACCTTCTGCTGGTCATCTTCTGCTTTCCTTCCAGAACTATTCTTTATCCTTGTCCACCTGCTTCAGTCCCCAGAAGGCAGGCTGGATTGTCACTCTCTGGCCTCCAGGTAATATCTGCCAATAGGCATCCCCAGAGAAAGGTCAGGAGGAAAGGAGGGGGGTGAGGTGAGGGTATTTATATATCCACTGTTTTCCCCATATCCTCAATGTGTCCCTGGACCAGGAACACTTCCTAATAGACTGCCTTCCTCGTGTGCTCTTTTTATGAGTTCCTATATCTGCTTCCACCCTTGGCCCCCTTCGGCCTCCATTTTCACCAACTCTAGGGTACTACACCATTATTGTGGTTTTCCTCTGCGTTGCTTGTTCCTGTGTACTTATTTTGCTCATTAAGCTCTCTTAAAAGTGTTCCATTTTAGATTAATAACTGTTTTCTGCTTTACGCAGATTATTACACAAAATATCCTTTCATAAAACACGGCAAAGCCAGATCTCATATTGATTTTAAACGATTGGCTGATATATGTGTATTTATTAGATCTTTAGCAATATTTTCAACCCTTAATATGAGAGATGTATGTGCCTGCCCAATTGATATTTTGAACTGATTTCTTATCTTTAAATGTATATTATTTATAATATTTACTGGCATGGATAGTAGAATGTGTCTTCAACTTTATATGGAACAATTAAGGGAATTACGTTAAATATTTCACAAATGATGGATTCTATTTTACCTATGTATCATGAGTAACTTACTATGCATCACGGTTTGCCTGAGAGAGTCCTGGTTTATATCTTGTCCTTTGCACCTCCAGTTTAACGTTTGTCAAATACTTGTCACTTTTGGCAAAAGATTTTATTTATATTTGCAATAAAACGAGCTGGGAGGATTTTGCTATAGCTCCCATTTTCACTTGCAGTTTTAAAATTTTTTTTAACGTTTATTTATTTTTGAGACAGAGACAGAGCATGAACGGGGGAGGTCACAGAGAGAGGGAGACACAGAATCTGAAACAGGCTCCGGGCTCTGAGCTGTCAGCACAGAGCCCGATGTGGGGCTCGAACCCACGGACCGTGAGATCATGACCTAAGCTGAAGTCGGACGCTTAACCGACCAAGCCACCCAGGCGCCCCACACTTGCAGTTTTAAATATGGTGTCATCTATTAGTGGATGAGGTGCACATGCGACAAAAATACTTCCACAGTAATACATCATTAAACTTGAAGCAAAGGAGCAAACACCTGTCCTTTCCTTTACTGACCTTGCCCAGAAGCGTCATTTCTATAACACCTCTTTGCATGGGCAGACTGCAGGGTGCTCACTGACGAACACTGTGCACTCAAACACAAGCCAGCAGGGAGAGCTGGCTATTCCCAGTAGTTGATGGGGGACCTAGAAGTTTGATTCCGCTGTATCTTCAGAGAATTGTGTCCAGGTCTCTGGACCTTGTGTTCCAGGTTTCTACTGGAACAATCAGAAGAAAAAAGCTGCAAGGTCTCTAGTCCTTGGGGGTCATTGGGAAGCCAGGAAAATGAAAGGCTCTGTGCATGAGAAATTTGTGTGAGAAACAAAAGTGGAGCATCAGTATGTAGAACGCATTGAGAATAGTCTGATGGTTTACAAGAGTGTTTTTGTCTTTTCTTACATAACGGGGATCAAAATACTTTTTTAAAAGTATTGAAAATTTTTAATGTTTATTTATTTTCGAGAGAGACAGAGACAGAATGCGAGTGGGTTAGGGGCAGAGAGAGAGGGAGACACAGAAGCGGAAGCAGGCTCCAGGCTCTGAGCCGTCAGCACAGAGCCCGACGTGGGGCTCGAACTCACGAGCTGTGAGATCATGACCTGAGCCGAAGTCGGAAGCTCAACCGATGGAGCCACCCAGGCACCCCCAAAATACTTTTATTTAATTGTGCTGTTTTTGGTAATAATCACTGTTTTGTCAGCAACACTTCAAAAAGTGAAACTGAAAGAAACAATGGAAATTAACGGAACACTGAAGTGGAGGTTTTCACTTACGATATTTTTCATGAATCTGTAAATGGAAACAAAATATTTGAGAAAGTTATCATTCACTCTGGGGGCTGCACTGGTAATCCTGAAAGATGAAAACCAAATGACTAAACTAAGAAATGCCAGCATCTACCTCAAAAGCACAATTTATATGAAGAAAAGATGCCCAAAGGTGCTGAGTTCACATGTACGGTTGCAGAGAAGGTGCATTTTTTATTCTGTGAACGGTGCCTTTTCACCACACAGTAAATGCTCTGCTACATTCGTATAGCTCATTTTCCAAGTTTTCTTTCACATGTATGCAGATTGAAGCAATAACTGTTTGTGGATTGGATTTATAATCAGAAAACCTACACAAATAGTAAAATGATTTCAGTTTTATATCAATATTATCAGAGACATCAGAGTGAAAATCAGGGAGGATATTAATGCTCTGAATTCATCATCTGATTTTTGAAATCAAGGTGAAGGTTTTGAAAGTTTATTTATCAAAGTTGAAAATATTCATTATTACAAATGCATTTTACATCCAGTTAACATTTTAATAATGTGTAAATTATTTGTTTTGCAGTGATGATATGAATACAAATCTTAATACAGCACAGTATGGTGGTTTTAAAAATGTCCCAACAACCTAGATTCTTATTAAATTGCGAAACCTCTGGGAAAGAGATGCATGTAGAATTGGTTGCAAAATGCCTGATTCAGATTTACATCCAAAAGATGGTTATTCTATTATACAATTAAAAAGTAGAATCTACAGTTCTCAAAATTGTATGTGCATATATAACTTATAAATCACACATACATATATATAATTTACAAATACTACATATATAAATTGTGTGTGTGTGTACATCTGTTCACGCACATCCACGTGTGAACGTGGATGAAAGTTAATGTGTGAAAGCTGTTGACAAGAAAAACAGCAGGGTGTAGCTGGTGTGAGACTAACCTGCAGCTGAAAAGAACTACAAGAGAGGAATAAAATATTTAGACATCACTGCAGGCATTTAGAAAACAACAAAGGCTGTTGGAACTAGAGGGTCAAAATCCTAGTGGGAGGGTGAGGCATCAATGAGCCCTGCCTGCCCTGCTGCTTTTTCCTTTTTAGCTTTTAGAGGATTCTAGGTGCAAGACACTGAGGCCACTGGAGGGTAGCAACCCCGTATTTCTGCACTTCCTGGGCTAAGAAAGCAATCCCGAAAATTTATGTCTTCCAAACCACGAAGATTCAGAGCAGATTCCTAGGAGAAAAGAAAACCACAGAGAAATGACCCAAACATTCTGAGTACAGTATTGCTGTAAGACACTTTTTTTTTTCAATTTGTACACTAATCAAGCATAGGTGATGACTCAGAGAAAGAAAGCCTAAAACAGCTGCAAAGAACCTAAAAGCTAAGCGGATATGCAAGAGCCACACAGTTCTGAGGAGGGGAATACAAAATTCAAGGGCCACCCAGGACGAGGGCCCTTTGTAAACACTCCAGGATTCCAGATAGGAAATAGGAAAGGTTGAAGCCTTAGGTGTAAGCACAGATCAGGGATGTCCCACATTCAACTGGATCATGGACATTTGTCCTGTCCTCTACATGATGGTGAAAAAGAGTAAATCTTCTGTGGAAGAAACTAACATCGGGGCGCCTGGGTGGCGCAGTCGGTTAAGCGTCCGACTTCAGCCAGGTCACGATCTCGCGGTCCGTGAGTTCGAGGCCCGCGTCAGGCTCTGGGCTGATGGCTCGGAGCCTGGAGCCTGTTTCCGATTCTGTGTCTCCCTCTCTCTCTGCCCCTCCCCCGTTCATGCTCTGTCTCTCTCTGTCCCAAAAATAAATAAAAAACTTTGAAAAAAAATTAAAAAAAAAAAAAGAAACTAACATCCAGGTACTCTGCAATCTTTTACGTATGAGTTTGGAGAATTTAATTAAAAAACAGAAAGCATGGCCAGAAAGAGGACCAAATGACCAAAAATCAGTAGAAAGGAATAAAATAATAATCCATACCAATAACAAATGCAGCGATGGGGGTCATCAGACACAGAGTTAAAAATTATAGAATTTAGATACTCAAGGATATTGACAAAAAGAATTTTAGCAAGGGAAACATAAAATAAGTCAATGGAAATTTCAGAACTGAACAGTGCAATATTAAATTAAGAATATAATTGATTTATAGAAAATAGAAGACAGCAGAAAAAGAACAACCACACTTGAAAGTTAGATCAAGATAAACTGGAATGATGCACTAAAATGGATTTAAAATACACAATAGTTTTTAAGAGACATATAGTTCCTGACAGGATTTAATCAAGCCCTAGGAGAGGAGGAGAAAAACAAACGCTGGGAGTCAATAAAGTAATTTTTAAAAAATAGTGGACAATACATAATTTTTAAAACTTATGAACACTTGAAACAAATCTACAATTTCAAGGAGATATTTTTAGAAAGAAAAAAGAAAAAGAAAAAAAAAGAATTATAGTTAATTTCCAAACTGGAAATTTTTCAAAAAAATTTTTTTTCAAAAAAAATGTTACAAGGAATGTAGTTGGCAAAACACCTCCAGACACTGCACCTCAAAATATGCTCCTGCATTGATGCCAGAGTGACCTCTTCCCAGGCTGCTTCCAGCCACTGACCTCATATCCATTATATTTTTCTTCTTTCTCCTTATGAAATGAAATAAATTTATCACTTTGCTCTAAAAATTACTTCTCAAAATCTAAGACAGCATCTTTGGATTTAAATGTACCTCCCCGGGGCGCCTGGGTGGCGCAGTCGGTTAAGCGTCCGACTTCAGCCAGGTCACGATCTCGCGGTCCGTGAGTTCGAGCCCCGCGTCAGGCTCTGGGCTGATGGCTCAGAGCCTGGAGCCTGTTTCCGATTCTGTGTCTCCCTCTCTCTCTGCCCCTCCGCCGTTCATGCTATGTCTCTCTCTGTCCCAAAAATAAAAAAAATAAAAAAAATAAAAAAAAAAAAAAAACAAAAAAAAAACAAAAAAAAATAAATGTACCTCCCGGAATTAATACTGTTAAATTCAAAATGCCCCATAGCCAAGATGACCACCCAATCTGAAATAGGTCTCTCTCTTCCTACCTAGAAATAATATACCAAGTCTTTACAGAAATATCATGAATCACCTCCCTCTTTATCCCATTTTTTGTCAATTGTCTAAATATATCCAGGTGACTTATAGTCTTTTCCTTTGTATAGTTAGTTCTCCTACTCTTTTACCTTTTTCTCATCTATTTTTCTTCTTTTAAAAAACTCGTATATTTTATCCATCAAATCTTATGCATGAGGGTTTTGACACCTGATCTTCCATGACCTTTTATATTTTCTTCTGTCCTCCCAAACAAAAGGTCACATGGAGTGGACAACATAAGGGGCTCCATTCACCATTTTCTGTGTTGGGGCTTTTCAATAGGAATAGACTGTACTTATCAGATAACCAATTCACGTTCTACTATTTTCACCATTTTATGGGTTTATCACATGTTTTTGCAGGATCAGAGATCAGTGGATGGAGCACTTTACTTGCCTTTCTCTGTATAAACTTTTCTACCCTTCCTGTTATCCAATCCAAAATGGACAATGTTGTTATCTTTTTAATTCTGTGGGATTCTTGGGATACAGAACACTACATCCAGCTAAGAGTTGGTGCCAGATTGTTTTCTCCTATTCTGTATATTTACAATAAAATTCGGGGCTACTTGACCACCTGTCTAAGACTACCAATAGTCTAAGATAGTGATGACTAATTGAATAGTTGTAACTATTTTTCAGTAAAATTGCTTAATTCTGTAATAAAATGGAGCTCATCATATATATAAAACTCTTTGATCTCATGAAGATATATAAAAATGTAAATTATATACACACTAACACATGATTTAAAACTTATTTAAAAAATATATAATAGAAATCATTTATTCTATTTTTCCTCTACTGACTGCACTTGGGGTAACCAAGTAGTTGATTAGCATCATTTATCTTTATGGAAGAATTATAGGCATTAAATATTGAAAGAATGACAGAGTTCAAATACAACCATTTTGCATTCCAAAATGAAATGGTGTATTTAGTTAATAATCATCAATATTTGCTAAAACTATTTCATAAATACATAATAATGGGTTTTATGTTTGCTGTATCTAGCATATATCACCTGTAATCAACCTACAATAGATCATATCTTTAATTGACTTTTTCAGAAGATTCCTTGATTTCATATAGTGGGACACAATCTTAATTACTTCTTTGCGTGCCATTTCACAGTCACCATTTTTAACTAATTGATATTAAGTGCAGAAGCATTTGGCTTTCTCAGCCCTGCAAGATTCCAAATCAGGGTCAGCCTACATTGTAAGCCATAAACTGAGAGAAGTTCCCTTAATTATGTGGTATTTCCTTATCTCTCACAAGGTTTTAGAAAATAAGCAAAAAGGTGAATTCACCCCCTATGCCCATGTGAGAGTCCAGAAGGAAGAAAGACACATAAATTAAAAAAAAATAATAAGGAACAACTAAGTACTAATAGTCTAAATATCTCATTATAATTTTTAATGCTATTTCTCCAGCCAGTAATTTATTTGATTGGCAAGAATAAACAGGTAAGGATTTAGCTAATTTTCTTTTAATTGAAGTATAGCTGATATACAATATTACATTAGTTTCAGGTGTACAACGTAGTGATTTGACACATATATATTACAGAATGCTCACCATGACGGTGTAGTTAACATCTGAGACTGTACAAAGTTATTACAATATCATTGACTATATTCCCTATGCTATATTCAATATCCTGGTGACTTCTTTACATTATAACTGGAATTATACAACCACATTAGAAGGACTACTAGGTTTTCAACCTGCAAATTCTGGGTTTTCAATACATATGTATCCGTCTCCTTCACCAGAACAAATCACCTTTAACATTCTGTCACTTTTGGAACCCAACCTCTAGGTCCCCAATTCTGTGCCAACTAAGACTTGCATTCTACTTGTAGCAACTAGGAAAGTACAATGGCTTAAACATGATAGACTTTTACTCCTTTATACAAAACTTAATTCTTGATCAAGGCTTCTAGGAATGGTGTTTATGGCCTCATATTTTTAGCGTTAACTTGAGCTCTTTCTATTATCTATTTTCTGATGCAGTTGGCTTTCTTAAATCAATTCATCAGACAAGGGAGGAAAGGCAGAAGGGAAAGCTTTTCCATTTTTTAATGAGACATTATTGAAATCCCATAAAACATTTAATCTTACATATCATTGGCCAGAATTGGTTACCTGGTCAGATACAGCTGAAAGGGATATTAATAATTAATTATGTGCTTTATTCTGGCTTATATAATGCCCAAGTAAAATACCCAGATTCCTTCCAAATAAGGAAAGAAAACATTGGTAGGCAATTAGAAATGATTGTCACAATGTGTTATGCTGTGATGCAGTTTTTCCAAGTATTTTTCTTTATTTTTCTATATAATAGAGACACTTGCTGTCACACGGGGCTTAATAATTATTAATGAGACAGCAAACTAAATAATCCTTTACTTTGGGATTTATGTCATGAAAGCAATGAGAACTCCTTAAGGGAAAGCATGATCTAAGAATATTTCATTTCAAAATCTCACTTGCTTCCATGTATTCATTTTCATTATGAAGTAGATATATATATATATATATATATATATATATATATTTCTAGAGTAAGTATTCCAGCATAAAGTGTCATTGTGTAGTATGAGTTTAAAGCTTTTACATGTTGATTCCAGAGTAGTTTCAAGAATTTTCATTTTTATATTCAAGCACAAAATTTCTCTTCATGCACATGTTTGACATGGGAAATTTTATATTTAATACTTTCTATTTAATATTCCAAAATAGGAGACTATTTAAGACCAAACATTTTAGCATGGATTTCAGACAGGATGTCAAGTTTTCTTATAGGAAAAAAAAAAACGAAAAAGAAAAATATCTAGTAGAGGACACAATAAACCAACTTTGCAGACTTCTCTCTTTTGTACAAAGGGTAGACCTACCCTTGGGTCGGATTTTTCACCCATTTATGATATATTGAGTGAAATTCATTTTTTTCCCAACAATAAAAACAAAAGTGGTTTTTAATAGGTGATGTTAGTTATTGAAGGGGTTGATTTCATATACTGGCTTTCAAGAATGAATATTATAAGGATATAGAAAATTAAAAAGCCTACCCTAAAATTAAATATATGTCAAAGGAAAACACAATTGTAAGACCCAAAGCTTACAGCATCTTCACTAATGCTTGTTTACCATAACTCAAATGATTTTCATGGTTCTGCTTCCAAATGGAAAATTCCTTTTATCCATGCTTCTAGATTATATTCATGAAAGACAGAGGAATGTAAGAATCAGATTAGACCAGGCCAAAAAATTACAATTGCTTAGACAAAGTCGGGCTGCAATTTAGATTTTGACCAGCCTGGTCATGTTCCAATCTTAGCCTAAATAAAGACAATCCTGCACAATTAACAGCCCAGTGAAGTCCTCTTTTGAGAGGAAATTAAAGGAAAATGGTAGGAGGCTGCAAAACTGAATGTCAAATGGCATTTTGTTTATATAAAATAATACATAACTATATAATCTTACCAGTCACTGGGCATTATAAAAAATCACAGCTGATTATTGATACAGAGAACACAAGCTTTTCATTTTCAAAGATTTAAAGGACATTTACTTGGAAATCTGCAGTCAACTCAACTATTTTTCTATGTATATCACCATGATTTTCTCTGTGGTATAGGAATTCATCGATTACAAATATTCAAGATTTCCCTAGGCTCGTGAATATGAATGTGTTCCTTTTCTATTTAATTAAAATTTGACATCATGGGTCTTATAAAATTTCTCCTTTAGTTAATTGGGAAATGCACAGTAAATAAGAGAAAATTTATTGAAAATATCTTCTTTAATATTTACTTCATGCTTCTCTGAGATTTTCCATGTGAACCTGGAGAGTTGTAAAATCTATGGGTGGCATTGAGCAGAAGACAACTTATTTAGCAAGATACACCTAAACTTTAACCCTCGGGTCAGCCAGATGGACATTATTACATGACTTCTAGCTTTGCTAAGCAAAAAATAAATTCAGTTGACAAAAATTGCAACCATCCTTCCCTGTCAGCATAATTTACATTACCGGAGAAAGAAAACAAAATTTGTGCCCTATGGCATAGTTGTATTACAGTCAGCATTTTCTAATTGTACTTCTTTTGTTAGCAACATAATGCTGCAGTTTTAGTTAATAGTCATTCTGAATACTTTCTGAGGACAATACAGGAAACTTTTTTGTTTTGAAAAAAACTTTAATCAAAATTTGATAATGCTGACAGCATTATCAGCATAACTGGCAAACAAGAATTTTTAAGAGGGCAAAGTTTTCTTTACTGTAAACATTTAAAATGAGATATATATTTCAATATATGTAAACATGTTTATTAATACAGTAGCCAACAATATTAATATCAACATTAATAATTAAATTATGTGAATTATAAATAATTGTTAATTATCTATAATCACATTAATTTTATATTACCATATAATTAAATTACATGTTACACTATAATTATACTATATTATATAATATACTACTATATCATCTTTTTTTTTTTTAATTTTTTTTTTTTTCAACGTTTTTTTATTTATTTTTGGGACAGAGAGAGACAGAGCGTGAACGGGGGAGGGGCAGAGAGAGAGGGAGACACAGAATCGGAAACAGGCTCCAGGCTCCGAGCCATCAGCCCAGAGCCTGACGCGGGGCTCGAACTCACGGACCGCGAGATCGTGACCTGGCTGAAGTCGGACGCTTAACCGACTGCGCCACCCAGGCGCCCCTATATCATCTTTATAGTAGATAACTACCTATAATCATAATTATTCATCTTTAATATCATCACAATGTAATTAATATCTTTATTAATAAATAAATTTATTTGTTAATAATAAATACGTATGATTATAATTATTGAGTGTGTATATTTAAAATTTTGGATATCCATTGCCATTTGACAGTCATTTAGGTTATTTTCAAAATTTGTGTCTATAAATGATGCTGTGATATATTTGTATGTGTGTAGTCAAACTATAGAACCATGCATGAAAAGGGTATATACAAGCTTTCAAAAAGTAATCCTCTCAAGGAAAGTGGAAAGGAGTGAGAAAGGTCATAGTTGAATAGAGAAGGTCATAGTTCATAAAGAAAGGTCAGTAAAATGTATGTTTTCTACAAAACCTCATATCAAATGTGAGAAAATCTGAATATAACAATTTTCTCTAGCAGGAATATAGTGATCAAATTATATTCTCTTATTTTAAATGTATTTGAATTTAAGGAAACAGATAATACAAGAATATAAAGATTATTGTAAAATGAACGTTTTAATTTTAGAACTAATTTAAAAATAGTTTCCACTCTCATATTTATGTATTTACACACATTTTATTTCAAAAAAGTTTATTTATTTGTTTTGAGAGAAAGAGAGTGTGAGTGAATAAGGAGGGACAGAGAGAAAGAGAGAGCAAATCCCAAGCAGACTCCACACTCAGTGTGTATCCTGACATGGGTCTTGAACCCACGAACAATGAGATCGTGACCTGAGCTGAAGTCAAGAGCTGGATGCTTAACCTACTCAGCCACCCAGGTGCCCCATCCTGATTATTATTAAAACTAACTAGGAATTGGAAATAGTACATGACTTGTTTTAATACGGGGTGTTAGCTGAATCCATTGGTAGTAGAAGTCATTGTATGTGGTTTTATCTTAGCCATGAAGTTCGCAAGTAATAAAGTTGGCAGTAATGAAGCATCTGGTTTAAGGATATCTTGGGATTCAGACCATTTGCCTCCTGAAATAAAAGCTTTGCGAGACTTGGTTGAATATAGCAGGATAATGGAGTGTAGTAGTTGCCACTGTGGTCATCACAAATATTCTTCAATATAAGTTGTTCTACTGTAAAGCACAGGAAGCAAAGAGCAGAGCCCAGAGCCTAGCACTCAATAAAAACATTGTAGGGTGTGTGTGTGTGTTGTAACAAATCATCAAATGGCTCAAACTAAAATAATTATTTTCTGTTTGGACCGCAAAAGCTAATTCTTTTTTGTCAAGCTGGAGTTATTGTTTGCAATGCCAGTGAGCCGGGCCTGGGGTCGGGCGGTGAGTGAAAAATAAGCTTTGCGTCTTTCACTGTGCATTCATTCCCCACCCCACAAACAAATAAAATAGCTTACAAACTACCCTTCAAAGATCTCTCCATACAGCGATGGCCCAGCAGCAAAGAGATTGCCCTAATCTCATTCATCCAGACCATATGTTTTCAATTTCAGCATTTAAGAAGAAATCATTAATCAGCAGTTTGGGGATGGTCAGAGCAGTGGATGTATGGCTAATAATACAAAGCTGCCAATATCCAGATTCAATGATTATGTCTACACAGGATTCCATGGTCTAGTTACCAGTTTACAGATTTGAGAAATTGTAAATGTAGATAAAGTCTTAACTCATTTTTGTAATTACTTTTGCCCCATGCAGCCTGACAAAGTGGTCCCTGAGCTCACATTGATAAGGAATATTCTAGGAGAGTGGGTAGTGGTGAGCTCCAGCATGGAATTAATTTTCAACTATTAAGAAGACAATGGGCATCTTCCCACAGATTGGAACTCAAAACTGCCAGATTAATCAGTCACATGAAAGTATCTACCCCATGCCAGGAAGACCTTATTATTCTTGTCCAGTAGTATGTAGTATATGCTATATGTTTCCTTTGATTCCTTTTAGTAATGGAACATTTTGAATTGATTTTCTGGTTATTTTTCTGGATGTTTCAAAGCTTAAAGACTTGTCTTTTTCATATATATATATATATATATATATATATATATATATATATATATGATTCTATGTCTATATATCTACATTTTAACCCTTTGGCTATACAGTATTTATAGAAAACTTTTTTTATATGACACACTAGATTTGTTCCTTCTTTTTTAATTTTAAAAAATGCTTTTATTTATTTTTGAGAGAGAGACAGACAGACAAAGCACAAGTTGGGGAGGGGCAGAGAGAAAGGGAGACATGGAATCTGATGAAGCAGGCTCCAGGCTCTGAGCTGTCAGCACAGAGCCCGACATGGGGTTCAAACCCGCAAACTGAGATATCATGACCTGGCTGAAGTCAGATGCTCAACCAACTGAGTCACCCAGGCACCCTTAAATTTGTTCATTCTTCTAAGCATATATATATATATATATGATAAAAGGGAAGAGTTCTAGCTACACTAACAAAATCTACTTACTAGAAAAAATATAGAGAATTAAAAATCACAATTCATAAAAAGTGTTTGTTAGTAAACACTAAACTTATAGCAGAAATTCAAGTAATTTTTATGGATTATCATATTTAATGTCATGAAAGTCATCTGCAAGATTTATTAGTATTCACATTTGCCAAATGAAAAAAAAAAAAAAGCCCTAAACATCAAAAGGGTTAGCAATTGATCAAAGTCACAAACATTTAGTATCAGAATCAATATGTGACCACAGGTGGCAGGAATCCTAAAAGGAAGAAGAATCCCCAAACTGAGGGTCATCTTTAAGGCACTGACATGTAGCACTTAAGAATATTATCTTAGAATTTGGTCACCTGGCTTGAAATTTCAGGAAACCACTTGCCAATTGGTGGCATTTGGGCATAATATCTCTATAAATTCATCTGTCAACATCCCCTTGTCTGCAATTCCAAAATTCAAAAGCTCTGACAACTGAACATTTTTGTAGGTTTTTTGTAAACTTACTTGGTGGTAAAATGTAATCTGATTATCTTGAAGACACACAGAATCTCTATTAACTCCAATTGCTATGTATATCCAAATGTTTTACGGCAGATATTTTAATATCATTGTGTCCAATTAGACATAATGCTGTAGATACTCCTGGAATTATGACAAAAATACAGTAGATGTATCATATCACCTCTATGAAATATTTTGGTTACTGAAGCATATCTAGCTCAAGCTATCTGCATAAGTGATTGCAAACCTCTTATACCAATTATAAAATTGGGGCAAAATAGTATCTGTCACAAAACATTTTTATGGTAATGAAAATAATGTAGCAGAGTTACTGACTCAATGTCTGTGTCTTAATAATCACTAAGTCCCTGTTAGGTATCATTAATATGCTCTCAAGGTAAAAGTGACAACTGATTTGTGAAGAACTGGTAGGAAATATGCTAAGCAACTTGAAATTTTTAGCTGCCTCATATCATTGTTGCCTTTCTACTTCTTTACCATAGAATTGGTTTAAGTCTATAAGGAAAATCATCTACAGTGAGAAAATGAGGCTGAATTGAGGTAGTATTTTCCTCAACACAAAGCTCCGTAAAACAGTGATATAACATCTCCAGAGTTCTAATGGAAGGAAAGTACAAGCCAATAATTTTACGCCTGGGTAATAGTTGCTTAAGTAAAAGCAACAGACAGGCATCTCAAAAGGGCAAAGATTCCAGAATTGTAAGACCTATGATCCTTTTATTTGGGGGAGGGGAGGCAAAATATAAATCATAAAGCACAAATTCTAAAATATAAAACTCAAATCACAAGTTTTAGAACCAGAGAATCTATGAAATGGTGAGAACCTGGAACAAATACAATATGTGTCCATATAAATAATGTGAAGTTGTGGATATAAAAGATTAGGCTAAAGATGAGCACTAAATCTATTTGTAGCAGGCAGTCTGTAAGAGTTCCGTCAAACGTCCTTGCCTCCTGGAATCCATTCCCTTGTGTAATTCCTTCCACTAAATGTGGGCTGGACTTGGTAACTTCCTTCCCAGAAATAGAATATGGAGGAAATCAACTCCTAGATTAGGTTGTCAAAGGACAGTGGCTTTCATCTTGGGTCTTCTCTTTCTCCTTTGCTTGTTCTGAAGTAACCATCTCTTAGAATGTGAGCTGCCCTGAGGAGATGCCTGCATGAGAGGGTGCTGAGTCCATAAGAACCCAAGGACCTCAGTCCAACAAACTGTGAGGAAGTGAATCCTGCTTTGGGATGAGCCTATACCCATCGACATCTTGAATGTAACCTCATGAGAGAGCATAAACGAGAGGCAAGATGCACTCAGCTAAATGACACTTGGAATTCTGACCCCCAGAACAGAGATAGCAAATGTTTGCTGCATTGAGTAACTAAGTTTGGGAATAATTTTTATATGAACTAATAAAAATAGTAAATCATTCAGCTATAGAGAGAATGCTAAATGGCTTCCATTACATAACAGAATACAATTTTTATAAACACATATAAAGTTAAAATGGATGGTGGAGGTAATAATAAGAAATAATATAGAATAAGTGAAGTGCAGGTAGAAAGAAATATTTGTTTTAATATTTTATAGATATTATAGTGGAGTAAAAATGCTATCTAGATTTCATAAATCATAAGTCGATAAATTGCATTAGACAAAATCAAATAATGTACAATTATGCACAAATAATGCACAAAAACACAGATATTAATAATAATGAGAAAGATAAAGAGGAAGAAATAGTTAATACATGTTAAGCAATTATTATATTTCTGTCCCTCTTCTTAGCCCTTTATAAACATTAACTCACTTAATCCTTACAACAATCCTAGAAGATGCATGCCATTATCTCCCATTAACAGATGAGAAGCAATTTTTAAAATCATTGAATAACAAAAGCACGTGACCAGTTAAGTCCATGCTCACACACAAAACTAATACCTTCAAATGTTTGTTATTAGGTAAGAATGAAATAAATAAGTCTTCAATGTCAAAACAATGACAAAAAGAAAAGTATAAGAAAGGAAGTTAGAATAAATTATTCATCTTCTCATGCTCAAAAAATAAAATCAGTATCATGTATAATTAGCATCTCCCCAGCATAGGCCTTTACACAGACTCCTTTCTCTGTTTTAAATCTCTCCCCAGAAATCTGACTGACCTTTCATGGCATTGGAGTCAGGTGTCATATGCTCTTATCCCCTTATTGTCCCATGTTACCTCTTCACAGAGCCTTCTTTGAACACCAAAATTAAAATGTCCCATATGCAGTCTTCCTCTCTTTAAATTTTGTATATTCCAATATGTTTATCACACTCCTCATATACTGGCCATTATCCCTCAGAAAGTGATAGCCGTCCTTACTTAGCAGTTCATGTGTGCCCACAGTCATTTTACTTTATATCACTTCATTGTTTTTCTCTTTCATGCAATCCTCAGTCTTTATTTCTCTAAAGTCACTACATACAAAACACTTGAAAAAATGTATAATGAATTATTTAGGTCTGGCAATTATAACTATAGGTAGGATAATAATTCTATTGTCAGAAAAAATAATCTGGTTATATTTTAAAACAATTCTAAACAAAAACAAAATGTACACCAAATTTTAAATACTGTTTGGACAAAGAAGTTACAGTCAGCCTATTTATTACAACCACCATTAATTGTAGTAAGAATTGAGTATATGTATTTAAAAATAGATATATCATCTGTCAATTTTTTGTTGTTGATAAAAATTCTGTTGTCAGAAAGTTTGAGTCATAAACACATCAAGTTTAGCACCTAATTATTTAAGGGAAAGTTCAGCATATAATTATTCAAGTAGTAGGAGAGAATAGTAGGTTCCCAGACACAAATACATTTTTGACAAATAAATGGAATATGAGACCATTTAGGTGTTTTTTCTGTAAAAACTGTTGTCTATTGAATAAAATTCTTATGGATGAATATTTTTGCAGTGATAAGAGCATTAGCCACATGGGAAATATCATGATTATCTGGATTATAAATGACAGCATTCTGAGTAAAATTCAGGGAAGGGGAGAAAATTGCTATATTCCATATTTTGAGTTCATCTTTTTTTTTCTTCCAATATACTCAGATATATTCCCAGATATACCCAGAGTTGATAAAACAGCAAGGTTCACTTTAAGTAAAGTAGAGAACTGCAGACAGATAAGATATACAGAGGTAATAAAAAAAAAAAAAAAAGGAAACTGGTAATAGAGACTAATAGCAACACTTCTAGAAATTCTATGGTGCCCTCAGAGAAAAGCTGACCCTGAGACTAGAATATAAACTATACTGTGTGTGTGTGTGTGTGTGTGTGTGTGTATGTGTGTATATATATATATATATATATATACACACACACATATATATATTATTCATTGAATATTGAATATATATATATTGAAGTTACAAAAGAAAAGGTACCAAGTAATTCTGATAAATAAATAAAACTGACACATTTTTAATATGGTATTTATTTCAATCTTTGTTTATATAACTGAAATCTCATGCCTTCAGAGCTATATAAAACACATGTTCTTTTTTTCCATTTAACATTTCAATTAAAGAAAATCATTTACAGTTAAAATGCTTTGTAACCCAAAGCATTTTCTCAATAAATGAACAAATAAAAGGCTATTTTAATTTTTAACAAATAAAGGGCTTTCTCATTCCCTATACTTACTAATAAAATATTTTAACACCTAAACATTTTGAAACAATATACTTGCCATGGCTATCTGACATGTGCCATTGTACCTTTATTTGATTTACCATTTGTAAAGACAATATTATTGTCCCACATACAACCGACCATCCATCCCTTTATTCATCGTTCCCTTCATTTATCTCAGGAATTAAATTAAGGAGGAAAAAAAAAAAGATCTTTGGGAAAATCTACTTATTAAAGAGAAGCTTTGCTCTGAAATTTCTTTGATAAGGCTTAAGAAAAGGAAACAAACAAAAAACAGGAAAGGAAGATCGCATGTATGCCAGAATCACTGAAAATAAGAGTGCCGATATTAAACTTGCAAACATTAATCTACGAAATAATTTGAATCCAAACTGAGAAAGAGTAAATAAATGGACATATCTATCTCTTTGTGATTAGGACAAATTTGTTAAACTGGGTAAATGGGGAGACTTACAAGAGAAAATCACTAATAAGCTCTAATGTGAGGAATAAGTATTAGTGGTCAGAGTCTCAGTGGAAGGGTGTAAATTTAGGCAAGGGATCGAAAGATCTCACTGGAAGAGTGACAGTCCAGTGAAGAAGGAGGAATTGAAGCACATGGATCACTAGGAGAAGATATTACACAAAAGAAAGATAAAGCACAATGTCAGGAGATGTTAGAAAATAAAATTTATTCAAGGAACATCCAGGAGACCAATATGTCTGAAAGGGTTAACGAGCAGGAGAAAGGTACTGGAGGAGAAAGATTGTTAGGTCTGTGACCATCACAAGGACTTTGGCCTTATCTCTGAGGAAGCCACTGCAAGGTTTTCTTAGGAGCAGTGACTGCCAAAATTCGGGTGCCTCAGAAACACCTGGAGGGATTGCAAAAGTAGAGATTGCTGAGTTCTGCTGCCAGAATTTCTGACTCAAAAGGTCTGTGATGTGACCCCAGAAATTGTTGCTGGACCAGTGACCGCATTTGGAAAATCACTGGTGTGGAGGATTGACGTGCAATGTTTAATTCAATTAATTTGGTTTATTTTTAGAAAGAGACTGAAGTGGCTCCAGGGTGAAAGCAGTGGAGGAAGGCTTCTCTCTTTAGGCTGTGGGTGGATGCATTTCCAGTTCTAGCTGGCATACCTGGCTTCTATTAGATTATGCATGCATGGGTGTGCTTATGATGATCTTCAAAAAATTACAGTAGCCACTTCTGGGGAAATACTAATCACCTTTGATGCAGGATTTGGGTACTCAGGAGTGTGCTGAGTTCTGTGTCCTGTGCCACTTGCAGCTAGAGGCTCCTCCATGGTCTCAGGCCTCAGTCTCTGAGCCACCTGCCCCAGGTCATCAGTTAGTCATTGGTGAAGGTATTATATAATCTACATGTCTCCCTTGTAAAGAAATTATTGCTCACTTGCTTGGAGTGGAGCTACTTTCTAGAAGAAAGCCACAGAACTTAACTTTGGATGAGTGGTCCCTAATGGACCAGCAAGCTGTGGATCCTTCTTGGCAGCTACCTCCAGAACTTAGAGGACTTGTAGTGCCTGCCACCAGCTTGCGAGGCCGGTGAAGCCTGAAGTGAGTCACTCTCTGGGGTTTGAGGGTACACTTCTCAGTGGGTCTGGAGCTCCAGAGAGGCAGGCCTTGATGAAGACAGCATCACATCACACACTACCTTTTTGTTCATGGCTCAGTGGCATTTGTGACAGTGCTGGCACACCTCCAGTAGGAGTCCAGCTGCCCCATCTGGCTGGATTACTTGAAGATCCAGTGACCAGGAACTGTGGGCACAACTTCTGGCACTCCTGTATCAGTATTTTCTGAAAGGAGATATATAATATCTTTCCAGGCCCTGTCTGCCATTTTTCTGTCCAGACAAGTACTTCAGGAGCAAATCCCAGTTCAGGAATTTGACTTAAATCGATAAGGTACTTTGTTGAACAGAGGGATCAAGAGGACATACTATGGTTGAGAAGTACAATCAGCTTTTGAGTCTTTTCTGTGAGAACCACCTAGATGCTGGATGCATATGGTGCATTTTCTCTACCAAACACCAGAAGCACCGCATATATCCTGTGAAGAAAGCTGCTCCCCTCACATGAAAATTCTAGCATTTGGCATTGAGCCCTTGAGGAACAATGTGGAATGAGTTGTAAAAAAAAAACTGACTAACTTTGCAAGTCAGCAAGTCAGTGTAGCTGACAAAAACATGAAAGAAGAGAGGAAATAAATTCTGAATGTGGATAAATTAGACGGTTTATACTGAATGAGCAAGAGGCAACTTAAGCAAATTCAAGATCAAGAGATGGACATAATAACAAAACTAAAAGAAAATCTCATAGTTTTTTGATCATATAGGCACACTAAAACATCTGTTGGAGGAGACAGAAGGCAAGTGGGCAGTCTAAATTGAAATTACTGACATAAGAAGATTCTCCACAGGCATAGAACCATAACATACCTGGACCTCTCTCCATTCTAATTAAAGAAATATAGATTTGCCCTTCCTCCACATTCCGGTTTGGACAAATTTATCAGCCCATTTCAAAGTAGAAGTGATGGTCCATGTATGTACTCTGTTTCTTCTCACATGGAGAAAAAATACTTTCCCAGACATGAAAGCTACTGAGCTAATGAAAATTGGATTTTTCACAAGAGTCTTAGGAACCTGAGTAATTGTCCATGAAATACCCAAATACCTATTTTGGTAACCTTTTCTGGTTGTTGTCACTAGAAAACTCAAGCAAACAAGTTTTGAACTTTCTGCTTCAAAAACTGGAAAAGGGAGTATCTCCTGTGTCTCATCATCTCCTGTCAGCTCATAGGCTTCGAAATGTGCTGAAACAGCTTTGAAGTGGAATTAGTGGAGAGAGAAACAATAAGGGAGCTTCTGTGAAATCGTCACAGACCTGACTAAAGATATGGTTTGTGCAACTAATGTTTTTAATTGTCTCTCACCATTCTTTGTATCCCTTAATGTTTATATCCCAGCTGCCTCTTTGCCCATTGTGGGGAGTGTTGGTTGGAAAGGAAGTAGCCCTGAGGGAAAATACTGATACATGAGCCATGTGTTCTTTTTTAGTTCACTAAAATTGAAGTTAACTGCTGATTGGAGAAAAATTAATTTGTTGCTCTAGAAAGCAGCTTTTAGATAATGGGAAACTATTTTACCACGTGGCAATGTTGTAGGAATTCAACGTTAAGTACCAGGTAGAAGAGATAAAAAGAAGAGTTAATGAAAAGTTGGTTTGTACGTGCCATAGATAAAAAAGAAGAAGAAAAGCTTAGTTTAACACCACATAAGTTATAAACTTAATTTACATGTACCTAGAAAGGATATGTACCTAGAAACAAGAAAGGTAGAAGAAAAGGAAGGATAGAAGCAATAAAGGGAGAAAAGGAAGAAGACAACTGGAATCGCATAGTAATAGAAATGTCCTTAAAGTGGTGGATTATTTTATTCAATGAGAACATGCCATGGAATGGAAATGAGATGGGAGATGTTAACATTGCTTTGTCTTAGTTCAATCCAGTACCTTGAGTCTCTCATCATGTGACATTCTCACTCTCCTGAGTGTGATGTCTGTGTTTAAAGACAGTGGAAATTATTTTTCACACGCCTCCTAAATACAAGCTACTTCCTTGTGGGCTCAACCAAGCAGTTGTGATCTGTTCTATTACTGGCAAAAAAAACAGGCGGGAAAAATTTATTGGTAGATGGCCCCAAATGCCCTCTATGGCTTATTTAAGAGACTGCCAATGAGTAATTTTGCTTATAGAAAATGTCTGCCTTATCAGAATGTTCAGACCTAATTACCATGTCTGTAACATGCAATTTTCCATCTGGTAGCACACAGCTTCTGTAAAGCCATATGTTGATAAAGTGTGGGATACAGTTACGTGTTAGTTTCAACATCCACAACTGATACATTGAACTGGTACAAATAGATAAAAAATTTTTTAAAAAACGTTAAACAAAACACTGTAAGTAAATTCTATATAAAAAATAAACATGTTTCTTAGAGGGATATCAAACAAGTGTCACCAGGATCAGAGGGAAGATGGTGGCATAGGAGGACACTAGGCTCACCGCGTCCTGCTGGTCACTTAGATTCCACCCACACCTGCCTAAATAACCCAGAAAACCGCCAGAAGACGAGGAGAACGGAGTCTCCGGAGCCAAGCACAGACGAGAGGCCCATGGAAGAGGGTAGGAAGGGCGGCGAGGCAGTGCGCAATACACGGACTGGCGGGTGGGAGCCAGGGTGGAGGGGCGGCCCCCGGGTAAGCAGAGCCCCCAAGTCTGGCTTGCAAAAGCGGAGGGGCCGGACAGAGTGTGTTCCCACAGCAAGCGGGACTTGACATCTGGAAGGTTATAAGCTAACAGCTCTGCTCGGAGAACGAGAGGGCTGGAGGACAACGGGAGGGAGAGTTGCTGAGCCCCAGGACTACAGAGCTCAGTTTGGCAAGGAACAAAGGCACTCGCAAGCGCCCTCTCCCTCATCCATCCCCCAGCCAAAATCCCAAAGGGAACCAGTTCCTGCCAGGGAATTTGCTGGCACCGTGCAAACACCCAGGTGTGCTTCTGTGGATCCATTCCTCCAGCGGCAGGTCTGACTCCCTCCCGCTGCCACAGGGTCCCTCCCGAAGCAGATCACCGAAGGAGAAGCTAGCTAAGCCTGCCCCTCCTGCCCCCATGCACCTTGCCTAACCACCCCAGCTAATACGCCAGATCCCCAGCACCACAAGCCTGGCAGTGTGCAAGTAGCCCAGATGGGCCACGCCACCCCACAGTGAATCCTGCCCCTAGGAGAGGGGAAGAGAAGGTACACACCAGTGGGACTGTGGCCCCAGGAGTGGGCTGGGGGCAGACATCAGGTCTGACTGCGGCCCCGCCCGCCAATGCGAGTTATTCAAGACAGCACAGGGGAAGTACCCTGCAGGTCTGCACCACTCCAGGGACTATCCAAAATGACCAAATGGAAGAATTCCCCTCAGAAGAATCTCCAGGAAATAACAACAGCTAACGAACTGATCAAAAAGAATTTAAACAATATAACAGAAAGTGAATTTAGAATAATAGTCATAAAATTAATCGTTGAGCTTGAAAACAGTATAGAGGACAGCAGAGAATCTATTGCTACAGAGATCAAGGGACTAAGGACTAGTCAGGAGGAGCTAAAAAATGCAATAAACGAGCTGCAAAATAAAATGGAAACGCCCAGGGCTCAGATTGAAGAGGTAGAGGAGAGAATAGGTGAACTAGAAGATAAAATTAAGGAAAAAGAGGAAGCTGAGAAAAAGAGAGATAAAAAAATCCAGGAGTATGAGGGGAAAATTAGAGAACTAAGTGATGCACGAAAGAGAAATAATATACGCATAATTGGTATTCCAGAGGAGGAAGAGAGAGGGAAAGGTGCTGAAGGTGTACTTGAAGAAATAATAGCTGAGAACTTCCCTGAACTGGGGAAGGAAAAAGGCTAAGAGGCACAGAGAACTCCCTTCAGACGTAACTTGAATCGATCTTCTGCACGACATATCATAGCGAAACTGGCAAAATACAAGGATAAAGAGAAAATTCTGGAAGCAGCGAGGGATAAACGTGCCCTAACATATAAAGGAAGACCTATAAGACTCGTGACTGATCTCTCTTCTGAAACTAGGCAGGCCAGAAAGGCATGGCAGGAGATCTTCAATGTGATGAACAGAAAAAATCTGCAGCCAAGAATCCTTTATCCAGCAAGTCTGTCATTTAGAATAGAAGGAGAGATAAAGGTCTTCCCAAACAAACAAAAACTGAAGGAATTCGTCACCACTAAACCAGCCCTACAAGAGATCCTAAGGGGGATCCTGTGAGACAAAGTACCAAAGACATCGCTACAAGCATGAAACCTACGGACATCACAATGACGCTAAACCCATATCTTTCTATAATAACACTGAATGTGAATGGACTAAATGCGCCAACCAAAAGACATAGGGTATCAGAATGGATAAAAAAACAAGACCCACCTATTTGCTGTCTACAAGAGACTCATTTGAGATCTGAGGACACCTTCAGATTGAGAGTGAGGGGATGGAGAACTATTTATCATGCCACTGGAAGTCAAAAGAAAGCTGGAGTAGCCATACTTATATCAGACAAACTAGACTTTAAATTAAAGGCTGTAACAAGAGATGAAGAAGGGCATTATATAATAATTACAGGGTCTATCCATCAGGAAGAGCTAACAATTATAAATGTCTATGTGCCAAATATGGGAGCCCCCAAATATATAAAACAATTACTCATAAACATAAGCAACCTTATTGATAAGAATGTGGTAATTGTAGGGGACTTTAACACCCACTTACAGAAATGGATAGATCATCTAGACACACGGTCAATAAAGAAACAAGGGCCCTGAATGATACATTGGATCAGATGGACTTGACAGATATATTTAGAACTCTGCATCCCAAAGCAACAGAATATACTTTCTTCTCGAGTGCACATGGAACATTCTGCAAGATAGATCACATACTGGGTCACAAAACAGCCCTTCATAAGTATACAAGAATTGAAATCATACCATACATACTTTCAGACCACAATGCTATGAAGCCAGAAATCAACCACAGGAAAAAGTCTGGAAAACCTCCAAAAGCATGGAGGTTAAAGAACACCCTACTAAAGAATGAATGGGTCAACCAGGCAATTAGAGAAGAAATTAAAAAATATATGGAAACAAACGAAAATGAAAATACAACAATCCAAATGCTTTGGGATGCAGCAAAAGCAGTCCTGAGAGGAAAATACATTGCAATCCAGGCCTATCAAGAAACAAGAAAAATCCCAAGTACAAAATCTAACAGCACACCTAAAGGAAATAGAAGCAGAACAGCAAAGACACCCTAATCCCAGCAGAAAAAGAGAAATAATAAAGATCAGAGCAGAAATAAACAATATAGAATGTAAAAACACTGTAGAGCAGATCAATGAAACCAAGAGTTGGTTTTTTGAAAAAATAAACAAGATTGATAAACCTCTAGCCAGGCTTCTCAAGAAGAAAAGGGAGATGACCCAAATAGATAAAATCATGAATGAAAATGGAATTATTACAACAAATCCCTAGAGATACAAGCAATTATTAGGGAATACTATGCAAAATTATGTCAACAAACTGGACAACCTGGAAGAAATGGATAAATTCCTAAACACCCACATGCTTCCAAAACTCAATCAG
Source organism: Neofelis nebulosa (assembly GCF_028018385.1). Classification (NCBI taxonomy): domain Eukaryota; kingdom Metazoa; phylum Chordata; class Mammalia; order Carnivora; family Felidae; genus Neofelis; species Neofelis nebulosa. The sequence goes on from NC_080782.1 coordinate 182,173,819, forward strand.
GAGGAAATAGAAAGCATGAACAGACCCATAACCAGCAAGGAAACTGAATAAGTTATCAAAAATCTCCCAACGAATAAGAGTCCAGGACCAGATGGCTTCCCAGGGGAGTTCTACCAGACGTTTAAAGCAGAGATAATACCTATCTTTCTCAAGCTATTCTAAAAAATAAAAAGGGAAGGAAAACTTCCAGACTCATTCTATGAAGCCAGTATTACTTTGATTCCTAAACCAGACAGAGACCCAGTAAACAAAGAGAACTACAGGCCAATATCCCTGATGAATATGGAATCAAAAATTCTCAATAAGATACTAGCAAATCGAATTCAACAGCATATTAAAAGAATTATTCACCATGATCAAGTGGGATTCATTCCTGGGAGGCAGGGCTGGTTCAACATTCGCAAATCAATCAATGTGATACATCACATTAATAAAAGAAAAGATAAGAACCATATGACCCTGTCAATTGATGCAGAAAAGGCCTTTGACAAAATTCAGCACCCTTTCTTAATAAAAACCCTTCAGAAAGTCGGGATAGAAGGAACATACTTAAAGATCATAAAAGCCATTTATGAAAAGCCCACAGCTAACATCATCCTCAAAGGGGAAAAACTGAGAGCTTTTTCCCTGAGATCAGGAACACGACAGGGATGTCCACTCTCACCGCTGTTGTTTAACATAGTGTTGGAAGTTCTAGCATCAGCAATCAGAAACAAAAGGAAATCAAAGGTATCAAAATTGGCAAAGATGAAGTCAAGCTTTCACTTTTTGCAGATGACATGATATTATACATGGAAAATCCGATAGACTCCACCAAAAGTCTGCTAGAACTGATACATGAATTCAGCAAAGTTGCAGGATACAAAAATCAATGTACAGAAATCAGTTGCATTCTTATACACTAACAATGAAGCAACAGAAAGACAGAAAATAAAGAAACTGATCCCATTCACAATTGCACCAAGAAGCATAAAATACCTAGGGATAAATCTAACCAAAGATGTAAAAGATCTGTATGCTGAAAACTATAGAAAGCTTATGAAGGAAATTGAAGAAGATACAAAGAAATGGAAAAACATTCCATGCTCATGGATTGGAAGAATAAATGTTGTCAAAATGTCAATACTACCCAAAGCTATCTACACATTCAATGCAATCCCAATCAAAATTGCACCAGCATTCTTCTCGAAACTAGAGCAAGCAATCCTAAAATTCATATGGAACCACAAAAGGCCCCGAATAGCCAAAGTGATTTTGAAGAAGACCAAAGCTGGAGGCATCACAATCCCAGACTTTAGCCTCTACTACAAAGCTGTCATCATCAAGACAGTATGGTATTGGCACAAAAACAGACATATAGACCAATGGAATAGAATAGAAACCCCAGAACTAGACCCACAAACGTATGGCTGACTAATCTTTGACAAAGCAGGAAAGAATATCCAATGGAAAAAAGACAGTCTCTTTAACAAATGGTGCTGGAAGAACTGGACAGCAACATGCAGAAGGTTGAAACTAGACCACTTTCTCACACCATTCACAAAAATAAACTCAAAATGGATAAAGGACCTGAATGTGAGAACAGGAAACCATCAAAACCCTAGAGGAGAAAGCAGGAAAAGACCTCTCTGACCTCAGCCGTAGCAATTTCTTACTTGACACATCCCCAAAGGCAAGGGAATTAAAAGCAAAAATGAACTGCTTGGACCTTATGAAGATCAAAAACTTCTGCACAGCAAAGGAAACAACCAACAAAACTGAAAGGCAACCAACGGAATGGGAAAAGATATTTGCAAATGACATATCAGACAAAGGGCTAGTATCCAAAATCTACAAAGAGCTCACCAAACTCCACACCCGAAAAACAAATAATCCAGTGAAGAAATGGGCAGAAAACATGAATAGAAGATTCTCTAAAGAAGACATCCGGATGGCCAACAGGCACATGAAAAGATGCTCAACGTCCCTCCTCATCAGGGAAATACAAATCAAAACCACACTCAGATATCACCAGTCAGAGTGGCCAAAATGAGCAAATCAGGAGACTATAGATGCTGGAGAGGATGTGGAGAAATGGGAAACCTCTTGCACTGTTGGTGGGAATACAAATTGGTGCAGCCACTCTGGAAAATAGTGTGGAGGTTCCTCAGAAAATTAAAAATAGACCTACCCTACAACCCAGCAATAGCACTGCTGGGAATTTACCCAAGGGATACAGGAGTACTGATGCATAGGGGCACTTGTACCCCAATGTTTATAGCAGCACTCTCAACAATAGCCAAATTATGGAAAGAGCCTAAATGTCCATCAACTGATGAATGGATAAAGAAATTGTGGTTTATATACACAATGGAGTACTACGTGACAATGAGAAAGAATGAAATATGGCCCTTTGTAGCAACGTGGATGGAACTGGAGAGTGTGATGCTAAGCGAAATAAGCCATACAGAGAAAGACAGATACTATATGTTTTCACTCTTAGTGGATTCTGAGAAACTTAACAGAAACCCATGGGGGAGGGGAAGGAAAAAAAAAGAGGTTAGAGTGGGAGAGAGCCTATGCATAAGAGGTTCTTAAAAACTGAGAACAAACTGAGGGTTGATGGGGGGTGGGAGGGAGGGGAGGGTGGGTGATGGGAATTGAGGAGGGCACCCTTTGAGATGAGCACTAGGTGTTGTATGGAAACCAGCTTGACAATAAATTTCCTATATTAAAAAAAATAAAATAAAAAACAGACTTTTTAGCTAGAGAGAACAAATTGATGGTTGTCAGAGGGGAAGTAGATGGGGAGATGGGGGAAATAGATGAAGGGGATTAAGAGGACATTTATCATGATGAGCACTGAATAACTTATAGAATCACTGAATCATTATGTTGTACACCTGAAACTAATGTAACGGTATGTTACGTACACAGGAATTAAAAAATAATTAAAAAAAAAGAAGTGTCACCAGAATGTTTCACAAAAAAAGGGTTTTGATATCTTCAATGAAAAATGTTCAAAGTACAATGTCGAAACGAATTTAAATTTCATTTAGACATGATACAGGAATCTTATTAATCAATTCTTCTATTTTTCATTAGAAGACACAATGTACAAATTAATCCTTCATCCAGTCAGTGTATTTCCAGAAAGTAGGTTTGCAGTATTTGACATATCTACATTTACATATCTCTATTTACTGATGCACCTCCTTTCTCTCTCTCTCTCTCTCTCTCTCTCTCTCTCTCTCTGTCTGTCTCTCATCTTCTTGGGATGGTTTTATTGGGAGAGTCTCAAAATTTAGTGGAAGTTTTAACTAAACTGAGTTATTTTCTCAGCAGACTATAAAATACAGACATTGATTTATAGATTTAAAGGATAATAATGAAACGAAATGTTTTGCTATACGATGTTCAAAAATACCTATTCAAATAAGTTGAGCTAGAAATTACTTATCCTTTCACAGGACAATATTCTTGCTCAAAGAGAATAAATATGCAAATAAATGGAGAGAGTATTTAATTTCTTCTGAATGGCAAAATGTGCCCTAAATGAAAAATTGGCGTTTGGGGGGATTACACTTTCCCTTGTTTTATAATTCTATAATCCTCTAAATCCTATATGTCTTAATATAATAAATCCTATATAATACTATATGTTTTATGAACTTATAGTGTACCTGTATACATCCAAAAAAAGTATTAAATGTATAAATAAATTAGGTAAAACTTTATGTGCCAACATTTATAAAGTTTATTATATTTTATTTGTAAAATGATCTAAGATTGTAAATATAATGTTTAAGATGATCTAAGATATATGTCTCTGAATACTATACCTGAATGTTTGGAATATTTTATTAAAATTCTATAAAATTCAGTTTCTGATATTTTGGAAGGCCTGAAATGAGTCTACCTTATACGGAATTTTGCATTTTATTTTGCTAACTGAGTAATTTGGAAATTTCTATGTAGCTACCAAATGGATTCAGGTTTGAATTCAGAAGTTATTTTCCTTGTTTTTGCTTTTCTTTAAGACAAAATTTACTCATTGTATTTTTCCTTCTTAATCTTAACTGTTATCATATCTTTAAAAAATTAAAGAGGGGCGCCTGGGTGGCGCAGTCGGTTAAGCGTCCGACTTCAGCCAGGCCACGATCTCGCGGTCCGTGAGTTCGAGCCCCGCATCAGGCTCTGGGCTGATGGCTCGGAGCCTGGAGCCTGTTTCCGATTCTGTGTCTCCCTCTCTCTCTCTGCCCCTCCCCCGTTCATGCTCTGTCTCTCTCTGTCCCAAAAATAAATAAAAAACGTTGAAAAAAAAATAAAAAATAAATAAAATAAAAATAAAATAAAAAATTAAAGAAAGGTAAAGATCTTGGGGCGCCTGTGTGGCTCAGATGGTTGAGTCTGATTCTTGATTCCAGCTCAGGTTATGATCTCACAGTTTGTGAGTTCAAGCTCCAAGTTGGGCTCTGTGCTGACAGGGAAGAGCTTGCTTCAGTTTCTCTTTCTCCCTCTCTCTCTCTGCCCCACCCCTGCTCTCTTGCTCTCTTTCTCTCAAAATAAAAAACAAATAAATAAACTTAAAAGAAAACCAAGAAAAGGTATAGGTCTTAGTTGATGAGGGTATAGCTTCACAGTCTTAGGAAAAATCCTTAATTTTAATCCAAGTGTAGATTCTAAATTGTTCAATATCTCTTTCACTGTCCCATGGTTCAAATAGATACAAAAAAGAACAGTCCAAGCAACTTAAAACAGGTTTGACCAGAAAGAGAAGATGAATGTTCTTTTCACTCACATCTCACTCAGCAGGGTAGAGTCATATAGAAAGAGACCATCTTCATATCTATTTCAAACATGCTGGCCGAGTTTGTCCTTAGAAGAAATGTGTAAGGAAATTTTCAAACTCGACAATTGTTAATTACACAAAATCCAGAGAAGCACAATAAATAGTGCTTTGAAGCATGCTTTCAAATTGCCTTTTCTCAGTTTGTCTATTTAACTCTCTAATAAGAAAACCAGAGACAATTAATTATATTCATTTGACATAATAAAAAGAAAGGTCAAACATTATCACCAAAGGGGCATCTGGGTGGCTCAGTTGGTTAAGCGTCTGACTTCAGCCTAAGTCATGATCTCACGGTTCATAAGTTTGAACCCTGAGCCAGGCTTTGTGCTGACAGCTCAGAGTCTGGAGCCTGCTTCAGATAATGTATCTCCCTCCCTCTTTGCCTCTCCGCCCACTCACGCTCTGTCTCTTTTTCTCTCAAAAATAAATAAACATTAAAAAAAAGAGTTATAAAAACATTATCACTAGAAAAATAATGGAGAAAAATAAAAATAAATTATACACATTTCCCCTAATTTTAAGTATTCCTGAAGGAATGATATTTCTAAATTCATAAAGTAATCATGATATTTTGAGAATAGATCAATGTCATATATTTTTTATATCTTTATTTTTATAGTTATTTTCTATATAGTCCAATATTGATAAATGTTAGGTCAAATCACTGTGATAGTTAACATTACCTGGTTTTACAATTCTCACTAATCAAATTAAGTTTGACCATCATGTTCTATCCATATAGAGAAAGGAAGGAAAAAAGGAAGGAAGGAAGGAAGGAGGGAAGGAAGGAAGGAAGGGAGTCAGGCGGGAAGAAAGGGAAGGATGTAGGGAGGGAGGAAGGAAGGCAGGAAAGAAGGAAAAAGGAAGAAAGAGGATAGGAGGATAAAAACAGAAAGGGGAAAATACAGGGTTATGGGTAATATAAAAACAAGTATACTAGCAGACAGACTCACTATGGCAACTGTAAACTATCAATTTGTGTTTAAAATAGCCTACAAAAGCAACTAAATGAGTCAATAAGTAAACAATTTCAATAATTAGTTTTGAATACTCCATTTGACTCATTATTTCATTTTAATAAAATAAAACATAAGTATTTCTGTATATGAATGTATATAGATCAGCCTTATCAAGATTAAGCATTCTATAAATATAAATGCAAGGAATATGCTTCATATGTTTCCATTTTGAGTAAATTACTCTGTAGTGTAGGTTTTTCTGATACTTTATCAACAATGAAAGCCTTGCATAAGTCTAAACACAAAATGCACATGTGAATGTAATTAAAGCATTGAAAAGATAGAAATATTGAAAAAAGAAGTCTTTGAAATAAAAACAACATGAAAGATGGCATGTCTTTCAGAGTAATATTTAGTATCTATCTTAATAAAGATATCTAGCACCATATCATTGAAATTAATCTGTTTCCATTTCTTTTGTTTTATGAAACTTTTCCACATGCCACCCAGGTGTCAACATTTTATATAATAGAAATATTCAATTTAGGTAAAAATCTAGAAAAGGTGGCTTTTCACATTAAAATTCACATCTGTGGGCACCTACACAGTGTGTATCATCATCTTAACTTTAAAATTAAGTCATATTGAGTTTTTCTCACTTTATTATGAATATTTGTGTGTTTCCATGTGTGGATTTGGAGGAGCTGACCCAGAGCTTGTTCTCTGAATCAAGTGCATTTGGATTTCATTATTGGCTCTACCACTAAATCAATAATACAGTTAAATCATAAACTATACACACAGTATTTAGTGTTTGACAATTAATAACCATTTAATAAATGATAGTTATTATCACCATTATCATCACAATTGTTAGCATTTATTTTGTGTCATTATTAGTATTCCAGTTTAGAAAAAGAAAATGGTCCATTTCGTACCCTATATAGTTACTTAATTTACTAGGTACTTTCATATATGTCATCACATTTAATACTCACTGTCTATATCAAAGGAAGGCTACATGATTTGCCCAGTACACAAGGCTGAAATGATAGCCTACCTTGGAAGATTACCATGCCTTTGTATGCTGAATTCAGTTTCTTTTTACAACACAAATGTTTCTTTCTAGTTTGTCAGGGAATAAAAATGGATGAGAAAGACATGAAGAATAGGTTCCAGACGTGGTTCTAAAATTAACTACTCTTTAAATTACAGTATTTTATGGAAAACAATTTAAGTTTCATCATGGTTCAATTGGGATAAATAATACTTTTCTTTAGAATGTGTCTAGATTATAAAATGATACGATAGTGGTAATGTAGCCTCTAATAGCTTGTTAGGGTTTAATTTGCAATTCATATTTATATATATTGTTTGAAAGTACATGTCTCCAGGTGACACTATTCTTAGAAGATGAACTACATGTTAAAAATATATCTGTCATAGTAGTTATCTAACAAGTGGAAAGATGAGTTGTAATTGACAAGACACATAAAGGTAAGCTTCTGACCCAAGGGTACTTACGTGGCTGCGTGCTTTATAATCTGTTGGCTAAATTGTAGAGTTATATTCTATGAGCTTTTCCATGTGCTTTAATCCCACAATAAAACATTTAAAGAATTCAGGTGAAAAACATGTATCTAGTAGAAGACTTATTTTTGAGTGCTGATCATACCTAGTATAATACCCAATAATCCAATTCTTTAACTGCTGGTTGTAGAATGTACATAAGTGATTCATCAACTCAAATTTCTAAAAGACTATGATAAGCTATTATTCCCAGGGAGGAGTGATCTGGAAGCTATTGTGAGCTTCCATTCTGTTCTGAGATTTGAGATGTTACTACACACAGAGGAAGTGAACATCTTGTCAGCCCTACCAAGCCAAGTATAAGATTGAAACTTTTTGCTGTACATGTGTCTGTATTAGTTGAGAAAAACACAATAGCTGAGAAATGGGGCAGGATGAAATATCCTTTGACTTTTTGTGACTTACCTTTAGTCTTCTTTAAGAGTGTCTCTAACACTTGCAAGTGATTAAATCTAGTCTTCCAACCAGAAAATTTTTGTTGCTACAATGATTTACCTCAGGGCTGTCTGAAACACTTAGTTTAGGTTCCACTTTAACCTAGAGATTTGGACTTCAAAAAGATGCGCTTTTTTTGGTATTATTTTAATTCCCCATTTAGAATATATTGCTGAAACAGCAGAAATTTAGCACCACATTAAAAAAGCATTATGTTTACAGACAAAATTTAGCACAGATTGAAAAAAAAAACAACAAATCCCTTCTTACATCATGATGTCTACTCAAAGGTTGGTAATAATTGCCCAAATGCATGAGAAAACTTGTCAGCTTGCCTCTTTCTATATTGATCAGAGCAATATGCGCATGCTTATTTTACTTCATGGGCTTTATGTGAATATAATGATTTTAAATAATTTAAGTTGATTCACTAAATAGCCAGTTCCTGTCAAGTGTGATTGATCTTCCTCTACCTGAAATTAATTACCTAAAATTTCAATAACAGTTTCCATTCACTAGCCTCATTTTTTTGGTGAGAATTAATTTTAAAATTCACAGAAATCAGAGCAATTAATTTGTAAATTTACTTAAATTCTGCCTTAAATTCTACATATTCTTCAGTGGCTTTTTTGTACATTTGTTTTTCTTTTCTTTTCTTTTTTTGAATTTGTTTAATAGCAGACCATCTTGTTTAAGCAGATTAATGAAAGGACCTATCTTTCTCTGGTACATTGCCCAGCACTCAGCCAATGCCTGGCACACAAGAGTCCTAAGGGTTAACTTTGAACCTCTCTCTTCCTACCATAACTGAGGGCCCTAGCTTTTCCCCAAAGGCCCTTCCTTGTCTAATGTATGCTAATGCTCTGGTATTTGCAGTATAATGGCAAAATGTATCTAGCTAGAAAAGCACCCAGTTTAATAAAGATAAAAATTCTGCTTTCAAATAGATACAAGGGACTAGAATTTGCTGAAAAAGAGAAGCTATTTGGGGGAAGTGAGCTGCCTTTTCAAGTTTCTAAAATTACATAAGCTACCTATAGTTTTTGTACTGGCTCAATGAATTAGGTTAATAACTTCCAATTGCATAATCATTTTTTTTTTTGCTTTGTATTTGTTTGTAAAATTTCTACAGATATCTTAAAATTGATTCATGTACTAGAAATTCTGTAGTTTAAGGACCATGATATAAGTATGTGAGCAAAAGAAAAATGCAGTTTCATTAAAACTCAAGGTTATTTTCACACCTGGGAGAAATGTTTTACCTGGTATTTAAGAAAATATAATGATTTATTTTATACTATTTATTAGTTTCATATTTTAAATATAACTATGCAGACAATTACAGAACTCATCATAAATAAAACCCTGTTCAAACTTGTTACATGAAATCATAAGAGACTCTTAAAAACTGAGAACAAACTGAGGGCTGATGGGGGGTGGGAGGGAGCGGAGGGTGGGTGATGGGTATTGAAGAGGGCATCTTTTGGGATGAGCACTAGGTGTTGTATGGAAAACAATTTGACAATAAATTTCATATATTTAAAAAAAAACAAAAAACTTGTTACATGAGGTATTAATGGCAAGTCACAATTGATTTCCATACATATGCACATGATAACACAGAAAAATGTATTCTACTTTCCAATTCACAATAAAAGTATTGCAATACAAATTATAGAATAATTATAGAATTATAGAATATCTTTGAAGCAAAAAAATAACAAATGGTTTATGATTTTGATCTAAACTATAATCATGTAGCATTTTAAAATTTATTTTTTAAACCTAATTTCTTTATTTCATTCAGATATAAGTAAACTTCAACTACTTTGGTAGAACTGATCCCAAATAAAATTAACAACTAGTAAGCATATTTTGCACATATGATTTTCCTCTTGCATTTAAAATTAGCTTTATCATTTGCCTTCAAAGCACACTAATGGCCTCAGACTGTGAATCACTCACATTCATAAAATAATACAAAGCTATGTATTACCTAACACTGTATCCAGTATTAGAATCACTACTTAAAATAACACAACATAGCACGAACACCACTGTCAATGTTTTAAGAGTTGGAATTACTTAATTCACATTTTCTAAGAGTACTGAATATAAACTTTATCAATATTTTGTGATGAATGAATGTTAGTGTAGTATCTAATTACTTTAGAAAACGTCTCATCAAAACTTGGCTTAATTTCAGAATTATTTTAGACTGAAAGTAAATAAAGTTTAAGGTCCACTCAACAGGAAGATAAAATTGATTTTGACCAAAGACAAAAAATGATGCCATTCACCTCACATAGTTATGATAATTTTACTACGCACACCAATTCATAAAGACATTTGAGAGGAAAAAAGAAAAGTTGGCACCAAATACAGCAATGTTCATTTTTTAGAGAAAAATAATGCAGCAGATATCTGAAATATGGTGGTCAAATACTGAATGAACTTAAATTATTGGTGGGGGTAAGGTTTACCTATTTATCCCTCTTTTGCAGATAATTATACATTCGCATACTGTTGTAAAAAATAATACAAAGACAATCCATACATCCTTCACCCAATTTCTTCCACCAGTAACATATTGCATAGCTGGAATTCTGGGATAGGGGCAAAATCTTTGAAATCCTTCCTTTCAACAATGTATCTGGTGTCTTACCTCATTTACTAGTTCTAGGAGATTGCATGTGTGCGTGCGCACGTGTGTGAATTCTTTGGCATTATCTACATAAACAATTATATCATCCGCAAAAAGAGAGTTTTTGTTCCTTCCAGTCCAAACTGTATAAATTTTATTTCTTCATTCTTTACTTGTAGTGGTTTGAATTTCTAGTACTATGCTGAAGAGTGGCAAAAGCCCACACCCATGCCTCGTTCCCTGGCTGAGGAGGAAGCCATTCACGTTCACCATTATGTATGATGTTAGCCGTCGCAGTTTTGGAAATACATTTCATGAAATTAAAGAAGTTCCCATTGGCTTTTAATTCTCAGGAATATTTTTTATCATGAATGTGTGTGATAATTTGTTCTATGCGATTTGATAAGAATATATGATTATTCTTCTTTACTCCATTGTTACTTCAGTTTCCCAATGTTGAAAAACTCTTGCATAACTGAAAAAAATCTCACTCAGCCATATTGTATAATTCTATTTATACATTGCTGGATTTGATTTGCTAATATTTTGTTGATGATTTTCTCATCAATTAACCATTCTTTCAAAAACTATATAACTATTTTTTTAGCACTGTCCAGATCCCTGTGTGTGTGTGTGTGTGTGTGTGTGTGTATTCTAATCATGGCTCTCTCTTCGGTGTAAATCATTATTATAATAGAATTGCATTATTGGCTATTTACCAAAACTTCTTAAAAATCTAATTTACAGACAGGCAATACAGCATAATGACCATAGTCACTGAAAGCATAGACTCTAGGACAGATTTCATTAAGTTCAAGTCCCAGGTTCACTACTTTATAAGTTTATAAACTTGACAACTTTTAGAACGTTTTCTTTTCCATGGCTCAATCTCTGCACCCCCCCCCCCCAGTCTGTCTGTCTCTCTCTGATATAAAATGACACAATAATACTTAAAGCATAGTTTGGCGTACATACAGCTTACAGATATGAGAGGGGCTAAGACTAAAGATGTTGCCAAATAAATTATAATCATATCTGTAAAAATTTTATTAAAGTAGAATATATTCACATGCCACTTGTGTAAAAATAATAATAAAAAAGAAGTATGTTTTAATAAAAGATCATATATTACCAAGGTTGGGCTTAATAACCTATAACTTGGATTGACATTTATTGTGATACTGTCCTGGAGCAAAACATTCAGTTTTGATTTATTTGTAATATTTTTGATGAAATATTTGACTGGGGTGGGGGGTGTCTTGTGAAGACCAAACAATGTAAATCATTCATTCACTGAAATATTTAGTTCAATTACCTACATATACGTCTACCTACCTATCATATAATTATTTACTTTTTTCATATATTCTAGGAAACAGTCCATATCATAAAGCTAGAGTGATGAACAAAACAAAGGAAGAGCACTTCAGTGAGGAACTACTACCTTTGCTGGAGTGAAGACACGTGCATGCGAAATGTCTAGGTCAGAACATGACTAGTAAATGCTTGAGGATATATCTGCTACCCTGCCTCATTTTCTATGTCAAAGGTCACAATCATCCACCTATCCATTTAATTACAGTCAATATGTATGATACTCCCATATCTGAAGAAACCATGTGGCAGCATATTTCTTTGCAATCGAATTGAATTAGTAAGATCCAAAAGAGCAAACATGTTTTTAAATTAGAGAATATATCCCTTTACACAGTTGTAGACACATTTGTTCCTTCACAAATGTGTTATTTTATTATGTCATGCAGCCAGGGTTCTCAATATGTACTCTATTACTGATTTTCAGTTAATACATAAAAAAAGCCTTATGTGTACTTCTGACTACTCTATTGGTTAAACTTCCTTCTTCTCAGAGGTAGATTAAGATGAATTTTTTTATGACTCATGTCTTCATATTTCTGTTAAAATTAGATAAAAATTAAAAACTGAACTGGACACATAGTGGGGGTTAATATTTATTTCAACATTTGATAAAGTTAATAAAATAAACAGTTGCCATAATACTCCAAAGTTGATGGCTAGGGAATAATTTATTAACTACCAACACTCTGCAAAGGCCTGCATGAGGGCTGGTAAATTTGCAGATTTCTCAGAACTCCAGCAATGCTTAGGTTCAAGGAGATATTAAAATGCTGCAACCGCAGATTTCGTTTTGACTGTTCTTGGAAAGTCTCCAACAAATTGGCTAAAAAGCTTACCACAGGAAGCCAAACATCTTGTAGAGTCTAAGAAGCAGAGCACATTTCTGCTGAATAGAATACTTCTTTTCATGAAAACACGTTTCTCTAATATACATCTAATAATGCATAACCTATCAGTACAAGCCTAACAAGGCTTTTAAAGTTTTAGCTCTTTACATGGTTTCTCTGCTGTGAGAGAAAACAATGCACTTGTAAAATCCATGACATAGAGCACTGTGCATATTTCAAATGAGATAAGAAGATATTTCTGCAGTTGACTATGATTGCTATTGCAATAATGGCATTAGTTTTCCAATATACCACTTGAGTGTTGAGAGTATGATTCCCTTGGGGCCTTCATTTTCATTATAAACAGCCTACTACTGAGCCTACTTTTATATTCACAATAATTTGAAATTATAAAACAATTTCTGAAAGCTTTGTTAAAGAAACACAGTACAAGCAAGCCTACATTGAAGCCATTTTTCTATAACTGACATTGGATGAGCGATATCATCAAGGCACAGTATTCAAAGGATGAATCATATGTGGAGATTGAGTTGGGGTGTTCTCTGACAGAATCCATATTGGATGCAATGCTGTAAAATGAGCCAGACAGTGGAAACTAGATAGACTCCGAAAGCAATTATGTTTTAGATGGTTTAAAATGTTTGACCTGTGTAGCATATATATCCCTTGCTGAAAACACTCCTAAGATTGTTCTTTGATTCTGTATTAGAGACTGTAGCAAGTCTAGAAAGAGTAGTCTGCATATCAGCTCTTTTCAGACTTTCTGCTCCAGGTAGTGTAGAGAAATGAAGTAGAATAAATTAGTGTCCATCCACCCCTGCTTCCATATTTTTTCTTTCAATTTTTTTATGATGTTTATTTATTTTTGAGAGAGAGAGAGAGAGCGAGAGCATGAGCAGGGGAGGGACAAAGAGTGAGAGAGGGAGCCATAGATTCTGAAGCAGGCTCTGGGCTCTGAGCTGTCAGCGCAGAGCCCGAAGCGGGGCTTGAACCCACCAGCTGTGAGATCATGACCTGAACCAAAGTCGGATACTCGACCAACTGAGCCACCCAGGTGCCCCACCCCCTGCTTCCACATTTAACAAAGGTTTTGAATTTCAACCACCAAAACTCACATTTTAAATGTTTCCCTTTGAGGAACTGTGTGTGAATGTGTGTGTGTTAAAGTGTATGCTAATATGCATGTTTGCATGTGTGTATGTTTTGAGGGAATGAAATTTCCCTTAATTGGTATATCAAGTAAAAAGTAAAGTTCAAAATAATAAAAATATATATGCCTTCTAATTGGCTTTGATAAGCATTTTAGTAGGAAAAACTCCTACATATCATATGTGGTCATGATTGGGTTGTAGCCACACATACATTATCATTAGGGATTGATAAAAGATCACAGATGTGGTGTTGGTCAGTATTTCACCCCTGTTCCTGCCATCTGGTTTCTTGGTGGCTGCCTTATCCCACATGCATTTCAATGGGTTTGCGTCTTGTGTTTTCAACTTAGCTCTCTAAGTTTTACTGGGTAGGGTTCTCGTGTTCAAATGCTTAAAAATCAAACTAAATTTCCTCTCTCTTTCTTTAATATATCATTTTTATTTTACATACTAACTCTTTCCACTACCTATTGTACACTATAGATTCCACACCATTGTTAATTAATAGTGTCTATATCTTATGTAGTTAGTCTACTGACTGTTTTGGGGGAGGATATTCCATTAGCTGTTTGTAATGCTGTTCTTTGGATCTGATTGCTTTGGTTTCCTTTTTATTTTATTTTATTTTATTTTATTTTATTTTATTTTATTTTAATTTTTTCAAATTACCTGCCAGACAATCAGCTGTATTTTATAACAAGTCTTTGAGCTTTGCATAAAATTGCCCACTGACTACCAGGGTCGAAGGGTACAAAACAGCTAATTTATCCTAGGTTTATGGTTGCCAAAGACTCTAACCTCTAGATTCTGCCTTTGAGTCTATAACTTATTTGTCTGTTTTGTTTAGTCAGTGTTTTTACTTCTTTTATTCCGAGCTATAAAATTTCCTCAAAGATCTCACCTTTCTCTTTAGTCCCTACTGCTCAAAGTTCTAATACTTCTCCTAGTAGACATATAAACGTTTAAAAATATGCCTCTGTACTTGCATGGTGCCTGGGGGAATTCCAGAAACTATGAATGACATTATATTTGGGCATATACTTATTTCCATAATTTGATACCATCTTCACTTAATGACTTTTACATCAATGCATATGCATCGCCTAACTGAAATAAGCCACGTTTGCATAGTTTAGTTTTCAGATAAGTGAAATGAAACATCAAGACTGTAGACTCTTTCTAAATCACATGTTCCTCATTAAAGATAATTAATGGCTATTGAGCTTATAGAAAGTTGAAAAATAACTTTAAAAAGTGTTTACAAATCAGAAAAACATTCCATGTTTTAACATTTCCTCTTCTATTTGAGGCAAAAAAAACAAAACCAAAACCAAAACATGACACACACAGCAACACACATATTACCAAAACATAGTGCCATTTTAGTAGCAATTGGTAAACATACAATTCTACTTACTATTGAATGATTTCTTAAGACTTGGATTGATGATAAATAAAAGAGGGAGAAACAGATAAACCAACCCTTACAAAAATGATTAGAAACAATTCTTTCGAAGATAACGACTTCGTTGTGTTTAGAAAAATTGAGCTTTAGCCTTTTGAAAAACGACTGTATAATCAATCGATGTGTTATCATGCTACATTATTAAATAAAGTTGAAACAGCCTCTCATTTTCTTAGGGCCAGCTCACAGACTTGAAAGCTTCCAGAAATTAGAATAAATGATCATTTTGAGGGGAGAAATTTTCCACTTGCAAAAGATGTTTTCAAAGCTTTCTTAGAGATATTACTTGCTTTGAAAATGAAGTGTCTGATGAGGCTTGTCTATAATTAGGAAACATTAGATAAACCTCCCATTGTAGAAACAGATTGGAACAACTATTTCACAGTAAATCAGAATCTCACTATCAAGTTATGTGATAAGCTCTTCTGTGTGGCTCAGTAAATCATGAAGTGTGACAATAGGGACACTCAATAAGCTGCTGAGAACTGCATAATAAATCATGAAATTTCACAATAAGTTGTACAATAAGCTCTACTGTATTAGTCTCTAAATCATGGGCTTTCACAATAAAGTTATACGAAGAATTTTGCTTTTCTTTGCTATGTCTACTGTTATTATGGAGCATCTATCAGTCAAGGATAAAATGAAGTCCTTCTCTCCCACATTAGCCAGAGCCATGTTATTGAGAAAAATCAGGTTTTATTTGTGTCAGAGGAAAAGAAAAACTATCTTGTTCCATTAATTAATAAAATCAATTCCAGTACCAACTTGAGTTCACATGTTTGTGATAGATAACTCATTAATTTAGAGTAGCTATTATAAAAAAAGACAATGTGTTTAATCTAGGTTAATACTTAAGTACTTAGAACAAATGGCATATATGAATACATTAAATATAATTAATGACAAGGGAGAGATCAGATTAAATTTAAGTAGGCAATCACAATTACAAAGAAAAGGTGGTGTGTGTGTGCGCATGTGCAGAAAGCGAGAAGGAAAGAGATGTTTACATACAATTTTCTAACGGTGTGTTTATTCTTTAATTTTGAAAACTATGAAATATATTTAAGCTTCTTATGATTTGGGAATTTTTTGATAGATAAAATATAAATTACATGAAACCTAAATTTAAAGAACACCAGATTTGAATCCTAGTTCCATTGTTTAGATGATATATATATAGCTGAATATGATTACTTACATTACATTTATTTGTGTTTTAAGATCACATTTTAACAGAAAAGCAAATGTGAACAGGTTTAACATTCACCTGAAGCATTCTCCACTAAATATTGCTTAATAATTATTTCGACTATGAAAAGGTAAAAAATAAAAAAGCCCAAGGTATTTTTTTTAATTTATTTTTAAGTGCAGGTATTTTAGGAAAATAATTGAGATTTGTAGAGGATGACAAGATTTGTCCATGAGAATAATTGATACCTGATATTAGAAAAACTTCTTACCCCAAATTAGATGCAGCAAATATGTCAATAATAATGAGAACCATCAATCTATGTGGAGGACAGGAAGAAATGCTTCACTGCAAATGTAAACATCACTGGAGAGAGAGTTCTGTGGCATTTAGGCTTTGTTTTCAAGGGGGGAAATATGAAGTATTGTAGGACTACTGAACATTCCCTTACACGCGCGCGTGCACACACACACACACGTGCATGGATGCACACACGTATAGTTTTGTTATGTTCTGATATCCTACTAAATTCGTTTTTACATGATTGAGCACCGGAAAACAGGGAACTCTGCAGAAGATCAGACATGATCCAAGAACAGTCACCACTATTACATCCATTGCTAGCTATATTTCGTAGGAATAAGACCCAGATCATGAAAACTTTCCACTTTGGATCCAAGTATGAGCCAAAATAGAAACTATTTTCTTCTTTACTCTCTACAACCAGTAATTAGAACTTCTCATCTCTTCTTTCTTTTTTCTTTTTATCCTATAAAATAGATATATTGCACACATATTCACATACACACCTTTTTTGACAAGAGAGAAATAAGAGAAATTATCCAGGTGGTATGAAATTGGGTTTGAGAGATTTTTTATTTTTTTTATTTTTTCTTATTTTTTTAACGTTTATTCATTTTTGAGACAGAGAGAGACAGAGCATGAACAGGGGAGGGGCAGAGAGAGAGCGAGACACAGAATCTGAAACAGGCTCCAGGCTCTGAGCTGTCAGCACAGAGCCCGACGCGGGGCTGGAACTCACAGACCTCAAGATCATGACCTGAGCCGAAGTCGGACGCTTAACCGACCAAGCCACCCAGGCGCCCCGAGAGATTTTTTTTAAGCATAAAGAGATTAATGTCTTATGTGCAGTACTGATTATTATATTAAAGGAAATCCCAGTAACCAGCTTTGACGCTCACGGTCTTTACATTTTTTTGTTTTGCTCTGTTTTTTCTTCAAAAAATAATCTTGTTTCATCATAAAGATAAGTAAACATATAATACAGTGATATGCATTCATCACATCTTGTTTTCAATTATTATAATGGGGTACATTTTCAGAACATAGAAATATTAGGAATCCCCTGGTTAGAAGCAACATTGCCCAGGCGCACTTGGCTGATTCAGTTGGTTAAGCGGTTAAGCGTCAGGCCTCGGATCAGGTCATGATCTCATGGCTGATGAGCTAGAGCTCTGCATCAGGCTCTGTGCTGACAGCTCAGAGCCTGGAGCCTGCTTCGAATTCAGTGTCTTCTTCTCCCTTTGGCCCTCCCCTGCTTATGGTCTCTCTGTCTCTCTCAAAAATAAATAAACATTTAAAAAACAAGAGAAAAAAAGAAGATAACCCTATACATATATGAATTCATTGGATTTTTATGTAAAAATGTATGTATATTGAAACAAAATTGACTTACTTTTAAAATGGTATTTTCTGAAATCCTAAGGAATATTTTAAAAATCAATACGAACACAACCTGAACTAGTTATTAACCATTTTTATGATTCATTAATAAGCTTTGAGACATTTAAATAAAGCCCACAACAGTTTCATTGTAGTGTGAATATATCCACAGTATAAAATAGCAAAATCTTTAAGGCAAGACAAAAAATTTAGAGTAGATGTCTTATCAGTTCATGTAGATGATATTAAATTCCAGAAAAGTAATCATAGAACACAGAAGGAGTTGATGTCAAGAATATTAATGAAGAAAATGGCATAATTAATATTCTCAAAGTCCCACATGTAATATTTCTGTTTGGGCAAGACTAGAAAAGATGTCAAAACTGCAAGCTTTGAATTTTGAGAGAATTTTAGTTTTGCAAAATCTACGGAGTGTTACAGCATTTTAAAAAAGTAAAACAAAATCCCTTTTTCAAAATAAATATTTTGTCATTTGCATTTAGCTTGAAAATTTCATTTAATATAATGAATCATTAACATTCAATCCATACACATCAGGTTTCAAGCAAGATAGATTAGCTCTACTCCTCCCAGGTTCTCCTCCCTCTTACACTAATGTCTCCTGGATATAACATAATAAACAAGCATAGGAAGATTCTTAAGGTTGGAAAGAAAAAGGTAGAGTTCTTAGGGACCGAGGCACTTGAGGAATGACAGTACAGTGAAATCTCTGGGTTTCATTTTTCCCTTCTACGTGTCCTAGGAGGGCAGCCTGGAACACACACACACACACACACACACACACACACTCCAAGTCTTTTTTTTTTTTTTTTTCTGAGGTGAAGTGAGTGAAAATTGTGGCCTAACAACAGAAAACCTTTTGGCCGTACTGTCTTCACTTCATCCAAGCACCAACATAACAATCACACTCTATTTATGATTTTGGTAGGGCCACACATGCATGGAACAGATCGTCAGCTCCACTCACTTTCTTGGTAGAAGGCAGCTGTCAGCTTCCCTCAGTAGGCTGACCATTCTGTAGAAGTCAATGGCCCGTACTCCAATCTCAAGTTAGGGTAGTGTCCATGTAATAGAATGATGAGCTGAGCCTCCACTCTCACTCTGTAGCAATGATATTTCATGAAGCATTGTGAGAAGCTACTTATCACTCCACTTCCTCACTGCCCCTGCACACTGTCAGCTGGCTCCACCAGTCAGCTGAGCCTTATCACCCACTTAGCATCAACAAGACTGAATTCAGGGCTATATGATTTAGAGGTACTCAGAACAAGGCTTGTTCCCACCTCTGTTATCAGCCGATTGCAATGGGAACTGAGTCTCTCCCCACTACTCAGCATCATAAAAGTATCACTCAGAGTGAAAAGTTGGGAGATGGAGTTCAATGGTACTTTAATTGCATCCACCCCTCCCTTTAAATTTATCCCCCCAGCAGTGGGATTCAGCAGGGAGCTTTCTGTCCCAGGCTGTAAGGAAAAAATTAGACAACAGAACCAAATAACAAAACCAAACAACAGAACCTAATCTAATCCCACCCATAAACAATAAGTATATTTAGGGAAATTAAAATTATACAGGAGGCCATGATAAAATCAAACTAGAAATCAATGACAGAAAGACCACAGGAAATTTTCTAAAAAATTAGAAATTACACACTACACTTCTAAATAATGCATGTGTCAAAGCGGTGAGCTCAAAAGAAATTTTGAAAAGTACATAGAATTGAGTGAAAAGGAAAAATATAACAAATAAAAAGTGGGATACACCTAAAGTAGTGCAGGGAGGGAAATCTGTAGCACAAAATGCTTGAATTAAAAAAAAAATCTCAATAATCTAAGTTTCTACCTCAAGAAATTAGACAAAAGGGGCACAATAAACTCAAAGTAGAAAGAAGGAATTAAATAATAAGGATGAGCAGAAATAAATGAAATTGAAAAGGGAAAACAACAAAGCAGGGGACATGTTCCTTTTGGAAAAAAAAAGACAAGGAACTTTATAAACCTTAGTAAGACTGACAACAATAAAAAGAGAAAACTACAATTTAAAGATAACAAGTATGAGAGATATCACCACACACACTGAAGCCATTGAAACGATAATGAAAACATACTAAGAAAAACTTTACACTTATAATTTTGAAAACTCAGAAGAATGAAACAATTCCTTGAAAACTATAAACTATCAAAACTCAACCATCATACTGAGAATAGTTATATAACCACTGGAGATATTGAATTTGCAATTTAAAAATTCCTGAAAAAAATCTCCAAGCTCAGGTTCCTTCCCTGTAGAATTCTGCCAAACATTTAAAGAAAAATTAAAACTAATTTTCCACAATTTCTTGGAGAAAATAAAAGAGGATGGAATACTTCCCTAAACGTTTGTGAGGCTAATGTAACCTTGATACCGAAGCCAACAAAAATTATATTTAAAAAAAAAGAAAAGAGAAAGAAAACTGACGACCAGTATCTCTCATAAACATCTGTAATAGTTTTCTTTTTCTTCCCCTCAGCATACTTCACGCAGAATATTCTACAATTTATGCAGAAATGTGAGGGGTAAAACTATACCTTGGTATCAAAAGATGGATTGTTTTGTTTCTCTTTCCAATTAAGAGGCTAAACATTGATATATTTTTCTGAAAGTAGAATATCAAAATTACCTATCAAACAAAAAGTTGAGGTAGTCACAGAACTATTGGTCACCATCTCTCATTCTAAAAACAGAAAATCATTCATTCAAGCAGAAGAAAAAACTACCACAAATCATCTTTACTAATACCATAACATAGAAACATCTTTCACTGAGGAAAATTTACTTTTAACTTCTCAGTTTGGTAAAATAAAAGAAAAAACAGCTTAAAATATTCACCAATTGTTAATAGTTTGTGCTAAAGTAATATAGCTAAGGGGACAAAAAGAACCCAAACTGCCTATAAGATGTAAGAACCACAACATATAAATGGCTTTTTACTTTCCTACCTTTGCACCTCACCACTGGGGATTAAAGTAGTTTATATGTGTTTAGATTCCGAGCACTTATAACCAAGATTATGCACCTAAGAAACAATCAGTGTTGAGTAAATGAATTCCTACATGAAATAATCAATATATCCCAGCCATATTCACTGACTTAACTTTCAATGAATGCATTATATTCTTAATTTTCAAAAATTTACCTTTCATTCTCCATGCATTTCTGAGTATTGAGTGACCTTACTTCCCCAAATATCTTCCTTTTTTTTCTCTTTAGCTATAATTTCTGATTTTGTTCTCTGAGAGTCTGCAGTTTCCCTAGAGTTAACCTTTGTCAATAACTTTTGATCTGTATTTTTTTCAATTTCACAAAACATTTGTGAGGGTGTGGAAAAATTTAAACCTATTCTTGTCTTTGACATTTTTGGAAATTTTATGCCGCACTTGAAAGAACTCTTGAAAAGTCTTCACTCTAAATGAAGGCACACAAGCTAACTGAATTTGAAAATTGATACCTTTAGAAATATACTAGTCTTCATTATGTTGCTTGAAACTTTTATGTTTATGCGTGGTCAGGTCTTTCTGAGTAAAAATGACAGGTAATGTAGGTTAAATGGTAAGTGAAAGGCAAATAAATCTTGGAACTTAAACATAGAGATCTCCAAAGAGAGGTACTGGTTTAAGGCTCCTGGAGCCCTTTGTTTACTTCCAGAAGGTAATTAAACCTTTCCTTGAGGATTTATTTACATTACAAAGTTAAGCTCTCTTCCTCATTTTTTTTTTTTTTTTTTTTTTTTTTTTTTGAGGAGAAGCAGTTGTGCAAGCTTCTCTGCATTAAGAGCTGGGATTGATAATTTTGGGGTTCCTCTCACCTCCCTCCCTCAAGAGTGGATGGCATCTGCCCTTGTCACATTACCCTGAGTAGAAATCAGGGCATGAGGAATCAACTCTAAGGTACTGAGTTAGTAAATAATCAGTTGGATGGGTCCACCTCTGATCCACAAATCTGTGTTTACTATAAAGACCGACAATCTATTGATTGTTTCCTACACTGGGCAAAAGCTTTTAGTTTGAGGTAGTCCAACTTGACTATTTCTACTTGTGTCTTTGGTGTCATATCCAAGAAATATCCTTGCTTAGATCAATGTCATGATCATTTTTCCCTTTGTTTTCCTCTAGGAGTTTTACATTTTTCTTATATTTAAACATTTTTTTCATTTTGAGTTTATTTTTGTGTATGATGTAAGACAAAGGTCAAATGTCATTCTTTTGCATGCAGAAAGACTGGTATGCTGACGTCTATAAAACATTAGTGAAATAAATTAAAGACAGAAATACATGGAAAGGCAACATGTGTTCATGGTCTGGAAGACTTAATATTGCTAAAATGTCCACATGAGTCAAAGCAATCCAGATTCAATGCAATCCCTATCAAAATCTCAATGACATTTTTTATAGAGAAAAAAGTCCTAAAATTCACATGGAATCCCAACAGACCCCAAATAGCTAAACCAATCTTGAGAAAAAAGATCAAACCTAGAAGTGTCACACCTCCTATTTAAAAATATATTACAGGGGCGCCTGGGTGGCTCAGTCGGTTAAGCATCCGACTTCGGCTCAGGTCATGATCTCACGGTCTGTGGGTTCGAGCCCCGCGTCGGGCTCTGTGCTGACAGCTCAGAGCCTGGAGCCTGCTTCAGATTCTGTGTCTCCCTCTCTCTCTGACCCTCCCCCATTCATGCTCTGTCTCTCTCTGTCTCAAAAATAAATAAAACATTAAAAAATTAAAAAAAAATAAAAATATATTATAAAGCTAGAGTAGTTAAAGCAGTATGGTACTGGCACAAAAACAGACAATTTATAAAGCCTATAAATAAACCCATGCATATATGGCCAACTGGTCTTCAACAAAGTTGCCAGGAATACATAATGAGGAAAGAATATCATCTTGTTGCATAAGGTTTTATAAAGCAATGGCTATTAGTATTTTAAAACATTTTTAAAATGTAGTTTAATTCAAGATTTTTTGTAAAATTAAAATTAAACTTCTGAAGAAATATATGCCTTGAATTTTTCTATCATGTTACATAATAATTATAATTTTCAACCTATTTAAATCACAATATAAAAAGCATCTATTTATAATTTGGACACTGTTAAATGCCTATGTTATTGGCAAGGATGTACCTAATCAAGCTCAGATTTTAGATAATCAAGAATGAATATACATTTTTAATTTGTCATTAAAATAATTTTATCTCCAGAAACATAGGGATACAAGGCATATTTTGCTCAGGTAATCAGAACATGAATAGCAAGGATTATATGTAGCAATGCAGAAGAGACATTACTTTTAAATATTTACTTGGGAAAAAGGAGTAGAGAAAATATATTGTTCTTTATAAGTTATAGATATCATACCATTTATATGGCATTGGAAGATGGGGATCTGAGTTATAGCACTATAGCATTTGTCACTACGTAATGAAATAAATAAGGATGCTAGAAATGGAGGTCTGTTTTGCTATGGCAGAATCCCTGTAAAGACCCTCCCTCGCATCACTACAACTACAAACTCTGAGCCAAATAATAATAATAATAAAAGTAATAACTATGTGAGGACTCCATGCAGGGGAACCAAATGCGGAGAAGAGACACACAAATGGAAATAAGGGCCAAAATAAGATCCCCTGATTAACAAAATCTAAGTGGTTTGGTTTTGTTTTGTTACCAGACATGCTCTACGAAAAAGGCTATAAAAAATTCTTTAGGCTTACAGAAAACTACATCAGATGTAAAATCGGATCCTTAGAAGGAAATGAAGTAATAACAACAATAAGAGTAAATGTATAAGTATTGTAACATGCTATTTTTTCTCATTTAAGTTGTTTAAAATATGTTTGTTTGGGGCGCCTTGGTGGCTCAGTCAGTTGAGTGTCCGACTTAGGCTCAGGTCATGATCTCCCAGTCTGTGGGTTCGAGCCCCGTGTCAGGCTCTGTGCTGACAGCTCAGAGCCTGGAGCCTGCTTTCGATTCTGTGTCTCCCTCTCTCTCTGCCCCTCCCCCGCTCATGCTCTGTCTCTCTCTCTCTGTCAAAAATAAATAAACATTAAAAAAAAATTTTAAATATGTTTGTTTAAAGCAAAAAATATAAAAGTGGTGAAATTTTTAACATACATATAGTATGTATGGCAACGAAGTCAAGTGTCAATTAGGGAAAGGATTAAAGAAGATATACATTATAAGGTTTCTATATTGTAACCTATTATATATATTATATATATATTAATATGTAGTATATAATATATTTAGTACATATATTATAAAATTATTATATTATTATTACCCATATACACATCATGAAACATTAAGTAATTAAAATGGCTGAAATAACCACCAGAAAAATAAAATGAGATATGTCCAAAGAGACAATATTTAAATTAAAAAAATACTAAAAATATCAAATAGTCCAAAAACAGGCAGGAAAAGGGGGGGAGTATGCAGAACAAAATTGAGAAGGCACCTATAGAAACAAATATTAAATGATACATCTAAATCTAACTTCATAAATAATTACATTAAATTGTCTACACAACCAAATAAAAGGTAGAGGTTAATGAATGCATTAAAAAAGCCTGACCCTTCTATACAAGTTACTCACTTTTTATTTAAATACACAAATCAATCAAAATAAATGGATGCAAAAAAGATATGCTGCAAACATAATAAGCCAAAGAAAACTGGAAGGGCTCTTTGAATATAAACTAAAATAGACTTCAAGGCAACAAGTGTTCTGAGAGAAAAAGGTCAGTTTGAAATGATAAAGGAGAACATTCATTCATAAATACATAATTAGCATTTAAAGGGGACTTAAAAATTGGGGCGCCTGAGTGGCTCAGTTGGTTAAGCATTTGACTCTGGATTTTGGCTCAGGTCATGATCTCAAGGTTCATGATTCAAGCCCCACATTGGGCTCAGCACTGGCAATGTGGAGCCTGCTTGGGATTCTCTCTCTATCCCTCTCGCTGCTCCTCCCCAGCTTGCTCTGCCTCTCTCTCTCAAAGTAAACAAATAAACTTGACAAGTATATATATATACTTGAAAAAGACTTAAAATATAGGAAGCAAAAATTCACAAGCTTAACTGGAAGTAAAATGGGAAATTCAACATATATATTTCAGCAGTCAATAGAACAAGTAGACAAAAATTTTGTAAAGTCATAAAAGATTTGAATGAAATTACCACAAACCTTGATCTGATTGACATGTACAGAAAAGAATGCTCCATCCAACAACTACAAAATACAGACTTTTTTGTTAAGTGCACATGATACATTCACAATGACAGGATGTTTTCTGGGCTAAAAATGATTCCCAAATACATTTAAAAATATCAAAATAATACATAGTGTATTATCTGACCACAATGGAACTAAATTGAAAAGAAATCATAGTGCTTTTTGAAGCCCTGAGTATGTAGAAATTAAACAATGCACTTCTAAATAATTAATGGTTCACAGATTAAATTACAGGAGGAATAAAATATAGTTATAATTGAATGATCATGGAAATGTAATATATGAAAATTTACACAATACCACTAAGGCCATTTTTTCTTTAAATCTTTTTTAACAATTACTTATTTTTGAGAGAGACAGAGAGACAGACCATGAGCAGGGGAGTGGCGGAGAGAAAGGCAGACAGAATCCGAAGCAGGCTCCAGGCTCTGAGCTGTCAGCACAGAGCCCGGCCATGGGCTTGAACTCATAAACCGCAAGATCATGACCTGAGCCGAAGTTGGATGCTCGACCGTCTGAGCCACCCAGGTGCCCTCACTAAGGCAGTTCTTAACTGAAAATGTATAGTTTTTAAAGTCTAAAATAGCAATGGAGAAAACATCTAAAAGCAGTGGCCTAATATTCAATCTTAAAAAGCTAGAAAAAGATAATCAATAACACCAAAGTAGGTAAAGTGAGCGCTAGTAATAAGTACAGATAATAGAGAAATTTAGCAAAACTAAGATTTTATTCTTTCAAGAGGGATTGCATAAATAATAAATGAATAATGAAAATATAACTGTGACAACGAAGCTTAAAAATTAGAAGAAATTTGTCAATCTCTTGATAAACATAATTTACCAAAATTGCCAGGAAAAAAAAAAAAACCTTCAAAAACTGAGTAGCTCTAAGTAGGATTGTCATTTATCCAATGCGCTAGTGTTCGTAGTTGCCTTCTAAACATTTTGAACTGTGAGCAACCATCCTAACTGGCTAAAAGGATCATTTACTCCTTTCTCTGCATGAAGTTATTTTTCTATTGCTCAGTGATGCCCCACTGTGATGCTCAGAAATCATGAGTCTTCTCCATTCACACTTAAAACTAAATTTCATTTCTGCCCTTCGGTCTTTAAATTTCCACAGTATTTTGCCCCAGAATCCTTCTGACCACATGCACTGGAAGTTTCACTCTAAGGTAATTGTGCTCCCGTCCTACTGGCCTCCATTCTTCTTCAAGAAGATGTAGAGGTGTTCTCTTTCTTGGACTTTTCTACCAGCTGTCGTTATATCTGAACCAAACTTTCCCCAAGTGCTCACATGTCACATTGCTTTTTTATGTGTGCATTTTGTATAGGAGGAAAGCAGGAAAATGTACGTAAAGCAGGAAAACGTACACAGCCTTAAGTGCTACTGAGTTAATTTTCACCAAGCACACGTATCTGTGTGACTTCATTTATTAGACCTCAGATGCCTCTTCATGTCCTCTCTCCTTCATCATGCCACAAAAATAATCACTATTCTGACTGTTAACACAGGAGATCATTTTTACTGTTTTTCAATATTAACTATTCATAATTCTCATATTTTCTATTTTATATTTATTTATATAAATAAAATCACATAGTATGCAAACTTCTCTGTTTTATTTCTCATACTGATTGGCTATTTTTAGGAGATTATATTTCAGTTACTTAGTATATTCTTCAAAATTCTTTATTCTTTATTTAGATTTGCTCCCCTTATAGTTAACTAAGGATCCATTTTTTTTCTAGTCTTTTCAGTATCTATATGTAAGTCCATCTGTCTAGCTGTTTACCTATATTTACAACATCTCCCCAGGACAGATATTTACTTATAACATAGCTAAAAAGTGCTTGAAATTAGTAAAACTCCATGCAAATTGGAGGAATGACTGAATAAATACATATCATACAAAATTATTTCTCAGAAAATCAATAAATTAATCAGTATTATGCAATCCCTCCCATCAGTCACTTCTGCATTAAATTTCTTGTAGTTTCTGGCATTCAACGATACCTAAATTTGTTTTCAGTTTTAATACTAAGTTGCCACCCTGATTTTCCTATCTTTTTTACTTAGACAGGATGGAAAAGATAGGAATGTCAGGTGCAAGAGTTCAAAATCGGAGCTCATCTGGGGGTCCTCACATTTCTCTTGAGTATTTTTCTTACGCCACCTTTTGTCTTTCGCCAATCATGAATACAAGACAAGTGCGTAGCAACTCTGTCATGCTAGACAAAAAAGGTAAAGAGTTGTAGGGTTACATGCACACATGGGTCTCTGCCTATGTATAATAGGAACTTCCACAGAAAAAGGAAGGGCGCATGTTGAGTTAGTGAATTTCTGTAAGCACGCCTTCTGGAAAAGAGAAATAGTTCCTGGGTTTCAAGTCTCTAAAATTTAATTTTAATTTGTATTAGAATAATGATTTTTAAATTACCTATATCCTTGTTATGATATAAATATTAAAGGAAATGTTCAGACAAAAGTAGAGTATATATAAAACCACTCATAACACCAGAATAATGTAAGTCATCTTCAATTATTCCATGAGCATACGTGAACTAAATTTAATGATGCATAAATAGTTGAGAATGAACAAAAGTGTCTGTGTTCTTAGAAAGTTCTCATGCTGAATTCTACTGAAGCAGAAAGCCATAAGCAGTCACTAGTGATATCCTTTATATTCCTAACTAGAAGATATTGACATTCCATGTAAGAATATCCAGTGATATAAAAATGTGATAAATCATAGCCCTGAGAAATAAGAAAAGAAGAAAGAAAAACTTACAGTATGTAGTTGAAAGAACAGTCTCATTCAGTTTTTAAAGAAATGTTACTTTCTCTAAATAGTTCTGTAAAAGATATTTCCCCTTTAAATATGCATTAGCTGTTACAAATTTCACAATGATTACAAGTGAAAAAGTATCTTCAGAAGGTGAAAAACAATGCAAAGTATTTAAGTAAATGTTAAAAACAACAACAACAACAACAACAACAACAACAACAACAACAACAAAAGAGCTAGAAATTAAGAAAACAAACCTCAGCTCATGAGTCTATCCATAATGCCCTTCACTGCACTGGGTATAATATACTGAAATAAGAAACCTAGCAGAATAATGAAACTTGACTTTAAAAAAAAATGTGGTCCATCTATTTAGGAGATAATATACTTAATACTTTCACTAGTTTTTTGCTTAAATTTTAGATTTTAATCCCTCCAGTACTGAAACTTGGGTCTTCATCCAAGAATGTAGACACTTGTAGCTGTTGTTTATCCTGGGCTGTTTACTTTTAGTCCTAACAGTCCATATACAACTGTGCAGTTGAAGGGATTAAAAAGTTAGAATATTGTTTGAGAGGAAGTTATGTGCTGTCTGCAGAAAGAATAACAACTTTAAACTCTTCAAAGTTTACAAATGTTAACTTCTATCTCCTGAGGTAATCCTGGTTCCATTATATATTCCTGGACTCTTAAAATGAGCAACATCTTATTTACTTTTGATGTTAGAAATAAAGTATTTCTTGCCTTTAGCAATAATAAAATCGTTACAGAGAATGTTGCATCCCACAGACTCAAAGCAGCATTCAAAATATAATTCTTTTAACCATGATCTAGCGCCCATAGCACTTGAAAATTTTTTAGAACTAATGTATAAGTTGTGCTGAAAACGACACAGGAAGGAACAGAAAGAAAGGCTTGGACTCTTTTTGTAGGTTTTGTATAATGTTTCTGCATTTAGAAAGATGTATGGTCCAACAATCAAGAGTTACAAAAGTTTGTTATTAAATGCTTTGGTGTACCCATCGCTCTACTCAAAACCAACAAAATTAGTAGAAATGGTAACATCCATGACTTCATAGACTACATCAAAACCAAAGAACAGAAATAGGATATTATTTATAAATGAGACCCATTTCTGACCCGAATGAAATTACCCTGTAGTGTAAAACACCTGGATGCTAGATACTAATAAAAAAAAAATCAAATGGCTTCCCAAATTAAGTGTTGTATTACATGCCTGTGCCATGAATAGATTTTTTCCACATTTCCTTTTTCTTGCTTATTACCTCAAGTATTTTATATCCTGACCTAAAGTATAGGGCAGAAGTGTCAAAGTGCCAGAAGGCTTAGATCGCTGTGGCAAAAAAAGATCAAGGTAAGACTATTTAGCAGATCTAAACAGTACTACAGAATGAGACAACCCAAATATATCAAAGAGAAAATGTAAGCGTTATATATGTGAAGTGTTATATAACATGCCTGTGCCATGAATAGATTACAAGTGGGTGAAAATACTGATCATCTAGCTTTGGGATTGGTGAAAGTTTGGGGGGCCACCAGGAACATATACCACTCCAACCCAGCCTGTTCACTTTCATGTTCACAATATCATTCTTTAACATGAGCATACTTTACTAATTCTATTGTGTCTATGTGAGCCACAAGATAAAAATATTTGGGAAGTATGGTATTAACCTTCCCATAACCTTTCACGTGAAAAAGAATCCACACAGCGCTCAAATGAAGAGAAACTGAGAAACACTTGAAAAAAAAAAAAAAAAAAGAACAATCATGAATAAAGGTAGAATGCGTGTTGCCATGACTTGTCTATCACAGATCAAGATTTATATTTGTAGTAATTAAGACG
Source organism: Neofelis nebulosa (assembly GCF_028018385.1). NCBI lineage: Eukaryota > Metazoa > Chordata > Mammalia > Carnivora > Felidae > Neofelis > Neofelis nebulosa. The sequence goes on from NC_080782.1 coordinate 182,203,939, forward strand.
GTATGGTTTTGGCACAGATACAGACAAACAGGTCAATGGAACAAAATTAAGAGGCCAAAAACAGATTCTTACACGGATGAAATCTTATATTCTGATCATTAATTGTAGCATTGCATATCACTGGGCGATATACAAATAAGCAAAAATGTGTCTAAAATTAGTTATTTAAAGGAGCATGAAAGAATTTAGATAGGTACATTATACTCATATTAAAAATCAATTCTAGGTGGATTCAATACTTAAAATGTAAAAGGCAAACAAAATGATACAGATAAATAAGTTTACAATTTTGGGAGAGGAAAAAGATTTCCTCAAGAATATATAAGAAAACATGTAGGCAAATTACAAAGGAAAAGGATGATAATTATTACATTAATATAAATAATATGTGTTTATAAAAAACACTGTAGAGATTGAATGATAAATTGAAATCCAGGAAATGGAGTGAAAGCTAAGGAAAGCATCGCCTCGGGAACTGCATGCCTTTGCTCTTTGCATTGTTGTCATTTTCTCTTTGATATATTTGGGTTGTCTCATTCTGTAGTACTGATTAGATCTGCTAAATAGTCTTACCTTGATCTTTTTTTGCCACAGCGATCTAAGCCTTCTGGCACTTTGACACTTCTGCCCTATACTTTAGGCCAGGATATAAAATACTTGAGGTAATAAGCAAGAAAAAGGAAATGTGGAGTTAGTTGAGGCTGAGATATTTGCGTTTAGCTACAATATCTAGAAAATTGGGATTTCTGTGACTTTGCCAGTGTTAGATTCATTATAACTGTTCAGTGATTAAGCGCAATGGTGAAGCTAAGCTCCCAGTGTTACGAAAAGTGCCTCTGGGGCAAATCTCAATTGCAGATCTGCCAGCCTTTTCTCTCTGTGAGATCCTGAGCCCCTATATATGATGGCCTTTGAACAAAATTTCTATGCAAAAAGTAGACATGTAATCCCATCTTTTCATGAAAAGTACACCGATAAAAGTGTACATTTTTAAGATATCATTTTGTGCTAGAATTGTTATATAAACCAATAAATCTGTACAAAATCCTGACAAAACAAACTGAAAATGGTAAAGAAGCTTACAGAATATACCAATCTAATAATTGGTAGTGATGATATTCTCATCAAAGTTATTTGACTAACATTTATGTTTTCAATAATAATATTGTCTTTTGTTCCCACATAGTTAGCTGTGAAGTACTTTGTTTTACAGACAAGAATTCAAATATAATGCAGACTTTACTAAAATTATATATTATTAGAAAATACATAACAACATGCCTGAGATGTCCAGGAAAGTGGTAATGTAGAGAATGACCTATAGCAAGATAAAGAGTGGCCTTGATCACAAGAACAAAGTTAAAGTTGTTTTTAAAATATCCACGCCTTTGAAGTTAAGCTTTATAGAACAGTGCAATGCATTAGGGCAAGTGAAAATATTAATTTACTATTTTATCTATATTGGGCTATAGTAGTCTAGAAATACCCCTCTGTATAGATGTCTAAGAAAATGATTCCTGAACATCATTTTTCCTAGAATCGAAAAGAAAAGTTGATAAAAATGCATGTTCTAGTGCCCACCAGTCACATGCCCTCTCTTATTCACATAGCCTAAGGTGACTTCTGGATAGCTGCCTTTTTAACAAGAACCCCAGGTGATTCTGACCTAAGTGGTGAGTAGAAAGAATATTAAATATATAAAGATATATATAAGATATTTAATAAATATCTTATACAGGGTGACTGGGTGGCTCAGTCAGCTAAGTGGCTGACAGGCTCAGGTCATTATCTTGCGGTTCACGAGTTCAAGCCCCACGTTGGGCTCTATGCTGACAGTTCAGAGCCTGGAGTCTGCTCAGATTCTGTGTCTCCCTCTCTCTGCCCATCCCCCTCTTGCGCTCTGTGTCTCCCTATCAAAAATAAATAAACATTAAAAAAAGAAGAAAGACCCTTAGCAAAGATGAGAAACTTGTTTTTCTTTTCTGAGTTTCCCTTACACAGGCAAAAATTAATTAATTAATTAATTAATTAATTAATTAATTAAAAACAAAACATGTCAGTAGGTAATGTCCATAAATTTTTAGAGTAACCTTTGAAAACAAGGCATACATATTTTAAATTAATGAGTTGTTTAAATTTAATAAGGAAGTTGCCATATCTTCTTCAAAATGTGGATTTACCTTAAAATTTTCAAACCTTTTAAATTTCTCTCAAGACTTTGAAACAGAGAGGTGCTGACAGAAAAAGAATATATGTATGTGTATAGGCATATATAGAAACTTGAAAGAAAACATATCAGTGCTGTTAAATTTTCAGTAACTATCATATCTTTGTAATAAAAAAAATGAAGTTTTAAACTGTCTCTTAGTATTACAAAATTTGGTTTATAATTTGTACTTCTTACTAAATATATGTATATAAGAATAATATATATATGTATATAAGAATATACTACATATATTCTTCTTCCTGGACTCTCAGTAAAAATTTATAATGTACTCTTAAATCATTCAGGTTTATGGTTAAGAAATATTATTAGCTTAATTCATAAACTAATGCCATTATTAATCATCATAATATATAAATTAGCACAATGGGGCACATCTGAGTCAAACTGCTAAATAACTAAAGATAAAGAGCACATTTTAAATTTTTCCACAGGAGAGGAGAAAAATGACACAATATATACAGAAGAATAAAGAAAATCATAAAAACCGCCTTTTTAAGATACAGTTGAAATGACAGTGTAATCCTGCTTTTAAAGTACTAAAAGAAAAACACAGTGATCAATCTACTATTTTATATGCAGTGAAAATATCCTTCAAAGATGAAAGCTAAAAAGGACAAGATCAAATGGATGAAAGCTGAAACGATTCACTTCCAACAGCTTAGCACTATAAGAAAGGACAGAAGAAATTATTCTGGCTGAAAGGATTTAGCACAAGATGGAAGTCCAGATCTGTAGCAAAGAATAAGGAGCCTCACAGAAGGTAAGTATTGGGGCGAATAAAAAAGAGTATGCATATGACAATGCACAGCAACTTAAACCTTACTGATATTTTAAAGCAACAATTATAATATACTATTTTTTTATAGAACATTTAGATATAATAAAATACATGGCAGAGTAACTACAAGGAGTTTTAGGGAAGAGATCGCTATTAAAAGATTATACAATTGAAAGATACAATTTTTTTTCATAAACTGTATGATTTAAGGTAAGGTATGACAACAGCAACCACAAAATATTGCAAAGAAAGGTAGCTAAAAAATATATATAAAATATATACATATACAAATATATACATTATTTAGTATATGTTAGTATATGTATATATTTGTATATGTATATAGTTGTATATATAAACGTATGTATTGTATATATTTGTATATGTATATATTTGTGTATATATATAGACACAATTTCTGTGTATACATGTATATACACATACATGTATATATATGTATTTGTATATGTATATATTTATATATATATATACATATGTATTGTATATATTTGTATATATATATAGAGAGAGATACACACACAATTTCTGTTGAGATATACTTTACATACAAAAAAACAAATACACTTACTTAGTGTGAAGCATTTTGTCAATTATGTACACAGAATAATCACAATCCAAATAAAAAGAAATAGAGTATTCCTCTTACCTGACAAACTTTCTTTATGTCTCTCTCTGGTCACTCATAATCTGCTAAATTTTAAATTATATACCATAGAATAACATCTCCAATTCTTAGGCTTCATATAAATAAAATCAGTCAATACCAACTGAAGAGGAAATCTAAGTATTCTGGAAATATTTATATAGCAAGATAGTTACTTGTTTCTTGAAAGGTTAAGGGAATATACCCAACAAATAAGTTATTCCTTATTTCTGAAATAGGTAACACTGTATATAGTAGTATAAAAATGTTTCACTAAGTTCAGAGAAGCTCTATGGCAGGACTATATTGTGTTTTGTCATCCTTATATGCAGTGAGATTCTGCAGGCTTAAATATGGGGTGATGAATTGTATTTTGGGCAGCCATATTACAAATGGGCGTAAGATATTAATATATGTATTCTGCTTCTCTTCACCTGTCTCAGCCATCTTGTCCCTCAGAAAACACTTTACAGATAACAAATATTTTGTATTTCCATTCCGAAGCAGAAGGAAATTGAGCCATAGTGTATTCCTTTCTGCCATGAAGCAGTTTATAGCCCCTGATTGTACGTTAAGAAAGTGATATATAATTAGAAGCAGTATTTTTATCTTTCTCTTATTTACTATGTAGGATTTATAATGAGTTGGTACTTGGAAATATCTTGATGAATTATGGATAAATTTCAATGTTGAAAGGAAGAAAAATCATGTTTATTGAAGACAATATATTTCAGGGACTGCAGTAGGTTATATTTCTGTTTTTCAGGATTCCGATTGTAATATTGAAATAATGACTTTGACAAAATTCTCCACCTTTGTTTAAAACTCTGGCACAGGTTTTTATTGTATAGATAACATTTATTCTAATACTGCTGTCAGCATTTACTTTACAAATTATTTTATTAAGTCATAATAAATTTCACAGAACTATTTTATTCAAAGCACCCCTTCAATCTAGAAGGTATGCATTTAATACATAATTCATACTTTTAAACTTTTATTTTTATACACTGATTTTTGCTTTATTAGAAATGAAATGAGAACACTAGTCTTTTCCCTAATGTCTCCGTGAAAAAGCTCTGTTCTAAATCCTACCATAACTGAGAAACAGAAGTTCCCAGAGGGGCACACAGAGGATTCTGGTTTTTCTAAAATCATTTCCAAGAAATAAGCCTAGAATAATATAAATTCTACTTCTTCCTGAGGATGCTCTGATGATTTTACATTTTTTCCTATTCATGAAAGTATTACATTAAGAAATAAACTGAAAAGAAGTATTAAAATGATTACAAATTTTATCTTAATATTCACATTCCCATTTTCCCGTTATTAACTAGAACAACTAATTCTCCAGCAACTCTTAGACTTGTAAGAGCCTGCCAAATAAATGAAAAGAGGAAGGCAGACCCAAGGTTGGTACAGTTATTCTTTTATTGGAGTAAGCAGAGGGAGATGATCCTTCATAATATTTCAACCCTACCCTTTCACTAGTACAACACAGAGGATTAATACATCCACCTCATATTATTATGCTGCAAGCATTAAGTCTACAAGAATACTTCTAAAATGTAACTCAAGAATCCCAAGCATGTCTGCATCCCCAAATAAACATATGATAGAACTGAGCTGACAATTATTAGCAAGTCTACAAAGATAACTCGGTTGAAAAACAATTAAGTATAATCCCAAAACTATTTCCCAAATGGATGTGATATTGGCTTTCTACATTTTTCACGTGTTAATTTGTGCTAAAAGTATATGTGTAAGAAGTTACACTTTTTCTGATATTTTTTCTTTCTTTCCAAACATAAACAACATTTTTTGCATTTTTTTTCATGGGGGTCATTTTTTTTTTCTTTTTCCCCACTCATTTACCATTTTGGTGAGGGCACTGCTGTCTGAGATCTTTATCCTTGTTCAGGGACACGCGTGTCGGGTTTGGATCTGAGGTGTTTTCTCCTGTCTTCTATATCTCTCCTGTCTTTCAAAACTGAGTTCGTATCACTAGGTTGTAGTGATGAGAAAATAGAATTCCATGTCTTTCTAAAATGCCTGTTTATACTTCGTACTGTGTGGTTCTATAACTTCCTATCACCTCTTTGATATCCCCTCATTTCCTAGGTGTAGGTATTTCATCATTGTCTTGAAGAACTACCCCTTGCACCTTTTGCTCACATTCATTGTAGCCCCTCAGATGTGAGGTTTTAGCTCAGGCACCACTACATCTGTGGGCTTAGGCAAATAATTGAACCTCAAAACAAGGTATTTTGTGGTGACTTCCTCTATGGCCTGATTTAGGGAAAAGTTTTCAGAAGAGGAAATAAAGAAAATGATTTGTAAATTTGACTGAAATTTAAAAAAACTGCTACCGTGCCGGGGTGACTCAGTTGATTATGAATCTGACCCTTGATTTTGGCTCAGGTCATGACCTCACGGTCATGAGATCAAGCCCTGCCCTGGGTTCCGTGCTGGGTGTACAGCCTGCTTGGGATTCTCTTTCTCTCCCTCTGTCCCTCTCCCCTGCTCCTGCTCTCTTTCTCAAAGTAAATAAACTTTAAAAAAAATTCATGAGAAAAAATACCATAAAAAAGGGCAAATCACAAGAAAATATTGTTCACAAATATTGTAGATAATGGCCTAAATATTTCAAGCTCATAAAGAATTTTTTAGAAATTGACCAAAACAAGAAAAATTCTGTAGAAAAATGAGCAAAAGTCATGAAAATTTTACAAAAGAGATATAAAAGGCCTTTATATATGTGAATTCATAAGAGAAATGCAAATTAAAATGAATATACACAATTAAAAGTGGGATACAATTTCTCACTTATTAAATTGGCAAAAAAAAAATAGAAGGCTAACAATAGCAATGTCTCTGTTGGAAGAGGATGATAGTAAGTGAAAAAAGAAACATGTGAAGGAGCATATATAGTATGCTAATCTTCAAGTAAGAAAGAAGGAAATGTGAGAAAATGTACTTATGTGTGCTTGTATTTATAAAAAGAAAAATAGAAAAGATAACTAAAGATATTGAGATTGATTATATACAAGGAACAGAGAGTGGTAAAGTAAAAAAAAAAAAGATACAGGAGCAAATGATATTGTTCTGTATATAGATTTTTTCTGTGAGAATATGTTAGCATATTACATATTCAGATAATTAAATTGTATCAATAAAAGTTATAAGAGTACAGGATGAGTAATTTTGTTGACATCAAGAGCCAGTGTTCTCACTGTACAAGACTGGACACACTAGTCTGGAATGAGAGAGAGTAGGAAAAAAAATTCATGGAATGGATTAAATTTAAGATTTTATGTGTGAACACATGATTTTTAAAATACTTATGAGATTATGTGTGTCTATATGCACATGAGCATTGATGTGTATGCGTATAAATATTTGTTTATATGTGCGTGTATACACGTTCACATTCCTGTGTATATTTCCTAGTTTCATCTAACAGAAAGACCAAAACAAAAAAACAAATAAAAAATACTTCAGTATAAATGAGCATACCTAGCTACCAGGCACTGATCAGTTTCCACTGAAACAAACCAGGTCCCCCTCAGAAATGGGCAGGTTTCAGGGTTGGACAAGTTCCATACAAGAGGAACGTGAAGTATGTAATTATAATAGAAAGTAAGAAATGCTCAAAATAGTATTATGGGGATATGTCACATAGGAACCAGTGTGGGGTGGTCAAATCATGGACAGTTGGAGCACCCACATACTTCATAACACGAATTATTTAATTTGGGACAAATAAGAATCCATAGCTTCATACAAATGATCAACTGATTACAGGCAAAATAAGGTCTCTTGGTTTTGGTTATGGTAGAATATTGAGGACTCAAGACAAAGTGGAAGGAGTGTTACAGGGTTGCCATTTTCTAACCGTTATAGTAAATATTGGCTCAGAAAAGCATAATCAATTATTGGGAGATTTCATTGAAAGGAAAATTTTCACAGTCTTGAAGTGTTTCTCCACAGACCACTGACTCTAAGTGAGAAAAATTAAACCCACACACACTACTTCTACAGTAACCAAGCATCACCTTGACTGGGTGATGAGCATTAATATAACCAGTGAAGGACAGTCGGACATTATGTGTCTGAAAATGGGATGTCCTGAAAAGGAAACAGCATCATCTATGTCGTATACTGGCTAAGAATGCATTACCTGAATTTACTAATAAAGAAACCACTAAAAAACACAATATGAGGAATTTTCAATTGCAGAAAGAGGATGCTGTATTGTTTAAAAAGGTCAATGCTAAAAATAACAATGAAAGGCTATGGCAATGTTGCAGATAAAAGGATGTTAAACAAATTAATTAAGTGCAAAATTGGCCGGATTCAATACTGTATGGGGAAAATAATACTATAAAGGACATTACTTGACAAGTTGACAAATGAACAATAGATTATATAAGAATATTGTATTAATTCTAAAATTATTGAAATTTATTAATGCGCTGCCGTTATATGAGAAAAACACACATCGAAATATTGAGGTGTAAAGGTGTATGGTACATGTAACTTACAAACAGTTCAGGGAAAAATGTGTGTGTGTGGAGAGCGAGCGAGAGAGAATGAAAGAGAGGATGAAAGGGAAATAATTGATAAAATAAAGGGTAAGTTTTCAACAATAGCTGCATCTGAATAAGTGGTACATAGGTATTCTTTGTATTATTTTCATTTCTGTGACTCTTCTCTATATTGAAATTATTTTTTTTTACTTTAAACAAATTTTAATGCTTTATTTATTTTTGACAGAGAGAGAGAGAGAGAGAGAGAGAGAAAGAACGTGAGCAGGGGAGAGGCAGAGAGAGAGGGAGACACAGAATCTGAAGTAGGTTCCATGGTTGAGCTGTCAGCAGAGCCCTACGTGGAGCTTGAACTCACGAACCGTGAGATCACGACTTGAGTCAGAGTTGGATGCTTAACCGACTGAGCCACCCAAGCCCTCCTACATTGAAATTATTTTTAAACAAGAAGTAAAAAAAGTAAAAACAAAGTTGCTAATCACACCTTAGGCCAATTATTATATGTAAGTTGTTGCTGTAAAATTCATAAAGACCATGTTGACCATTGACACCAAGTCCATGCCATTGAGTCAGAATAAAAGCCCAGGTTCAGAACCAGCATCAGAAAGAGCCCATACAAACTGTCGTCAGATGGAATCTCTAGTTGAACAGTGAGCCCTTCTTGCAATAAAGTAGCTGCATTCACTCACATGAGGAAAGCTGACTGGAAAAAATTCATCAAGGGAGACAAACAAACTTGCTTGTTATTTGGATCTTTGTACTCTTCTCCAGGAATATTTTTTTAACGTATTTTGAACAACGGTGACTATACATTAATATCAGAATAGTCTGTGATGTTTGAGGTAAAACTAAAATGTTTTTGAATTTTTAAGTCTCAAGCAGATCACTAGATGATAATAAGAAGAAAGGCATTTAAAATAAAACAAATTAGTAATAAGGAAATAAAATGTAGTTCTTATACAACCATCTGACCTTTAAAGCAAACTATTTTAAAAATCAGATAATGAGAGAGAAAATTTGTCTGAGTTTTCATTCCCTCTTCTACACTTCTTTTTTTTTTTAAATTTATTTATTTTTGAGAGAGAGTGTGAGTGGGGGACAGAGGATCCAAAGTGGGCTCTGGGCTGACAGCAGCAGGCCCAATGTGTGGTTAGAACTCATGAACTGTGAGATCATGACCTGAGCCAAAGTAAGTGGGACACTCAACCCACTGAGCCACCCAGGTGCCCCCCCTCCACTTCTAGGCTTCTAAAAAGTGTAAAGTAATGAACTTCAACAGGTTGTAAAAAAGAATGAATAAAACACAAAGAACCTTTACCACTCTGCAGTAAAATTTAGTAGAAATATGGCATTATCATATCTCTTGATTTTATTTTATATCAGGCCTCTGAAATATTGTTAATATTGGCAAGGTTAAAGGAAATATTCACTGTTAATGTTTGTGGACCCTGCTCCTGGGCTGCCAGGGAAACTATACTTGAACTGTTACCAAGGTCAGAATGACTTAACCAAACTTCAAATTATGTGCCCTATTCATGACCCAAGCACACATTGTACATCTGCTTCGTTAGCAAATAACCTGAAAGAAATATTTCAAACTTAAGATAAAAGTAAAAATCACCCTAAGTTCCCATACCTCTACCACCTACAACCTTGCACATACTAAAAGCATAAAAGTTTGTAATTTTCTGGAATGTTTTATGTCATGATGATTTGTAACTCTTGATATGACAACAACAACAACAACAACAACAACAACAACAAACCCAAAAACAATTCTGTATTCAACATTCCTTCCCCTGGAGCACTCTCTTCTTTGTGAAGGTTGTGTATCCTGGCCAGCTGTCCTCATTGAGAGTGTAAATAAACTTTCTTCCTTTTTATTTTAGAAATGCTAAGGGTGCCTGGGTGGCTCAGTTGGTTAAGCGTCCGACTTGAGGTTTTTGAGTTCAAGCCCCATGTCGGGCTCTGTGCTGACAGCCCAGAGCCTGGAGTCTGCTTTGGATTCTGTGTCTCCTTTTGCCCCTCCCATGCACATACTCTGCCCCTCCCATGCACATACTCTGTCTCCCTTTCTCTCAATAATAAACATTAAAAAATTAAAAAAAAAAAAGAAATCCTAAAAGGTTTTTTCATTTTGCACTGATGACATACAATGCTTACTTCATTAATTAATATTAATAATTTTATTACCATTACCAATGCTCATTGCATAAACCCACACACTAAAAGCTTACCCAAATACTGGGGTGTTTGCTAAGATTTGTGATTGCCTGTTTGTGGTTGCCATAAGGTGGGAGGTTTAGAGTTTTATCCCCATGAAGCTTTGTAGACAGCAGTTCTACCACCACATCTGTGTATATGAACATGATCTGAAAATGTGAACCATTTTTCCTGTCTAATCTAACTAGTCTTACCACTTTGTTATTTCTCTTCAATATCACTTTAGGAAAATTCTCCCCAAATGTGTCTTCTTCATGGGATTTACTGTACACTTCTTGCTAAGACAGTCAAAGGGCACAGCCAATGGATGGGGAAATGATGCAGACTTAGTCAATAATGCCTTCAGTACTTTGGAACTTCTGTGACTGAAATGAGGCCCAGGGACCGGAGAATTCCTTCGTTATAGTGACAGCTGCAACGTGTGGACCAGTTTGTTTATCTGTGTGACCTTTGCTGAAGTTTCTGCTGCCTAAGTCTCCAGGGTTCCTGTGGAAGCTGCCACTTCCCCAAATCCAATCTCCCATCATCCTAATGATCCTAAGAGGCCTCAGTATTCTTCAACTAAATCTTTTTGCCTAAAATAACATAGATGATTGCTGGTGTTTTCAGCCAATTATTTAAGGAGGTTCTCTGCTCTTTCTGTCTTGGGATATCACATGAGTAAATCTGTCCTCAGAGCCCCCACAATGAAATACAGGCTAGAAGATGGCACTATGTCATATTTCTACCAAAGGTTTACAGTAGCATACACATAATTCTGTTTTTATTTGTACTTTTTATGACCTGTTGGACTAATTGTTTTATGCTTTTAGCTGAGATTTTTTGGGCGGTGATTTTATTCAGCTTCAGCTTTTCATTTTTTAAATGTTAGTTAATTTACTTATGTCTTTGTTTTTAATATTTTCTGATTTTAACCTATAATCTCAAGTATTCAGTCAGGAAAAAAGACAAGGACAAATGCAATAATACTCTAAGCTCTAAATAATTTTAATTCTCTTTTTAAAAATTTTTCTAATGTTTATTTATTTTTGAGAGATAGAGAGCACGAGCAGGGGGAGGCAGAAAGAGAGGGAGACAGAGAATCCAAAGCAGGCTCCAGGCTCTGAGCTGTCAGCCCAGAATCTGATGTGGGGCTCGAATTCATGAGCCGTGAGATCTGACCTGAACCGAAGTGGGACGCTTGACTGACTGAGCTACCCAGGCGTCCCAAGAATAATTCTCTTCTACTCTTATATGTTTCACTTTGCAATTTTCCTTATGCCTTCCTAAATTAGATTCTCTTATTATTGGATTAAGTGAATTCCCTTAAACTATATATGTAATATATTTATTATTATATTACTTATATATTAAGAACATATTGTTACAGTTATGACACTTATTATTTACATACATTAGCAAAAGCCATTATATATTTATTTATTACACAATTTATATTTCAGGTATAATAGTGAAAGCCATATATCCATTTGTATTTTATATATATAATAGTAAAAGCTATTGTTATGCTTTTAAACATAACACAAAAGAGAGTTTAGTACTCTGCTTAGAGGAAATTTACTTGAGAGGGTAAAGTGATTCCAAAGTGATTCTACCTTTACACATCAATTATGTACTACTTTTTGTGTCTGCTATGCTTAAGTTTTATTTTAGTTTTGGGATACTATAACCTCACTCAACTTAAAATGGATTAATAATACAAAGATGACGGTGAAACATTGTGTAGTGATACAGCAGAATAACGTTATATGAGCCTGAGTGGCTTAGTGGGTTAAGCATCTGACTCTTGGTTTGGCTCAGGTCATGATCTCAGTTTGTGAGATCAAACCCCGAATTGGGCTCTGAGCCATGGGTGCAGAGCCTGGTTGGGATTCTCTGTCTCTTTCCCTCTGTCTTTGCTCCTCTCTCTCTCTCTCTCTCTCAAAATAAATAAACTTAAAAAAAAAAAAAGTATGATGTACAGAAGTTTTTGATCTGTACAGATACAAATCAGCAAGTATGACTCTTCACAGAGGTATGGAAAAATGATTGATTGTAATTTAATTGGTTCAGAAATCCCTTTGTCCTTAATTTCCACCATAGCCTCTGTTATCAGAGTCTATCAAATTAATGTAATAAGGTCATTAATACTTTAATTTTCATTTTTACACATAGTGGCAAATTTAATTATATATATTTATATATAAATAAAATATTTCCCCTGATTGTTTCAGGGTTTTTCAGTAAAAATCAAAATAGGCTAAACATAGAAAATCTTCAAGTGATGCCCTTATATAGAAAAGATAAATACTTGTAGTGTTATTACCAAGACATTTATAACGCCAAACACAATATAAATGCCAAAATGTGTGCTATGAGAGAAAGAACAATGTATGTTTGCTAACATTTCTTTCCCAAATGATACTATAAAACATTTTATAATATAAATGACACAGTATGAAGAGCAATTGCCATCATTTGGGTGGTAGGTATTTCCCATTAGAATTTAATAAATCCACTGTTGTGCAAAATATGAATCAATTCTTGTTATGTCTGTATGTCATATATAAGGGAAACTACTCTACAAAGTTTTTATTTATCATCGAAACCCATCCTAGAGGAAGAGGTGTTTTTTTTGTTTTTTTTTGTTTTTTTTTACTGTGTTAGGCATTATTTTGAGCTGTAGGTCAGTTCTCAAAAGAAATGCTTCAGGACCAGTGCTGACAGAGCATCAGCTGTGTGTGAGACAAGGTGAGACATTTCTGTGAAAATACAAGTTAGAACAAAACATAGTTCACACACTGATTATTCAAAGGCAACGCCTGGTGATCAACTGCATGCCTCATCTAATTCAGTGCTGAAGGCAATTTTTAACAGTTTTTATACAATCAAATCACCACCACCACAGGTTATATACACATAGTACTCTGTGTCAAACAAACAAAGAAAACATACTGAAGTACTAACAAAACATACGGAAGCACTATATCAAGAAAAAAATTATTAAGTTTTTACAAGCAAGGAGATTAGTTATTTGTTAATACAAGCTACTGTCATTTATTTGAGTTCAAGTGGTTTCTTCCAAAAACCCATCTCACTGATCGCTATTCAAGTAAGCTAAATATACTAGCTTATGGTAGATTTCTTTTGAGGAGAATCCATACCTACAGTTCAGTTGTGTGCATTTTGATTGCGATATGTCTATGTGTGGATACAAAGAACTATTGAGGGGTGCCTGGGTGGCTCGATCAGTTAAGTGTCTGACGTTGGCTCAGGTCATTATCTCACAGTCTGCGAGTTTGAGCTCTGTGTCTGATTCTGTGCTGACAGCTCAGAGCCTGAAGCCTGCTTCAGATTCTGCGTCTCCCTCTCTCTCTCTGCCCCTCCCCTGCTTGCACTCTGTCTCTATCTCTGTCTCTCTCTCGAAAATAAACATTAAAAAAATTAGGAAAAAAAAAGCTAACATAAATTATCTGGCCAGTGTTTTACAGTATGCAACACTAGTCCCTCATATTATAAGCAACCTGAAAATAAAGTGATATTAATGAAGAAGCTAAATGTTCCAGAAGACCAGTGTTAACTCTGACTTGAGAAAGTCTGAATAGCGATGAAGTTCATCTGTTCTAACCAAATCCAGTGTTTTATTTTCTGATCTACTACCATGTAATGTTATTCATATGTGGAATTTAAGAAACAAAACAAATCAACAAAGAAAAACAAACAAACAAACAAACTAAAAGACTCTTAAGTACAAAGAACAAACTGGCAGTTGCTAGAGGGGAGGTGTGTGGAAGGATGGGTAAAATAGATAAACAGGATTGAGTTCACTTATCCTGATGAGCACTGAGTAATGTATAGAATTGTTAAATCATTATTTTGTACACCTGAAACTAATATAACACTCAATGTTAATTATATTTCAATAAAAAATAATCTGACCTTCAGAAAATAGGGTTTTTCTAAGATCTTAACATATATTTAATATTCTGCATAAGAGATGAAGGTTAGTACAGCATGGGAGGTAAGGATACAGATTCTGAAGGAAAACTGTGTTGGTTTAAATTCCGAGTGCATTATTTACTAGCACTGTACTTGATGAAAGTTACTAAGCTAATCCATATTTTAATTGCATTTTTGTAAAATTAGAATCACATAGCAACAGTGTGATTATATTAGGGAAGTTGAAAAATTCTGTGAAGACATAAACAGATCTTAGTGGAATAGTCACTCAACTGAAATACATAAAATATTTGAATAAATACAAAGATATTCTATGCTATGGGAGGATATAATATTGTCATAATTTAAAATTTAAGTTATTCTCAAATTAATCCTCACATCCACATTCTATCTAAAATAAGAGAAAAACCCTACTATTTTTCTTTCTAAAATATATATAGAAGAATAAAGATCCTCTGGCCAACTGAGGAAAAAAATGGAAACTAGCTTAATAGATATATAAACACACACTGCAAAGCCATAGGGTACAAGGAAATCTTGAAAAACAAGAAGAAAAGTAGGAACTCCTACAGATAAAAATGGGGAACAATAGGGGCACCTGGGTGACTCTGACTGTTAAGCATCTAGCTCTTGATTTCAGCTCAGTTCACGATCTTATGGTCATGATCTCTTGGTCATGAGATCGAGCCCCATGTCTTCACTGTCACTGCAGAGCCTGCTTAGGATTCTCTCTCTCCCTTTTCCTCTCTTTCTCTTTTTCTCTCTCAAAAATAAATAAACTTAAAAAAATGGGAAGCAATATATGAACAAGCATATGAAAAGGTGCTCAAATTCACTTGTAACTAAGGAAATGCAAATTAAAACAATAATGGGTTCAATTTATCTCCAACAGAATGGTGAAATGTCAAATACTAGACAATGCCTCATGGTGATGGGAAATACAATAATGTGAACACTTATGTACCGAAGGTGGAATTGTAGACTACTTCAGGCTAGACAAATATACCCCATTACCCAGAAATCTTATTCTCATTTATATCTTGTTGGAAAATTCTTATTTAAGGACATATATGAGGATTCTCATTACAATGTTAATTTGTTAGCCAAGGATTAGAGACACTGTTGGATTTTATCACTGGAAGAATAGATAATTAAAGCATTATTAGTGTATGCAATGATACATAATGTCAGAAATATTAATACATTGAAAATATGTCAGAGCAAAAAGTGAAGAGTCAGAGAGAATGTTATGACATAGGTTTCCACATAAGCTAATATTACTGAGAAACTGGACATATATGGTGATGTATAACTGTATAAAGTTGGTAACTAGAAGGTAGATGGCATTTAACATCCAAAAATGGAAACCTGATAATAAAAATTATCTATGAGGTAAGATTATGATGGGAAATGTTAACATGGAAGAAGAAAAGATAAAAATAATTTACACAGCATGTTTTTTATAACCTGATTTCTCTGTATATGAATATACATCTATACATACACACATAAATACAAATATAGAGAAGAAATTTCTGCAAACTATATTTTCATGTGTTTCTAATTTAATTCTTCCTTGATTGGGCCTACATACATCTTTTATTTTTCCTTTAATTTTCATTCATGTCTTATCTACTAATAAACCATAAGGGTTACTAATTATGATTTTCAAATTAGTAGCAGCTTGGTTTTACAATACTAACATGCTGTTAGATAGTATCCATCAATGTCCATTGAGGTTTTAAACAAATTGTCAAGACACAATTGTTTGGTTTTCTAAGAACATACATTTAAATTCTTTTTTTTTCTCTTAACACTCTTCAGAATTCAACAAAAATTAAACACTCATTTAGCAAACATACTCAGAAACTCATGATACTCTATCAAATCTTCCCATCTTATCACAGAATTTATTTTTCCTTGATCTTGAACCACCCCCCACCTCCGCCCCCGCCAAATACCTTTGGAAATATGAAACAATAGGAACTTTTCAAAAACATCTAGACTGTTGAGTGTCTGACTGAAACCCTGGCTGTTGTTTGAGAGACAGGTAGCAAAGTAGTGCCTGGTTTATCCATATTAAGTTAAAGTTAAACAGAAAGATTCTTTCCTTATCATTTTAAATCCAACAAGGTATCTTGCTGGTAGTAAGTTGGGGAAAGAACACTGTACTCCTGTTGAATGCCCTTGATTGCAGCCAGCTTGCCGGATGCTATCTGGACAATCTGGAGATCCGGTGTATCTTGGCTGTCCCATGCTGACCCTGTCCTGGATGTACTAACCCATACACTGGATAAAGGGCCTTGGGGAACAATAGGCAACTCGATGCACACTTGATTTGTGGCTCAAAGACTTCAGAATTTTTACATGTAACACCAGTCCAAATTGCAGCATTAAGTATTTGTTAAAATTTAGCTGTTTTCTCCTTATCCCCATAGTTTACGAGAGATTTCCACCTCTTCACTCAAGTGACAACAGGGTTCAAAGTAGTCATATGTCTTTTCTTCCTAGTGAAAAGATTGCCATTTTCCAGAATTTAATTTATGTAGGATTTGTGGGGTTCTCAGACATCTAATTATTCTTAAAAACAAACACACAACAAAGCAACCAACTAAACAAACAGAAAACATCCCCAATACAACCAAAATTTATTCAGCTTTTTATGTCGTTGTTGTCATTGGGGTAAAACCCACTGTCTCCTGTAACTTCTAAATCTTCAATATTATATATGTCCAAGATAAAATACTAATGTTAATTCTCCATTAAAAGGAGGCAGACCCTAAATAATTTACATGGAGTAAATTATTACATGGAGTAATTACAATAATTACTTCTAATACAAAGTATTAGAAAATAAATAAGTGAAAAAATGTAGAAAACTAATAAGAATTAAAATATTAGAATTCCAAGTCAACCTTATACTTAAAGAAAATAAATTACTGCACCAAAAATCCCCTTTTTATGTATATTACATCCCTCACAAATTCCAGAAATAGAATATTAGAAATAAATGCATAAAAGCTACAGGTAAATACAGTTAGTGAAATCTAAATGATTCTGATCTTTTTATGTTTCTGAAGATTATATTTAAAATGAATGCAAATTCATTTTTCATCAGAATAAAACAAACATTTAAGCATATGAATTGTAAGGTGGTTTTTTTTGGTCTAAAGAAAAATATCAATTTCTTAATATCACATCAATTACAAATTGAGACCTCTGCAAATAAAATATTTATTCTCAATTCATTTTATTTATTTCTTTAATTTTATTTAGTTTGAGAGACAGAGAGTGAGCGAGGGGCAGAAGAGAGCAAGAGAGAGAGAATCCCAAGCAGGCTCCACACTACCAGTGCAGTGCCTGATGGGGGGGCTCAAACCCATGAAACCAGGAGATCATGATCTGAGCTGACACTAAGAGTTGGAAGCTTACAACTGAGCCACCTAGGCGCCCCCTACTATCAATTAATTTTAGAGTTTTAATTTTCACTTGACAGTATTAGATATTTTTACTCATTGATATGGCACTGGCATATTTTACTTTACTGATATGGGAAAGTACTTTTGGTTAGATGCTGCAGAAAATATTTACCTTTGTTTCACTCTAATATTAAAATTATTTTGGGGGGGCGCCTGGATGGGATGGCTCAGTCAGTTGAGCATCCAAGTCTTGGTTTCAGCTCAAGTCATGGTCTCATGGTTTCATGGGTTCAAAGACCCACTCCCACCGTGTTTCTCTCTCTCAGAATAAATAAGTAAACATTAAATAAATAAATAAATAAACAAATAAATAAATAAAATGGCAAAGGATATGAAGATATGCAAATAGCCTAAAAACGCTTAAGAAATGCTCAGTTTACTTAGCCATCTGTGGATTGCAAATCAAAACCAAAAGGAGATACCATTTCATTCTCATTAGGAGAGCCATAATAAAAATGCAGATTAATTGCCAAGTGTTGGTAAAGATGTGAGAAAATTGGAACCCTAAAACAATGCAGATGGAAATGTAAAAAGGTGCAGTCCCTTTGGAAGACAGTGGCATTTCTTTAAAAGGTTAAAACAGAGTTACTGTTTGACCCAGCAATTTCACTTCTAAATATATACTGTACAGAAATGACAGCATGTGTCCACACATGAACTTGTACACAAATATTCATAGCAGCATCATTCATACAAGCCAAAAGTGGGGAAAAAACCCCAAATGTCCATCAAGAGAGGAATGCATAAATAAATGTGGCATATTCAGGGAATAGAATATTGTTTAACCATAGAAGGAATGAAGTACTGATACATTCTACAACATGGAGAAATCTCAAGAATACTATGCTAAGTTGAAAAAAGGCAATCACAAAGGACTACATATCATAGGATTCAATTTACGTGAATGTTCAGAATAGGTAAATCTACAGGGACAGTAGGGAAATTTATGCTTTTCTAAGACTGGTGGGAGAAAGTTGGAGGAAGAGGGGATGACCGCTCAAGGGTGCCAAGTTTCTAGTGAAGGTGATGAAAATGTTCTAAATCAATTGTAGTACGGGGCACCTGGGTGGCTCATTCGGTTAAGCATCTGACTTCAACTCAGGTCATGATGTCAGAGTTCATGGGTTTAAGTCCCACATCGGGCTCTGTGCTAAGAGCAGCTTGGAGCCTGGAGCCTGTTTCAGATTCTATCTCCCTCTCTCTCTGCCCCTCCTCCTCTCTCTCTCTCTCTCTCAAAAATAAATAAACATTTTAAAAAATTAAAAATAAATATAAATAAATCGATTGTAGAAAATGGTTGCCTAACTCTGTAAATATTCTTTCTTAAATCTTCCTAACTGACATCTAGATGAAACATTATGCTCACATCTAGGTAATACAAATAGATATATAGGTGATAGTAATATAGCTAATATATTGCACTTACTGGATTTCATGCACACTTTTGTGCCTATAAATTATACACTTTAAATCAGTAATATCAATTTATTAGCTCACATTTCTGTAAGGGAAGTTCCAAGTAGGTTTGACTGGGTTATCTGCTTGGGTCTCAAAAGGTCAAAATCAAATTTTCATGTAGGTGAGGCTCCTCTTTGGAAACACTGGAGAAGAATCTGTTTCAGGTTCCTTCAAGCTGTTGAAAGAATTCAGCCTGCCTGGTGTGACCACAGGATTGAGGTTACTGTTTCCTTCCTAGCTTTCCATTAAGCATTGTTCTCAGCTTGTAAAAAAAAGTTGCTCTCAGATTGCTGCAAATGGCCCTCTCCACCTGCAAAGCCAGTAATGGCCCGGGAATCCTTCTCATGCCTTAAATCTGTCAGCCTTTCCATTCTGCCACCAGCCTGAGAAAACCTTCTGCTTTTAACAGGCACATACAATTAGATTAGGTAACATATTGAAGGAGTAACACTTTGTCATAATCTCAGTTCTATCCATACTCAATGCGGGAGTGATTATAAAATGTCAAATGTCACTAGAGGGGTCATTTTTAAGGTCTACGTTGAGGGACAGGCAGAGACAGAGACTGAGACAGAGTGGGAGCTGGGGTTTGAGGTAGCGGTAGAAAGAGAGGGAAAAGGTAAAAACAACCCAGAATATATTATAGTTTATATAATATTATATATGTATATAATATATATTATGTATAATATATTATATTTCTGGATAACTAGGGATCCAAAGATTCTTGACATTAGTATATTTTCTTTCCAAATTGAGTCTATTCATTTTTTATATTGATTAAATTATTTCTTTTAAAATTGAAATTGTCCACATTATCTTCTAAAATTAGGTCTAATTATGTCAAATACTAAAATCTGACATTTAGTAAATGAAACTTTTAATTAAATGAAATTTAACACCTAAAAGATAAGGGGTGTCTGGGTGGCTTAGTTGGTTAAGCATCCAACTCTCAACTTCCACTCAAGTCATGATCCCAGGATGGTGGGATCAAGCCCCACATTGGGCTCTGTTGAGTATGGAGTCTGATTGAGATTATCTCTATTTCTCCCCCACTCCCTCACACAAGCTCCTTCTTTTCTCTCAAAACAAGAAAAATAAAAAATAAATAAAACCTAAAAGATGAAATTTTGCAATCTTGTAATTAGAGTTCCTCTATTCTCAATCAAGGAAACAAATAATGTTACTCTTTTTCTGATAAACTTGTGAATATCTTTTTGTCATGTCTTTTATTAAATTTTTTCATTTAATTTTATAAATTTCATCTGATGTCATGTCATTTCATTTTTTAAAATTATTATCTATACTAGTTAACACTTGCTACAACAATGCTTTGTGATATACCACTCCAAAACTCAATTTCTTAAAATGACTGTCCACCAGTCTCACATCTGTTGATCAACATCAGTCTGTTGATGGGTGTGGCTGACTAGACACTGGGTTCACATTGGGTTCAGATCTGCTCTGCACGTATCACCTGTACCAGCGGTTACCTAGACCCTGAGTCCTGCCTTTCATGTGTGTTGTCCTCAGCACAGGCTGATGGGCAGTGACTATTCAGGGAATATCTTTCCCCTGACAGGGAATTGGAGCACAAAAGAATGTGCCTCTGCTCATGTTACATCTGCTACCAATGCACTGGATAATTTAATTCACTTGGTCCAGTCCTAGAAGTTAACGATCTCGGTGGTGCATTCTGGCTATCATGGGTTCCCAGCAATGGTGTGAGCGTATGAAACTATTGCAAGTGAAGGGAGAATGAGAACAATAATTTAATCAGACTACCATTAACTCTTTCAACAAATTATCCAGTACTTGAAGTTAGAATTAATGTTTTCCTTGCCTTATCTCTCTAGCATGGGTGCCTTTTCATTCTTCATGGTATCTTTTCTACTTTCATCAGATTTCTGCGTGTGGTAGGTTCTCAGGCTACTTTGCTACCAACCAATTTTAAACATGCTGCATTTATGCTTCATTAATTTATACTACCAAAAATAGTTGAATGTGTTTTTTTAGGACAATCACACTTTAATAGCAGATCAACTTTGATTCCAAAAGAAAAATAACACTTTATGGTCAGATATCTTAATTAATATTAAGGCAGGTCTATAATCTTGTTGCAATATGGTGTCATTCAAGCTTTTCTGTTTATTTTACTTGAATGTAGTTTTGAGCCTTGGTCAATAAGTATATTGGTAATCTTACAATAGATTCTTACATTTTCTATTTCACGGAGTGCAAAATTCTATCGATTTTTTGGAGACTAAGACTTATCAAACACCTCTGCTTTCAGACATAATAGATATGAGGAAATTTATGACATATTATTGCCTTAATTTGAACAAAACATGTTGCTTTTTAAGGCCATCTTATTAGCTTTACTCTATCCCTTGCTTTCAATCCTAAATATGGCCATTTCATACTAGTTTCTTTCTCAAGGTTTCCTCAGGTTGGACATCAAAACTGACATTCCCTGGTCTCCATGAATGGATTTATGTTGAGCCCTGTGTTTTACATATATTTATCTCCAAAGGACTCTAAGATCTTTTTGCACAGTCAGTAGCTTGTTACCGGACATTTCTGTAATAGACTTGTGTAAATCTTCCATAATACCAGATCTTTACAGGATTTAAAAAAATAATTATCCATATAATCATAATATGTTATTGCAATAAGATTTTAAAATCCAAATAACATTCATGAAATGGATATTGTCAGGGTAAAGGACTAAAATATAGAGTTACAGAAATGAAAAACATCTGTCCTTGAGGAGAGTTTGGCTAGAATTAAGTTTAAGTCTCTCATTACTTACAATGCTACATCTACAATGTAATTCTACAGAGGATTAAGTCTTACTTGTTTTCATTTTATTGTACCTGCTATGTGACCTTAGGAAAATGATTTAACCAATTTGAATATTAGTTTCATTATCTGTAAGTCAAAGTTACAGTGAGGATTATTCTGAAAATATATGCAAACTTATTGAGCACATTATATGTATTCATGAGAGCATTTTGATATTGTCATTTAAATTGGATACTTTAAATTTTATTTTGCATCTTTATATAGTGCATATAAAAATTTAAAAATAATGCATTATGGAAAACAATGCATAAAATTAAATGTGTTTATCTAGTGAGACCAGGAAAATAATATTATGACACAAAGGTACTTTTTAGTCCCTTAACTTACAATAGGCAATAGATTAAAGCTAAAATGTTATCATCCCTGATAATACTAAAGAGGAATGAAGTTTAGGAAATGTGACAAGAAAACAAATCAGCAAATAAACAACAAAAGAAATAAGAAATGTGTAATTCATGTCTACCAGCTTCTCGTATTATTTTGTACTGACTTTGTTGTTATTCTCTATCTGAATAAATGTGTACCCTAATAAATACCCTCTTTATTGCTTATATACAGTGACCTTCACAAAGTAAAAATAAATTTGAAGTGTTTTTAATAAATTAATGGGGTCATAAGAGTTAGCCATGGTGCAAATATTTTATTATAAAAGCAAATGATTCATATTAGAGTGTGGCATTAAATTATTATAATATTTTATAAAAAGGATAGTATAAAATATAATCACTGTCTCAAGCTATTAACAAATTTTCATTATTATTCTTTATTCAGTCTCCTACTCTCATGATTCTTGGACTTAAAAAGCTTTCATTCCAAATCCAAATACAAAGGAGAAAAGAATCACAGCAGCAAACCAAAAGCAGTTTCTTTTTTACTTACTTATGCCATTCTTCAAGGTGAATAGGTAGGATAATGTGAAGTGAGCATTTTTATTAAGAAGACCAGATAATGATTTAGTTGGAAAAGAAAAAAAAAAACAGGCTGATCTTTTAGTCACGAAAGCAAGTGACAGATATCATAGTTTTGTCATTAGCTCTCATATACAGCAGGGATATGCATTCGTCACACTGTTTTTACTGTATGCCAAAGGCCAGTAAAATGAGGTTTTTTTTTCTTATTGTCCATGCTTTTTTTTTCCTCTTTACACTTCATCAGATGATTATCACTCATTAAAGTAGAACTATCATGCTTTCTCTCTGTATTTGTGCTTGACAAAAATTTGTTAAAATACCTGTGAAAAAAGAAAGCTAATATTACATAATATTTTCATTTAAGTTTATTGGAATGATTGTAGACATCATGAAAGTCTGAGTAAAGTTGTATAACTTGTTAAAGTCACATGGCAAAGCTGTGCCTACAACCTAGGACATCAATTCTTGATTCCCAAACAGACCTCCATGCCACAAAAATATAACAAACAAATCCAACTAATACTATGTATTCTGTTTATCATGAGAAATATATTTCTAGATAAAAGATACCTTGAGAGTTTTATTCATTTATTCAACAACCTACTATTTAACAGACTGTAATTGATGTTGAGATACAGAAATGAATAGTATGGACAACTTCTTTCTTTCATAAAGCTTATACCTCAGTGTGAGAAAAACAAAATATAGAATAAACAAATAATTACATATGATATATTTAGATATTGATAACTCCAATGGAGGAAAATGTAACTTGGTACAATGGAGAGTTACGGAAGAAGGTACTTGAAGGATATCAGTTGGAGAACCCAGTAATTTAATAATATTTGAGATTAGACATAAATGGTAATATTAGGAAAATTAAATATGATAATTTGCAAAAGGAGAATCACAGACAAAATGAAAAACTACTGAATACATATGGCTATGGTGCCTATGAACCTGCTGATACACTTGACATTGTGGTGAAGTAAAACGAAGAATGAAGAATGATTCTGTATTTTTCATTTGAGCACAAGACTAGCACTGTGGTATGTAGAAAACAAAGGCAGGAATAATTTGGAGGGGCAGAGTGCTGTGTTGGTAGCTTTGGTCTGAATTTACTAAGTTTAATATATCTCGGCAAATGGATATATTAGGTTGGCAGTTGGGTGAGGAATATAAGCATAGAGATATTTTTCTAAAGATGGAGAGATGGGTTGAGATCACTTGAAAAGATTAGAGTTCATGATTAAATCTGACTTACTCTACCACTTAGTGGTAGTGGAGAAAACTCAGAAAAAAAGTTCGAAAAGGAGTACCTAGTAAGGAAAGGGACAAGATTATGTCTTAAAAGAGAAGACACTGCTCAGAAGAACTAATCTGTCAGCTGTGTTAAATTCTACTGTAAAGTCCCACATGACCGAATATTAGAATTTACGCTGGAAATATGGGGGTCTTTGGTAGCCATGGTAATCCTGATAAAATACAGTTGGTGGTGAAATTATGGGAATAAGTTCAATTGGAGACTAAATACAGCAAAGCTTTGTGGTGAATATTAGTAAAAGTAGTTGTAGAAAATCTTGACTTCACCATAGGGTAGAGGAAATTTTCTTCTTTTTTAAAAGGAAAATGCTAGATTGTGATTTTATAATAGTAAAACTGATCCAGAAGAGACAGGAAAGAGATTGTGCATAGACAGGAAAGTTGCAGAAGTGAAATGACTAGGAATAAGAAGAAGAAGATGTATCTGAATTACAAGAAAAACGATTATGCCAAAAGGGGCGCAGTGCAAACTACAAGACTCAGCAAATCAAAGAACATGATTAAATTCAGGTAATGATATATTATTAATAGTAAAAAGATGTGAAAGATCCTATGTAATTAATCCTATTTTTTTCAACTTGTTCATTCAGTCAGTAGTTCAAGAAATATATTTTGAAGTAAGCTGTGGAGAGAAATAAGTAAAAAATTCATATCTTGTAGTCTATATTCTAATAGGAGGAGATATGCAATAAAAGTCATATTTAGGGGCACGTGGGTGGCTCAGTTGGTTAAGCGTCTGACTTCAGCTCAGGTTATGATCTCACCGTCCATGAGCTCGAGCCCCGCATCTGGCCCTGTGCTGACACCTCAGAGTCTGGAGCCTGCTTCAGATTCTGTGTCTCCCTCTGTCTCTCTGCCCCTCCCCCACTCACGCTCTATCTCTGTCTCAAAAATAAATAAACATTAAAAAAAATTTTAAGTAATATTTAGTACTGCACGAGCTTGTGATAAATGTAATAAAGAAAAATAAAGTTCAGTTAAGAGGACAGTAATGGAACTACTGTTTAATATATGATAGTCAGAGGAAGCCTCTCAGGGGGAGACGACACTCAAACACTAACGAGAGAAATGAGAAAACATGCCATTAAGTTTATCTGGGGGACAGCAGTTAAGGAGGGAAAGCAACACGTAGACGGACAATGAGGTGCCTTAGTAGGTTTAAAGAAGAGCAAAGAGGCTGTTGTGGCTGCAGTGCAGGTAGAGTGGAAAACATTGGTGAGAAATGAGATCAGAAGGGTGGCAAGCAGGAAGTTCATTCAGTTTTATAGGTCATGCCAGGAAATGTAGATTTTAGTGAAAATGAAATGGGGAACCAGGAAATCTTTGAACTAGAGAAACAATTTAAAGAACCCAAAGCAGGTGATTAATCAGAGAAAATGAAAAGTGAAGGGAGTTATAAATCCAATGTCTATGTAGAGCAATTTGTGTTTGACAGGGGGAAGGCCACCTAATCAGGTCATCCAGAATTTAGGGAAGGAAGGATGAATTTAGGCATCTGTAAATTTGTAGGCTTTGAAGAGTGGCTATATATCCCAGTTTCACCCTGTTTTCCTAATGTGATTATTAATAATGCCTCTTTTCACTTCTAAAAGCATCTAGGTTTGTAAAATTAATTATATTAATTAACTCCCAAAATTAGGAGTGAAGGCAGAAGTGCACTAATACCTGCAAATGATTGTTATGAATCAGGACTCAAAAAAATGGTAATAGTAATATGAATTGGGGTGTGTGTGTGTGTGTGTGTGTGTGTGCAACATATTGTGTAAAAAGAGATATCTATGGTAAAATTTTGGAATAGCTTTGTAGTAATGGACAGATATATGTGTGAATGTGTTTGCATCCGTACGTAATTGTAAAACTCTTAAACTCAACATATGATTATAATTAACTATAACCAAATATATAGCTTTTATATTTTACAGCTAACATTTTTAGGGCAATCTCACTTAAAAATTATGGTAGTAAGTTCCTTCCTAGGTGGTCACTTTTGTGCAATTCTAATATATATATATTTTATATATATGTCCTGAAGACATGAATGAAGATTTCACTTTTTATCACCAATAGGTAGATACATAGTTCTAAAATTGTGCATGTATATTCTGAAATTGTAACTGGAGCCCTCATACATGAGTACATGAAGTATAAAAGCTTAAATTTCTTCAATTATTAATTTAGGAAGCTTCTTGATATTTTGACTTGTTTATCTCCTCTACTAATTATAGTTAATATTAACTGCAACATTCAAATAAATC
Source organism: Neofelis nebulosa (assembly GCF_028018385.1). Classification (NCBI taxonomy): domain Eukaryota; kingdom Metazoa; phylum Chordata; class Mammalia; order Carnivora; family Felidae; genus Neofelis; species Neofelis nebulosa. The sequence continues at coordinate 182,230,611 of NC_080782.1, forward strand.
AACAAAGAGATTAAGCGCTCCCATTTATTTAAATTGGTAATTTTACGTATCAACACTGTGTGTATGTGATTGTGCTTAAAAGTACTTTAGGAAGGAAGAGTAAATATGAAATGATATTTAATAGAATTCTATTGGGTAGACGAGTTTAGATTTATTACTACATTCTTCAGTTGTATATTGTTGGCATCTGCTGGTACATATATAATTAATTTTGTGATCATAGTGAAGAAGCTGGAGGGGAACAATCTGCAAACTCAACTTTGCTGTAAAGTATAACTTATAAATATCAAAGACAGAAGTTAAACTCAAATGAAGTATAAATAAGCCTTTTCCATAATTGACTACATAATAAGGCTATATTTTTGAGGCAACATCTCTTAAAAATAGTTACATTTTTTATGTGTGTGTTTGCCTAAAGCTACAACATTTCAAAATGCTCAGAATCATAAGAGAGATTCTTAATCAAATAGGGAAAGACAAGTGATATATAAAAGCAAAACACTTTTAAGAGAATATCTCTTTTGGAAGGAAATTAAATTTGGTGTGAGAATAGCAAAGGGAGAGATGGGTCTGGAAAATATATTGAAAACATTCATCATAATTATTATACAGGATTGGATATAAATGCACTTCTTATGTTAATATTAAATTAAAGGATATGTCCTATTTGAATATTGGAAAATAATTTTAAAAACAGATAAAAGTTCAGTAGGATATACTTCTAAAATTTCTGTTTAAGTAATTTATTATCTTCATAAATAACTCATCAAATGTCTCTTATGTTCAAACATGCTGGGATTTACGGCACTTTTTCTATAATTCAGCACAAAAGAGAATTTCTAAATTATAGGACCATAGAAGGGAAAAACATGGCACTGATGCCTGTATTAACACTGATAACTAAATAGATTTCATTTTTGTAATGACTATATTCAAATAAGGCAGAAACAAAATCTCCATGTCATCAAACTAGATTCAATTCCTTTCTCTGCAATTTCCTTCTATGAGAAATATGGGAAGCTTCTTAACCTCTAATCTTGTCATTACAATGAAAGAATGTCCTCCACTTGAAAACCTGATTTGGAGGTTGTATGATGTGGTTTGGGGAGATATATAGACCTTGCTCCGGTTCTTTTGATACTAGGTATATATATCACATTGAAATAGAGTTCATCACTAAGAAAATTATGTAGGGGGCCAAACACTCCTGAAACGGTAGAATAAGAATTTTAAATCTACTCCTCTGTTGGGGTGTCTGGGTGACTCAGTTGGTTAAGCATCTGACTTTGGCTCAGGTCATGATCTCATGGTTCATGAGTTAGAGCCCCACATCGGGCTGTCTGCTCTCAGCACAGAGCCCACTTTGGATCCTCTGTACCCCTCTCTCTCTGCTCCTCCCCCACCCCACCCTCTCTCTCTCAAAAATAAACATTAAAAAAAATCTATTCCTCTGTAAGACAGGCAAATTGTCTAAATTGACTTTAAAAAAAATTTTTTTAACATTTATTTTTGAGAGACAGAGTAAGACAGCATGAGTGGGGGAGAGGCAGAGACGGGGTGGGGGGTGGGAGGTGGGAAGGGACACAGAATCCAAAGCAGGCTCCAGGCTCTGAACTGTCAGCACAGAGCCGGACACAGGGCTCAAACTCATGGACCACAAGATCATGACCTGAGCCCAAGTGGGCTGCCCAGCCAACTGAGCGACCCAGGCACCCCTAAATTGACTTTTTCATGACTCTCTGGAGATTGAGCAAAAGTTTGCAACAATTTGATGAGCATTTACTCAAGGAAAAAAAAATCTGAATTTTTTCATGAGCATTGAGCTTTGTGGCTTTTTAACTTGTCTATTCCCACCCTCCTCTTTCCAGCCCAGGGTACCACTGAAAATCAGCGGCTGTGAAAATAGTAACTGTGAAAACCCACAACCAAGAAGAAACTGAGGGAGGAGGTGTGCAGAGTAGCTTTGGAGCTCTCTCATAAGCCACATAACAGAGTTATGTCAATAGTTGATCTGTGTGGCAGTTTGCTGTTCTTGGACCTAAAACAAGTCTTGCTCAATGAGAAAAACCCCATTCCCCAGATATTTGTCAAAGAAATTGGTGGCAATCATTTAACATCCATTTACCTAAGCCTGTGATACCACTAGAAACAAACCCATTTACCTAAGCCTATGATACCAGTAGAAACAAAGTCTAGCCAAATTTAGAAGGAAAATATGGGAAATGACACAAACACACAGACAGTGTTTAAAAGCTCTGACATATTTCTTGGGATCTAAAAGACATGTGCATGTGCAAGAGTGTGCAAATATCCAAGGAAGACCTAGAAAGCCCTACTTTTATACATTTGGCTGACCTTATGGCTCTCTGTACGCAGAGAGTGAAGACTAAGACATACATTTAAGGGCTAAAGCATTAAAAGTATTTCCAAAATACACACAAAGCTACTTAGCAAAGGATGGAAAACTCATTGCTTAGAGACTTTGAGAGAGGTCTCTGTCCAACCATTAGAAGACCACCATCCTAAGGATCCTAAGGGAACAGAGACTTCAGTGGTTCACACAACAAATAATGCATAGTTTAGAGACTTAGTCCAGGAAAATCTGTACATGGCTACAAAAACAACAAATTTTAGTGTGACAAGGACAGGTTCCCAGACCTGTCATATTTTATTACTTAAAATGTCCAGCTTTCAACTAAATTGTGTAAAACATGTAAACAAAATATGGTCTACAGACAAAGAGGGGGAATAGTCATAGAAGCTCCCACTGTGAGGAAGGCCAAAAGTTGGAACTATGAGATAAAGCTTTAAATGTGATTAATATTTTCAAAGAACTAAAAGAAACCATGTGTAAAGTCCTGAGGGAATATATGAGAATAATATCACACTAAATAATGAATAACAATAAAGAGATAGAAAATGGTAAAAAGAACCAGATAAAAGTTCTGGAGTTGATAAATATAACAGCTATAATAAAAAGTTTACTAGTGGGGCATCAGAGAAATTTAAGATAGCAGAAGAAGGAATCAGCACGCTTAAAGATAGTTCTATTGAGATTTACCAGTCTAAGTACTAGAAAGAAAGAATGAAGAAAATGCCAATTTGCCAATGGCATACTAACATAATGGATCCCCAGGAAGAAAGGAGAGTGAGAAAGGGACAGATATTTGAAGTAATATTGGCCAAAAAATCCCATATTTTGATGAAAAGCATTGATCCACACATTTCTAAGTCTCAACGACTGTCAACATAGTATAAACTTAAAGATATCCATACTTAAACCCATTCTTGTTCAAACTTCTCAAAGCTATAAACAAAGAGAAAGTCTCAAAATTAACAACAAAAGATATTTATTACTTACAATTAATGACCAATTAGATTAACAGGTAACTTCACATCAAGACAGAGGTCAGATGTCAGTGAGATGACATATTCAAAATATTGAAAAGCAAAAAAAGAGAGACTATCAAATAGGAGTTTTCTATCCAGAAAAATTATAATAGGAGGGGTGCCTGGGTGGCTCAATTGGTTAAACATCTGACTCTTGATTTCAGCTCAGGTCAGGATCTCATGGTTTTTGAGTTGAAACCCCGCATCAGGCTCTGCACTGACAATGTAGAGCCTGCATGGGATTCTCTCTCTGCCCCTCCCCTGCTTGTACTTGATCTCTCTCAAAATGAAAAAAAAAAAAAAAAAAAAAAAAAAAAAGCCAAGCCAAGCAAAAAAATACTACTAGGAGTACTTTAAGCCCAATAATGTTTTTACAACTGAACTCAGTTCTGTGTGAAACACAGAACTCAGGAAATTGCTGTATTTATGGTTATAATTTTTTATAGCAAAAGGGTAAAAATTGAACCAGCAAAAGTGAGAGACACATAGGGTGAGGTCTGGGATGGTTTCAAACATGAAGCTTCTGATATTCACTCCCCAATGGTGCAAGAATGTTATCACCCTTCCAGCACATTGACATATAAAATTATGCACGGAATATTGCCAATCAGGGAACCTTTTCCAAGTATGGTGTCCAGAGTTTTTTTATTGTGATTTCATTACATAACCATGAGTGATAGAATCATTGATCACATGACCAAACTCATCCTCAGCTCCACCCAGCCCCTGAAGGTTGGTCTGATATCATATGACTCCAACTGGTATCCACATGACTTTTAATCATCTAGTTGGTCTTTCTTGTGGCCAGCCCCCATCCTGAGTCACCTTGAAAGTATAAATAATCAGGGCTTACCATGAATAATAAAGACATTCTTATAACTTGGGAAATACTGTGGATTTAAAAGCTGTCTCAGAATCCAGCCACAAAGGTCAGCCAAATTGTTTATTATACAGTAGGTAATATGACAATTCAGTGGGAAAGGAGGTCCTTAAAATTTTTTTTTTTCAACAAACAATATTGGAACAAATGGATGTCTACATGCAGAAGAGTGAAGGTAGACACTTTGATTCCCACCATACACAAAAATTACTCAAAATGGATCATAGGCCTATATATAAGAATTAACACTATGGACATCTGAGAGGAAAACATAAAAGTAAATTTTTATGACTTTGGATTAGACAAGGGTTTCTTAGATATAACACCAAAACCACAAGTGACAAAAGAAAAACAGATAAATTGGATTTTATTAAATTTCAAAATTTTTTCATCATGGGACACCATCACAAAAGTGAAACACCAATCCACAGAATGGGAGAAATATTTATAAATAATGTATCTGATAAGGGACTTGTATCCAGACTCTATAAGAATTCACAATTCAATAGCAAGAAGAAAGACAAATAATTCAACTAAACAATAGACAAAGAATCTAATAGACATTTTTCCAAAGAAAATATGCAAAGGCAAGATAAGCTCAGTTGTAAATCCAAACCACAGTGAGATACCAATTCACACCCACTAGCAAGGCTATAATGAAAACAAAGAGAAAATGGCTAGTGTTAGTGATAAGGACAATAGGGATTAAGTGCTCATTCCTACAGGGCTCTTTGGGGGGATAATGAAATTTTTCTAAAGTTAGATCTTGCTAATGGTTGGACAACTCTGTTACTATACTAAAACTATTGAATTCTTTGCTTTAATGGAGTAATTTTAGTATGAGTTATCTCACAAAGCTATTATTAAAGCTTTTACCAAATATATATTTATATATAACATATGTTATCATATAATTTATACATAAGATATCCACATATGAAATATAAAAATATATAAACAAATACACACACATATAAATACATGCATGTGTATAAGTATATACATACAAATGAACTAAATTGGTATTGAGTTTAGTATGTTAAACAGTTTAAACTCCAACTCACGTCAATAAACTAACAGATAAGAAGTCATTAACATGCATAATCCTATTTTAAACTGGTATATCTGGCCATCCTTCATGAAAACAATGTAGCCTCATTAAAGAGTAGGAAAAATGGGAGGTTTTGTTGACATTCAAAATGTCCTGGAACCTGTCATGTTGTTTTTGATTCAGTGCTTTTGCCAAATTCTTGGATCTTATTGTCTGTGCTGTCTTTTCCCATTGCATTAAATGTAGCCTTTCATCATTGCCTGTTACTTAACAGTAAAAATCTCTTCTTCAACAAACACAGGCTTCTTTGTATTATTTGAGTTGAGACTGTTTTTCTGCTTTGTTTTAACGTTCCACCAGAACTGACCCAGAGAGCTTTTACAGGATAAAACTAATTTGTTTGTTGGATTGACTTCATTGTTTTGTTAAATCTCAATACAATGAAGAACCTGATGCTGGGGAAAAATGTTCTGTGTTTTTGCTGTTGTTGTTTTTACTTAAGTATTTTTGAGCTATAGAATGAATGCACTATGTAAGCTAGAGACAAGTTCATTTTCAGGTCTTTATAATATATACAGACAAGACAAGTGTTCTATGATTGAGTTAGAAGTACTGGCTACTTATACTCCACTCAGGAATTTGTGTATTTGTGAAATGGGTCCATATAAAAACGACATGTCCTTGAATAAAACATCAAAATCACAAAAGTTTAGCGAATGAGAAACACTGAATTCAGTGGCCACATTAAAAATAAAATAATAGCATTGGAGTCCTTACTAGGACTTTACTATCTATGTTTAGGCTTTTAAGGCTAGAATGTTGAGGATCAGGAGAAACGTTTAAAGCAAAGTCATTTTCATCTTCAGCCCCACACACCCCCTGAAGCTTGGTCTGATAGCACATGACTCCAACTGGTGTCTGTGGTTTGTGCACAAAGTATCTGACAAACTGAAGATTATTATGAAGTGTAGTTGAATGAGAACATTAAGCAATAAAAAACTGACTTACATATAACAATTAAATATTTGCTACAAAGTCCTCTTAAGCAGGATGGGTAATGTTGCAGATATAAGTATTATACATAGAACATACTAGCTGGCAAGTTGAGGGAGATGATATTACAAAACATTTACATTCATAAAGGCAAAGAGAAAGAAAAACTAGCTAAGGACCTTACAGAAAGGCCATGTGGGGAAGAAGTTTTGACAACAAATAAACTATACATGTTTTGTCCTTGGCTACTGTGTTTGTGCAAGCCTCCCCTTGTTAGTGATATTACAATGGAAGAAAAAAACAAACAAACAAACATATAATTAGAGGGCAAATAGGGGTTCAGCTATCGTCCTAATGGTCCAAGTAAAATCTTACCAACTTACAATTCAATGAACAAAATATGTATGTTTCCCTAAATATTGCCCGAAGGTAGACACAGCCAATTTTTTTGGTGATCCTTTTGGACAGAAATTATGTCATTTCTAATTTTGTTTTTATATGATTAGGTACCAGTGACTCTGAAGATCTTTTCATTGTAGGAACATATCCAATTTCATGCTGCTTATTGATGCATTTTGTGTGTTTTGTGCCCCCTTATTGTTGCAGAAGAGATCTGTGTATATGAATTACCTCCATATTTGGTAGTGTAACTGTTTTTGCTTTGTTTTGGAGGTATGGAATTAAGTCTACTGATAATGCTGAAATATTACCATCTCATCTTTAAGCTTTCGTATCAAAAATACCATCTCATACAAGACATGAATGTGCATCTATTTATTTTCTACTTAAAAGTAATTACACAGCAAGCACATATTTACTCCAAATTATAAGTTCTAAATGCTTTTGATTAACCTACACTTAAGTTAGGGACAAAAGTAATGTAATATGAATGTAAAGAGAGAGTAATAACCTATATATCAATTACTTGCTAGCAATTTAAATGCACACATATAAATATGTATATGTTTCATCCTGAGAAACTCTGTTTTTAGCTATAATTCCATATTTGAGTGAGGCAATTACCTTTATGATGAAAACTGGAGTCCATTTATTTTGTCTAGTTAAGTCAAATATATAAAAATATTTTTATCAGCATATTTTATATAAATAAGTGTAAAGAAAAAATGAGAAACAGGAGATACAAAACTATTTTAATACCACTTCAAGATATTTAATATGTATTTGACCTCTAATAACAAAGGATTTTCACAAATTCAAGCTATTTGTCAAAATATTTATTATTTTATTTTATTACTTTTTAAAATTTTTTATTATTATTTTGAGAGAGTGAGAGTGCAGGCACGCGCGAGCAGAAGAGTGGCAGGGAGAGAGAGAGAGAGAGAGAGAGAGAGAGAGAGAGAGAGAGAGAGAGAGAGAGAGAGAGAGAGAATCCCAAGCAGGTTCTGTGCTGCTAGTGCAAAGCCCTACCCGAGCTGGATTTCGTGACCCTGAGATCATGACCTGAGCCAAAATGAAGAGTTGGATGTTTAACCAATTGAGCCACCCAGGCATCCCATAAACATTTATTATTTTAAAAGGCCTCTAATACAGTACAAATATGTGTGCAAATAACAAACTATTGTATTTACGTAAAAAAGCCAGATGATTGTGCAACCTCACTTTGTTAGTTTTATTCTATATGTCACTGTTCTCAAATATAGACTACAACAGTTAGATGATCTGTTGTGGAATATAAACTGCCCATGTTCAAATCAGGTCCATCCACATTTAGTAACCTTTGGCATGCATATATCAATTAATATCTTAGAGTGTCAACTGCCTTATCTAAAATTTGTGTATAATAGAGGTGCCTGGGTGGCTAAGTCTGTTGAGTGTCTGACTTCATTTCGGCTCAGGTTGTGGTTCCAGGGTTGTGGGATCGAGCCCTGCATCAGGCTCAGTGCTGAGCATGGAGCCTGCTTAAGATTTTCTTTCTTTCTCTCTCTCTCTCTCTCTCTCTCTCTCTCTCTCTCTCTCTCTTTCTCTCTCTCTCTCTCTCTCACCTTCTGCCCCTCTCCCCTGCTTGTGGTCTCTCTCTCTCTAATATAAAAATAATAATAATAATAATAATATAATAATAATAAATTTGTGTATAATGATAATTGATAACTCACATGCTTCTAAAAACATTAAGGAACTGCTTCTAATATAGTGTCTAATGCATAATAGTTTATCACAAGTAACGATATGTTGTGATGATGATTATAAATTTTATTTCTATTATATCATGCAATGCTTAGAGAATATGACACTGTTACTTTTTATTTCCTTAAAATTTAACAGTCATCTTTTAAACTTATTTTTCAATAAATATTTACTGACTGATTATTTTACTGATATGACAAAGCATCGGTTTGGTATATTTTATAAAAATTGATTCCACAATTGAAGTATCCATTTTCTATGTGGCCAGGAACATCTGTTATAAGGGCCTAAGGGATTTAGAAAAGGAGTTGGTTAAAGAGTTAAAGATGTCTCAAGAACTGCAAAGGGTCTTAGTTTTTTGCTCTACTTATCAACCAACAAATTAGCTTACAAGTTTCGTGACTATTGGCAGAAGGTAAGTGACTCCTGGATCAGAGACAAAGGACAAATTATTACAGCAATAGCAGTGGCCAGATTTTCAGCATTTGTGCCTATTTCCTGAATCCCATTTCCAACAGAATGATCCAAAGAAGTCCATGTGACACATTTACATATGACAGATTGTGTTACAAAAGAAGAATGCCAAGTTTATGTAACTTGAATCATTTTTAATGTAAAGTAAGTATGGCTATTATTTGCTTCCGAGAGATATTATCCTCCTTATACTGCAAAGTAAACGAACCTGTCATTTGTTCCAAGGTAAGGAACAGTGTCTACCTTTCAAGGCTGCTACCTATACAAGTATCCTTGAAAAGATAGCTGGTGACAAAGGCCATCACTAATACCTTTGTTCACAAGAGGTCCTCCTTATCGTTTGCAAATAAGAAGCAATATCTCCTGCAAACAGCAAACCTTGGGATAAGGCATAAGGCTGGCAAGCAGATCCTGTAGGTTATTTACCAGCAGTCTTGAGGGGCTTCAAGTGCCTGATCACTGGAATTAACACTCTTTTACTCCAAGCTTTGCTTATTTCATAACCACAGCTACTTCAGAGAATATAGTTGAAGATTTAGAATAGTGAATTGTCACTCAATATTTCTTCTGACCAAGATAAACATTCTCACTGCTACCAATATACAGGAATGAGAAAGAAAACATGAAGTTATATGGATATATCATATTTCTTATGAACACCAGAGCAGGAGTCTCTGAAATCAAAGGTGGCAACTGACATACATGTTACTTAAAATACATGGAAAAATACACTGTAAGCTTTAACTTAATTAATTAAATGAATGCATCCTAAAACTGAATATGAGAGAAAGTTAGTCAGAGAGTCCACTAGACCAAGAGATGGGGATGAGAGTTTTCAGAAGACATAGATTCACATTATGTATTATTCCCACCTCATATAGTTCTATTTAGTCCGTTCCAGTGGCATTCAACTTGGCTTTAAATTTGCATATATCCAAGAAAGATGACATTTGTCTAGAACTGTTAAAAGTCCTAGATTTTATTCTACTTACTAACAACTTCCCCAGCTACAGTCTTATGGATGCTGGTAGAAGCCATGAGATTCATAAGTCTTCAGTGAAGGATGGTTTGTTTCTCATAATTCAAACAGCAGCTTGGGGACATTTGTCTAAGGTCTAATGTCTACAGGGGGACATTATCTTGGGGACAATTGTCTAAGGTCTAATGTCCACAGGGGGACATAAAGAGAGCAGATGAGAATTACATACACAGTGGTTAAATTATAGAAGATGAATCCCAAGTTTAGACAAATCCGATCTTTTTGGGATAGCAAGCAAACCTAACTAACTTTTTCCTGGTGGAGATAAATTCTTTATTATATATAAGAACAAACAAACCTACCCATTACTCCCTAGGAAGGCATTGTCTCTATTTTTAATGTCCATTTTCTATAAAAACCATCTTATGAATTTGGTCCAGAATAAATGGCTGCTAATGCCTCTGCTCTCAAGAGATGCAGAGGGGCACCTGGGTGGCTCAGTTGAGGTCATACATAATTTTATCACACAATAACTGAATCAGGACTAATCACGATTGTGGCTCAGTTCAAATTGGCAGGGACTGTCCTGTGTCTTTTTTTTTTTTTTTAACCTATAAAATCCTGGGAGCAAACATTAACTCTGTAGAGTTGGAAGCGCTGAGTATGGACAGAAAGTTGCATGGGGGTCAAACTAGTAATAAGTGGGAACAAGTAAGATCATAGCAGAAAGACAGCAAAGGCAATTTTAAGTGAATTTGAGTTTCAAACTGGGGCCTAATTATTTACACAAAAGTGATTTAGAGCAAGAGAATGAAACTGTAAGCTATCCATCTGAGGTCCAGCATTGATTAATGGCTAGTATCTGGAGACATTTTGACTTGTGTCTCTGAGGAGAGATTTTATACCTACTGATCTGCAAGCTCTTTCTATCTAAAGACTTGCTGTGGATAATCTAATGGAAAAAGAAGTGAGGAAGCATTCTTAGATGACTCAATTTACAGGTAGTCAGTTACAGTGATCATTTAGTATGCAGTTTATAAGCTGTTTTCCATTCTGTTTATTTTTCTTTTTTTTTTATTTTTTTTTAAATTTTTTTTTTTTTTTCAACGTTTTTTATTTATTTTTGGGACAGAGAGAGACAGAGCATGAACGGGGGAGGGGCAGAGAGAGAGGGAGACACAGAATCGGAAACAGGCTCCAGGCTCCGAGCCATCAGCCCAGAGCCCGACGCGGGGCTCGAACTCACAGACCGCAAGATCGTGACCTGGCTGAAGTCGGATGTTTAACCGACTGCGCCACCCAGGCGCCCCCTGTTTATTTTTCATATGTTCAGAAAGAATTATTACCAATTAATAAGATAAGGCATTAAAGGTTAAATGACAAACTTCTACACCCATTGCCGACATAAATTAAGATGACATTTGCTAAGAAAGCATCCTGTGTGTGATATAAATCATATAAGCCATAAGGCTATCTGCTCAGTTATATCATAGCATTACACACCCCTTTGTAAAATGTGAATGTGAAAGGAACTCATTTAAGGAAATGAGATATGGAATCCAGTCATCCATGAGTGGATTTGAGTGCAAAATGGTGGCCTGAATATTGCAGATTACTCACTTGTGGAAGGACACAAAGGACATTAATGTAAAATCAAAGGCAAAAGAAGACAGAGGTGCATTGAAGGGTATAATATATTAAATAGACAGTCTTATGGAATGCATATTTCTGGGTACAGCACATTTCTCCAGTGGCATGGATCTCATGAATATTTAATGGCAATGACACATATGGTGGCTTCATCAGCACTACCCTAAATTGCAAAATATTTTTGGGAAAGTTGGAAACTGGTTTTGGAGTACTAAGTCAGGCAAAATCATGGTCCAAGAGGCTTGACATCACAACAACAACAACAAAAGCATTTGTTAAAGGGGGAGAAAAAGGAAACTCTCTTATAGGTTAGAGACTATCTCTGGTAATAGGCATGAAGAGAAAACACAGCTTTAATTGAATAATTAACTGAATATTAACTTTATAAAAGCACCATCTCATGAACATGTTGGAAATAGATTCTCATTCAAGAATGACTATTGAAAATTGAAATCAGTTTAGAATCTCTCATCATTAAAGAACAGGGACTGCATGTGGTCACGAAAAAAAAAAACCCACAAAACTGAGTTTATGGAAAAATTAAAGTAAACAATTAGGATTTTACTAGAAATCTATATTTTATTGTTCTTTAATGTCTCAGTTGCTACAGATAACAATGAGAATTTTTCTTCTTGCTGCAACCAGTTGAGATTCAAGTGTAGGAACATCACTGCGTCATCCGTAATAGGGCAGAGGATAGATAGGCAGTGTTAAATAATGACAACTGGAAGCCCATGGATGTAACAACTTGTACTGTGTATCTAGAAAATGATTATGTTCATGAACCAGACAGAATGTCCGGAAATGGCTGAGTAATGGACTCTGGTCCTAGCTCTGGTCATTTGTAATTGCAGTACATGAAAAGTTAGAAAAGAATGGGAAGTGAACTGTAATTTTAACTGATTTATAAATTTTCAATCATAAATTTCAACTCTCTGACACAGCTATATTATACAACAAAAGGTTGCCAGTTGATTGATAAAAGTAAGTGAAAATGAATATTATAGAATGATGATTCCCCAGGATAAAAAAGTGTTTTGAATGCTAAGATGAAGCCAGATTTGAAGTATTAACTATAGAGACCAATTGGACACGAAAAGAAGTGTGTTTAGCCTGAAAAATTAGACACTCAATTAGATATCTCCATTAATACATGTAACGTGGTTAAAATAACTGTGTATAATACAGGGAAAAAAACCCTATAATACAGGAAAATATTTCAAAAGACCTATCAAGGGATACAGTTATGATTCATATGCTTTGCAGTGGCACTGACTTCTCCCCATTTTATAATTCAAATCCCAGTGACCAGTGGAGTCTAAGAGATATCTAAGAAATATGTGAAAAAAACATTGACCAAAGTCTATGTATGAACTGGATAAGAAGGTGTTAAACACCTGACATGGAATAATATTACACTGTATGTTAACTAACTAGAATTTAAATAAAAACAAAATAAAAAGTCAGGTTCATTGTGTTGCTGGTGGCCTATCCTGAGGATGAATAAATCAACCTCAAGTTGGTTGTCATTGATCAATTAAACATGTTTCAAATCTGTTTTTGTCTAATTGTTACCATTGCTATAGAAGAATCCATGCAGTCTTTTTCTAGAAATGTGAAAATATTTAATTCTCAGAATCAATTTCAGCCCCTGCCTCTGGCAAATACCAATCCTCATATCTACTCGCTACTAAAATTGGTTATGATTTTGTTCCCCCACTCCAAATCTTCTCACCAATACTGTCAGTCAAGGGCATTTTCTACAGGATTTGGACCAGGTTTTCTAAATTAAAGCTTGTCAGTTTCATCATACTCTAGGGTGTCCATGTTTATTCAAAAGTGAGGATCTGGAAAGATGTAGGAATATTTTTTGCTACGACTGCAGAGTTATAACTTCCTTATTAACACCTGGTGCTAGTTCTTACGTGTAAGGATACAAGTATCATTTCAGTTCCAAAGCCATTCTTGTGTTCTGTGAGTAACGAGCAAATCTTGCAGGGGAATAATAATACACAGTTAAATTATTAAAGTGGCAAGGCATCTATGCTACTGAGATTTATCACTCTCAAAACTTATGCCAAACGTACTGGGGATGTGGTGATATAAAAGTATTCCATAAGAATAGGACAAGTAAATGTAGTGAATCTCTAGGATATGTAATTATAGTCTTTGGATGGCAGGCTACCAAGGAGTCATGAAATATATAGTAGTATTAACCACAGGGGCTCCAGGTAGTGATAGTTCAGATAGGACAATCATGATCTCCTATATATATTTATATAAATTAGCTGCCTCAGGAATCATGTATTGCCCAGATCAGAACACCTGTTGTTCTAGCACTTTACCTCCTTATGTACTTTCAGTTTTGTTTTGTTTTGAAGTTTTTGAACACAAAATAGGTTAAGTTAGGGATGAGAAATTTTAATAATTTACTTTTGAGAGAATTTCTAGGAGCTGTTTTGCTCATGTTTTATGTGCAGTGGATTTAATTTTTTTTAAGTGTATTTATATTAGAGAGAGAGAGAGAGAGAGAGAGAGAGAGAGAGAGAGAGAGAACTTGATCAGGAAAGAGACAGAGAGACAGAGACCGAATCTGAAGCAGGATCCAGGCTCGGAGCTGTGAGCTTTCAGCACAGAGCATGACGTGGGGCTCTAATTTACGTGGGGCTTGAAGTTAGGAACTGTGAGGTCATGCCCTGAGCCAAAGTCAGACACTTAAGAGACTGAGCCACCCAGGTGCCCCTATAAGCAGTGGATTTCAATAACTTAATGTCACATGACATTGAATGAATAATGCTAAAGATTGGAGTGCTCAGATTATAAACTATTTTTGGCAAATGGAGACATGACTGAGCTACGATTTTGGAAAAATGCCTCTCCAAATCACAGTAGCTGATCATATACTAGTATGTGAGAAACATCACATTAAATCAACTGTTCTTGATATTGATAGCTAATATAATAAAACTTTAGTGAAAATTACATGAAAGCAACTGATAATTAAGTTTAGAAATTCTTGGGGGTTAATTTCAAAGTAAACGTTACCTATATCCATATGAAAACCACAAATAATCTCTGGAGTTTACATATAAGTTATGTAAATATTTAGAAACCAAGTACAGGAGATCCTCAGCATGAACTGCGACTGAAAGTTTAATTTTATTCACTTGAGTGCCATAAGTTTTCGAGTTAACTTACAAGCAAAAATACCTGAGTGAAAATAGAAGATGCATTATAACTGTGGCAAACAGTATTTATGTATGAACGTGTGAAATACTAATGTGTATATATTAATGTATATATTAATTTTAAGAAATAATTTTTGAAAAATACGAAACAATACTTTCTTTTTTTAAATTTTTTTTTCAACGTTTTTTATTTATTTTTGGGACAGAGAGAGACAGAGCATGAACGGGGGAGGGGCAGAGAGAGAGGGAGACACAGAATCGGAAACAGGCTCCAGGCTCTGAGCCATCAGCCCAGAGCCTGACGCGGGGCTCGAACTCACAGACGGCGAGATCGTGACCTGGCTGAAGTCGGACGCTTAACCGACTGCGCCACCCAGGCGCCCCAATACTTTCACATCCATTCAAGAGAAAGAGAAAAAATCATACAGTTCATTCAGATTACAAAAATTCAGGTTTAGAGTTATAACAATTAGTCACTGCATAAGAACAACTTCATAAACTATTTCATAGGATATTAGTTTGAAAAAGAATTAACTTAGAGAGCATCAGTAGGACACTGTCACAATATTATTGTACTGTGGAGACAAAAAAATAGTTGACAACATGTGTCAAATATTTAAAAACATTGAACCTAGAATAATGGTTGACCAAAAATTATTGAATTATATGAGTATTTTCATTCATAAATGCATTATGCTAGCATTTCTAATATATTAGTAATATGAGTAAAAATACACAAAGTGAGGAAGTTTAATCATAACAAATGTAATTCATTTATGTAAAATGCAACTTAAAGTTTCCAGATACATCTTAATCTCTGAGGTATGAGAATTCATTTTCTAGGGACAGAACTATCTTTCTCCAGCTGCTTCCACAAGCCACATCACACAAACACCCCTCAAAGAGGCAATAAAGAAAGCCGGTAGTCATGCAGTCAGAAATCTTCAATATGTTTTCTAACATCAGTAATAAATAACAATTGTTCCTAGGAGAAATTTTATACCTTTCTCTCTTGAATACCTTAGATTCAGTGTAACTTGGGAAATATAGAATATTTGTATTTACGTATACTGTTGGAAATAATTAATGTGTTTGATTTAAAAATGACAACCAAGGGGTGCCTGGGTGGCTCAGTCGGTTAGGCTTCTGACTTCAGCTCAGGTCATGATCACGAGGTTCGTGGGTTTGAGCCCCACATCAGGCTCTGTGCTGACAGCTCAGAGCCTAGAGCCTGTTTCGGATTCTGTGTCTCCCTCTTTGTTTGCCCCTTCCTTGCTTGCGCTCTGTCTCTCTCTGTCTCAAAAATAAATAAACATTAAAAAAATGTCAACAGAAAAAAAAAGTCAACAGACTACAAGTAAAAGATAAAAAATGTAGGTACAAACTCATGATAAGGAAGAACAGAAAACATAATCAGAGGTGGAAAGATAAGTTTTTCAACTTTGTCAATGTCCTTATTATTTTAGATAGCAGTTGGTAATATACAATGAGGTTTGTCAGACAAGGTGAAACACACTTTTGCCAATCAGTGCTCACTTTGCTTATCACATAGAACTTCTTAGCTTCTACCAACTCTTTCTGGAAATCTAGTGGTCTGGTAGTATGTACAAACAACCCTGAGTGAATTAGAGCTCAATTCCTAGATGTCTTTGAATTTTTACTACAATCATCCCAGGGAGCTAGATTCTTGTTGCTTAACTCTAGTATGTTCCATGATTGAGTTTGGTCCATGGTTCTCAAACATAAATCCTTCACCTTTCTGCCTTATGCCAATGTATTGAAGACGCTATGGTGAAAGTACAAAATTGTACCTAAGTTATTTTCCTGAGTGAAGCCCTTCTTCAAAATTTAAGTGAGATGAAAGTAAGATATTCTCTGAACCATGCCTATGATTCAACACCTAACTTTTAGATTGCATATCTGGAAAAACCCTAATAATCTTCTGTGGTATATAAACTTAATAGCTTCTTCTGTGATATTTTACCTAACTTTTCATTCTCACTTATTCCCTCTTTTCTGACCCCTTATCCATTGATACCAACATCATATTATGTAACTAATTCTCTTTGAATTTATTCGCAAAACTTCTATATCTTTGTATTCAGTATATCTATCTTACCCGAATTTGTTGTATGTTTGCATGAAAAAACAAATGTACAAAATTAAAGTTTATTTTTCCATTTTTAAACTGTTTTTAATGTTTATTTATATTTGAGAGAGAGAGAGAGAGAGAGAGAGAGAGACAGAGAGAATGTGCAAGTGGGGGAAGGGCAGAAGGAGATGGAGACAGAATCTGAAGCAGGCTCCAGGTTCTGAGCTGTCAGCACAGAGCCCAACGTGAGGCTCACAAGCTGTGAGATCATGACCAGAGCCCAAGTTGGACCCACCCAGGCACTCCTTGTTTTTCTATTTTTAAAGTATCAATTCATTTGCTAAATATTCTCTCAGCTTCCTTATTACATTTTAAACTTACTTTCATAAAATAGATACTCTCCGGTGTCATTTATATTGATTTCTGCCTAAAATGTGTAATGTTTCAGTATTTTCAGTAGATATAACAAAGTTTAAAATTTTAATCCAAAAAACACCTCTTCATATTGACAACATCCTATATTTGGGGCTTTTCTACTTTGTCACCAACTAAACACCCTATGGATGCATTGTTCACCTTTCAAATTCTTTATACTCATCATTTTCCAGATAAGTGCCATCAACTACCTATCCTCTTCGCTAATTTAATTTTTTACTTATCTTGCAAGAATTCTTTGTTGTTCCTCATGTCTTATAATGTAGTTCAGTTTTATAATGCTCACATTTTTTTACTGTTGTGATAGCTTTGTATGTAGTGCTCATGTGGTCATCTTAGTGCTGTGATGTTTAGAAGATGAATAAAGGGAGTGAGACAAACTCATGGAAATCTTGCCAACTGTTAGTCATGTGACCCCCAGAAAGGTAATACCTCTGTCTGCTTCAGTTTTCACATCTGGAAATTACACACAATAACAGTTATTTGTGTTATGATTCACAAGGATATAAAAATTGAAAATCGATAAAGTGAAGTTCTTTTTTTCTTAAAGTTTATTTATTTATTTTGTGAGAGAGAAAGAGAGTGCACATGAGAGCACATGAGAGGGGCAGAGAAAGAGGGAGAGAGAATCCCAAGCAGGCTGTGCACTGTCAGCACAAAGCCCAATGTGGGGCTCTAACTCAGGAATCTTGAGATCATGACCTGAGCAGAAATCAAGAGTCCAAGGCTTAACCGACTGAGCCACCAAGGTGGCTAGCAGTGCTAGCTCACAAATATCTGCTGTGTTGGGGATTAAAAGTGAGCTAGGGAAAAAGAAAGGACTCCATGAAAGGACTGTTTTGTTGTTGTTGCTGTTGTTGTTGTTGTTGTTCCTTTTCCCGATTTCTATTCTTGCTAGGACCTGCACCCCAGGCCTGCACACGCTTACAGATAATGGATGTCCTCCTTGTAAAGGTCAAGGAGTAAATGGTTTCTTTGGAGTCTTCCAGCACAGCAGATAACATCTAAGCAGTGACCAGGCGGGGTTGTCATGAACATTTTCCAAGACACCTGGGTCCTCCAGGGCATAAATAATTTATGGAGGACACCTAAATACTCATGCTTGTTTCTGGATGCCTAGGAGGACACGTGCACCTGACCAAAATCCTCACAACCCCAGACCCTTGGGGCGCCTGTGTGGCTCAGTCGGTTAGGTGTCCTACTTCTGCTTAGGTCATGATCTCGAGGTTCATGACTTCGAGACCTGTGTAGGGCTCTGCACTGACAGCTCAGAGCCTGGAGCCTGCTTCCGATTCTGTGTCTCCCTTTCTCTCTGCCCCTCCCCTGCTCACACTCTGTCTCTCTCTCAAAAATAAATGAACATTAAAAAAAGAAAGACCCCAAGCAAAGATGAGACACTCATTTTTCCTCTCTGAGTTTTCTTTACACTCTGTTGGTATCTACACTTTCTCTATCTCTTTGATAAACTCTGCTTCCATGTCCTTCTGGCTCATGTTTGATTTCTATCCTGCACTAAGCCAAGGACCCTCCTGGCAGGTCCTGCAGGATGCTGCCCGGTCATCGAACCCAGCCAGCCAGCATCAAAAATGTTTTATTAAGGTAAATGTGCATCTAAAAAACTTCAGTTTGGTGCCATTTTAAGGTAAGATTAGCATGTATCAATGAATGACATTTTATTAGATGCCAAATATTACTAAAATTAATGGCCATTAGGAAGAAAAACTTTGAATTATTTTTTTCCAGACAAAATTCTCTACTCTTCAGCATCTGTGTCCCTGAAAACTGCTATTTTGACATGAGCATTAATTAGACAGGTTAAAAAATAAATATGTAAATAGATATTTCATAGATAGATATTTCAGGTTTTATTTTGCTGTTTGATGTTTAGCAGATATAATTTCCCCTTTCTCTTTTTTTAAGTACCCAGATTTCAGTATGTGACAATTGTCCCTAGGATAAAGTATCTTTCTTCTGTTATCATTTCTACCCAGGAACTCAGTTACAAGACAAAAAATAGATACTGAAGCTTATGCTGAATACTCACAGTTTTTTCTGACTTATGTAATTTAAAGGTTCAGTAGTGTTAAATATCCTTTTTTTTTAATTCCCCGATCCAAATTGTCTGTGTCATTTATAAAATTCGAATTGCTTAGTATTATTTTCCGGGACTTCAGTTCTTCTTCTCTCTTTTTTTTATCCTCGGAAGATTCCTGTCAAATTCTAGATTCATCTTCCAATTCAAATCACCTATGGCCATGAGTATATAAGGCCCAAGGACCCTTGTTATCCCCGTAGTTTTATACAAAATTGCTTTTGTTGCTACAAAATAGGAATGAAAATGTAAGCTCTGTCATTTTGGTAAGCTAAACACTGAAAGATAAGATTACAGTGCTTGAGGAGATTTTTGTCTTGTAACTAGTCACTGTCAAAATGAACTCGCAGTGTGTTGCCTCAAGAAACTGAAAATTCTGTCTTAGAAAATAGACACTTTGGTATATGCAATGATATGGAGTCTTGCTTTGGGAAAGGTGCCAGTTATGCTGATATAAGGGTATACAAGTTAATGGAATATGCTTTAATCCCAACTTGGGTCCTGGAAAATATCCAGGAAAAGCAGAATAGAAATTCTGGACAGAGTTCCGAAACCAGTTCAATCATGTGGGGACCTGGCCTCATCCCACTCCAAGGACCACAGGGGGTGGAACGGTGTCCAGGGATCTATAGATAAGCCCAATTGTGAGGTTATGCGGGATGTGGAGCAGGTTATTGGCAGACATGATTTTATCCTGCAAATGCTAAATTTCTGTCTATATAAAAGGAACATTATTTTAAAAATTTCAAAATATAGTATATGGGACTTTTGAATATCACATGGAGGAAGAACAAATGCTTAAGGTCTGTTGGTGAAATTAAGTGTGATATATGTTATACATATAAAAATATAATTACATGAAGGCAGAAGGGAGGTCAACTACCTAAGCTCAACAAAGCCTGGATAGTCACTGTGAAACCTTTGCAAAGCATGAAGCCTTCCATCCTTCCACTAAGGATCCAAAGGATTTGTGAAGAGACAAGAGTATTTATCCCATTGAAAATAAGCTAGATTTCTTCACATCAATAAGAGAAAGGATAAGAACCATATGATCATTTCAAAAGAGGCAGAAAATGCATTTGATGAAGTACAACATTCATTCATGATAAAATTCCTCAACAAAGTATGTTTAGAGGGAACATATCTCAAAATAATAAAGGTTATATATGAAAAACCCACAGTTAACATCATCCTTAATAGGAAAAAACAGAACTTTTCCCCTAAGGTCAGGAACAAGACAATTGTGCCCACTCTCACCACTTCTTTTTTTAACATAGCTCTGGAAGTCCTAGTCACAGCAATCAGACAACAACAACAACAACAACAACAACAACACACAAAAGGCATCCAAATTGGTAAGGAAGAAGTAAAACTTTCACTATTTGCAGATGATATATGATATATAGAAAACCCTAAAGATTCTACCCAAAAACTTCTAGAACCAATAAACAAATTCAGTAAAGTTGTAGGATACAAAATTAATGTGCAGAAATCTGTTGCATTTCTATACACCAATAATGAAGCAGCAGAAAAAGAAATTAAGAAAACAACCCCATTTATGAGGCACCGGGTGACTCAGTCAACTGAGCATCCAACTTTGACTCAGGTCATGATATTGCAGTCCATGAGATCAAGCCTCACATCGGGCTCTGTGCTGACAGCTCAGGGCCTGGAGCCTGCTTTGGATTCTCTGTGTCCCTCTCTCTCTTCTTCCCCCCGCCCCCGCTCTCTTTCTCTGTCAAATAAATAAACATTAAAAAAATTAAAAAAAAAGAAAACAATCCCATTTACAATTACATCCAAAATAAGAAGGCCTAGGAATAAACCTAACCAAAGAAGTGAAAGACTTCTACTCTGAAAACTATAAAACACTAATAAAAGAAATTGAAGATAACATAAAGAAATGGAAAGATATTCCATGCTCATGGATTGGAAGAATAAATATTAGATGTCTATAAAACCAAAGCAATCTATAGATTTATGCAATCCCACTCAAAATACCAACAGCATTTTGTACAGAGCTAGAACTAACAATCCTAAAATTTGTATGGAACCACAAAAGACCCCAAATAGCCAAAGCATTCTTGATAAAGAAAAGCAAAGCTGGAGGCATCACAATTCCAGACTTCAAGTTATATTACAAAACTGTAGTGATCAAAACAGTATGGTACTGGTACAAAAATAGACATGTAGATTAATGGAACAGAATAGAAAATCCAGAAATCAACCCACCACTGTATGGTCAGTTAATCTTGGACCAGCAGGAAAGAATATCCAATGGGAAAAGAACAGTCTCTTCAGCAAATGGTGAAAAACTGAGCAGCAACATGCAAAAGAATGAAACCGGACCACATTCTTATACCATACACAAAAATACATGTGAGACCTGAAACCATAAAAATCCTAAAATGGAACACAGTGAGTAACTTCTCTGACATTGGCCATAGCAACTTCTTTCTAGATATATATCTTGAGGCAAGGAAAACAAAAGCAAAAATTAACTCTTGGGACTACATCAAAATAAAAAGCTTCTGCACAGCAACAAAAAAAATCAACAAAATTAAAGATAACCTGTGTAATGGAAAAAAGATGTTTGCAAATAACATATCCAATAAAGGGTTAGTATCCAAAATACATAAAGAATTTATAAAACTCAACACCCAGAATATAAATAATACAATTAAGACTGGGCAGAAGACACGAACAGACTTTTCTCTAAAGAATATATAGAGATGGCTAGCAGACACATGAAAAGATGCTCATCATTACTGATCATCTGGGAAATGAAAAACAAAACTATAATTAGATATCACCTGATAATGTCAGAATAACTAAAATCAATAATACAAGAAACAACAGGTGTTGGTTAGAATGTGAAGAAAGGGGAACCCTCTTACACTGTTGGTAGGAATGCAAACTGGTGCGGCCACTGTGAAAAACGGAATGGAGTTTCCTCAAAAAGCTAAAAATAGAACTACTTTATGATCCAACAATCACACTATGGGCTATTTACCCAAAGACTACAATAACACTAATTCAAAGGTATACATGTACCCCTATATTTATAGTAGAAACAGGAAAGACAAATACAATATGATTTTACTCATATGTGGAATTTAGAAAACTAAACAGGCAAGCAAAGGGGGAAAAAAAGGAGAGATAGACATACAGACAGATAAAACAAGAAACAGCCTCTTAATTACAGAGAACAAACTGGTGGTTACCAGAGGGGCAGGTGTATGGGTGAAATAGGTGATAGGGATTAAGGAGTGCACTTGCAGTGATGAGCACTAGGTGAAGTGCGGAAGTGTTGACTTACTATACTGTATTACCTGAAAATAATATAACACTGTATGTTAGCTAACAGGAATTAAATTAAAACTAAAAAAAGAGAGAGAGAGAGAGAGAGAAAAAAGCTGGATGTGACATTCTTTGTGGTTTATAATTAGCATTTTACTGCTAGAGAAAGAACAAATATTTCTATAATTTCGTGTATATATGTTCCATTGCTGCCATAACAGATGACCACAATCCTAGTTGCTTAAAACAACAGAAACTTATTATCTTACAATTCTGGAGGTCAGATGTTCAACATAGATCTCACTGGGCTAAAATCAAAGTATTGGCAGGATTGTGTTCCTTTTTGAAGGTCCTAAGTGAGTATCTCTTTCCTAGTTTTTTTCCCCTAGTGATTATCTGCATTCCTTGGTTTATGACCTCATCTTCCCTATTCAAAGCCAGCAATGCTGCATGTTTCTGCCTTTTTATTCCATACCCATATCTCTCTGTCGCTGACCCTAGCAGGGAATGACTTTTTTGCTTTTACTGACTCTTATAGGGTTTAATCTAGATAACCACCAAATTATCTCTCCATCTCAAAATCCATAACTTCAATCATGTCCAAACTCCCATTTTATCAGTTGCATAAAATGACATATTAACAGGCTCCCGGGATCAAGAAATGGATATCTTGGAAGAGGGAGTAAACATAATTCTGTCTACCACACCTCTCTATAATATTCACCACAGGAAATGTAGCTCTTATAAATATTGGTGATGTGTTTTAAATTACTTTAAATACATTGAGAATTATATGAAACATTTTTGTTAGTATTTTTCTCCATGTTCACTACCATCATTTTAATTAAAATATATAAAATTTGCAATATAACTTAGATACCCTCATGAATTTCCTAAGAGACATACCTAGGTTATGATTCTAGTTAGGATATAGAGTATCACCAGAAATCATTGTTTCCATGCTAATAATGATGATAAATTGAATAAGCTATAAATATTAGTGTTTTTAAGTCTATAGAGCCCTAAAGGTGAAACCAAACTTAAACTAACTAAGGTCCAAAAAAAGGAAGAGCCCCAGGAATGAAGAGATCTTTCACTAATGTCATCTCTAGGCCACAGAAAGTAGAGGTATGCATTTTCTATGGAATGGGTAAATAGAAAGCAGTCAAAGTTTCATTGCTTTGATAGGCTAGCTTGAAGGATTCGGATTTCAAAGAACTCTAGGCACAAAGCAATCCACCTTCACTGTGATGTCAGACATACAATTATGGTTCATGTTATGTACTGCCTTGACATCTGGTAAAATCAGAAGGGGCTTGAGTGATCTAACCATAAATTCTCCTCCCTATTCTGCTCTCACAGATGGCATCTCCTAGCTAAATGACCCTCATTATCAATAGGCCAAATGTATTTCCTGTTTATTCTAGAGCACTAGTCTTCAGTTCCCTGCCAACTGTGGAATCATTCAAACTTAAGTCAATCACACCCTGCTATGGGAACCTAGGGTCACCTCATCCTCCTGACACTACAAAGCCTGCCCCTCACAGTCCCTGATTGTTCACTCTGTTCCAGTGATCTTGAATGACAGGTGAGATTCTCCTCCCCTGAGTGAGTACATATGACTAATAAACAATTTCAATTTCATCTGTCCATTGTTGTGTGTTGTATGTTCAGCCATCCCCATGACACTAGAGTGGGAATCCCTTTGTCACAAAGGATAAAGAGGAGGTGATCAAGGCGCCTAACCACCAAATTTGTCCCATAGGGTTTTGACCTCATAAATACATTATCAACAAGGCAATGTCACCCAGAAGGGGGTAAAAATTGGTTCTTGAGGGATAAAAATCTTACTCTTCTTATGGATAAAACACAGAAACACACTCAGTAGGTAAACAGATGTACAGTTTATCTGTGGCATCAAAATTTTATTGGGGATTATTAGGGAAAAAAAGTCTAAAACGCTTTGAGAAACCCTAATATAGTGCCTGGTGGCGATCTAGTGTTTGTCAATGACTCACGGAAGGACAGAATGACTAAAAGAAATCTCTTGGAATGTGTCCCAGGTCAAAGTCTTTGGACATGGCAGAAGGGTTATGACAGATCTAAGATAAATGGACCCTTTCTGAAATGCATCATAGTGGATGTTAGAAGACAAAAAGCAGAGCAACCAAGCAGGCAGATAGCACCTACTCAGCATATAGGACCATCCCTGAGTGTGCAGCCACTACAGCCCAATGCAGACTGTGGAAGGATAGAAGCATTAGAAGAAATGCTCCTGAGGTGTACCAGTTACACGATTATAAGACAGTGGCAAAATCACCGTGCAAATTCCCCCGAGGTATGCAGAGTCTTAGACAAAGCAAAGCAAAAAAGGTAGAAAGAAGTCCACAGGTACAGAAAGCCAGGGACAGAACTTGGGAGCAAAGTGATCCCTGCAGCAAACTAATAGCCAGTGGTGGACTGCAAAGTAGGGATAGATCTCCTACAGTTAATAAGTCTGGTGTTTGGGTTGAAAAAGTCCTGGTCCCAGTCTCAAAACAGGTAAGCCATGGTGAAAAAATGCCATGCATTTGTTTTCAATCACTGTATAACACATTATCATAATTTAGCAGTTTCAGGGGACCCAGTTTTACCGTCTCTGAGTATTTCTGGGTCAGGAGTCTAGAGGTGGGTTAGTTGAGCCCTCTGCTCAGGTTCTCACGGGCTGCAATCAAAGCTGTTGGCCAGGGCTGTGCTTCCATCTGAAGCTTAGGCTCCCCTTCCAAGCTCACGTCGTTTTTGACAAAATCCAGTCCCTTGTGGTTGCAAGACAGAGATCCTGTTTTCTTGCCTGCTGTTTTGCCTACTCTCAGCAACCAGAAGCCTCCTGAAGTGCCACAAAATTGCAGGCCACTTCATCAAAGGGAGCAAAAAAATCTCTCTCCCTTTGAGTCTTTGACCCTTTTGAAGGGTTCCCATCTGAATGAATCAGACCTACTTAGGATAATCTCTCCTTTGATTATTTCAAAATCAACTCTTTTGTCACCTTAATGACATCTACAAAATCCTTTCCTTGGCCATAAAATAAGTTAAACCCAGGAGAGATCCCCTGTGTATTCACAGTCCCACCCACACGCAAGGAGAGAAGAAGCAGGGCACCAAAGACAGGGAATCATGGCAACCATCCTGGAATTCTGCCTGCTAGATCCCATGATAAACTCTTATCCATATGTTTCATTATTTCCCTCCTCATCATGTACAGTCTCTTTTTCTCTCTTTTCTGGGGTTAAAACTTAATTGCATTAGGCTCTACTCTTGTATTATACAGAATGTCTAACATACAAAAGCAAAGCAAAACAAGTAAAAAAAAAAAAAAAACCAGCAGAGCAACCCATAATCAACGGATAAAAACAAACAAAATAAAAACAAGGTCAGCGAAGGAGACACCTAACTGAGATGTTGAGATGAGCAGATCATGACTTAAAAATAACACTGTTGATTACGTTATAGAGGAGCTAACAGGGAAAAGTGGGTAATGTATAAGAACAGATGCAGGATTTCAGAAGAAAAAGGGAAAATACAGAAAACCAAAAAAAGACAATACCAAAATAAGGCGTCTTCTGCTTGGCAATGTGAATTTAATATTTACCTAAATGCCTAGACCTGGCCTGGGAAGATAGTCATCCTTATTCCCCACCTTGGCCCTCCCCATCCTCCCTTCTTTTTGCAGAAGTTAGGTAAAACTTTAAAAACACGCTGTGTTACATGTTTTCAGTACTGAGGAGCTGCTGTTGATAAGTTCTAAGTGTCTGTGGAACACATTCTTAAAACCACTCCCATTGTCAAGAAGTCATTATTCCATTTTTCCATCTCAAATTATACTCCTTTTTCTCCTCTTTTGTTCATCCAAGCTCACAAGACAGGGTTATAAAATGAGTTCCATTTGATAGCAAATATTCTTTTGGCAATAATTTAGTATGTCACAACATTAGTGATGGAATCTATTTGCCATGTACAGAGAGATTTCCTGAGTATTTTGCTACCATAGGAAATAAGATCAGTTCTCTCATTTTCATCTTATAAATAAAATTTAGTTGTTACATTATCTCCCCTTTCCTCTGTCTTATCCAAACCAGACTTGTGTGTAGCTGGGTTCCTGGTAGGATTGATACAAGTCTGTCATACTGTCCTACAGGCCTTTTACTCGTTTCCTAAAAAGTCCTAAAGTGGAAGTTTTCAATGCAAAGGCTCTCAAGTATCTCACTTTCCAAAACTGCAATGCAGCACAGAATATATTAAACTATTACATCATGAGGCCCCCCATCTATAAAATTTACAAAGCATGAGAAAAAGTCAGAACTAACACTTTTGCAGTTTAACCTTAAATATAAATTCCTTACACATTACTATTTCAAGTGAAAATGATGGTTCAAAAACCCAGAACTGGGGCTTCTGGCTGCCTCAGTCAGTTGAGCATCTGACTTGAGCTCAGGTGATGATCTCTTAGTTATGTGAGTCCGGGCCCCACATCAGCCTCACTCCTGACAGTGCAGAGCTCATTTCAGATCCTCTCTCCCTCTCCCACCATCCCTCTCCCGCTCCTGTTCCCTCTCTGTCTCTCTCTCTCTCTCTCAAAAATAAATAAAAAAATTAAAAAAAAATAAAAATGACACAGAACTAATCACAGTTTGTCAATACTTTTGTTGCCAACTGACTTTTAATATTCTCCAGGGAAGAAATGTAAATTAAAAACAAAAGAAAGAAAGAAAGAAAAAGAGAACACCTTTGTTTTCGTTCATTGAGCTGTGAGCTAATTCGCACCAGTTTTCAGGGTCTAATGTCTGCGATATCATTTAGGGGGGAAATTTTTCCTATTAAGAGGTTAATTTTCCTACTTTGTGATTATCTCTAAATCAAAAAAAGAATCATAATAGTAAGAAAATCCAAGACCCCTAATAGTGTTATTGGTTCCTGCACTGTGCTCTTTGTGGAAAGCCATAAGATATCTGTCATGATAATAAGAGCTATGAGGGAGGCATATATCTAAATAGTTTATGCACATTACATCCTGAAAACCCAGTTAAAGTGTGAGATAAGATGTCAGGTGCAGAAAATAGGGAATGGAGATGTCAAGCAATGTTTCCAAGATCATAGGATTAGAAAGTGAAGCCAAGATCCTGTGTGGTTCTCGAGGCTGCACTTCTAACCACCCATTCTATTTTCCTCTCACCATAGCCCGCTCTCTTGTGGTTCAGTGACAGGAAGGTACTTGACTCTGTCCCATCTCTGCAGAGATGGAAAGGAGACACCAAACATTTTCCCATTCAAATGGGAGTTTTATGTTTATAAAACGATTTATTCTATTTGACAAATATTTATGAAGTGGCTACTTTGTCCCAGGCACTGATCTAGGTGTTGGGAATATATTTGTGAACAAAACAAATCAAAAACCCTGTCCTTCATGAGGTAATAATTTAGAAGAGAGACTGACAAATGAGCAAATTATATAATGCATTATACATTATGATAGCATACTATAAAAATAGGTAGTGGAAAAGGGGATGCAGAGTTTTAAAGAAACTATTTGAACTGTAACGTGTATGTGTGTGTGGTAGTGAAGATAAGAGGGTCTGACCAGGTGTCACTGACATGGTGATATATGACCAAACACTTCTATTATGTCTCTAATATCTTGACCCCTTACTGGCTTGGAGCAGGTATAGCTTATTTTTATCAGCAACTACAACAAAACCTGCCAGTTGGAATATACCTAGAGGGGAGGAAAAGAGAATAGAATTTTACTTCATTATATTCTTACCACCTATTCTACTAGCATTCTTACTGTGAAAAAAATAATATCTGAAATCAGCCAGAGAACTTCTCTGTAGGCCGTCTAGGAGTAAAGGGGTTAGTCATCACAGCTTGAGCCTGTGACAAGTCAAAAGAATGTGAGAGTCCCCATGTTCTGTGTTAGACTGCTCTCAGTACAGAGAACTAATAATTTACAGAAATAACATCAGGAAGCAAGAGTTGAATGCTTTCCATAACACTCTCCAGAGTAAATACATTTTCTCCTTATCACCTCCTCAAGCTGAGTCATTGATGGTACTACCCCATGCATTATATCTTTTTCTCTACTCTCCAGGCTATGTCATCACTTCTTGAACTGAGTATTTGTATCAATGTAAAAAGAGAAAATAGGCAATTATTTTCAACATACCCATTCAAAAATCTTTAACTACACCTGTATCCAGAAGCCTAGTTAAACATATCTCTGTAAATAAGTTACTGAACATAATGTATTATATAGTGTATTCTAGATAACAGGTACAGGCCTGTTTAGGTTATGTGTTAGCAGATGAGTGGAAATAGGATCCAACCATCTTTATTTGTCAGACAGAAACCTACAACCAAATGTAGCACTGAATGCTAATACCAGTGGTATCCATAGAAATACTTCCGTGTTTTAATGTACAAGTGTGATTGTTTTGCTAACCATAACAACATGGACTAGATTGGTTCTTAAACTGGGATTGGATGATGGAACAATGGGGGTGATTTCACCTAGGTTCAATTCCAATGAGGGACCAGTCTTTTTGTTACCCAAATGCAAAACAAAGGTACACAAGTTGATCGTGATCCTGAGATAGTAAAATTTTAGCATGCCAGTGAAATACCTCTGCAGGCAGCATGGAGTTCCAATTCATCTGAAGCCACAGGGAGCCTTACAAATTCAAAGCAAATCTTGGCTGAAGTGATGGCAAAGGGACTTAGCAAACAGCTCACAGGTCACCTTATAGACTTTAACTGAACACATATATTTGATAACAACTGGGTAAAAGTGTTTGTTTCTTGGACTATTACAGACTATGTTACTTTTGTTCTAAAGAATATAAATTTTAACAGGGAAATAAACAAAATAAACATTGACTTGGAAACACATTCAGAATTAAAAAAAAATTCTTTTCAGAGTTCAGTTTTCCATTCACTTCTTCCACTCTTGGAAGCTGGCTTCTAGCCCTACTTCTCTAAAGACATAGCTCTGTTACAAGTTAAGTGTTGAAGAAAGTACTGCACAATGTCTTTCAGTTTGAATGAACCAGAGAAAATTTATCTGATTTTATTTAACTGCATAGGAGTGGAAAAAAAACTAATTCAAGAGTTCTCAGGTTTTCATTTTCTTATTTATTTATTTATTTATTTATTTATTTATTTATTTATAATTTACATCCAAGTTAGTTAGCATATAGTGCAACAATGATTTCAGGAGTAGATTTCTTAATGCCCCTTACCCATTTAGCCCATCCCCCCCACCACCCCTCTAGTAACCCTCTGTTTGTTCTCCATATTTAAGAGTCTCATGTTTTGCCCCCTCCCTGTTTTTATATTATTTTTGCATCCCTTCCCTTATGTTCATCTGTTTTGTATCTTTAAAGTCCTCATATGAGTGAAGTCATATGATATTTGTCTTTGACTGACTAATTTTGCTTACCATAATACACTCTAGTTCTATCCACATAGTTGCAAATGGCAAGATTTTATTCTTTCTGATAGCCGAGTAATACTCCATTGTCTATATATACCACATCTTCTTTATCCATTCATCCATAGATGGACATTTGGGCTCTTTCCATACTTTGGCTATTGTCGATAGTGCTGTTATAAACATTGGGGTGCATGTGCCCCTTCGAAACAGCATACCTGCATCCCTTGGATAAATACTAATTATGTATGTACACACACACACACACACACACACACACACACATTGACCTGCAATTGCTGGGTTGTAGGGTAGTTCTATTTTTAGTTCTTTGAGGAACCTCCGTACTGTTTTCCAGAGTGGTTGCACCAGCTTGCATTGCCACCAACAATGCAAAAGAGATCCTCTTTCTCTGCATCCTCACCAACATCTGTTGTTGCCTGAGTTGTTACTGTTAGCCATTCTGACAGGTGTGAGGTGGTTTGATTTGTGATGTTGAGCATTTTTTCATGTGTTGGTTGGTCATCTGGATGTCTTCTTTGGAGACGTGTCTACTCATGTCTTATGCCCATTGCTTCACTGGATTATTTGTTTTTTGGGTGTTGAGTTTGATAAGTTCTTTGATTTTAGATACTAATCCTTTATCTGATATGTCGTTTGCAAATATCTTCTCCCATTCTGTCTGTTGTCTTTTAGTTTTGCTGATTGTTTCCTTCGCTGTGCAGAAGCTTTTTATTTTGATGAGGCCTCAATAGTTCCTTTTTGTTTTGGTTCCCTTGCAACTGGAGACGTGTTGAGTAAGAAGTTGCTGCAGCTAAGGTCAAAGAGGTTTTTGCCAGCTTTCTCCTCGAGGATTTTGATAGCTTCCTGTCTTATATTTAGGTCTTTCATCCATTTTGAGTTTATTTTTGTGTGTGGTGTAAGAAAGTGGTCCAGGTTCATTTTTCGGCATGTGGCTGTCCAGTTTTCCTAGCACCAGTTGCTGAAGAGACTGTCTTTTTTCATTGGACACTCCTGCTTTGTCAAAGATTAGTTGGCCATACGTTTGTGGGTCCATTTCTGGGTTCACTATTATGTTCCACTGCTCTGAGTGTCTGTTTTTGTGCCAGTACCATACTGTCTTGATGATTACAGCTTTTAATACAGCTTGAAGTCTGGGATTCTGATGCCTCCTTCTTTAGTTTTCTTTTTCAAGATTGCTTTGGCTTTTCGGGGTCTTTTCTGGTTCCATACAAATTTTAGGATTGATTGTTCTAGGTCTGTGAAGAATGCTGATGTTATTTTGATAGGTATTGCATTGAATATATAGATTGTTTTAACAATATTAGTTCTTCCTATCCAGGAACCTGGAATATTTTTTCCATTTTTTTGTGTCTTCTTCAATTTCTTTCATAAGCTTTCTATATTTTTCAGTATTTTTCTATATTTTTAGATTTTTCAATCTAAAATTTTTTTAGATTCTTCACCTCTTTGCTTAGATTTATTCCTAGATATTTTATGGTCTTTGGTGCAATTGTAAATGGGAGTCTTTGGTGCAATTGTAAATGGGATTGAGTCCTTGATTTCTCTTTATGTTACTTCATGGTTGGTGTATAGGAATGCAAGTGATATCTGTGCATTGATTTTATATCCTGCAACGTTGCTGAATTCATGGATCAGTTCTAGCAGCTTTTTGGTGGAATCTTTTGGCTTTTCCACATAGAGTATCATGTCATCTGCAAAGAATGAAAGTTTGACCTCCTCCTGGCCAATTTGGGTGCCTTTTATTTCTTTGTGTTGTCTGATTGCAGAGGCTAAGACGTCCAATACTATGTTGAATAACAGTGGTGAGAGTAGACATCCCTGTCTTGTTCCTGACCTTAGGGGGAAAGCTCTCAGTTTTTCCCCATTGAGGATGATATGACCTTTGGGTCTCTTGTATATGGCTTTTATCATCTCAAGGTATGATCCCTCTATACCTACTTTCTTGTCAAGAAAGGATGCTGTATTTTGTCAAATGGTTTCTCTGCATCTATTGAGAGGATTGTATGTTTCTTGTCCTTTCTTTTATTGATGTGATGAATCACATTGTTGTTGTTGTTGTTGTTTTGCAGTCAGGTTTTTATTTTCATAACGTATTTTTAGAGAGTGTGTTTGATTAACAGTTTATTAACAGCTTTTACGAGTAAATGCCACACAGATGTAAAGTGAATGAAAAGAAGGCTATGATGGAATATTCTAGATCAGTTTTACCTTCCTCCTTAAGCAACCCAAAAACTATAAAAAATATTAAAAGAATGTTTTTTAGACAATGTGCAATAGGTAACACATAACTATGATCCCAGTTTAAAAATTTTTGATCTAGGGGCACCTGGGTGGCTCAGTCGGTTAAGCATCTGACTTTGTCCCAGGTCATGATCCCACATTTGTGAGTTCGAGCCCCATGTAGGGCTCTGTGCTGACAGCTCAGAGCCTGGAGCCTGTTTCAGATTCTATGTCTTATTCTCTCTCTGACCCTCCCCGACTTGTGCTTTATCTCTGTGTCTCAAAAATAAATAGATGTAAAAAAAATCATATAAAAATTTTTTTGATCTAAAAAAAAATCTACCTTTAACATATTTAATTATTTTGCAATTAAATACATTTTACAAAATACTATGTTATTTGACAGCAAATGACTTAATGACTAAATATAAATATGTTTCATAATTTATTATTATAAAGTCTAAGCAATCTGTCATGTTCAAAAGTAACATTCTTTCTAAATTCAGCATAATATGGTATGTTCTTATATATTACTGAAAATAATAATTTATATAATGTATTAATAAATAGACTGATCTGACTTGTGTTGAAAATGAAATTGCTACTATACCCCTGGAAGAAATTAAAATTAATCCTCCCTTGTTTTTTTCTCCTGACACCGGTGACAATCTGTTAACTGCTTAACATTCTGTCTTGTGAGATTTCTACTATATGTTGTGTGCAGTGTCCAAGAGGTTACATAGATATGACTAGCTAATATTGAGACTGGTGAAAATCAAATTCAGTAGGGTTTCCATTTTCCCTCCAAAAACTTAAAATGCGAATATCTGTTCAGTATGTTATGGGAGTATCCAGAGGCAACACTTAAAATTTGATTACTCTCAAAATTTTAATGACTCTCAATTGTGTTTAAAAAATTGATGAATAGTGGGCCTCATTTCTAGCCTAATAATAACTTAAAACTGAAAAAGAAATGATTTGGACTCTGCCTATTGCTAAGATTGTTTTCATTTTAAATGGTGTGGATTCATGTTCCATAATTATGTCTTGTTTTCTAACTAACAAACGCAACCCCAGCAGTGTGCTTATGTAACATTGTGTGTGCTGTGATACAGAGTAGCTATCCAAGACCATCTTGACTTGCTGTGTTCCAGACTGTAGAATATAGCTATTTTTAATCTCCTCTGAAATTAAATAAATGACAAGAGTATGGCTCGTGTATAAAAAATCTAATCATATTAATTTTCTGTGTGGGCATTATTTTATATCTCAGAATTCAATGTCAGTGCTTCTCTTGCTAGCTATATAGAGAAATACAAGCACTATAATTAACAATGAGTTTATTTTCTCGCATACTAGGCAGAAATGTAGCCCCCCATAGGAAGATAAAAATGGAAAAGCAAATTAAAATGGATTTGAGCCAGTACATTGCTAGATCAATATCTGGCACTCATAGACCTGCTTAGCAAAGGGTCTATAGCTATTCAGCAATCTTATTACTTCTACCGAATGACCAAATGCTACCTATGCATATTTACTAAGAAGGCAAGAATAAAATCAGAAAAGACAAAGGCTAAGAGCAACTCTCAAAAATTGTTACTATAAACATACCAAGAAACAGCCATACTGTCAATCAGAATTATAATGAAATGTTCTCCTAAATTATGAGATTTTTAATTAGAAGAACTTTTCATTATTTTTTTTTATTTGTCTATCTTTAATGGATATTTTTCACATTCTGAAAACTCATTCCTCCTCTGCCCAATTATGCTGAAAACCTAGGTGAGAATGATGGTGTCCTCAGCGCTAAGGGCACCCCCTGATTGGCTGTAAAAATCATGTCATCTCATCCCATTTCATAGCAATTAGCGCTGGACTACACATCCAGTTAAAATCTCCAGTGCACAAAATGCTCCTGTCTACATAGAAAGGTTCAAGATTATGTGTATAAAGAGTAACCTATTTCTTTATTAAATGTTTACTGCAACAAAATCCTTCTCACACCTTATGGAAATGGTGATATCACTGAATGACTGGATAAAGCCTTGTATGCAGCCTTCTTCAGTTCTGAACTTTTCAATTATGTGAGCAAATAACTTCCTTTTATTCTTTTAGCCAGTTGGTTGGAGTGATGTCTTCTAACACATGCAACTGAAAAATATATTTTCCGTGTACTGGTTGAGTCATACTCAATGTAAGAAAATCATTCAGGAAATCTAATGAATATTTGGGGGCTCCATCATGTTTTTAAGGACTGGTGAAATATTGAAAATGGCTAAGAAATTTCTAGAAGCTACAATGCTTCAGACTGAATTATCTCACTTATACCATTTGTTTATTATGTCTCTTTGCAAACTTTTAAGCACCCGGATGTTACCTTTAGACCTCAGAGCTACATACTTCTGAGATGTTCCTACATGTGCCACAGAAGGAAATCCTCCTTCTTAGTAACTGGACTTGGGGAGGTGCAATTCTTCAGCACTCCACCCCATTAGACATAACAAGTTGCTCTCCTCTGATTCAGGGTGGCAAACATTTTCATATTCATCTGTTGTTCACGTGTGGTCACTGTTGTAGACCGTTGTAAAATATTTAACCTATTGTAAGATCTCAAATTCTTTGATGTTTTTGCCAGTCTTACTTTCTACTGCTCTATATTTATGCTAATTACCTAGGTGGGATTTGACACTGAACTTTAATAAGAGTGCCTTGGTAGAGTTGTCTCAAGAGGAATGAGAATGTGACATATGATTTGAGTTCTAAATGCAGTATGGGTTTTTCAGAACTTTGCATAAATCTACTGGCTTCCCTCATTTGAGCTTCAAGTCATGAGTTCTGATGTTATGTATAGGGAAGTGTCATGGTGGAAGGCAAGAAAAATGATTGGCAATTATTATATTTTAATTCTTATATCATTGAGCTGGTTGTAAGAAAAGAACATTGTGAAAAGAATTACAATTAAATTCCTGTCTATATTTCAGAGACTCTATTCATGTTTCTAAAGTTAGGGAAAGTAGGCTGGAGAAAGGGAATTGTAGAGCAGACAAGATACTTAGGCATCGGAGAAGGCCATGGAAGGGAAGGCCTCCCATTCAGGACAACCTCTGGTGTGTGTGTGTGTGTGTGTGTGTGTGTGTGTGTGTGTGAGAGAGAGAGAGAGAGAGAGAGAGAGAGAGAGAGAGAGACAGAGAAACTGAAAGAGATGAAGAGAGGGAATTTCAGGAACAGAGAGAGAGAAAGAGTAAGAGAGATATAGGGAGAAACAGAGAATGCACAATTACATATATTCCTTAGCCCAAGGTAAAAGTAGGAGTAACAGCATACATTATTTAGACATAACAAAGTAGAATGAGGCCCTATATTTTTTCCCTGATGCCAAATACACAGAAGAACATCTGAGAGGGGGTACAGAAGATGTAGTTGATGGCCTATGAATACAAAAAGCATCGTTTCAGCAGTGAAGAGTATAAGGCAGTCACCATATAAAAAAACAAATTTTCATCAAACTTCATCAAGACCCAGAAACGTGCCATCCTTCCATTGAACCAGGTTATGCAAAGGATGGAAATGTTTTTTTTTTTAATTTTTTTTAACATTTTTATTATTTATTTTTGAGACAGGGAGAGACACAGCATGAACAGGGGAGGGTCAGAGAGAGGGAGACACAGAATCTGAAACAGGCTCCAGGCTCTGAGCTGTCAGCACAGAGCCTGACGCAGGGCTCGAACTCACGGACCGTGAGCTCATGACCTGAGCCGAAGTCGGCCGCTTAACCGACTGAGCCACCCAGTCGCCCCAGGATGGAAATTTTTTAAAAAAAGATAAAAGAAAACATAAAATCCATGTTCAAAAATTGAAAAATTCTGTCCAAAATTTTCATAATTATAATATTACTACTGAAGAACACAGAAATGTCTACCCATGTTGAAATGAGCTATGGGAGATATGTATGGTTTTCTGTAGTGACAACAATTTCTGACTCAAAAGCAGTAATAACATGGATCACCTGATTGTTACCAAGTGCCTTTGTGCCCACGTCTTCCTCTAAAAGGGAAACAGAAGTGGGGGAGATCTGATAAGGCAGAATGAACTACGTGTTTGATATTTGTTTCATTGAAGAGTAAAAGAGCTGCAGAAAAACCCACAGCTGGTGCAAATCTCCTAGGGTCTTATATTGTCTTCCTTGAAAAACATCCCAAGACTAAGGCTAGCCTAAAGAAAAGAAGTCATCTGCTTCACCAAGCATGGATTCTGATGGAGTTTCTGAGAAAGTATAAGGTTCACATACGCTTTTTGGAAGACATTAGAGAAATGGGAAGGTGAACAAAGGACAAATAAAGGAGCTGGGAAGAAAGTAGATAGAGAGAGTTAACTCAGGCTTCCTGAGTTCAAATCCTTATTGGTTATGTGATGTGAGTAATTTACTTTTATCCTCCGTTTTCATTTCTTACTAGGATAACAATAATAACTGCACCTTAAGTTGCTTAATAAATGGTGAGCTAAACATGGGAAGTGCTTAAGTGCTGGTTGGCATGTAAAAGTGACTAAAGATATTTATAGTAATATAATAGAAATAAAGATCAGACAAATGTTTATTTTTTGACTTTGCAATTTCCTAGTAATACATACCTAGAAAATTAATGTAAACTTTCTAATCTTATTTTCCTAGTTTGTAAAGTCTAGGTAATAATGTATCATCTGGCCAGTAATAGAACAGATTTCCTCAATGTCTGATGCCTAAATTGCAAATAGTACATGACTTGAAAATTGCATAAAATTAGAATATCCTGAAAAACATGTTTCTTTTGAAGTGCTCTATACATGTATCCACGTGTTCAAAATGTACTTTCCCCTTCAGTGTTGAGTGCTTTAAAAAAATGTTTTAAAGTAGGTGTCTGGGTGGTTCAGTCAGGTAAGCGTTCAACTTCTTAGGTAATCTTGTAGTTAGCGAGTCCAAGCCCCATGTCAGCCTCTGTCTGACAGCAGGAAGCCTGGAGCCTGTTTCAGATTCTGTGTCTCCCTCTCTCTTTGCCCCTCCCCTGCCTGTGCCCTGTCTCTCTCTCTCAAAAGTAAATAAACATTAAAAATAAATTAATCAATAAAAATATTTTAAAATATTATATTATTGGCTGAGTAGTTTATTGCATGGACTCATGCCATATACAACAACAAGAACATTTAAAAACATTACAGTTACATACGGTCCTGAGAATCTACAAATGAATTTCTGATCATTTAAGCGTGAGAATGATGTGATCCTATTTCCTAAGTATACTGATTATAAATATTTTGGGGGGAAGATTGAGCAACAACAGAAAATCTATAAGCCTTCCATTTATTGAGTCTTTAAGGCAGTGCTTGACTCGCAGTAAGAACTCAAGTGTATGTAGGAAAAAATAATGGAGAAAACAAACATATAAGGTAAAAATTATCTTTACTGAAAATACTTCAAAAAGAGACGAGTCATAGATTACTTTTCGAGCAATAAAAATCTCATCAAAAATAATTAATTAGCATATAAATAAAAAGAGTTCATTTCCTACCATGTTTGAACTACTATCTTTTGGGTAAATACATTTCGGGCAAAATAAGAAA
Source organism: Neofelis nebulosa (assembly GCF_028018385.1). NCBI lineage: Eukaryota > Metazoa > Chordata > Mammalia > Carnivora > Felidae > Neofelis > Neofelis nebulosa. The sequence continues at coordinate 182,268,581 of NC_080782.1, forward strand.
CAAGATGTAGAAATTGTCTTATTATATTCTCAAGCTAGAATGTCAAGGATGGATTTTCTTTTAGCATATTAGTATTTAACTGTACTAGAGGTAGGTTATAACTGATTAAAACGATTGCTTATATGCACACCAGGTAATATCATTTAGAAAACTATTGAAGGGTGGCTTTTATATTTTTATGATGAACATTCTCTCCTAGTTGTTGGAATGTGAAATTATAAACTACTGTTTATTAAGACACTATTAATGGTAAGTTTGCCATTATGTATAGTTTATGTTAAGATATTCAATATTATAAATCAATTCTGATGTATACTGTGTGTATACATGAATATATACTTACAAGAGTCGCATGTATTACACGATAAAAAAATTATTGACTCACTCCATTTCCATATACCATCCTTTTTTTATCTCATTTCCATCATCTAGTAAAATGCAGTTTGCTGCAGCTTATTTATTAACTAACTTGACACTTAGCTAACAGTCTTTTCCACTGCATATCCTGTCACAAAGTTGAGTAATTTTAATGTGCGGATACATGATCCTCTCAATTTCCTACACCTTCAATTTCCTTGTTTTCATCTCTAATAAATTATTTTTCCATTTACCCAAGTCACTCATTCCCATGATTTCTTGGGCCTTATTACTAACTATATTTGCTCTATGTCCAAAATTATTAGTTCATACATTTCTGCTTCCAGATGGTATGAGAATCCTATTTTGAAAGACCTTTAATTTCACTAGAAATATCTGTGCATTGGGTCTTTTACTTTTTCTCAGCACATCAATAGTCCATTTCACTCTCCTATAATTGACTTCATTCTGTCAACTGGCTTATTTAAAACATGCTCAGAATATATTGTCCTCTCTGCTTTTTTAAAAATAAAAACTTCATAAAATCATGTTATTATACCTTTCCTCATCCCATTTACAAATTATATATTCTAACATAATCTGTATTCTCATTATTCCACCAAAGAAAACTCTACCAATGTATTCCTTCAAGCTATGTTCAGTCAACATTTTTAAACAACTCATCTTATGAGACACTTCAACAGAACCAAATACTCTCCTTGGTTTTGATGACACAACACCACTGAGGCTTATTTCTAGCTCTCTGGAAATTTTTTTTCTTAACTCTTTCTTGTGGACTAATCCAGATCATTAAGTATTAGAGGTTTTTAATGCTCAAACTACCTCTTATATCTATTGCATTCACCTGGCCCAATCTGTTCCATTCCCGTGGGATGTAGATCCAACGTGAACAGGAGGTTCATGCTGCCTACTGTGCCACAGTTAATCCAGTTCCTTGTCTCTGACCCAGGAGTCTACTGTTACCCACCAGCATCTATGAAAACTGTGGCATCTCTGATACTGTGATTTATAACAAGAAATATATATTGGTCTCCATCCCCACTTTCTGCATAGATCTCCTAAAACCCTTGAAATTTCCTAAGTGACAAAAACAATGAAAGTGTCTTTTGTTATTTATAACAAGTCCTTTCAACCACACCTTAGTTTCTGCTACTAAGGTGATTTTGTGAGTCTCCAAGGGTGGGGCTGGTTGCCAGGGGAGCCAAACATATGATTAGAGGATTGGGAGATGAAATGGAGTCACCAATGGTGACTCCAATGGTGAAATCAGTCACCAATGGTCAATGATTTGATCGATCAGGCCTGTCTTATGAAGCTTCCATAGAAAACCAAAAGGATGTGGTTTGGAGAGCTTCCGGGGTGGTAACCATGTTCAGATGATAGGTGAGACACTCTGAGAGCATGGAAGCTCCACCCCCCTGCCCCCATATTTTGCCCTATGCAACTCTTCCATCTGGCTGTTCTGAGTTATAGCTTTTTATAATAACCAGTAATCTAGTAAGTAAACTGTTTTCCTGAATTCTGTGAGCTGGCCTAGTCAACTAATCTAACCCAAGAAGATGGTGATGGGACACTGATTTATAGCCAATAGGTTAGAAGCATGGGTCACAACATGGACTTGTGACTGGCATTTGAAGCGGGGGGAGGGGGCAGTCTTGTGTGACTAGGCCCTTAATGTATGAGGTCTGACACTAACTCCAGATAGTGTCAGAACTGCACTGAACTGTAGGATTCAGCTGGTGTCAGAGTTGCTTGGTATGGGAAAAACTGTCACACATTTGGTGACCAGAAGTTCAGAAGTGAAGCAGTGATGTAGCAGTATTGAGTGTGGAGAAGGCACACAAGGTGTGTTTTTCCTGAACAAAAAACGCATTAGTTTGCACTAATGTGTAGTTTGCATAGCCTAACATATTAATTTGCAAGTAGGGTAAAGTCTTAGAAATCTCAGAGTTTTTGACAGGTATACAAGAACCTATTAAAGTGACCTCCTAGAATATAGGAGTGGAAAGTTTGACCTATCTGTAGTTGTTTTATTATTCTTCATATCTGTGTGAAGAAACACACACAAACACACACACATCCATATTAGAACAACGAAATGTAACTAGATTTTGAAGGTAGAGAAGCATAGCTATAATTAGAAACATCTTTTTTCCATTAGAAATATTGTTGGGGCTTTAAAAACCAAACTGTAAATAGGAAATGAGTTATATTACAAGATACAGTGTGTGTATACTCACATATTCTTAAATTGCTTTAATACTTGCTTTAAATGTTGCCTTGAAACTGAGAGTAGTTGCTTAAAAAAAACTGTAAGCAAACAATGTTACTTCCAGAAAATGCAGATAAATTTATATAATAATCAGAAAAAAACCTTCCTTTTTCCAACTTATAAATGCTGATTTGGCTGAGGGTGCATATTACAAACAATAATAAAATTATAATTTTATACAATGACCAATGTAATGTTCAATGTAATGGTATAACTTTATAGAATAGAAAAAAATTCAAATTAATATCTGCTAGTATGAATACAGGTTTACAAGAATCTTTATTTGCCAAACATGTTTGAATTTCTTGATTGGTAGTCAGGTTGGACCTTTATTTATGTGCATATCTCTTCATCTATTGTAGGTACGTTGGGTGGTAGCACACATAGGTATTCAAGGTTTCCTTTTTTTTTTTTTTTTAGTTCTTTAGCCTGTCCTGCTGTTATGCATGTTATATCAATAAAGCAAAACATGTTTGTTTAAACTTACATTGATTTTTAAATCAACACTGATTTTGAACAGAGCTATCCTCTCCAGCTTCAACTTAATTTATATTGATTTTTTTGACTTTGTGATGTACAGCAAACTGTATCTTTCCTATTACAGATGAAAAACAAAATGTATTCAATATAATAATATAATTTGCAATTTCACTACAAACAATTTTTGATTTCCCAAATTAATTTTACCATTTATGTAAAATGATATTTCAAACAATTTCAAAATATATATAAGTATTTTAATTCTATTATGGGCCCTGAACTTTAGGAAGGGAGCCTGGCAGTCTGGCATTTAAAAACAATATTAGACTAAACAGACTAAACCCTATAAAGTTATGGTTTTCAATTAAACTTTATTCAAGGAACAAATTTTTGGAATTTTTTTTTCTTTTCTTATAGGTGCAACTCATAAGTGATAATTAAAAAATAGCATTGAAAGTGCATGCCATCATCTTCCACACATTTGACAAACTCAAATCACATTATATAGAGGATTTCAACTTTATTGCTTAACATGCCAGAAAGTACCAACATAAATAGCTGGGAACAAGAATCTGTTTCAAGTAAAAAAACTTATTTAGTTATTTTTACAGCTCATTTTATATGATCCATTATTTGTACATTTAAAAAATATCTTCCATATGTGAGATAATTTGTTAAAAATATAATAATTAGTTAAATTAAAATAGTATTTGTCTTCTTTAAGTTTGCAGTTCAGTGGTAGAGATAAATATAAACCATATTTTATTTTATTAAATGACACAAAATGTAACATTATAAGTCTGAAGTGCTGAGAGAAAAAAGTTAAATATCACATAACTAATTTAGTTTAGATCATGGATTTAAAACCCAAATAATCAAAATCCAGGACAACTTTGTAGCACCCTGTGGACGTAGTATCTCCTATTTTAAGTAGATATTAATAAGGGAAAGAGGGTTGATTCCAGGTAGAGGAAAGAGCATGGGATATCATATCATTGTGTGTGAATATTTTAGCATGTGCGTGACCAGCAGGTCTCTGAAGGTGGGGAATCGTTTGGAAGAGATCAAAAGTGAATGATGGCAGATCAGTTTGAAGGTTTTTGCTTTGTATAGGTTGGACAATGATAGTTTGAATATGGGAAATAGTGGTGGTAAGGATGGGATGAAACTGAAACAAATGGGTGGAGTGGGAGTGTATGTGGTGTGTGTGCACCCCAAGTCTGAACATATGTTCAAAATAACACTGGACACTACTCAAGTAGACATGGAAGGTGACAGAGAAAGAAAATTTGAATTTAATTTGGTATATGGTTTGACTAACTAAATGTTTAATAGTTCTGGTAACTGAGGTGAAGAAAGAAGTTAAGCTCAGAGATGGATAATCATGAATTTGTCTTTGGAAATTCTTCATTTGTTTTTGTTGTTATTGATGGTGGTGATGGTGGTTTGGTTTTTGGGGGGAGGGGAATATCTAAGGAGAGCTATGTGTCCACATTTTCTCATGTCAGCATTTTTTTAATGTTTATTTTTGAGAGAGAGAGAGAGAGAGCGAGCAGGGGAGGAGCAGAGAGAGACGGAGACACAGAATCCAAAGCAGGCTCCAGGCTCTGAGCTGTCAGCACAGAGCTCGACATGCGGCTCAAACCCACAAACCGTGAGATCATGACCTGAGCTGAAGTCGGATGCCCAACCGAATGAGCCACCCAGGCGCACCTTTATTTCACTATTTGAAATTTAAAGTTCCTTGAAAATCAAATTATTTCACCTCATAAACTTGTAGCAACTCATTTGGCAATGAAATGATCTAAATGGATATGAGCCTTATAATATTTTTAAAAATTAAGCTCACTTAATGTAAATATTTATAAATATGGGGTCATTCCATGTACCAGTTGTGATTTCTATAATACCCAGTATAGGTGTATCTAAAATCTGAAAGCTACATAATTTGTATGCTCACAGAGCCTCAATGGTATCAAGTAAAGGGTTGAAATCTATAGTATATAACAGCTGTGTTCATATAGATGAAAACAGGTGTGCAGAAAAACGAACAAACAAAAAACAAAACAAAACAAAACAAAACAAAAAACCTCATGATTTACTTGTCACAGTCAGGAAAGAGTATGAGGCGAAGGAAGGGAACACGGTCTAGTGGCAAATAGTGGAATTATATTATCTGAAGCCCCATTAGAGAAGAATTCTATAAATAGGAAATTGAGGGATGTCAGCAGAGTGGTAGGAGGGAAATCAAGAGAGTATACAGTGTTAGGGAAGACCAGGAAGATAATATCACCAGAAGAAAGGAATAACTCATTTCAAAGTTAGGACATTAGGGTTTTTGTTGTTGTGTTGCAGGAGTTCCTTACATATTTTGGATAACACTTTGTCAGACACAGTAGTCCACTCTTATCTGTGTTTTTTCTTTCTGCAGTTTCATTACCTGTAGCCAGCTTCGGGCTGGAAGCAGATGACCCTACTTCTGACAAATCGTCAGGTCAATAGTAGCCTAGCACTATGTCACGGTGCCTACGTCACTCACTTCACTTCATCTCATCACATAGGCGTCTTGTCCTCTCACAGGAAAAAGGATGAGTGCAGTATAATGAGATATTTTGAAGAAAGGGAAAAATCACATTCACATACCTTTTTATAGTATATTGTTATAATTGTTTTATTTTATTAATGTTCTGAATTTCTTACTAGGCCTCCTTTATATATTAAGCTTTACTATCATTATGTATATATGTGAAAAAACATACTATGTGTAGGGTTTGGTACTATCCAAGGTTTCAGGAATCCATTGGAGATCTCAGAACATACCCTTGTAGATAAGGGGAGGATTACTGTATATGGTTTGCAAATACTTTCTCCCATTCAGTTTTTTTAATGCTGTTATTTCCTTTGCTATGCATAATATTTTTAGTCCTACTTGTCTGTTTTTGCTTTTGTTGACTGTGCTTTAGTTACATATACAAGATATCATTGCTAAGAGAATGCAAAGCTAAGACACTAACGAATTGCACATTTAAAAAATATTTTGATTATCAATAAAAGCAGCTTCTATTTTTTAAATGTTTTATTTATTTTTGAGGGTGATAGAGAGACCGAGCATGAGTGGGTGAGGGGAAGAGAGAGAGGAAGACACAGAATCCAAAGCAGGCTCCAGGCTCTGAGCTGTTACCACAGAGCCCAATGCGGGGCTTGAACCCCCAGGCTTAAGAAGTTACTAACTCAGCAGAAGAGCAGGGTGAGCAAAGGAAAAAATAAAATTGTTTTATAGCAGATTTCAGCATTCTGTAGTACCATACAGTGTAATTTGTAGTGGGAAGTCTCAGAAACTGTTGGGAAAACCACTCCTGCCACTTGCTGAATCCCATATGCCTGTTTACCACTGTATTATGATAGAAGCTTTCTTTCTTTTCCTTTCTCTCTTTCTCTTTTTAAATAACATGGTGTGAATACTTCTCATTGGTGAATCTAATTCAGAAACCTAATAGCAAAAACCCTAAGAACCTTAGACTGTGTGTGTGTGTGTGTGTGTGTGTGTGTGTGTGTGTTTCAGGACTACGTACTAAAGACATTCTGATACAGTCAGCCCCTTTGGGTACTCAGTATCTCTTCATATTAAATTGCCAGCAACATTATTGCAACAGCAGCTTCTCTGACTAGAGATCCAACAATAAATTGAACAAAAAAGATGGACTCTTCCTTTCCCTACGAAAAAGATCCTGTTCCCATAATCTCTTTATCTACCTTTTGGTAATGTTTATTTCTCTTCCAGTGCACACAGAATTTGATATTTTATAACCAAATGCTTAGTACACATATATCTTATCCCTTGATGTTCTGTAATTTAATGCAAAGTACCTCATATGAAAGACTAGGAAAAGAAAACAAAAAACAAGAAAGTTTATATATACACATAAAAGGACCACAAAGAAACACTTACTCTTTCTCTCTTCCTTCTCCTCTCCTTTCTCCTTCTTGTCCCTATGAGACATGCCCTTGGCCCTCAGCCCGTAACATTGTTGATTCACCTGCTATCTCACCTGTTGGAAGAAACCCAAACTTTAATTCTTGAAAATTATCATTAATGCTGCTGTTATTATGTGTTGCACTATTTAACTTTTTATATTAAGCATGGAAGAACTAAAAGATATCTAACATAATCACCTGGATTCCAGATGATTGCATCTTAGCTTATTGGGCAAAAGCAACTCTATTTGTCCTGGATGCTCAGAATAAGTCACCTCAGCTATAGAGCAATCTCCTTTGCCTGTTAGTTAAATGGCATGAGAAGCTACAAAGGGCCAGACAGCAGTCTTAACATCCAGTTAAATGTTATATTTATATATGTATAAATGTAATAATGTTATAAATCATTGCCGTATTTCAGTAAAATCATTTTTCTTGAAGAACTAATACCTCTAAATCAGTAGAGTCCAAAATTTCAGGGAAAAGAGACAAAAAAATTTAGCAAGTGTCTTATTAAATTTGAGAGAATATCCCTATTCCCTTTACTTCTACTTTTTGCTTCCTAGTCTAAGAAATATAAACTATCTCATTATTTAGTTCAAAGCATACATTGCATCAATACATTCTTCCAGCCAGTGGATCACTGTGTCTTCAATAGGCCATTTCACAGTTCTATGCACCACTGAGTTAAATATACAGTCAAGGCTACAAATCCCACAGATGTGAGACCATTTTCTCATCACTCTTTTCTTGTAAAAGGGCCCCATGGTCAGAAGTAGGTCTTGAGATAACTAACGAAGAACATGATGATGTATAGTTACTCCATGAATGATGATGCTGGCTGAAGCACTGTGGGCAGTGAAGGGAAATCCATTTCCAAAATTAGCATTTATTCCAAGACAGAGAAAGCACTGCCTTTGTCATAATATAAGAAATGGAATGTAATCACTCCACCTTTAGGTAACTGGCTTTTGTTGTTGGCAGATGTTACAGTCAACAATGGCGATAACCAGTTCAGCCTTTGTTGAACTCCTGCGTTACTCTCACCCCAGCTACCATGCTCCTATTTTTCATGGGCCCATTTAGCATGTTCTAGGGTAGAGCTCTGATATAGACTGCCATTATCAAAAAAACAAAACAAAACAAAACAAAACACCCAAGTAAGCAAACAAACCCTTGAAATTTTTGTCCTTGGTTTAGTTATCTGTGTCATATAACAAACAGAATGAAAACAAAATCTTGTTATATAGCAACACATAATTTGTTATATTATTACCACAATTTGTTTAAATACAGTCCAAATACCTACTGAGTCTGTAGCTCTAATATTGGAAAAACAAGGGTGTCTTGGCTACTAATGGCTGTTGTTATCAGGACATTAAAAGGAAGAGGCAAACATTAGTTAGTTTCATTTTTTATTTTTAATTTGAGAGAGAGAGAGAACGTGCAGGGGAGAGAGGAAGAGGAAGAGAGAGAGAATCTTAAACAGGCTCCAGGCTCAGTGCAGAGCCCCACACGGGGCTTGACATAGAGTTCAAACCCACAACCCTGGGATCGTGACCTGAGTCAAAATCAAGAATCGGTCGCTCAACTGACTGAGTCACCCAGGCTCCCCACATTAGCTGGTATCAATCAGAATTCATAAGAAAAGAGATAAGTCAAAAAATGGAAGTCTTTCAGTGTTGGAAAATTTTCTTAGATCACAAAGAGGAGAAAATAAGATCAAAATAAAAGCAAAACAGAAAAACAAACAAACAGAAAACTCTTGAGTCACAAGGACTTAATAAAACAACCCTGGTGCAAACATAAGCTAGTTTCCATTTTAGGATAGTTTCCATTTTAATTTCTCAAGTGAATGCATTAAGATAGAACACACCTTATCCATAGAGGAAAATCAATTTGATGACAATCAAATCTGGATGCTCTAGAAGCTCATTCCCTTCCTCCCTTTGGTGGCTTAACAGAGACTGAGTCAGTTAGCAGAGAAGCAGGGATATTTCGCCGATGTTAGCATTCCTAGCTGGCAAAGTGGTACCCAGGGCCACGACTGTGCAGACCTCAGTACTTGGAGAAACTATGTATGCCCTCAGTGTGCTCTGTCCCATTTTAGACTAATAGATACATTAGTCTAAAATAGACAGTAGGGTGGCTCAGTAGGTTAAGCAGCTGACTCTTGGTTTTGTCTCAGGTCATGCATGATCTCATGGTTTGTGAGATCGGCCCTGTGTTGAGCTTCACATTGCTGACAGCATGGAGCCTGCTTGGGATTCTCTCTCTATCCCTCTCTCTCTCCCCCACCCCAGCTTGCTCTCTTTCTCAAAAATAAATAATAAAAAAACTTAAAAAATAAAATATACATTATACATATACTCCATACATACATGGAGTGTGGTGTGGGAATGGGGTTTGCTATCTCTCTTGGATGTTCCTGGTAGCAAGTCCAGCTGCTCACTGAGGAGGTGCCGTTTTCTGGGAACTTGAGCAAGGTGCACACAGATTATCTAGGCACATGCTGTCCTGTGGAATAGTGAGAGATTGGACATTCATTGATCTCCTTAATGCTGGTGCCTATAATCATTTCCCCAATATTTGTATTATGTGGTGCTAGAGGTGTACATCCATGACCCACTGCACAGTGGGACAAACAATTCATCAATTCTTTACAAGTGAAATCATTCCATACATCCTTCTTCAAGACATAGTCCTTTTTTATCCTATTAATGTCTCTGTAGCTTCCTTCAGCTAGCCCTGTGCAGTACCAGTAAAGAAGAGGTTGGTAATTTCTCTTAATGTAGTTTTATGAATTCCCTAACAATTAACTGAATTAATGTACAAATAAACACATGCATCGCAGTATATTTACACATCCTTATGTGATTTAATACCAGATGGATGGTTTGTAATCTAGTCATCACACTTACTCTGTATAAACTCTGTGCAACTAGCTCATATATCTTTCATTTTTAACTTGGCTTCTGGGATTCCTTGTACTGGATCAATAACCACAGCTAGTATGTGTTCAAAATTCTAGTAATTACAGTTAATATTAGAATTTATAGATTATCAAACACTAGAAGGCACTGTTTGTGTTTTTCTTTTGTTTATAATTTAGAGCTATAATGGTGTCTAGAGTAGATTGAATGCAAGTAAAATTAATAAGTGAATGAATAAAATTGCATTACCTTTAAAATTTGTTTCCATTCAAGATGTAAAAACAAACAAATCAAAGTATAGGTTAGCAGAGGACTAAGCTAATTCAAAGTAATATTAACTATTTTAAGTTGAGTGCATTTTATGAACTTGAAAATATGTCCAAATGCCATGATATCAAAACTTCCATTTAATGAATATCACTGAATAGAAGAGAGAAGAAAAATTTAATCACTGGCATCATACTTATTTCTAAGCTTTAAATTTTGAGTGACTTAAAATAGCATTGGTTGAGAAAATTTCAAAGAACTGAATAAGCATTACATCAACAGAGCAGCATAAACTGTATATGAAATTGGAAATGTGGAGTAGAGAAACCCGAATTCAAGTATTTTTTTCTGTCACATATTAATGTGTATGACCTTGGGCAAATTGCTTAATCTCATGAAGAATCACTTCTCACATCTGTAGTAAAGAGATTTCAATATGCAAATCCTTTCTCATAAGATTATTGACAAGATTTAAATCGTGCATGTTGAACTGCTAGCACATTGCATTGTAGATAGGTTAATAAATGTCAGTTATTTTATTCTTATAAAGCTATCTAAGAATAACATTCTCTGATAAACACACATATTAACAAATGACATCACTGAACCCCTAAAAATACTCTGAACATTTTTAAAAGTAATAGTGAATTTTTACTTTTACTTTTCTCAAAAAATAACAGTAATATATATATATATTTCTTAGGTTGATGTGATTTAGAAAAATTGAATGAAGACTTATTGAAGAAGACAATTTACAGAATATAAAATCAGGTCTGTACACAGAAAGTGCTGAAAAACTGAACATGAACTTGGCACATAGAAAATAACCTAAAGGATTGAATAATCAGTCTCCAAAATGAGAGGAGATATTTTTTAAATGCATAAATATAATAGTTTCTTAAAGCTTATGAATTACAATCAAAAAGTTCAATATAAAAATACTACATAATAAATCATCCAAATGCACTTGCTACACACACACACATACACACACCCACACACACACAACCACATACGCCGATACTTTAGGAAGTTATATAACAATTATAAAAAGACTACGTATAAAATGTATTGAGGGAGAAATACTATACTTAAGTATTCATTTTTACTGAGTATTTATTTTCTCTTGATTTTTATCTTTTCATATTTGAAAGGCTGTTGGTTTGCAAGCTGATTAATTATAGACACCATAATATAAAGACATTACTAATATAATGTGAAAATTACTATAAATATTTGTATGCCTGTAGATTTGATTCATGCATCAGAAATTCATTGACTGTGCTTACAAAAACTATAAATATCTCTCTCACTAGACAGTTCTATCAAAAGCAATAAATTAATTTCCACTGTTCACCAACAAATCAATAAAAATGCTCATGAATGGAAAGATAAGTGCAGTTTATCTTTATAAAATAATGCTTGTGTAAGAGAACCTGATATGTGATGTTCTTCCAATGCCAGTAAACTTTTCCATTGAATTTTACTAAATTCAACATTATTCCAGCTTTTTAAAATCAAAAATGATTTTCCCTAATTTCAGGAATCCTTAGTGCATTCTGAAACTGCATTATGTAAACTGTAACAAAGGATTGGTACATAAAAATTCTTCAAAAGGTCCTCTGATGTAATATTTTACATATAGTGTACATTTAATTGCATAGACATTAGCTTTTCCTATGGACTGAACAGGGAAACAAGCATTGAAATGACCCAGGATGCTACAGAAATCACATATTATGCATTTAAATCATAGAATGTTTTAATATATATGACACCCAAACTCAGCTGGTAACATGAAAATCAACATGCCTGATTGATCCTATTTGCCAAAAATTGTTGTTTTCCCCGCTATGATACATTTATATTCACACTTAGTCCAATTCCTGAATTTTTGACATGTTTATCATGTGTTTTTGTTATTTGCTTACTTTTGTTTTGAATTCCTCCCCTTGGAGATGGACATCTGTTCACGCATTGAGAAGCTCAGTTTAAACCATTTCCAGTGAAGAAATAGGTGAATAAATAAATAGGCCTCAAAATGTTTACAACATTTAAAATAATGAAAATAAGCAGAAAATGATTAAGATATTTGTTATACATAATACATTTAGGTATTTATCAAATACGTATAGCAGGAGTACTTTGAATTAGGCATTGTGCTTGGAAAATAAGAATTGTAAAAATAGCTATAATGGTGATGCTGAGAGAGTTAAAAAACGATGGCAAGCTCAGTGAATACATTATAATATAGTAGAGTCAAAATGATAAAAGAGGAATGGACAAAATGTTAGCTTAAGTGATGGTGGTATTTCAAAGGCAGAATGTATATGGAAGATCATGACAAGGAAGAGAAACTGCATAAAAACATCAATTTATACTAGAGATTGTTTGACAAAATCTCAAAAATCAGGGATTCAGGTAAATACATTGAATTAAGCATATAAAATCCAGTGCTATTCTGAAAAATAAAAATAGTTTAGTTTTATTTTTTTAACCTGGAAGGATTTTATACATTTTAATTGATGGTATGCTCTCAGAGAAGCTAATTGCATAAGAGTATGTCTTAAGAGCGTATTACAGAGTTCTGAAACTCCCAGCAAGATAGACTTCACTTTTATCCCCAGACTTTGGCTGGGAGGCTTACAGAGTGACAGATTATAACCCTAAACACTATGAATTATTAATTTACTAGGTATAATATGAGTAATTGTAGCAACATAGGAGAAGTTGGAATTCACGATTTTCTCTTATTAATCACAGTTAATAAGTTTTCTTATGCAACACTCCACAGCAGCAGCATGAGAAGGGAAACTTCCAGTTGGATGTCTAGCTCACTGGATATATTCCTAATGGCCACCTGACCATTGACTGAGATGGCTTTAACCCTCCCCTCAGCTTCACTAAATTTTAGACACATTTCTTCCTGACTCTAGGCTCTTGACCTTCTTTTCTTAGGGCATTTGTTTTAGAAAACTTGGCAATTGCAAATTCTTTCTCTGACCCTTTGAGATGTAAATCTTCTCCAGTCCTCTTTTCCAGGGACCTAGGATCCATCTCTTTGAAATGTAATCATCAAGATAGCAGCTCTATCTCCCAGTCTCTGTGGGAGAGTAGATGCCTAACTTCATTAAGCACCAATTAGCAAAAACAGATAGCCTAATCACACTGACCAACCTCCCTTTTATGTCCTCTAGGGTACAGCTTCCACTAGCTCACCCCAGCACTTAAAAACTCCCTTGCCTTTTGTTTTGCTGAACTTCAGTACAATCTTCTTCCCTACTAGAATAGTCCTTTTTATCCACAGCTTTACTGAGGTATGACTGACAAAATTTACATGTAATTAGGCTGTAAAATGTGATTCTTTTGTTTGTTCCTGTTTAACTCCATCAAGTGCACTTTTTCTTTGATTATCATGCATGCTGTAAAGGATTAAGGGACACTTGCAACTCAGGATGAGTAATAAAATTTTTCACATCTCTTGTTCATTTTTTTGTTTAGGCATTTGGTAAATTTAGAATTAATCCTGTCATACAGTGTGTGGTGCTCTTTGAACCTGACTTATTTACAGATGTCTCCTTCATCGTCCATAAATCATTCACTGTCTGTTCTATTTTATGATCTGTGATGCCACCAATTTCATATATACATTTTATCCATGTATTTGGATCTATTTTTGGACATTATATTTGCTCTGTTGCTAAACACGCATTATGGACTAGAGTGATATGGTTTAGTTATTGGTATTTTATCACACATTTCAATATCTGGAAAAACATTTTCCTCTTCGTTGTATTTTGTGGTTACTTTTCTTGGATATATATATTTGTTTAACTCATTGTACAAATTTTAGATCCATATTTTTAGTTCAAGGGAAAATTAACATGATTACATATTGACCATAGTCACGTAAGATTTAAATTAAACTTAAGGTAATTTGACATTTTTATTATTTTTTGTCTTCGTGGACATCTGTCTTTACATTGTTCAAGTCATGTTTGAATGTGCTAATTCTTTAGGAATGTTTGAAAATTTGCTTCACATAGTTACCACAATATTCTCGCATAATTTACTCATAGATTTTTGATCTTTCTTACTGCCAAAACAAATTAATCTTTTTATTTCATTCTTTAAAAGATTTTTTTGTATATATATCAGATAGTGATTGTTGTAACAAAATTTTTGTAGGCTGTGGGTTCCTGAGTTCCATCATCTGTGTGGATTTCTTTTTCTTTTCAATTTATTTTCTTGGGTTTTCTATGTGTCAGCATTTACAATTTTTCCTTCAACAAATATTGATTGATTTGTTAATATGCACTAGATACTTGTAGCGTATCGGTAAACAAATTCAAACAGATTCCACACATTGTGGATCATATTCCAGTAATGCGATTTCATATGTAAAAATTATATATTTTTAGATAAACATATTATATATATTTAAGACAAACACAAATATGTATTAACTATGGAAAGACATGCCTGGGAATAAAAAATGAGAATAGTGGTGGGTGTGGGAGAACGGGAAACTATATGCAGATGTATTTATTTATATTTGTAATGTTTTATTTCTTGCAATATTGCTTTTGGATATTATTTTTTTCTGTAGACTCAAAGTGCAACCTTTTTGCCATACTGCCCAAGCATTTGAAAGACTGGCATCAGAATGAAGAATTAAATGATATTATACAATAATATTTTAGAATAAGGATTAATTATAGGATAGACCATTTATAATGACTAATGAAAAAGTTTTTTCAGTACTTCTTGATATTTTGGGTGAACTTATCTTTTCACATTAAAACTATTAATTGGTATCATTAACTACCTGTTCGTTCTAATTTGAAATGAATGGAAAGACTACATACGGATTTTGACCTTCAAATGGAAAACGAATTCATATATATTTATACATGTATGATACCTGTTAACTTTTACTCCTATCAATACTGGCTTCAAAAAGGAAACTGACTATGCTCGTTAATTAATGAATTGTCCCAATGCCACCTCATTATTTTTAAATATTGAGGCGGCTCCAACAAAGATTGTGTTTTGGAAGGTATGCAATAGTCACATACATATAAAATCTGATCAGTTATTCTTCCTTTCATTCAACAAATCCCCATTAAACTTTAAAGCTAATAAACTTTTGAATTTAAGAAGTAATTGGTTATACATATGCATCTGTAAATATAGATATATATGTATACATGTATATGTATACATATATACCTATCTATAGATATGTGTATATAACATTTCTAACATATTATTTTAATTTTTACACTTTCATTCCAAATAGGTATAAACAAAGACGATTTAATTGTCTTCTAAGCAACTGATATAAAACCATTGAATCAGAAGCACCTGAGTGGTTCAGTTGGTTAAGCATCTGACTCATGATTTCAGCTCAGGTCATGGTCTCACAATTGTGGGATCCAGCCCTGAGTTGGGCTCTCAGTTTGGTGTGGAGCCTGCTTAAGATTCTCTCCCTCCCTCCCTCCCTCCCTCCCTCCCTCCCTCCCTCCCTCCCTCCTTCCCTCTCTCTCTCTCTCTCTCTCCCTCCCTCTGCTCCTCCCTGACTTTCTCTCAAAACAAACAAACAAAAAACAAACAAACAAAACAAAATACTGAATCCTAGTTGTTCTTTCTTTTAATGAATAAAAGTAAAACTATACATTACAATTACTACATATATATTCAAATTTGAACTTAATTCAATTAATCATAATATAAGCTTATTTGAATTATGTGAAATATATTTTGTTTGCATATTATATTTCTATATGGTTTTAACAGCTTTTGGAAATTTTAACTTATTAGAAAAAATATAAATATGTGTTCAATTTATTTTTAATTGAAAGTGTTAAATATATTTTATTGGTCCTGGACAAATAATTTGATAGCCAGGCAAATATTTTCATTCCCTATTTCTGTAGCTTTTCCACAAAATAATGTAAATCCTTTAAACAGTAGTATATTTTTGAAATATAGCATTTATTGCCTCATCACAAACAGAAGGAAGAATATCATAATAATAAGCACTCTCCCGTGTAAAGTTCCCACACAGAATTTGAGACAGAATGAGATATAAAGCAGACATTTGATTAGCAAGTCAGGATCCCAGGGTCCTAGTTTATTTATCCAGCCACATGCTGCAGTTGAGCCTTCGATGTTCATAAGCAATGTGTACACTCCATGCCATAAGGCCTGGGTTTGGCTGGAACACATGATAGTCATAAAGTCCTTTTTATGAGTATACAACTGTCACAAAGTGTGTACTTAGAGAAGAGCAAGTGGTCTATTTAGTGGCCCTCCTCGGTGCCCAGATCATAATCTCTGCTTTCTAATTGTTAATCCTTTCATCAAGAAGACAAGCAAGATGAGATAATATAAGAGAAAGACTATTAATGGAAAGAGAGAACATTTTCCCTGACATGTATATGTTGGTGTGTTCCTCCCACCATACACCTTCCTCCCAATGACTTATCCTAGTTATATCATTGGAAACCCATTCCCCCCTCTTTTTAGAACGACAGAGCTAATGATGGTGCCTCCTCCTGAAGGACATAATTCTTCTGCAACTTGAACTTTCTAGCATTTAATCCAATGGATTATTTATACTTATTTTCCTAACTCCTATTAATTCATTTTGGAATAATAAACTGGAAAATTCAACTCTACAGAGCTGTTTTATTAATGAAGTTCCCAGAGATTTTGAAATGAGTGAAACTTTCCCTTAATTCATTTGACAGTTGTCAAAAAAGTCATCCATGTTCTCTAACCAAAATTAATAGAGTTGTATATTAACCAAATATGAGCATAACCAAAATCATTATGTTACTTGACAAAATTCAAATATTTGCTTCTATTTTAAGAGTTTGGTAACATGAGCTTAATTAAAAAAAAAATCCTTGGTCCTATGCAGAAATTACACAATAAATAGCACTGGGCATAGTAAGAACCTGAGCTGGGAGGCCCACTCAGTGTAGCCTCAGTCATTCCTGCCTACAGTTCTCAAGTCAGTATTGCCCATCACAGCTATTCTAAACTGCTCAGCTTTACACCTGTATTTTATTCAGTCACCATTTGTAAGTTGCCCTAGAAAGGGTATGTCATAGAGCAAGAGGCTCCACATTGAGGTGCATTCTCAGGACCTGAACGCTGGAGGCTGCCTGCTGAATTCAATCCCTTAGGTGAGCAGCACATTCTCCCTTGTAGGAGATATCAGTCAGAAACACCGTCTGTCCCTCTCTGTACCTTCCCATATTTCCCATATATTTTTGAGTATATTCAGTAAGCCTTCCAGGATTCGCTGGGCCTGTCTTCATGAACACACACTTGGAAGTGGGAGACTAATGGGACCTACTGCCCTAAACTGCCAAGATCTCAATCACAATGGATATTCATCTCTCCTCCTCGACTATTTTCCATCCGCCTAGGTTCTGCTCATCTTGGTGGTTTCTCTAGTGGTATGACCCAAATTTATACATACACAGCTTGAACATCCAGTACACGTGCCCTTCTAAGGCTAAGTTTGCTGCACATGTCCTTTCACAAGTCACAATTGGTCAAGTAAGTATAAGGGTCAATTCCAATAGATACGTTGAGTGCCACAAGGATTACTCCCTGCCCCCAATATGCAACAGCAGCCTTCTCATCTATTGATGATCAGGGCAAATTATTCCTTCCAATACATTCATACTTCTTCCTTCCTGCAGGTTGCTGGAATCAAAGTCCTAAATGCCCAGGGATCCATTGTAGCTTACAATTCAGTGGGACTTAAAGTTTCTCTCCTAGCACAAGAACCTATAAACTTGCAGCTCCCAAAGTTGTGCAAATGGAAAACAGAAAATCCCCCGGTGAGTTACTGGAAATTGTTGTAAGTGCACCCATTCCTGCTTCTGCCCCTTGGTTCCCAGACCATGCATACTTCCTGTTTGGGACACAATATTGTAGAGCAGTCTTTGGTTTAATACATGAACTGCATCCTGGAGAATGGCAGCATATCCTAGCTGAGTACTGGCTCTGAGCTGGAATTTATCTGTGCCTTCCAGAGCCAGTTCAGCACTCTAAGAGTCCATCAGCTTCTACATGGTGTGGATGTTGTTCATTCAGTAGGTTTCAGCCATAAGAAACTCTCACATCCAATTACTATGTAGTGGATCCACTGATCTGATTATGTGGTACTCCTTGCTAGTAGGTTAATAAGCACTAATTCCTGATGTGGTGGTGTTGGTTGAGGTTCTTTAGTCAGGAAAGGCAAACTGATACCCATAATATATGTGTTCCTGTGAGAACAAATTTGTGGTCCTTTCACAGTACAAGGTGACCAATGTACTCAACTTGCCATTAAGTGGCTATTGATCTCTTCAAACCCATGTTAGCATATCATGGACATTGTTCTTTTTTGCTGGCAGTTTAGACAATCAGCAATAATAGTAGATACATCACTGAGTCCATGCTGTTTTTCAAATGAGTAGTTTCCATCTCTGTCACAATGACTTCTTTGTTCTTTGTTTATCATGCCAGCATTGAGGTAGCCCATGATAGAGACTGATTAATGCCAACAAACCAGGTTACTTTGTCTATTTAGGTGTTTAGTACTTCCTCCATGGTATATTCTCTATAACATCTGATGGATGTTAATAAGTAGTACAAATGTTTTACTACATGCACTTCCCACATGTTCTTCTATAAGCTTCTACTCAAGACTCTCTTGTTCAATATTCCACTCATTCATCTTAAAGAATACTGAGAAATTGGCTAGACCATTATCCACTGGCCATCAATCTATATGTATTCTAATCTCAGGACACTTTTTTTCCATAAAAAATGGATGAATAGGTACCCTGACTGAAAATTGGTCCCTGGGCAGTCTTTTCAATCACCACTATCTTTCAAGGCTACTCCTTTATTTTTGCCTTTACCCACATGCTGAGATGACCCATCAGTAACTGCAAGTTTTCCCTACTTCTTCATTTAGCTGTGTATGATGGCCAACACAGAAAGAGTCATGAATTGAGAGAGGGCTACTAGTGGGGATAAGATGGGAGTCTGAATTACATCCTCCTGCAGGATTATTATGCCTTTTGGTCTTTCTTGTGCAGATTCTGAATATGCCACTATCACCTTAAGTGGGGTATTTCCTGTGCCAACATAGCTTTATGACTTGGTAGATATGATAAAGTTCACCTCCTGATTGTTCCAGCCACAGAGTCACTTATTGGATAATAATTAGATAATAATCTAATGATCTGTGCCCAGGAGTGGATCAGGAGTTATTTTTCAAAAGCCTTATAATTCTTCGTTGATGGCATGTCCTTGCTTTGTAACTCTTGGGACATTGTTGTGATTTTTCACTAGGACTTGCTGCCAGTACTACATGGCAACTTTCCCCACCACTGGTAACTTCAAGAGCATAAAGTCTGCTGTATCGTATGACTCCAGTGGCAGGACCATTTGCCTCATAGCCTGTACCTGTTCAAGAGTCATTTCAGCATCATAGTGCCATTCAAAGCTGGGAGCTTAAATGTATTTATGGCCTGGAGTGCTATTCCCAGATGTGTAATATTCAGCCTCCAAACCTGAAGAGGCCCACCATGTATCATGCTTCTTCAGATAAGGTAAGAGTGGTAAGATTCAATAATTTATCTTTCACTTTGGAGAGGAAGTCATAGTAAAAACTACACTCTTGATGCCTGAAAATTAAAGAAAAAAAATCCACAGGCTTTATCTATTACCTTTCAGAACATATGTGATATGAAGGCCTCCGAATGCTAGCCACTTCTTGCTTATTTGACCCAATGAACATAATGTCATAGATGTAACAGACTAATATTATATTCTGTGATATGCCCAAATTGCCTTAATATAAATCAAGGGTCAGCAAATATTTTCTGTAAGTGATTAGTTAGAGGACATTTTAGGTTTTGCAGGCTACGTATAGTCTCTGTCATTTCCTTTTCATCCCCTTGTTTCTCCTCCACTTCCTCCTTCTTCTCCAACCTTTAAAATTGCAAAATATTTTTAGCTCTGAGTCTCTACAAAAATAGGCCAAATTGGACCTTCTGACCATAGTTTGACAATTCTAATATACACATATATATTATTGTCAGTTCCATGTGAGCCTGAATTGTTTCAGATTGGGATAGAAAATAACATTTCTACCAGATTGATGATTGCATACCATTTACCTGAGGCCACATTAATTTGCTCTACTAAAAATAGAACATCTGGCATGGGGTCTACCATTAAGGCTAATTTATATTTATAGTAACTTGCAGTCATCCTCCAACATCCATTCATTTTCCCAGGTTTCAGAATAGTGGATCAATTAGAAATATGATGTAGATCACCACTCTTGTACCCTTTAGATCCTTAAGGATGGCACTTGCCTCAACCTCTCCCTCCATTCTCTCTGCCCTAAAGTAATGTAATATTATTTTTGATTTAGCATCTTGGCTGGTGGGAAAGTGGTTTCACAGACTTCTACTTGACCTTCCCCACTGATACTGCTCCTTACCCCACACACCAAGACTGAATGTGGAAGTTGCATCAACTGTCAAGTATTGCAATCCCTTATGATTGGCACATACAAGATGTGAGTGAGGTCTCTACTCCCTGGACTCTATTTGTTTGCACTCGGATGATGGAATTCTTGTTTCTCATTGCTACAATGGGAGGTTACAGATCGACTAGAAGGATGCATTAGAGCTGAAGACATCAATATGCATGCAGGTTTTGCTTAATATAAAGATGGATATAAAAATATTTATAGCTATGTGTATTGAGACTGGTTAGTGCACACACACACACACACACACACACACGTCAAAGGGGCATAGCAACTAAATGAACCAGCTTTCAATAGCGAATCTGGAGATTTTCAGCAACAAACTGAATAAAGTCCTATTGGATTACAGTCCAATTTATAAAATAAATATCCTCAAGTAATAGTGATATAAATAAAAGATTTATTAAATAAATGAGAAGAACAGACACATTTCAAATGCAGAAGATTTCTACTTAATTTATATAAATCCTTGAGGTTGAGAAGTATTCTCTATTCCTTAAGTGCGGGATGTACATATTGACTTCTTTTTAAAAAAAATTTTTTTAACGTTTATTTTTGAGACAGAGAGAGACAGAGCATGAATGGGGGAGGGGCAGAGAGAAAGGGAGACACAGAATCGGAAGCAGGCTCCAGGCTCTGAGCCATCAGCCCAGAGCCCGATGCGGGGCTCGAACTCACGGACCGCAAGATCGTGACCTGAAGTCGGATGCTTAACCGACTGAGCCACCCAGGTGCCCCTTGACTTCTTTTTAAAGAGTAAAGTATGAAAAGGTGAGAAAACAAGTAAATTTACTGCAGATAAACCTAAAACAAAACTACCAGGTGATGAAACTTAATATCAATAGTGATAAGTCACATTGATAATCTGTAGGCCATGATAAGATGTGACAAAAATGGCACTTTATCTCTGGGATATTCTTCCTAAATACTCACAACCTCAGTATAATCTTGAGAGGAAACAACAGCAGACAAACCTCAATTGTGGAACATTCTACAAAATATCTCACCAGTACTCCTCCAGACTGTCAAAGAGTCAACTGTCAAACTTTCGGAGTCTGAGAAACTCAAAGCCAAGAGTAGCCTAAGGACATCTGACTAGTAGAATGTATTGTGGTAAATTGAATGGGATCCCAGAAAAGTAAAAGGACATTAGGTGAAAACTAAGGAAATTTGAAGGAAGTGTGGACCTAGTAAATAATGTATCAAAAGTGGTTCATTAATTCTGACATATGGGCCATACTAATGTAAGATATCAACAGTATGGGAAACTGAGTGTGGGTATATGGGAAATCTCTATACATATGTAACATTTTTGTAAGCTTAAACTTATGCTATTTTTTTTAAGTTTATGAAAACTTAGATAGTCTCCTTTGAATGCTTATTCTGGATCAGACACTTAAATTCAATTCTATAAATAGTGCATAATAAGATCTACCTAATGAAGTTATTGTGAGCTAATGTTATTGTGAGTTAATAACCAATGTACATGAAGAGCCTAGTCCAGATTCTGGGATATGGAAGGAATCAAATAAAAATGGATGAGTTTTCACTAATTATATCACTGAAACATCACAAGGAGGTTTGCTAATATTTTTATATCATTTATTGACCATCAAAGAGAAAATACTTGCCCAATGATTGGCTAAGATGCTGTATCAAGGCTGGAAAAGAAGGATACAATTTACAACATTCCCCTGGCACAATTTTCTGACACTTAGGAAAATTAAAATATTATGTTCTCTTATCTTGATGAGCACTAAGTAATATACAGAATTGTTGAATCGTTATGTTCTACACCCAAAACTAATATAACACTGTGTGTTCACTATACTTGAATTAAAATTAAAAACTTAATAAAATTTAAAATAAATAAATAAATATTGGAAAGAGACCAGGCATTTCCATTTCTATGGGAACAGTAACCTCCAACTGTCCTGACTTTGAATCCCAACTATCAGTATTCCTTTAAATCTCTCCTCCTTTAGATAGTGCAGATTTCTGAAGCAAGGAATTTCCCAGTCTCATACTTGGGATATGTAAATTCTACCATGAATAAGGAACAAAATATTGGAAGGAATTGGAGTTTTAGCCTTGAGTAAAGTGACTGACCTGTCACTTACTGCTAAGTTTTCATTAATCTCTGTCACTGTCATCCTCAGCTGCACCTGGTAACTCCTTGAGTTAGATGAACTAGTGGACATTGGAAAAGTAAGGGCAATTCTACATACTGAGACCGCCCTAATTTACTGCAGACCTGCCTTTAGCCAGAGCTTAGGTAATAGAATAAAGAAGTTCAGGTTTTTTTATAAGGAATTTCAGTAAGTCTTCTTGTTTTCAGTGACAAAAGGGACCCCAGATTTAGAAAGTCCTGAAAACTTTGATTTTTTTAGATTTTTCTAGGATATTTCAATAGCAGTGGGTCTGATATCTATTTGTTTTCCACTCTTCTGCAGGCATTTGAATTTCAGCTTTCTTTCTTTTTTTTTTTTTCCTGTTAACTCAGGTGCAACGACTTGTTTATCCACTCCCTGTTTAACAAATCTTTTCTTTGATGTCTCTCTCTTCCTCTCTCTCTCTCTCATTTTCTTTGTGGGTGTTTTTCATTACTTTATTGTCACTTTAGGTGGGCTTGGAAATGAGGAAAATAAGCAATTATTTAACCATTCCTCTTTAACAACAACAACAAAATGTAGATGCTCAAAGTTTCACATTGTTAGTGAAAGACTTTCTTTTAAATATTAACCACAATTCTTCCCATCCTCTCAGCACAGAGAACCAAAACATTCATGGTGTTGGTGAACACATGTTGTATTCAAAGGACACTAAGCAACCAAACACACCTACGAAGTGGGGAATCCTAATCTGGGAAAGAAGCATTCATACAAGTATGGCAGAAAAGTTTGCACAACACACTCACTGCTTTCTTTTCCTTAATTCGCTGTTTTCTCAGAGGTCTTTCAAAGTAAGGCATAGTTTCAAAAAGTACCCTCTTCCAAAATTCTGATATTGTGATTTTTCAGAAAACATACATTTAGGTAAGACTGAAATGGAACACTAATTTAAATTTTCACAGTAAGTCTGATGATTAGACTTTTTAATTCCCCAAATGAACATGGTTTGCTATGAAGAAACATATTAATTCTTAATTTGTATTATTTTTTCTTTCAGGCATTTGCCATTGTTCAACAGTGGCCATTTTCCTAATTCAATAACCTCCTATTCTGTTCTAGTAATTTTATTTCTACTTAATTTTTTATCATACCTTATTATGGATGTATATTACCAACATGACATTGCTGTTAATGTGAAGCTTGATCATCCAAATGAAGGAATTTTTTAGGACAGCGTTTGACCTTTACAAAACCAAGATTATATGAGTGTAGACATTGATGAATCAAATATTTATTTTAAAGGTTTTTTTTAAATTTACTTATTTTGAGAGAGACAGTGCGAGTGGGAGAGGGGAAGAGAGAGAGGGAGAGAATCCTAAGCAGGCTCCGCGATGCCAGAGTAGAGCCCCACGTGGGGCTTGAACTCACAAAACTGTGAAATCATGACCTGAGCTGAAACCAACAGTCAGACACTCAACTGAGCCACCCAGGCACTCCAATCAAATATTTATTTTAAAGAGAAATGTAAGCCATAATGCTGAGAAATGATGTCAAGTGTTTAGTTGAAGAATTATCTTTATTTCAAACACATCATAGCTGTATTTCGTAGAATTTTTTCTCCCTTATTTTATAGAGTTAAGTTTACATTATAGCTATTATTATTGAATGATGAAACAGTTAATAGAAAGGAATACTGATCATAAATGTGCTTGCTATATATTTCCTATTAATAATTTAATTAATTAATGTGTTTAATAATTTAATTAATTGCTGTGTTCAATTTCTTTTCTTTGTTTCCTTTATTTTTTTAAGGGCCAAGATTATGACTATTTTGGGAAGTAACTATACCTATAGTTCCCAATATTTACATATTATAAATAAATATAATATTTATTATATTTAATGTATTATACATTATGATTTAATGATATATTTTAATATATTTATGTTTTATATAAATAAATATATGACATATGTTTTATATTATAATATATAATTATATATTATATATTTATTATATATTACATGTTACAATATATGTAAAATATATACTAAATATATTTGTAACTGAATATATATGAATATATTTAGTAACAAGATAGTCATCATACATAATTAAATATGTTAAATTATATAGTATATAATTTAATGTATTATATAATTAATACATATTGATATATAAATATAAATTATGTAAGTATAAATATATATTGAATATATACTTATATTTACCTTTGTAAATATATTTTGACCTATCTGCTACTTTCTAACCCCACGAGCCTAGTTCAAGCTGCCTTGGTTTTGGGGGCTGTAATAATTTCCTAACAAATTATTCCAATATTCTCCTTGCCTCACTGTAATATAATCTCCATAATATAGTTTGTCTTATTATTTTATGATATGAATGATATCATACATTGTGTTCTGTAATATCCTTCATTGGTTTTCAACTGTAATATCTTCCCATGGCTTCAAAGAAATATTATTTGCCTCAATTTTCAAGTATTCATATGTCATCTTCTCCACCTTTGGCAGACACAATTATTTTTTTTCAATCTATTGCCTCCTTCAATTCTATATTAAAAAAACTTACTTCAATACCCCAATTTGAGTTTGTAGTTGCTGCTTCAGCAAAGCTGACCAACGCTTTATTAACTGTCCCATCTTTATTAACTGTCCCATCTCACTGATCCTCTGTCACTTCTTAGAAAACTTCTGATTGTTTCTCATATTTAGGTCATTGTTTTTGCATCTGCCTTTGCCTGGTTCAGCTTTCATATTCTCAGGTCTCAGAAGAAAATATAACTTCTATGAGGCAACAAAACATCACAGTACCGTGTTCATTCACTGCAAACACTAACAATATTTGGCAAGTTAAATATATTTACTTAAATATATCATGTGACTAAGGGCAAGTAATCTATCCGGCTGCTTGACTTTTGAGGTCGCATGTGTAGGAAACACTTAGAGGGTATATGTTAAAAAAATGGGTAAGAAGGTATATATTCCCCACCTCTCAGTGTGGTTCTAAGGGACATATGATAATTCTGGTAGTACTTCTGACGGGCTAGATGATTTCCTTTCTTTCCGCCATTGACTAGCAGGTACAGATTTCTCCTCTAATTTTGTGTATTGTTCTGAATTCAGCAGTTTTAACCTTCTCTATTTTATGTAACTAGAGTCTGTATTCTCCTGGATTCACCAACTATTTAGAATTCCTGGGAAATCACCATCCATTCATGAAACCCAGTTACAAAATCATTGCTGTGATGCTGCGAGCCTTCTCCACTGTGCACCTCCTCTCCTCTATGAACAAGTCCCTTCCTGAATGACACTTAGCCTCTTCCCCATCACTGATCTCTGATGCTCTTTGCTCTTGAATACTGATAAGTCACCTTCCACATTCTGATAATCTGCCCCTTCAGACAAAGTTCAGCATCAGAGTTACAAATGCCGATGGTTAAACAATTTTTTCCTGTATGGAATAGTCTTTATCCCTACAGAGTACAGTCTTTACAGAGAGTGCTGGGGTGGAGTGATTTCCAAGGCCAGTTCCACACAATGAGGAAACTACTTCCTCTGACATGCAAACCTGGCCCAACTTTCATTAGAGCTATTCTTAGGACCACAGACTTGTCAGTTCATGTCTGAACTCCAGTTGTTGATAGATTTCCATTTCCTTTTACCTAGGTTTCTCAGGTCTCATACACGTCACTTGAAATGAAGTGGGCCCATACCCATTTGTTACGTTCCGTAACATTGTTTAGCCGTTAAGAAATTTCTTCAGCCCTTCTTAACATGCAGGATCCTTGTCT
This sequence comes from Neofelis nebulosa, assembly GCF_028018385.1. NCBI lineage: Eukaryota > Metazoa > Chordata > Mammalia > Carnivora > Felidae > Neofelis > Neofelis nebulosa. The sequence continues at coordinate 182,295,388 of NC_080782.1, forward strand.
ACTGGGAATATTCAGAAAACCTCTAGGGGGCAGTGTTGCCTAACACCACTCAGCCTGAACAGTACCTCAGTTCTGACCCAAGCAGGACGCTTTGCTATAGAGTAACTGTCTTATGACTAGGCTATATTTAGTCGGTTCAAAATGTTTAAATGCCAACGACTTCAAATACTGAATTAAGATTCTCTGATTAGAGCATATATTACTCTTGTATCTGAAACTACATGATCATTAATTCAGAGAAATGTGAATACAAATTCCTCATTATTTAACTCTTGTAATTCCTCAGTTTCCAATTCATAGCTACTAAACTTATAATTTATAACTGATTTTGGCTTAGGGTATATCATCTTAAATAATATATGTCTATAATATCTTGTTTTGTTCAAATTGTTTAATTTTTTCATATTTTTGAAAATATTTTATATCTTATTATATAAAATATTTTCAAAACAAAAATTCTGATTTCAATTTTTTTTTAGTATTTAATAAAGCCTATGGTATAAAATGTATACATTCTTTCAAAAACCAAAAAAAAAAAAAAAACAAAAACAAAAAACCCAGAAAAAACAAATCCAAAGAGGGTATTTGAATGTGCTTAATGAATTAAATATTTCCTTTTGGTAAATGGACAATGTTAATAGTTCATATCTCCAGTAATAAAAAGGTCTATCATATACCAAATGTATAATTAATTCACACAATTGTGCTATTAATTCTAATTTTAACTCTATTTTTTAAAGAAAATGCATACTTTCTAGGGAGCCACTTTTCAAGTATAATGCAAATAAAATATATAATTATATACATGACTAAGAAATCCAAGGACAGAAAAATATTGATTCTGACCGTCTTATGTCAGATAGGATTATACTTATTCTACCTGTACAACTGTAGGCTGAATTCTTTTATTTTACTGTTGTCTATTCCAGAGACAAACAAAACAAAATGAAACAAATCATGGATTCCCTCATTCCTTCCTAGAGATGTTTCCGAAAGCACTCTAACAGTATTCCTGCAAGCCATTGTCTTTCACAGAGTCTGCTTCTGAGGAAACCTGACCTGAAACAGTGGATGTCACTTGGAGCATCTAAGTATAAATTAAATTAAGGGAAGGAATAAGCACAAAAGCGAAGTGGTTCCTGAATATTAAATAAAGAATAAATAAATCAATAAATCAATAATTTCTATGAAGCTTCATGGATGAGGGACTCTTGAATTTTATCATATTTGAGACTGTATTGATAGTAACAAAAAGCAGTAGATGAACAATAAACATAGGCTAAATTATTTTTGCATTTATTTATACTTCAAATAATATTAATAAAAATAATATGTTATAATACATAGTAAAAAGATATACTCAAGAATAAAACAGGGGTGCCTGGGTGGCTCAGTCAGTTGAGTACCCAATTCTTGATTTCAGCTCAATTCATGATCTCAGGGTGGTGGGATTGAGCCCTGCAAGGGGCTCTGCACTGAGCATGGAACCTGCTTAAGATTCTCTTTTTCCCTCCCTCTCTCCTGCTGACTCTCTCTCAAAAAAAGAATGAAACCAATATAGCGTCATTTTGAACATGTGTTTTCAATGTCTCTTCTTTAACTATGGACACAACTGGGGCACCTGGGTGGCTCAGTTGGTTAAGCATCTGACTTGGCTCAGGTCATGATCTCACAGTTTGTGAGTTCGAGCCCAGCATCGGGCTCTGTGTTGACAGATCAGAGCCTGGAGCCTGCTTTGGGTTCTGTGTCTCCCTCTCTCTCTACCCCTCTCCTGTTTGTGCTTCTGTCCCTCTCTGCCGCTCAAAAATAAATAAATGTAACCAAAAAATTAAAAAATAAAAACCAATGAATGCAATTTAAACACTGCCATTTCACACTTATCCACATTTGTCGATTTAACAAAAAATATGATCTTCTTTTTTTGTTTTTCTTTTACCTTTTCAATCCTGTTGAGAATGGTTAAGATGTGTTCGCTGGGCTATGGTGATATTTCCCTACATAAAGTTTGGTAAGACATTTTATGATTGTTCATACCATTTTCTAACTAATAGCAAAGGGAAAACCTCTGTGGATACTCTTTGATTTGAATGTAGGAGATCCTTTGTGACATAGGGGCTTCATATTCTATGTGCATTGATAGATTATATAACAAATGAATTTGATTGATGTAGTCTGATGTTTCCAAAGCTTGGCTGGCAATCAGAATTATATGAAGGACTTTCTAAAACTCACTCCTAGGCCCGACCAGAGAGATTCTTTTTTTAGGGCTGGAATTCAATTAATATTGGTTAAAGAATTAATTTTCTTCAAAATATCTATCATGATGCTGATAGAAAACATAATCAATAAAAAATATCCAAGTTTTTAACAAATGCTTATTTCAGGTTCTCAGGAATTTTTGGTTCTTAACTTCAGTGAGAAAATCCTATTGTCTGGTTTAGATTAAGTTATCTGACAAGTGAAAATAAAAATATGACATCAATTTAAAAGTCAAATATATTTGTAAGCACAGATAAAGTTATCTTATGTGGGAAAATAAAAATATATGCATGATTATCTCTGAATTCATTTAATTACTCCCTTATTTCACAGTATTGAAACAGCCATCTGTTTATTTGATGCAGAAAGGAAGAGAATGTTTATTCTGGCAACTTACATACTATCATAATAAAAAGAGCAGGAAAGACTTCATAAATATCTACAAATGAAATTATGTAGATTCAAACTGGGAACAGGATAAAACGAAGACATGGTGTATACAAGTAAGAGGTTTAATTTGAAGGAAACATCAAGTGATACAAATCGGTGTTGATGTTGGTTAAAGAACTGACAGGATAGGGGAAGGTGATGGTGGTTCCCAGAGTTGATAGATATTCTCATAGTGTAGTCCATACTGTGATGCATGTAGTCCATGCTGTGATAGAACTCTTAGCTCCCAGACTAAACCACTGTTGTCCTAGGCACCAGAACTGTTGGCTGCGGATGGCTCATAGCTTAATCTCTTTCTAGATACTGCTTCCATCTGTACCGAGTGGCCAGCAGTTTCGAAGCCCAGCCCCAATTGTCCACATCCATGATAACTCTGTGTTTCAAGACGTTCCCCTAGAGCTCTCACATTCCTGCACGTCTTTCAAGCACAGGCACTAAGTATGCATAATAAACTCACTTGCCGTGAAATCACAGATATAGGGCACATCTCTGGAAAAAATGGAAAGTTTGCCCAACATCTTGGAAGACAGTATCTCCTTCAGTAGCAGCTACAGCATATATACTGCCACTACAAATGATTAGACTTCCTCAAGTTCAGGGTTTTTCTTCTGTACCACAAGCCACTGAGTATGAGCCATTCACCTTTACCCACTGCGTTGCCTCCTTGGGGTTTGGTGGCAAGGGGAACTGACACACATACGCTGATGCTCATTTGCTGCTCTCTGTGAATAACGGAGTCCTTTTTCTCTGGCCCAGGAATCTTGTGCCTTCTGTCAACATCCATAAAACTGTAGGAGGGTAACTGGTAAACTAGCAAATAGGGTAAAATCTTAGACTCTTCAACCTTCTGAAGGGTCCATCCGGCTGCAGATCTTCTGTGGGATAAGTCGAGACCTCTGTTGCAATCTGAATCCATATGAACTTTTTCCTCTAAGATTCCCTTATTTCTTTGTGGTGATATGTTTGAAAGCACTCTTCGATAAAATTCCTACAAGCAGGTGTCTGTCTCAGAGTCTGTTTCTGAGAAAACCTGACTTGAGTCAATGGATGCTGAGTTATACAATGAAACAGATCCTACAATGATATTTGGGGACTAGACATCTAACGCAGGAATGCAAAATAGGGCCTCATCACTAACAGTCTGTGGCATTCTGTAGTAATGACACCGTTAAAAGTTCTATTGTGATAAACTGGAATGAGATAATGCACTGGTGAGTGCTTTATCAGTCAGGATTTAATCCAAGAAGAACAACTAGAAGTTATATGTAAGGGATGTGCCACAGGGATTCTATCTTACACATTGTTTCCGAAAGCTGTTGTGTTTATATTGTACATGGAGCTTGGCGTCCACAGGGCAGCACTTAGGAAGAAGACAGATGTGAGCTGAAACTGCAGAGAAGAAACTAACAGACTAGAGCTCATGCTGGTTATCTGCACCTCTACTCTTGGTGAAGTGAGTGTTCCATGGAAGAAGCTGGCATCATTTGTCATAGAACTAAACATACATCTGTCCAGGAGTCAGAGAAGCTGAAGGAAGATCCAGGGTAGGGTGGGGCACTTACAGGCATAAAGGTCCCATGTCAATAAGGTAAGCCAACAGGTAAGTGACATGTGTGAGTTGCAAAAGCATTTTCAATGAACTTCTCAAAGAAAATTAAACAACAACAAATAGGACTTCTGTTTCATTTCGGCCCTTCAAGTTTCACACAAAATTGTCTCTTGTGGCCCATTCTAATTAGAACCATACAGGAAAAGTTCTGGGAAACAGTTTAGCTCCAAACAAACTGATACAATTTAAAGCCACAACATGTAAAATATCCAGTGTATATGGAAGGTTCAAGGAAGTATGATTTATAAACACAAAGAGATGTGATGCCTATTGCTAACTGTTGCTGAGTATTATTGATGCTCTGGAAAAGATAATAAATGGCTGAACAAGATTAATTACCAGAGTAAAACCAAGTAGGAGAGTCATAGAGCATTGGTTAACACATTTAATGGAATTTTCATATTTATTAGAGAGCAATTTAGTTTAAGACCTAGGAATTCAATGGGTGGGAAAGTAAGTGTAGGTTGAATTTTCAGTAGATCATGGTCCTGGTTGGGGAGGAATCAGACCTTGAGACTTGGAACGGAACTCAAGGTCTTCCTGTATTCTCTGTGTATGCAGAAATGGGCCCTGTGTCTCTAATTTAATGAAATCCCTTCCTTGAATACCAGTACATGCTCTCCTCAGGATCATCCCTAACCTCCCTATTGCTTGGCTGCCAGATCAATAGCTAAGGTCAAGTCACAACATAATGTGGTCAGAGATATGCTGGGCCTGCTAAGGGAGGTAAGAGATGATATATGTTGATGAGAGTAGTATATAATCTAGCCAAACAGAGTCAGGAGAGTGTCAGGATCCTGAGGATCCAAATGAATCCAATGAAATGGAGAATTATGTTGGAAGGTAGAGCTTTTTAAAATGACACCACTGGCCCATGATAGATGAAGTAAAACCTGGCAAAGACTAATGTGCTATTCCTGTTTAGTTCTTGGAAGCAATACAAATAAAAGTAAAATAAAAAAACTTGATCTTTCACTTGTGACTCTCATGGCAGTTGGCAAAAGGAGAAACCAACAGGTTTAGAGAAGTACGCGTGGGACACTGAAACTGCCACATCTGGCCTGAACACAGACCACACACTATCTTCAGGAGAAAGACCTGCAGAATCTGCAGGACATTCTATTCACTAAATGACAAGGAACATACTAGTGCAAGCGGCATAAGCATCATTGAGAAGCTCCGAGGACGCTGCCATCTGTAGGATAGGGCTGAGGAAAGGAGATACTTACATAACCAGAGCATATCAGAGCCGTGGTGATAACAGAATGTCAAACTTGAGGAGGTCAGGAGATATGGCTTAACAATCAGAATCAAAGGAAGTCCAAAAACAGAAATGAGCAGCAAGGTCAGAGTGACAGTCAGCGAGGGTGTAGGAAGGATGTTTGAAGACATTTGAAGATGGTTAGTAGAATATATAAAGCTTAAGGACATACATACATACGCACATGCACACACACACACACACACACACACACACACACACACACAAAACAAAAACAAAAACAAGAAAACAGATAGCAACCAAGAGAATTTCCAAAGTTAAGCAACCTACAGAGATTAAGGAAAGAATGGTCAGGAGGTTGAAAACAGATGTCCAATATAAAGCCTTGACCCTTTCCCTAACTTCTAAACCTTAGCCAGTTTTCAGACCCAGAACTCATCAACTAAAGGAGAAGCCAAATCCTCATGAGGAGTGTCGGTAACAACCATGCAATATATGGCTATGATTTCCCAAGTCCTAAGGGGCTTACAGCCATTTATTCAGATAATTGAATACGTGGTAAAGAGAATATTTCCGCCTTTAAAGCACTGTTGAAAACAGTGTCCACCTCTACATTTATATCCAGGGATCCATAATATCATCACATTATGTTCCCCATTCCATTTGGGGACAAATGGGGCATACATAATAAGAGGAGTACTGAACCAGGTCCTTCTCATGGTCATTTCCCCATCTCCAACTGTGTGATTAGAATCATCATACTTGATCATTAACAGAAGCCTTATACTGAAAATCTCTGAAATCTACCACAATATCACATTGCAGGGGAATGGCAGAGTTTAGTGCCCCCTTGAAGACTAGAGCATGACTGAGGTGATGGTTCCTATGCTATCACACTTGACTCATCATTCTAGCCCTTAAAAAAAATTCTTCCAGATGACATTTGACAATATATATTCAACCATGTGGTAGCCTCAGTTTCAATTTTGTGAAAACATGTGTTTTCCAGAGCAGATGAACACAGCCTCATATACATAGTATGTGGCATAATTTTTGGCTATAAGGAAATAATAATCACCTCTACTGCAGATACCAAATGTTCACATTCAGAATAATGTAAATACATATAGAGATTGAATACAGAATATATAGAGATATAAATACACATAAGTATATTATGTAAATTATATTACATATATGCTTTATATTACATAAAGATAAAATCAAACATCGATAAATATGAAAACAGAAACATTACAGATAAAATAGCTATATAAAATATAGGTAAGTTAATATGAATATAGATATTATTAGATATAACATCTAAATAGATATAAAATAGACAAATTAAAAACTTGAAATTAACTCATGTTAATAAACACATATATTAAAAACAATACTATGTGTAAATTTCTTTTTATCTTTATTTTTGGAATATTACTTGGATGTTTTGATTGGTTTCTTTCATCACTTCTACATATATTTTCAATATTTGTGTTGCAATGTGGACCGTGTCCATTTTTTACTTCCTTTCCTTAGGGAATTCCCATCATACTTATATTACATAAATTACAAATTATCTTTCCATATCTTTAGGGTCTGTTCCATACTTCCCATTTCTTTGAATACCTATGTTATATTGTATAAACATTTCTTCAACTATATTTCCCAGTTTTTTAATTCTCTCATCAGCTACAGTTATATTGCCCTGAAGCCTGTGTTTGATTTTAAATTTCAATTATTCAACATTTTATTTCTAAAAGTTCTAATAGTTCATTTTCCATGCCTAGCATTAAATATAGTCTATTGCTTCTCATGTATTTTAAAATATGTAATTCTTCTTTTTAAGAAAAATAATCTTAGCTATTTTTAATTTTCTATATCCATATCCCAGTATCCACAGTCTTTGCAGAACTCATCTGCTGGTTTTTATTATGGCAGCTCCTTCCTTGTGTGCTTAATAACTTTTTACTGTGAGTAGCTCATTTTAATTGGAATTTATCTGTGATACTAATTTGAATCTGAAACTATGTAAGGGCTTCCATGAAGAACTGATAATTATATAAGTGATTAACTAATTCCTCTCTCAAGAATAAATATATCCTCATTTTAATTGATTATTTTGGACTACTGAAATGCTAAATGAAGACTATATTATGTTCAAATATTACAGGGGTGAGATTTTGGTTTTTTCCCCTAATTTCTTACAAAGCCTAAGATAATTTCCCTTAAATTCCCAAGAGTATTGGGGTATTATTTTTATGTTTACCTTTAATTTATGAATAGTTCTACAGGGTTAATTATCTTATAAACTCATACATGGCTGGGCCTAGAATTTTATTTTCTGAATCAAAAACTCCAAGAACTAGTGAAAACTGAAACCCTAATTTATTCCTTCCTCCCTTCCTTAATTTCTCTCTCTCTTCCTCTCTCTTTCTTTCAGATGATTTAGCAATGCCCTTATCACCAAACCCTCTTTAATGCTCTGTTTGCTTTTCTCAGTTCCCAATTTGTTAGAATTAGCATGAGAATTCCTTAAATTTTAGTGAGCTCATTGATATGTTTCATACCATATTTTAAAATATTTTCCCACATTTTATTTGTTTTCTCTTGAATGAATTTGTATAGGCACCTAGTATAATAGTTTCCTAATCAGTAACTACTTTAATCTAGAATTTGTTTTTATTTCAGAGAGGGGATTGGAATACTCAATCACCTATCTAAGTCAGCTGCTCCATCTATTGTGATCCTTAATTCTTTTTTTTAAATTTTTTTTAACGTTTATTTATTTTTGAGACAGAGAGAGACAGAGCGTGAACGAGGGAGGGTCAGAGAAAGGGAGACACAGAATCCAAAACAGGCTCCAGGCTCTGAGCTGTCAGCACAGAGCCCATCGCAGGGCTCCAACTCACGGATCAGGAAATCATGACCTGAGCCGAAGTCGGCCGCTTAACCGACTGAGCCACCCAGGCGCCCCATGATCCTTAATTCTTAAAATAATCTTAAAACAATGTTTTTTCTCATCAATTTTAAAATCAATCATTTATCTATGTTATATGAGATGAAATTAAAACACTTTTATTACATCAGGGGCACTGTGGCTGGTTCAGCTGTGCTGCTCTTAATCTCTCCTGAACGTGAATTCAAGCCCTGTGTTGGGCATGGAGCCTACGTAAAAAATAAAAAAGTAAATAAAAAATAAAACCCTTTATTACATCAACTTCCACTGGCTTCCATTCCATCTTTATGTTACCTGTATGGTTACTTTAACATTGTCAAAGTTTGCAGTTTTTAGAATCTTTTCATTAAATATATGTCTCTTCTGTGTTTTTCTATAGAAAAATTGAATACTCTTAAGAATACATCTATCATTTTTATGTCACTACTTATTTTAATGTTTATTTATTTTTGAGAGAGAGAGAGAGAGTATGAGCAGGGGAGGGGCAGAGAGAGAGGGGGACAGAAAATCAGAAGCAGGCTCTACACTGACAGCATTGAGTCTGATGCAGGGCTCAAACTCATGAACCATGAGATCATGACCTGAGCCGAAGTTGGACGCTCAACTGACAACCACCCAGGCACCCCCATCACTACTTTTACCTGCAGTACAAAATGGCAGTATTAGTTAGAGGCTTACAGATTTAGATTATTTAGCCTATTAAAGTAAAGGTTTACATTTTAAGACCTCTAGGCCCCTCAATACAGGGCACATGCTTTTTGTCTTATAACTTGACTAACTCACACAGCATGTATTTCTTTTTTACCTGATAATTTCAATAAACTCATTAAACGATATGTGTTTATCACTTGCATGTTGGATGCATAGAAAAGGAAAAGCGATCATGTGTCACTTTAAACCCGTTCCTCTGAAGAAATTACGCTAGAAAACAATTTCAAATCAGTTTTCTTTTCATAAATCATGTCAGTTCCTTTAGCATTTTGTTTCAGTTTGTTTTTGTATTTGAAATGTGTTCATATAGGATAAATTTTGTGTGGTATGTGTGTGTTGTAGAGATTTTCAACACCTGTGCTTTTCCCTAATAGAGAAAATACATGCTTACTTTCCCCAAACAATATAGTTTTTGCCCTTCTAATCATACTATTAAAAAAAATGAACCTACTTTCTTTGTGAAAACACTTTTAAAGCACTGTGGATTCCTGTTACAATACGGACCAATTGCTGTGCAGATACCAACCTCAGTCTCCTTTTATTGAATTTTGGCGATAGAACCTCAATCTGCTCTCTTTTTTCTTTCTAAAAATCTTTTAAGATGTTGTTCCTTTTACACAAATGATGAATGACATTTAAGCTTTGAGTCCTTGATTATTTAAAAAATGTTCTTACGGGGCACCTGGGTGGCTCAGTCAGTTAAGCCTCCGACTTTGGCTCAGGTCATGATCTCGTGGTCCGTGGGTTCGAGCCCTGCGTCGGGCTCTGTGCTGACAGCTCAGAGCCTGGAACCTGTTTCAGATTCTGTGTCTCCCTCTTTCTCTGACCCTCCCCTGTTCATGCTCTCTCTCTGTCTCAAAAATAAATTAATGTTAAAAAAAATTTTTTTTAATCTTCTTATATTGTCCATTAATGTAAAAATTTCATGTGGTATTTAAGAACCAAATCTAAGGATAAATTACAGTAAAACCTTGGTTTGTGAGTATAATTCATCTGGAAATGTGCTTGGAATCCAAAGCTCTTGTATATCGAAGCGAATTTCCCCATGAGAAATAATGGAAACTGAGATGATTCATTCCACAACACAAAAATATTCTTATAAAATGATTACAATACTGTAATAGAACACAAAATAACAAGAAAATGCAAAATATAAAGAAAAATAAATTAATCTGCATCTACCTTTGAAAACCTTTGCGCTGATGTGAGGAAGAGAGAGAGGAGGATGGAGTATGCTCACTATCGCTAACGGCATCATTGCTATCTATTGGCTCAACAGAATCTTTTTCTTTTCGTGCAACTTTAACAAGGAACCTATCCAACGACACTAGCTTTTGCCTCCTTTTGAAGATTTCACGGAAACGTGACATTGCATTGTTGTTAAAGATCATCGCTCACTCTGCTACAGCCTCGTTTGGGTAGTGCGTTTCTACAAAATTTTGCTGTTCCCAACATTTTACAATCTCCCTAATGTCATTTGAAGTGAGGAATCCCTCCGCCTTTTTCTCCTCCTCCTCTGCAGATGGGATGCCGACGAATACTTCTTATAAAATCTTGCAGTTTTGGCAAGTCGTATACCTCATTCATACTTCTCAATGATTTTCTTCTTAACTTCCACCATAGTCATCTCCTCCTTTCCGCCTTTCTTCTTAACTTTTTTTTCTGCACGGGGGCCATTGTATATGCTTGCATGGATATTGACTATAGTACAGTATTAATAAACTCTTGTCATATGCTGTATTGAATGTAATTGGCAATAAGGCAGCAGAGGAAAGGGTCTATATCTGCAGACAGCCTGACCTAGAATGAAGCAAAGCCTTCCTAAGCTTACTTTCATGTAGAAAGCAAAGAACTGTCCACAGGTGCTGTGAAGTGACAAAAATACACCAGTGCCAGTTGTGGGCACCTTCCAATGTTCTGAAAAAACACTGACTTATGCTAAATACCATGGCTTGAGACCTAGCAGCCAAGCACAGGAGATGATCACCCACAATCCCACAGCAAGAGAGAGAGAGAGACAGAGAGAGAGGGAGAGAGAGAGAGAGAGAGCGAGCCATTGGTTCAGTAGTGATCATGTGAAGTTCGGTATCATGAACTACTTGTATTGCAAGACATTGCTAGCTTATCAAGTTACAATTTATTAGAGAGGCACCTGGGAGGCTCAGTAGGTTAGGTGTTGGACTTATACATATAAATTACTAAAGACTCTTGATAGTTCTGACATGCATAATATCTGTGTGCATATTCATCTGTCATTTGAGGTCATAAGTATAGTAAAATTTTATTTTCACATTTTCCAACAGACTTGAAATTGACTTGAGATGTCATACCTTTGAAGAAAATTATAGAACAAGAACTATCTCTATAAATATAATTACTATGATTTATAATATCAAACTATGCATTTATCACAATCAAACTAAGTTTTAGTCACAAATTAATTCACAGTGTTATATATTTCAGCCACAAAATTATGTATCATAATGACATATCTAACTTCTTGTCCAAATAATAACACCTCTAGGCAAGAGTAAGCACTTAATCCAGACAATACTGTGAACCCTTCTAGGAAAAAAAATATATATTAGGAAATGAGATTTGTTATGCTTCACTGAAGAATTCTTATAAATAGGGTCATTTAGAGTCATTGCAATTACATTGAAGGTGACAACTGAGGACGTTTTTATGCACAAAATGCCTTAGTACACAATAAAATATTTTGCCAGTGGTATAAGTACTGAATTGTTTTTAAGTTGAAGCAATTTTCCTGTGTTGTGAATATTTGATGTATTATCTTTAAATACTTCATATGCAACATTATTTTTCTTATTATGAAACTTTCAATTTCAAAAAAGATATGATACATATAATTCAGAAAAGGGACAATTAGAGCAATATCTTATTATGTGTATGTTGTTCTTAACAGCAGACCAATCTATATAGAATTTGGACTTGAAAAACATTAAAAGAAAACTCTAGATGAAACTGTTAGTGTCACTGTTTATGAGTGTTCACTGAAGTCCTCCTCGTGTCCATCTTTTGCCATTTCAATATGAAGCTTCTGTTATGTTAGGAAATCTATTTTTGTCATCTCTTAGGTCCAGATGGAGAGTCCACCTGTATTCCAATCTGCTTTGATTCTTCCATGGTTTTCTGCATATTTTTTTCCCTATGGACCACTGGTCATTTTAAAACTGTTTTTGGATTAAAATGACCTTTGAAAGTTAAGGAAAAGTATTTCCTCCATATCTTCTTACCAAAATAATATTTTAAATTACATGACTAATATATGAATGATCCATATTTATTTATTATGTCTGTTTGTAAAGACACATTAAGGGAACAGAAATCACAGAAGTTATTTGAATAGGGAAAATTTTAAGATAAAATTATTAATTTGTAGCCAGAGATAAACTAATAGTATAAGTGAATAGAAAGCTGAAAGGTAATTTTTTTTTTAAAGAGCGTATATAAGAGGCAGCCACTTAGAGGAGTTTCCCACCTCCCAGTGCTTAAGACTGAGGCTTAGATCTCATTCACAAGAGTGAAGTTGTGGTCCACTAAAAGGCAGAACAATTTGTTGAGAGGTTGCAGGCTGGGGCTAGCAGGAGAGAAATCTCCTACTGGGATAACAGTAAAACTCAGTAGGAAACTGTCCACTAGAGTGCCAGCAAACTTGCTAAGAAGCCATTCACTGAAGTATAGCAACATTCACTAATATGCCTCCCCCACTAGGGGCTGGAGAAACTTAACTGAAGGATGTTCACCATCGGGGTCACCTACAGACAACTGAAAGGGAATGCTCTCACTAGCAAGAAACCTGCTGGCAGCCACATCCTTTGAGCAAGAGTAACCAGAGGCAGCTCAGGCCCATCTCCTACTTTTAAATTTCTCCAGCCAAGAGCTAGAAATGTTTCTTTAGCTGAAATCTACAGAGAACTTGGAGTTTAAACAATGATTTTACTGCAAAGAAAACAGTTGTGAATGTGTGTGTGTGTGTGTGCGCGCGCATGACTGTGCCTGCCTAACATGATTATTTGTTTCTTGCTTCATCTTCAAATGCCACTGAATACAGAAGATACCACTATGCATTTAAGATTATACAAACCACCAGAAATAATCCATTTTACTTTCAGAAGACAAGATTCTTCACCAGTCTAACTAGGCTCTCAAGGAGAATCTTGTTGCTTACAAATATCAAGGAGGTATTTATTATACAGCAAAAAGCTTTGTGTATGTCATTCTAAAATGTGCAAAGAAAGGGAAAGATAAACAATTCCATGCATAATTGTTGGAAATATTAACATGAGTTATACTTTACTTAATGCATGTGATATTTTCATTTTAACTTTAGTATTTTACTGTTACTTTTTTAAAGTTTATGTATTTGAGAGAGAGAGCATGAGCAGGTGAGGGCAGAGAGACAGGGAGAGAGAAAATCTCAAGCAGGGTCTCCATTGTCAGTGCAGAGCCTGATGCAAGGCTTAAACCCATGAACCATGAGCTTGTAACTGTGATCATGACCTGAATCGAAGTTGGATGCGTATGAGGCTTTCTTGTTACTTCTAAAGGAAAAATCTGTGTTTCTTAATATTGTGAAGCATTTTATGTGTCTGATAATTCCTTAACATTATAACATAGTGGAAGTTGAAGCCTGAGGTTTCCAAAAAAAAAAAAAAAAAAAAAAAAGAAATGATTAGTATTACCATAGTTCACAAATAACTGAAATAACAATAATCATGATAACAAAAAAAGTGGGTGAAAAATATAAAATGATATCTTGTTAACACTTTCAAATCAATTGGTACAAAAGTCAAAATGATAAATTGAAAGGAGTTCACACTATTTCAAGCCTCTGCCTCAAATGAGGTACTGTTGTGATAGACCAGCTATGAATTAGTAGAGTTCTAAATCTATTTTCTAAACAGATTTTTAAGTCATCCTTATGTTTCTAAAATATAAGTACCATTAAATAAAACTAACTTCTTTGATTATCTTACTAGCATTTCTATGATTATTTTATTATATTTTGAGATTTGATATGTAAGCATAACGAAAGAAGTGTCAGGAAAACACATGCACAATGGTATTTTTAAGGAAAACAGAAAATTCTAGATCTCAGATTTTTTTCTATAATATAAGAATAAAGAACAAAAAGAAAAAGAACATTTTAGTTTCTACCATTTCCTACCATACTATTTCATTATCTCAGTCCTCTCAGAAACTACTTGTTGTTATGTATCTCTGGAGTGACCTTTACCTTCAATATAGTATCTATAACTTACGTGAATTTTTTAAATTGCTGAATATGTATGGATATATGATGAATATCATTATTTTGCACATTTTCAAATATTAATGTGACAGTGTATTAGTTTTCTATTGCTACATACAAAATGACTCCCAAGTTTAGCAGCTTAAAGCAGGAAACACTTATGTCACAAAATCTCTGAGGAATCCAGAGTCCAGGAGTAGCTTTGCTGCATGGTTCTAACTCAAGATCTGTCACAAACATTCAATCCAATTGTTGACTGAGGCTGCTGTCATCTTAAAGCCTTGCTTCCAACAAGTTTAATTGGTTACTGGCCACTCTCTGCACTCTCCTTCCCACCTTCCTTAGCATAATATGCACTTTATCAGACAGTTATGGAATAATGCAGAATAAAAAAAATTTTGGTATAAAGCCATTGACTGAAATCCTAGAAAAAAAGGACAATGAAATGTAAAGCTAGGGGCCTCATTGTGCTATAAACATGAATATTAATTGTGATAACACATATATCATGATATACCATAATGCCATCCAGAGCAGTTATTACTACCATAAATATTTTAAAAGCAAATGGAAGGCAGGATAATAATATTAGACAAGACAACACAAAATAACTCAAAACCATTTTTATGATTCAAATATGTTAATGCTTTAGCAAGAAGGAAACAATTTTGACATCCATGTCGATGCTATGGCTAAAAAAAATGAGAGTCAAGGACAGTGAAATGTATGGGAACAAAGGGTTAATCAGAGCATGTCAGTCAGACCAAGTTTGAGTTTATTTCCGATTTTATGGAATACTGAAGAGACGTTATTTAATCATGAAATTCTCTGTCAACTACTTCAAGTTCTCTGGGAATAAAAGACCTAAATATGTGTTTTTTCTTTCCACTTTCAACTCCACTTATCTCACTTCCCTCAGCTAAGGTACTGATGAGACCATGAGCAGCTGAGCACATGTGAGAACTTAAGACTCTGCAGGAGTCAGGATCAGAATCGCCGTGGAACTTCATCTGCTGTAGGATTTACACAAAAGACTACTTGAAAATTCTGGGCACTGTCTTCAGCTTGCCCAGCAGCGATGTATGAAATAATTGGGGAAATATTAAAATCAGCCTCATATTCCTATGCCAGGTTTCTACTAAAAAGCCTAAAAAATGATGTCCCTCCCGAAGGAACAGCTGTGCCACGCAAGACCCTTTGGTGTGAATGTGGCTTGCTTGTTCAAGGGACACCAGAGTGAAAAAGTGCAAAAGTGGTGACAGCAAGAGGGCAAGCAATAAGTGTGAGGTCACAGATGTCACTTGAGGCCACAGACTCAGAGCCATTGAGCTACTGGAAGGACTCCACTCTTTCCTCTGAGGAGTTTGGGGATCCACTGCAGGATTTTGAGCAGTTGTGCCAAATTGTCTAACAGATATTTTAAAAGAATCGTTCTAGCTGCTTCTAGATGACTAAAAATGGAACATAGGTGGACAAGTGGAAAAACAGTAAGAGATTATGGAGATACGATGGTTACAGATGATGCTGACCTGAAGGAGGTTAAAAGGGGTGAAGAAAGTTTCTTGATTCAGAATATATTTTAGAAACAGAGCCAATGTGGGGCACCTGGGTGGCTCCATGGGTTAAGCGTCAAACTTCCATTCAGGTCATGATCTCACGGTTTGTCCGGCTCTGTGCTGACATCTCAGAGCCTAGAGCCCCATTTAGGATTGTGTCTCCCTCTCTCTCTGCTCCTCCCCACCCTCACACTATGTCTCTCTCTCCTTCAAAAATAAATAAACATAAAAAAAAATTTTTAAAGAAACATACCCAATGAGATCTGCTAGCAAATTGAGTATAAAGTGTACAAGAAAGAGAAGAGTCAAGAAGAGCCCAGTCTTCTAATAAAAGCAACAAGACTGAGCTGTTATTAACTGGAAAGAGACAATTTGCATAAGAGGTAGATTTTTGCAAGGTAAAGATAATTTAAGATATATACAAACATATATCATATGCAGTCCCTTAGAACCTTGCAAGTTGAAAATATCTGTGCTTATACATGTCAACTAAACACATAAATAATTTCCACGCTTATCCACAAAGAAAATAGTTTCTAATATCTTATGTTCTTGAACAAAAAATAAAGTAATAATTCTTCCGAGTTGATTTATTACTAATTGGGACTGCTGTGAATTTATATCATAGATATAAAGGTACTAATACACATGTAGAAAATTTTTGCTTCAATATTGTGCCTACTAGCTAAAATTTAAAATGGGGAAAAAAGGAAAAGGTATCACCAACAGTGAAATATATTGATAATTAATCAACATTATGGGAGGTTTTAAAGCAAATGAATGGTATTCTACTAGTGGATTGAAAGAAAATTCAAGAGGTGTTTTTCAATAATAAATACAAGGTAAATGTTCAGTTTTATACATATAATCACAGTTAATATGTGTGTAAATGTGTTTATAAATATGCATCTATGTGTGTATTTATTTGATTATATGACCATGGTTAAAAGTATACTGAGGAGGCATAGAAAGCAACTGTGTATAGAGAGTATGAGAAGCAACGGGAAAGAGTAGATGAAAAGAGGGAAATCAAGTAGATTAAAAAAAATGAGACTATTAAAGTCATATGCATGGTGTGTTTACATTATGAATTTATTATTCTATGTGGCAGCATATATGTCTAAAGGCTTTTAAAACTTAAAGATGTAAAGAAAAAGGAGTGCAAAATCTTCTCATAATTCTGGAATGTTCATCAGTAATGAATCGGTTTAAAGGTGGTGATATTCCACACCCATTCCAAGTTCATCCTCACTAAAAGAAGGGGAATGGGATATATATTAGTTCAGTTGAAAACCAAAATAATAAAACAGGGAAAGAATAAAACTGGCATGAAGGACAACTAGATCCAGGTGTTAGAATGCTGTAACAGCTCTTCTGCAACTCTGATCTCTTTTTTGTGTGTATTGGTAGGCTTGATATTTCTTAATGCTTCTTTAATGGCTTCCTTCACATAGTTGGGAATGTTCCTATAAATGAGTGTGCTTTACCCAATCCCTGCTTAGCAACACCAAAGGACAGAAGGAACCGTTTTTTCTCTGTCAGTCCGTAAAACCCAGAAAAGATCTCTGATGGGTCTGACTTTGGTCATGTTCTGTCATTGCACCATTGTTGCCATAGGGACAGTCTATTATCATCTCCACGGTTACTCTCACTAAGTGTGGTCCAGGGACCAGTTAACACTGATATTATTTCAAAGCTTGTTAGAAATATATAAGCTCAAGGGATGTCTAGACCTACTGATTCAGAATGTGCATTTTAAAGAGACTTCCAGATTATTTGCAAGCACATATAAAATTTAGGAAGTGCTTTCCTGACAAATTGAGCAGCATGTTTGGACAGAATATTCCAATACATTTCATTTTTATTCTTATCTTTCTCTCCCAGCTTCCATTTTTACTCTCACCTCTATTCACAGCTTCTGTCTGCCCATGCTGAATAGCTAGGGGAATGTGCAGAATGCTGGGAATTTCTGGGGTTGCCACATGATGACCCTGAACCCCACAATTCTATAGCCCCAAATAGCTTAATTCCTAAAATGTATTTCTGTATGGTATGGTTCAAAATGAAATTATTGGAAGCATTCTTTTAAAGAGCTTTTTAAATCTAAAAAAGCATTAAGATTGTCACACAATGATTTAAGATTTTGCAAACAGAGAAAATATCCAATATTCACATATGAAATTGATTGAGGTTGACCAATGGACAAACATGATACAGTTTTGTGCAAGCAGGCATGCATGCTGAAGATTCGAAACAGCTTGCTGCTATGATTCCAAAGTTGTAATTTATAAAATTACTTAATTATTTGTGGAGATAAAATGCTGCTAAAGATTATCTCTGAATCTTGATTTGTTCAACTACCTGAATTATTTATAATTCAAACATGTTTGAGGAATGTTGGGCTCATTGGACAATCAAAACAATTACATTGTCAAGGAGAATTAACTTTCCCTTATTAATCACAAGCTTTCTTGCACAAAAATGCTTATAATACTGCTATGATTTTCAAGAAAAGCTTATGTTTCTCACATAATTCATATCTAAAAGAATTTGACTTAGTGCCTAGAAAGCAATTTAGCAAGAGATTTCATTTTTCAAGAAAGTACTAAAGCTCTTGTTCTTGAGAAAGAAAAAAAAAGCCTGAAAGAAAAAGATTAATGCCTATTTTATTTTATTTTATTTTGGTGAAAAGTACTTTCCAATACATTGAACTTTGAGAAGGTAATATACAGTGATCTTTATGTGATGGGGGGAAATACTCTCATTATTATACTCTTAATACATAGAACCAAAGGAAAAATCATACTCAATTAGTTGTTACAGATATGAAGGCATTTACCCAAGTAAACTAAAGTTCTTAAAGCAGAATGTAATACTTAAAAGAATATTTATATGTGCTAATCCCTTCCACAGTTTTTTAAATTAGGCTTAATTTTTCTAAGTATAATTTTAATTTATTCAAAATTTTACACAGATCATTTTCCTTCACATTTTAAATATATAAATACAATCTTATGACAAATATTATTGCCTAAGAAATAGCTTTGGAATAATATTGGTATAATTGGTTTAATTGAAATAATTATTGGTTCTGTGATACACATTCTAATATGGGCACCAATGCAAATATTTTTCTAATTTATGTCTAGGTGTCTTTTTTTTTTCAACATGAATGTATAGATTTTACAACAGCATTTGCCCTAGTTATTGACATAGTGTATACATGGTCTCCTTGAGTAGAAAATATTACTTTCCCATCTTACTGATGAATATATGGTGTTTAAAACAAGATGATTGCCCAGATTCACAGGCCTAGCAATAATTAAAACTGAGGTCTGGCTTCAAAACTCATATTCATGACACAGTACAAGGCTACCTCACTATCTACATAGAAATTTCATTTACATTATCTCATCTCATCCTCTCAAAGAACTTTTGGAGCAATGCCTTTCCATATGCCTATAGGAAATGACATTGTATAAAAACACAGTTGTTATTGTTCCCTACTCCTTCAAGGCAGGTAGTCAAGTGAGGGGGATGATGATGAGAGAAGAGAAAAGATACTAACCTGATCCATTTTAAAATAACTCTGTAGGGGGGCTTGGGTGGCTCAGTGGGTTGAACATCTGACTCTTGATTTCAGCTCAGTCATCATCTCAGAGTCATGGGATCAAGCCCCATGTTGGGCTCCACACTCAGAGCGGAGCTTGCTTGAGATTCTCACACTCTCTCTCTTTCTCTCTCTCTCCCCCTCTGTCCCTGTCCTCTGCACTACACTCTCTCTCTCTCTCTCTCTCTCTAACATAAAATAAAAAATATAAAATAAAATGAAATAAAATAAAATAAAATAAAATAAAATAAAATAAAATAAAATAAAATAAAAACACTATAACACATGCCACTACTATTCGGACCACTAACTTTCCCCTAACATTTATTTGTGTGATCCACTGGGCTAACTACCTTACATTTTAATTATACTGTATTATTATCTTGTTTTGGAGATGGGAAAACTGCGATAATGTATAGTAAGTAATTTTTTCCACGATCGTACAGTTGAGAACCTAGAACTTGATTGTAAGTTATTCTGATTCCATAAAACAATATAGTCTCCTGGAATTGGGCTATAACATATGCATCTGATGATCAATGACTGTTTCACTGTAAACAAGGAAATTATAGTATCAGATTTGTAGAATTCAAAAGTCAATTTAATTGCAATGTAAATAATGAGTTTTAGGGGAATATGACTAAAGGAAGAAAATTTAGTTAGAGGATTATTTTAGTAATCTAGTTAAGACTATGATTGCTAGACATCTGGCTTGGGCAACAGGGTGGGGAGTATTCCCTTTCATAAATTAAAAACTCAGTAGGAGAATATTCTGTGCAAAATGATGAGATCAGTTTGGAGTAATCTGACTATGACATGCCTGTTACATAGCCTGGTAGGGATCATCTAGATGGAGACGGCTGAGTAGTTCTGGAGTTCTCCATCTGGCCTAAACAAATTTGGTAATGATCATAAAAATATATAGTTACTGAAGCTTGGAGCAGTAAATACATCCAGGGAAAGGATTTCAATTTTCTCAATATAAAAAAAATCTATGTATACATATCATTAAATGCACCATGTTGACTGCAAGCTGTGATAAAGAACTGTGGCTAACTCACTAACAGTGACATAAAACAATTGGCAAACTACTTATAAATAATGTTAGAGTTGTCAGGGAGTTTCAATTAAGCAAAAAGAAAAAAGAAAACCCGGAGGAGTTCCTTTGGAGATTTCTTGAAAATAAGGCAATAGAAATATATTTCATTCTGAAGAGTTTAGGAGTTAAATTTTCCAAAATAGTGATCATTATGATCTTACCAGAGGAAAAAGGAAGGGGGAAAGGAAATGTAAAGCTTGTCAAAAATATATACATTAAACTGAAGAAAAAAAAAACAGTTAAATCTCTGAAAACAAGTGGTCCTAAATTAAAAATAATTTTGTATATAATTTTGAAAGTAAAAGGTAATAACACTGTTAATAGTATTGAAAAATGTTATCAAAACTTCTTTATGGTTTGTACTTATGCAAAACTGTTTGATAACAGAGCTTCAAAAATAGCTTAGCTATATGACTATATCTTATCAAGTATATGATCTTTATATTTCAGTTGGATGTATTTTAATAAATCTTACAATGGGGAACATTAACTAAGGGAAGTGTCATCAATAAAAAAGAAAATTAATCCACTGTTATATTGTAATTTACTGTTTTGATGAACAAATGAATAGGTGACTGAATAAACAGTATAGATTTTCAAGTAATATTGATAAAAATATCAAGGGCAATATCACTGGCTCTAGGCATGCAACTGTCTCCTATGTAACTAAATAAAAGTGAATAAGATATATAAAGTAGTATCGTATATATATATACACACACACACATATATATACATATATATATATGTATATATATGTATATATATGATAATACTTTTGCTGTGAATTTAAAAATGTAAGTGTGGTCTTACTATCTACTGAGATAGCTGTTGCACCTAGATTATTTTGCAGTAATAGCACTGAGACAAAAAAATCAGTGGGGGATAACCTACTTTAAAAATTAAATATAGCTTCACTTCTTTTTTTAAATTTAGTTTAACTTCTTAATTATTTATTTTCCATTTGTACTTCTTTATCCTCTAGCACAAGTGATCACCAAAAAATCATGGAAAGGGAAAGATAAATAAAGAAATTATAGTTCCTGTGGATTACTATTTCTTACTTCAGCCCTATGTCAATTTCCTCAACCTACTAGAAGCTATTCTTTGTCTCACTGTTACATTAGTTATATATACTGATATACATACACATATAGATACACTTCCATATATATACAGAAATATACATATATGCATATTCTTGTACATACATTTGCATATGCATATTCTTTCAGAAGTGACTGCAATTTATGTAGATCTGTGTACATACTTTAGCTAGGAGGGGCATATGCATACATGCATATAATTGCCTTTTGCAGAAACTCATATAATTTATATAAATCTAAATGTATTCTAGCTCTTCATTACATAATAGGCAACATTAAATGAACTCTTCTATCATTGATAGCTGTGTTCTAGTTTCACTAGGAAAATTGTGTAACACGGTGGAAAGGGCATGAGAAAATCTGAAGTTCAGTTGTTGAATTTACAAAATCTGGAGTTTTTAAGTGGCACTGGATTACTAATGAAAGGTATTTCTTATACACTAGCCATATATGCATTTTAAAATTTTATTTTGTTATATTTAAATTTTGCTATAAGTGAAATATAAATTAAATTTCTTACATTATCTTTTAAGTTATTATGACAATATCTAGTTATTTTTAAAAATATGCAGAGAGAACCATAATATAAACTAGATAGTTAATAATAATCAATATTGGAAACTGTATAATAGGGAAAGAGTATATGAGAACTCTATACTATCTGCCTAACTCTATTCTGAACTTAAAACTGCTCTAAAAATAATGTATTCTAATAAAAAAGTGCAAATTCCATTTTACTTATAATTCTACTTGTAGATATCTATTTTAGGTAAATTGTCAGAGATGTCAAAGATGTCTGAGAAAAAAATTTCAGGATAATTAAGAACTATGACATTGTAGCATTATTTTAACTAGAAACTGGAATCATCCTAATTTTTATTTATTTATTTATTTATTTATTTATTTATTTATTTATTCATTCATCTACTTATATTTTTAATTTTTAGTTTATTTATTTTGTGAGAGAGGGAGAGGGAGCGCATGTGAGGGAGGGGTAAAGAGAGACAATTTCAAGCATGCTCCTCACTGTCAGTGTAGAGCCTGATGAATGGTCGTGAGATTGTGACCTGAGCCGAAATCAAGAGTCAGAAACTTAACAGACTGACCAATCCTAATTCTATACATATGTTGAAGAAATAGTACAGACATTTTTAACTATAATATAATAATTTTGCTTATGATTTAAAAGAATAATGACTTTGGGGAATGGTTATACTTGTACATAAATGAAAAATACTATATCAACAAAATTATAACAAAAGGTAAAGAATGTATCAAGAATATTACCATCGCTTATTTTTGGATAGTGAGATTATGATGCTATTTATATAATTCTTCCAAAATAATTTCAAATTACTTTTTTCCAAGTATTGACTGTAGTAATTTAAAAAATACACTTAGTTTTATGAAGACCTGCTGTTTATAAAAACACACCTTTGTGATATTCATATAAATGAGCTTTGTCTTTCATTTTGTCAGGCCAACTTTGACACACACATGATGTCTTGTAAATTTAAGAGCCACAGTGCTACTGCAGTCTTGGTGGATGTAAAGTAATCCCATAATGATGCTAGGATTCCAGGCTGAATGGGGATTCTCTTTTCAGTTGCTTCTGTTAGCATTGCATTTATTATCTCCTGCTGGCTCTGTGGCATAATGTTCATATTTCCTTCAGGCTTTCATTTTAGCATGAGCCAAATGGGGGCAGTTGTGCTTTACAGTGACTAATGAACCTTTGAAATACAACAGCAAGACTGTGAGTTTCCCAAACTTGTGCTGTGCTCTTACTGGTGGGATATACACATTAATCAACATTTCTTTGTTAAGAAAGGCTAGTGCAACATATCTTAAATAATCATGCTTCCAGGCAAAGCTCTCCATTGAGCACAAGTTAAATAAATGTAAGATAATGCAGATGTTTACCTTTTAGAATTAATTAAATTTGTACTAGGAAAAACACCTAGATTGATATGCAAGAATAATGTTTAAACATTGTTCTGTAGCTTTCATTTCTTCTAATTTGAAAATAAAATCTTCAAATATTATATATGTATTCACATTTTTATGTATTCCTATTTTTAAAACTTTTTGCATCAACAGTAGTATAGATAAAAGATACTGCGACAAGCTACATTGATTTATCTAACTGCATTTGAAATAGAAAAGGAGTGCATGTGAGCTCTGTGGATTGCAATCTGAAGAACAAATGAAACGTTTCACTAATCTTTGCTGGGAAATTCAGCCAACTAAACCTCTGTTACTAACTCCCATTAGCAGTACTGAAATTTACACATGAAATTAGCCATGCATTTATTCATTTGCAGAAAAATGAGGACAGAATTCTATAGAGATAATGCTAGGTCCACAATAGGGACATTGAAAATGTATTCAAACTAATAAGTGAAAACAATGAGCCAAAAGAATGATCTTCACTCACACAAACTGTGTGACATGAGCTACACAATAGATTTACTACATATGAACCACTTGATTTCAAATTCTCAAACAATGTGGCAAAAACATATTTTCTTATTTATGGATGTATTAGCATATTCTAATCACACTGAAAATCCTATTAAATTTTAATCTAAGAGAAGGTGGTATTTTCCCTGCTAGCTTTTTAAAGCAATATTAATCAAGGGAATTAAAATTTCTATTAAATTCACATGAGTTGCCTATTAGGCTATTGGAGTCTTAAATGGAAACCTACTAAACCTAAAACTGCAAAATAGAGGTAGTTCCACAGGGTAGAACATACTAGAAAGCAATTTGTTATATTAGAAACTCTATCCTTAGGGTTGCATTTTTATCACTTGGGAGAATATAGAATACATCAATTTTGATGAATGAGCTTCTCTTTCTGAAGTTATATGTCAAAATGTATGAAACAATAAATAGGAAAAAACATACGGTAAGTTTTTCAGGAAATTCACATTTCATAGTCAGCTACTGTTGTTTTCTACCATTTAATTACATAAACATAAGGCATCTGAAGCATTTAATAATCATGCATGATTTCCCGCTTAGATTTGGAGTAAAAGAAGGGCTGGTGCATCGCATAATTTCAAGCTGAGTCTTGCAAAGCATGGTCTATATGACTAGCAGACCCTGAAATAATGCATTGCACAGTCAGCTTGGCCACATGCTGTGGTCTTGGACCCTGAAAGGAAATATGAATTCTTACTTTGTGCCACAATGAATTATTTGAAAGTATTATAAAATGTCTTGCAAGAATATGGAAATTTATGTTTTCAAGTGAATGGTATTTTAATTGGGTATCATATTGAACCAGAACATATGTACTCTAAAAAAATATACACAATCTTACAGGCTTTGGTCTTTTAAAATAAACACAATGTACTAAGAGTTGGAGTAGTAGTTTTTAACATATATTGAAGAGAGATTAAAGAACTCATCTACTTTAGAACCCATTTAAAATAAATATGATCTAAATGAAAACAATAAACAAAATGTGTTATATTTTCTTGATATCCATAGGTAGAAAGTTACACTTTTAACATCAATATATCTTCTTTTCGCTAAATATATTTCATGACACAATAAGTAAAATCAAATCTATAGAAAGAAGATAAATCACTGGATTTAGAATATAAAAATTCCAACTCATGTTCTTCTCCATCAAATTATCACTTTCATTTGACTTGCTTAATCCAGTTCATTAGCAATACTATTCACAAAGTCTTCAGAACAGGAAGTTTTAAGATAAACATATGTAAGTTCCAAGGCCATTAACAAATTTCAGCTTTTTGAACTTAAAAAACTAGGCAATTAAATTGATCATTTTGAAACACAGATTCTTCCACTAAAAATGAAGACTTTACAAGGTCTAACTATTAGGGGTATCCCAAAGATAAAAACGGAAAATATTTACAAGATGCTCAACTGAATGCTAGTTACACAGCAAACTTCTTGTTTGCGCCCTTCTTGTCTATTCCGGCAAATTAATGAATGTCATTTATTTTTCCTTTTATTCCTATGATCAGTCAGTAATCACTTCCTTTAGTGCCTATTAAACTATGGATTCTTCAAAAACTATCTTTTTCATTTCTGTGATCTAAAACTGGAATGTATTAGGTATTAAGGAACTATTTTTGAAGCATGCTACATCCCCAATTTTCTCTTTCTGTATTGTATTGTATTTCTTAAAATAATCTTTCTATCTAGCATCTACATCTTTGAGATAAATTAAGAATGAGATAAATAATAGATTTATTCTTTTTCCTATGCTGTCCCTTTCTTTATATACAGCTGAGTTACTGGCCTTTATCACGTGCCTTCTCACTGAAGAACTAACTACTTTCAACATTTGTCCAGGTCAAATCTGCTGATAATGAATTCCCTTAGTTATTTTCTAAGAAAAATCTTTATTTCTCCTTCACTTTGGAGGAATAATTTCACTGGTCATTGAATTCTAATTTGGTGCTTTTTCTTTCAACACATTAAACACTTCACTCCACTCTTCTTACATTGTTTCTGATGAGAAGTCTGCTTTAATTCTTATCCTTTTCTTCTACAGGGAAGATTTTTTGTTTTTATTGTTTATTTTTATTTTTTATTTTTCTGACCACTTCCAAGGCTTTCTCTTTGCATTTAATTTTCTGCAGTTTGAACATGATATGCCTCAGTGCAAATTTTTGGTGATTTATATTTTTAATATGCTCTTGTCTTTTAAAGCTACCTTGTGTTAATTTTTGAAATATACTTACTTTCAACAATTCTAGAATGGATACATTATGCAATATTACAGCAACTTATTCCAATATATTAACCTTTAATTGCACATTTGTTAATACATATGTAGTCTTATACCTCGATATATATTTTGAATAAATTTTATTATGCGAATCAAACTTTTTACCTATCAGAATAACCTGCTTCCAAGAACAAAAACAGCAGGTATTTTTACTGCATTGTAATAGGTTTAACAACAATGAGTCTCATTTATCAAAAGTAGAAGAAATATGAAAAATTAAATTTTAGGATTTTTCAGAAGCAAAAATTACAATTTCTGAGTTGAGCTTGGGGTTGACATATTGGGATAAAGGTCATTTTCTTGTTTTTGTATGCAGCTTCTTCACTTTGCTTTCCTTTATAGTTAATATAAATCTCATCCAGACTAATTATGCTATGAAACATTTATCAGAATAAATATTAGCCAAAAAATAATAACAATATCTAAATCTCTCACAGTTTAGAATTGGTTGCAATGATTCTTTTAATTGTGAAAATCCTTTTGGGGGATTAATAAGTAAGAATCTAATTTATAAATAAGGATGGGAACCTCTGTCAAAGCCTGGACACACCATTCACTTTTAGCACACATTTGATGAAATTTACAAGAGATGATATATTTATGAATCAGACCTTTGGGTATATATTAGATATAACTCAGTTCCTTAATATTCTATCTGTACACTGTCGCCTCCATTTTAATAGCTGCTTACCCAAATACATATGCTTTTAACACTTAATTTAAACGAATTGAGATGTGTTGAAATTCCAATATATTAATTAGGGTTTCCAGTTATGACAGTTTCTTTCATATATATATATATATATATACATATATATGTATGTATATATGTATGTATTATGTATGTGTGTGTATGTATATATATATGTATATATATATATATATATATATATATATATATATATATATAATTTATTGTCAAATTGGTTACCATACAATACCCAGTGCTCATCCCAACAGGTTCCCTCCTCAATGTCCATCACCCACTTTCCCCTCTCCCCCACCCCCATCGACCCTCAGTTTATTCTCAGTATTTAAGAGTCTCTTAGGGTTTGCCTCCTTTCCTCTCTGTAACTTTTTTTTCCCCCTTCCCCTCCCCCCTGGTCTTCTATTAAGTTTCTCAGGATCCACATATGAGTGAAAACATATGATATCTGTCTTTCTCTGTATGACTTATTTCACTTAACATAACACTCTCCGGTTCCATCCATGTTGCTACAAATGGCCAGATTTCATTCTTTCTCATTGCCAGGTAGTATTTCATTGTATATATTAACCACATCTTCTTTATCCATTCATCAGTTGATGAACATTTAGGCTCTTTCCATAATCTGGATATTGTTGAAAGTGCTGCTATAAACATTGGGGTACAAGTGCCCCTATGCATCAGCACTCCTGTACCCCTTGGGTAAATTCCTAGCAGTGCTATTGCTGGGTCATAGGGTAGATCTATTTTTAATTTTCTGAGGAACCTCCACACTGTTTTCCAGAGTGGCTGCACCAATTTGCATTCCCACCAACAGTGCAAGAGGGTTCCCGTTTCTCCGTATTCTCTCCAGCATCTATAGTCTCCCAATTTGTTAATTTTAGCCACTCTGACTGGTATGAGGAGGTATCTCAGTGTGGCTTTGATTTGTATTTCCCTGATGAGAAGTGACATTGAGCATCTTTTGATGTGCCTGTTGGCCATATGGATGTCTTCTTTAGAAAAGTGTCTATTCATGTATTCTGCCCATTTCTTCACTGGATTATTTGTTTTTCGGGTGTGGAGTTTGGTGAGTTCTTTATAGATTTTGGATATGAGCCCTTTATCCAATATGTCATTATGTCACTTGCAAATATCTTTTCCCATTCTGCCAGTTGCCTTTTACTTTTGTTGATTGTTTCCTTTGCAGCACAGAAGCTTTTTATCTTCATGAGGTCTCAATAGTTCATTTTTGCTTTTAATTCCCTTGCCTTTGGAGATGTGTTGAGTAAGAAATTGCTGCAGCTGAGGTTAGAGAGGTTTTTCCTGCTTTCTCCTCTAGGGTTTTGATGGTTTCCTGTCTCACATTCAGGTCCTTCATCCATGTTTAGTTTATTTTTCTGAATGGTTAAAAAAAGGGATATAGTTTCATTCTTCTGCATGTTGCTGTCCAGTTCTCCCAGCACCATTTGTTAAAGAGACTGTCTTTTATACATTGGATATTCTTTCCTGCTTTGTCAAAGATTAGTTGGCCGTACATTTGTGGGTCCAAATCTGGAGTCTCTATTCTATTCCATTGGTCTATGTGTCTGTTTTTGTGCAATACCATACTGTCTTAATGATTACAGCTTTGTAGTAGAGGCTAAAGTCTGGGATTGTGATGGCTCCCACTTTGGTTTTCTTCTTCAATATTACTTTGGCTATTCAGGGTCTTTTGTGGTTCCATGCAAATTTTAGGATTGTTTGTTCTAGCTTTGAAAAGAATGCTGGTGCAATTTTGATTGGGATTGTGTTGAATGTGTAGATTGCTTTGGGTAGTATTGACATTTAACAATATTTATTCTTCCAATCCATGAGCATGTAATGTTTTTCCATTTCTTTGTATCTTCTTTAATTTCCTTCGTAAGTTTTCTATAGTCTTCAGCATACAGATCTTTTACATCTTTGGTTAAGTTTATTCCTAGGTATTTTATGGCACTTACGGTATTTTATTCCTAGATATTTTACGGTATTTATTCCCAGGCATTTATGGTAATTAATGGTGCAATTGTGAATGGGATCAGTTTCTTTATTTGTCTTTCTGTTGCTTCATTATTGGTGTATAAAAATGCAACTGATTTCTGTACATTAATTTTGTATCCTGCAACTTTGCTGAATTCATATGTCAGTTCTAGCAGACTTTTGGTGGAGTCTGTTGGGTTTTCCATGTATAGTATCATGTCATCTGCAAAAAGTGAAAGCTTGACTTCATCTTTGCTAATTTTGATGCCTTTGATTTCCTTTTGTTGTCTGATTGCTGCTGCTAGAACTTCCAACACTGTTAAACAACAGTGGTGAGAGTGGACATCCCTGTCGTGTTCCTGATCTCAGGGGGGAAAGCTCTCAGTTTTTCCCCATTGAGGATGATGTTAGCTGTGGACTTTTCATAAATGGCTTTTATGATGTTTAAGTATGTTCTGTCTATCCCAACTTTCTCGAGGGTTTTTGTTGAAGAAAGGATGCTGAATTTTGTCAAATGCTTTTTCTGCACTGATCCTATGGTTCTTATCTTTTCTTTTATTAATGTGATGTATCACATTGATTGATTTGCAAATATTGAACCAGCCCTGCAGCCCAGGAATGAATCCCACTTGATCATGATGAATAATGCTTTTTATATGCTGTTGAATTCGATTTGCTAGTATCTTGTTGAGAATTTTTGCATCCATATTAATCAGGGATTTTGGCCTGTAGTTCTCTTTTTTTTGCTGGGTCTCTGGTTTAGGAATCAAAGTAATGCTGGCTTCATAGAATGAGTCTGGAAGTTGTCCTTCCCTTTCTATTTTTTTGGGACAACTTGAGAAGGATAGGTATTATCTCTCCTTTACATGTCTGGTAGAATTCCCCAGGGAAGCCATCTGGTCCTGGATTCTTGTTGGGAGATTTTTGATAACTGATTCAATTTTGTCACTGGTTACGGGTCTGTTCAAATTTTCTAATTCTTCCCGTTTGAGTTGTGGAAGTGCGTGGGTGCTTAGGAATTTGTCCATTTTTTCCAGGTTGTCCAGTTTGTTGACATATAATTTTTCATAGTATTCCCTGATAATTGCTTGCATTTCTGAGGGATTGGTTGTAATAATTCCATTTTCATTAGTGATTTTATCTATTGGGGTCCTCTCCCTTTTCTTTTTGAGAAGCCTGGCTAAAGGTTTATCAATTTTATTTAATTTTTCAAAAAACCAACTCTTGGTTTCATTGATCTGCTCTACAGTTTTTTAGATTCTTCTATATTGTGTATTTCTGCTCTGATCTTTATTATTTCTCTTCTTCTGCTGGGTTTAGGCTGCCTTTGCTGTTCTGCTTCCATTTCCTTTAGGTGTGCTGTTAGATTTTGGATTTGGGATTTTTCTTGTTTCTTGAGATAGGCCTGGATTGCAATGTATTTTCCCCTCAGGACTGCCTTTGCTGCATCCCAAAGCGTTTGGATAGTTGTATTTTCATTTTCATTTGTTTCCATATATTTTTTAATTTCTTCTCTAATTGCCTGGTTGACCCATTTATTCTTTAGTAGGATGCTCTTTAACCTCCATGCTTTTGGAGGTTTTCTAGACTTTTTCCTGTGGTTGATTTCAAGTTTCATAGCATTGTGGTCTGAAAGTGTGCATGGTATGATCTCAATTCTTTTATACTTATGAATAGCTGTTTTGTGACCCCGTATGTGATCTACCTTGGAGAATGTTCCATGTGCACTCGAGAATAAAGTATATTCTGTTGCTTTGGAATGCAGAATTCTAAATATATCTGTCAAGTCCATCTGATCCAATGTGTCATTCAGGGCCCTTGTTTCTTTATTGATTCTCTGTCTAGACGGTCTATCCATTGTTGTAAGTGGAGTATTAAAGTTTCCTGCAATTGCCACATTCTTATCAATAAGGTTGCTTATGTTTGTGATTAATTATTTTACGTATTTGGGTGCTTGCGAATCAGTGCATAGAAAGTTATAATTGTTAGCTCTTCCTGATAAACTCTGTAATTATCATATAATACCCTCCTTCATCTCTTGTTACAGCTTTTAATTTAAAGTCTAGTTTGTCTGATATAAGTATGGCTACTCCAGCTTTCTTTTGACTTCCAGTAGTATGATAGATAGTTCTCCATCCCCTCACTTTCAATCTCAAGGTGTCCTCAGGTCTAAAATGAGTCTCTTGTAGACAGCAAATAGATGGGTCTTGTTTTTTTATCCATTCTGATACCCTATGTCTTTTTGTTGTAGCATTTAGTCCATTTACATTTAGTGTTATTATTGAAAGATATGGGTTTAGAGTTATTGTTATATCTGTAGGTTTCATGCTTGTAGTGGCATCTCTGGTACTTTGTGGTCCTTGCACCATTTCACTCACAGAGTCCCCCTTAGGATCTCTTGTAGGGCTGGTTTAGTGGTGATGAATTCCTTCAGTTTTTGTTTGATTGGGAAAACCTTTATCTCTCCTTCTATTCTGAATGATAAACTGCTGGGTAAAGGATTCTTGGTTGCATATTTTTCCTCTTCATCACATTGAAGATTTTCCTTTGTGGCCTGCCAAGTTTCAGTAGATAGGTTTGTTACTATCCTTTTGTGTCTACCTTTGTATGTTAAGGCCCATTTATCCCTAGCTGCTTTCAGAATTCTCTCTTCATCCTTGTATTTTGCCAGTTTCACTATGATATGTCATGCAGAAGATCGATTCAAGTTACGTCTGAAGGGAGTTCTCTGTGCTTCTTGGATTTCAATGCCTGTTTCCTTCCTCAGATCAGGGAAGTTCTCAGCTATTATATGTTCAAGTACACCTTCAGCCCCTTTCTCTCTTCTTCTTCTTCTGGAATTCCTATGATACGGATATTGTTCTGTCTGATTGCATCACTCAGCTCTCTAATTCTCCCCTCATACTCCTGGATTTTTGTATCTCTCTTTTTCTCAGCTTCCTCTTTTTCCATAATTTTATCTTCTAATTCACCTATTCTCCCCTCTGCCTCTTCAATCTGTGCTGTGGCCACCTCCATTTTATTTTGCACTTCATTTATAGCATTTTTAATTCATCATGACTATTTTTTAGTCCCTTGATCTCTGTAGCAATAGATTCTCTGCTCTCCTCTATGCTTTTTTCAAGCCCAGCAATTAATTTTATGACTATTATTCTGAATTCATGTTCCGTTATATTGCTCAAATTGGTTTTGATCAATTTGTTAGCTGTCTCTACTTCCTGGAATTTCTTTTGAGGAGAATTCTTCTGTTTCATCATTTTGGCTAGTTTTCTGTCCCTTATGCATTTTAAAAGCTTGTTGTGTGCTCTGCACCTGTGTGCCCTGCTATATTAAAGGAGGGTCATACACTGTCCACAGCCTGGCCCTTCAGGAGGTGTTTTTTCGGATATTGTTACTTGCTCTCTGCTGTTGTGACTTTGATTATTTTATTAGCCTACTTGTAGTGTAATTTTGGACCCTCCACCAGGTGTTCTTTGTTTGTTCCTTGGAGTAGCCCTATCTTTTTTCCAGCTTTCACATTTTCTCCTAGTAGATTCAGTCTCTTTTCCTCCCAGGCTCTGGTGTTCAAAGTCCTTTGGCTTCTGCACTTCTTTGTTTGAGAGATGCAAGAAGTATGGATCCCCCTACTTCGCCATTTTGGCCCCTCCAAGTCGAATCCTTTTAAAATGGCATTTTGACATTCAGGAAAGCACCATGGATAAAAGGAACTGAGCAATGTTTTCCTAAAGCAGAGAAACTCCGGAGGGAACTGCTGGGGTCTGAAAAGTGTGGGTCTGCGGGCACCAGACCCTGTGTCACTATGACAGTTTCATAAACTTGAGAATGAAATATTTGCTAGAAGAAAATCTCATTGCTCAAGCTCAAGGAAATGATAATTCTTAGGACTTTTTATCTAACAAACTCAAAATTTTTGTTTCCCAAGACATAATTGTAGATATAGAGTCCTGCGTTCTGTTTTGTCATGCTATAATGGATATGAGTTATACATCACTATTGAAAGTAATTTCAGACTGTCCCCAATTTATGATGCTTTGACTTATGATTTTCTACTCTACAATGGTGGGAAAGCAATGTGCATTTAGTAAATACCCTGCTTCAAATTTTCAACTTGGATTTTTTTCCTGGGGTTAGTGATATATGAGACAATATCACATCTCTCATAAGGCTGGGCAGTGACAGCAAGCTGTAGCTCCCAGACAGCCATGCGATCACAAGGGTCAACAATCTATACACTGACAACCATTTTACACCCATTCAGTGATTCTGCTTTTTCACTTTCAGTACAGTATTCAACAAATTATATGAGCTATTCAACACTTTATAATGAAATAAGCTTGGTGTTAGATGATCTTGCCCATCTATAGGCTACTGTAAGTGTTCTGAGCACATCTAGGGAAGGCTAGGATAGCTGTGATGTTTGGTAAGTTAGGTATATTTAATGCATTTTAAATTTATGATATTTTCCACTAACAGTGAATTCACTGGAATGCAATCCCTCTGTAAGTAAAGGAAGATCTGTAATTTACAAGTTTACTTCAAAAAAAGAGAAAATTTACCTCAATAAAATTGGTTTAGGACTTGAACTAAATAAAAACATGTTTCTTTCCCAGAAGTAATTGTTCAAAAAATATAAGATTTTTTTCACTCTATTCCAGCCTCACTGGCTTCCTTGTAACTCCTCCAAAACCTAGTTCTTCTTCCTGGAAGTTTTACTTAAAGTATCCATTTAACTAGCTTCCTCATATCTTTCAAGACAGAATAAGGGAAATCAGAATTACTATCCCATATGAAACAACACCAGGCCCCAGAATTGGACAAAATATATGAAACAATGGTTTTCAACAGTGGATATTAGGAAATGAAGGACAATAAGCCCTTAGAAATGGTAAAAAAAAAAAAAATGAGGTAAACTTTCATTTGTCACACTTTACTGCCTCAAGAAAACTCCTTAACTGAAAGACCAAAACACCTTAAAAAGATTTAGTCATTAAAAATGAGGAAATCTGGGGAACCTGGGTGGTTCAGTCAGTTAAGCATCCCACTCTTGGTTGCGGCTCAGGTCATGATCTCATGGTTTGTGAGTTTGAGCTCTGCATCAAGCTCTGCACTGACTGTGGGAAGCTTGTTTGGGTTGGGATTCTCTCTGTCTCCCTCTCTCTCTGCCCCTCCCTGCTCATTCTCTTTCTCTCTCTCAAAATAAATAAATAAACATTTTTTAAAAATGAGGAAATCCTACCATTAATGACAACATGAATGAACTTGTAAAGGCATTATATTAAGTGAAATGAGTAAAAAAGAGAAAGACAACTACTATATGATCTCACCTATTTGTGGAATCTAAAACAAACAGACAAACAAACAAACCAACCCAGATTCACAGAAAAAAGATCAGACTTGTGGTTACCAGAGGTAGATAGTGGTGGAGGAATGGAGGGGGATGGAGGAACGTGGCCCAAAGATACAAACTTCCAGTTATAAGTTTAAATAAGAAGTACTAGGAATATAATGCACAATATGAGGTTTATCGCTAACACCACAGTACAGGAAAGTTCTTAAGAGAGTATTAAGAGTTCTCTTAATAAGGAGAACTTTCTTTCCTTTTTATTATACCTATATGAGAAGATGTATGTTAGCTGCACCTATTGTGGTAATCACTTCACAATATATGTAAATCAAGTTGTCATGCTGTATACCTTAAACGTATATGGTGATATAGATCAGTTATTTCTCAATAAAATTGGAGAGGGGGAAGATGTTACAAAGATCTGATGCTGAAATTGTTCCCCCTTAACAGGTTTTAAAATCTTTAATTTGCACTTGTAAATAGACACATGTCTTCTCAGTGAATTAGTGTAAGGGACTGGGTTAATCATTCAGAAATGAGTAAAATTATTTGGTGTTATTATTGTATTTATTGTTGTTATTATTATTGCTGCTGTTATTATGGAAAAATTAGTTGCTGTTACTGCTGCTATGGTTGCTTTCAGTGCACTGCAGCTTTCAAATTCATTGGATGCTGCCATATATTTTCCATGATTTTGCCAGAGGTCTTTGCCCAATGTTTGAGCCTCATGCTAAACATTTTGTTGTCTCCTTGGGGGTTGCTGTCTGTACCATGGCATCCTAGACAAGGACTCCACAAGAAAGGAGAAGTAGAGTTCCAACCAACACAAGAAAATGGGTGAAACAATCTTTAAGATAATATTGCCAAATTGTACAGGACTATTAAATAATATGGTACATAATGACAGATGAATTTTAAGCTGTGCATACAAGTTTGGTTTACTAATAGCAAGTCTATTATGGAATTGTACTGTATTAAAAAATTAAACCAAAATACCACTTAATCTTTTCATTAGAAACGGAAAGTACATGCAATAAAGTGCAATGCTGATTAATCAGAAAAGCTCTTAATAAACCAAGAGTAGCAGAAAATTTCTTTACACTGAATAATGGATACCTACTCCAATCTAGTGTAATTATCATATTTAATGTTGGAATGTCAGAAGCATTCATTTTAAAATCAAGAGGACTAGGTACCAACTATTTCCCATTTTATTTTTTATTGAATGATGATTTTTGACAATGCAGTAAGACAGTTAAATGTAGTAAAAACCTAAGGACTAGAAAGAAAGAATAAAAAAATGTCATGTTTCATCGATGAGGCAATTATCTTCATAGAATACCCAAAATAATTTTGTTCTAGGACAATTATTTTTTTGACTGCATTTTTTTCTCCTGTCACAGAACAATAAGCTCAGGAAGATGATTAAAAGTTTAAAATATGAGAAGTAAAGATTGAAAATGTTAAGAGAAGTATAACATACAACATATTTATCATTTTGGAGTAGAGGGGATATGTTAAGCAAGTTTAAAATTTATGTTTGACACAAAATATGGATAAATTAAATTGTAATTAATAACATACTTTGAAAAAAATTGAAGCAAATATGATCAGTGCATGTAGCCAAAACCAGCATTTTAATAGATAATTCCTAAAAATCAATAAAAAACAAACAAAAATAATTGAATAACAGGTATTTTGTTGGAGAACACACACAGACATAAAAAATTATAGTCTACTTTCTAAATCATAGGAAAAAAACAAGTTTAAAATCACAATGAGATGCCACTTTAATTCATCAGTTATATTATGCAATATCCATCAATTTGAGTTTGATATTTCCTAGTAATAATTTCAGGCTACTCTTTTTGGAGAAATGAAACAAAAAACAAAAGTGAGTCGTATCCTTCTCTTTGAATCCTAACATATGGCACATGCTTTTTATTTCTCCTTTTTCTGTAGATAATTTACTTTGATCACTTGATTAAGGTAGCATCTGCCAGGTTTTATTCTGTAAAGTAATTGTTTCCCCCATTGCTATTAATAAATAATTTGTGGGTAGACATTTTGACTATGTAAATGTCCTTAACCTCAACAAAATTTCATTCATTGGTTTTACCATCCATGAAAGCTTCTTTCATGAATAATTATTAATGGGATGGCTTTCAAATAATGACTTTTAATCCTAGCAGTTCATCTACATGTATTTTTTTCTATGATACTGTATTGAAGAGCTTTGTCTTCTACCCTATTTTTATATTCATTTATGTAAGTGTGGACTGATGGATTCTTTTATTCTATAGGTTATAAATATTTAATTGTATTTATTTTAATTTAATGCCACTTTAATCTGTCTCCTTTATGGATTGACAGTTCCCCATCTTTTTTTTTTCAACATATTCTTTTTTTCTGGTACAAAACATATTCTTACTTTCTAGGTTCATCTTGTACTTTTCTTGTCAAAAACTGGGATCAACATTCTTTATTTCTTTAATGTTAAAGCCCAATAGTTTTTTTTTTTTAATGTTTTGTTTATTTTGACAGAGAGAGAGGTCGGGGGGGGGGGCAGAGAGAGAATCCCAAGCAGGTTCTGCACTGTCAGTGCAGAGCCCAATGCGGGGCTCAAACTCACAAAGCTTGAGATCATGACCTGAGCCAAAATCAAGAGGCACTTAACTGACTGAGCCACCCGGGTATCCCTAAAGCCCAACAGTTTTAATAGTAATAGTCTCAGTGTTTTTTGTAAATTGTCCTATGTACCTGGTGGTCTTTATCAATTCTTCCTTTGTTTCTCAAAAATTTTCTTATAGATGTAAATATAATTTCGTTTTCATTGTTTCATTTCTCCACTAAAAGAATTTCAATTATAATGATTTGATTACCGTTGCTTCACTTCCATTTCAATTAGTTTGTATTTGACACTTCGTATTCCTTTCCTTATTTTGTATTTTCTTTCTTATTCTTCTAATTTTATTCAATTCATTTTATTCAATTTTCATTGGAACTTATTCTTCACTGAACACTTTGTAATTTAGTTTTTATTCCTGACACTGTTTTGGTATTTTTTCTCCTTTCCTCCCTGATTACACTCTCTTATTTTCCTGCTTTTTTGCCCATTTCTTTGTTTTGGGATTTAGGATTCACGGTGATTTTTGAATACTTGTTCAAGAATATTCACTTCATTTTGTAGTGTGTTTAATTTATTTCCGAGTAGTGTCATTTTGGAAGGAAACTTTCATTGACTAAAATATTTTGATTATTTTCTATATTACAGTAGATATGATTAGATTAATGGTCATAAACTATAGTCAAGAGATCAAATCAGGCCTGGCACTTGTTATGGTTAACAAAGTTATTGGAATAAAGTCATGTCTATTATTTATCTATTATCCATGGCTGACTGCATACTGTTAGTACAGTTGAGTAGACATGACAAGAATTGTATGTCTTACACAGCTGAAAATATATAATATCTAGTTATGTTGGGGAAAAGTTTGTCAACTTCTAGTATAGGTGTAAACCACTAGTTTTTAGACTTGGCACTTTGGGGTAGTTTACAAGATTTTTAGTTCCAGAGTGCCCTCTTCCGTTAGTGTAAGTTCATGCAGCTGTTTTAATAGATGGTGTTTCCAATTTAGAAAGTTGCTGTTACTTTGTTTTTAGTTTCTTTTGTTGTTGCTGTTGTTCTTTTTAATTTTTAATTTAAGAATATCTGACATAGGGGCGTCTGGGTGGCTCAGTTGGTTAGGTGACCGACTTCGGCTCAGGTCATGATCTCAAAGTTTGTGAGTTCAAGCCCCATAAACGGTGCGGACAGCTCAGAGCCTGGAGCCTACTTCAGATTCTTTGTCTTTCCCTCTCTCTACCCCTTCCCTGCTCACTCTCTGTGTCTCTCTGTCACTAAATAATAAATAAACGTTAAAAATTTTAAGTATATCTGATATATCTTAGTTTCATATGTGAAACACAGTGATTCAGCAATTATATACATTATGATACACTCACCACGATAAGTATAGTTACCATCTGTCATCACACAATGTTATCCTATTATTGGCTGTATTCTCTAGGCTGTACTTATCATCCTCTTATTTATTTTATAACTGAAAGTGTGCACTTCTGAATCCCCTTCATCTATTTTACCTCTCCTCAAATCCCCTTCCCTCTGGCAACCACTAGTTTGTTCTCTGTATTTATCAGACTGCTTCTTTTTTAGATACTGTTTGTGTGTTTGTTTTGTTTCTGGTATTTGTCTTTCTCTGCCTGATATATTTCACTTAGCACAATTTCCTCTAGGTCTATCCATATTGTTGTAAATGGCAGATTTCATTTTACTTGTTATTTTTTACTAGTTCTCTAAATAAATAAAAAGAGAATAACTTTACTTTTGGTATACAAATAAAGACATTGTTTATTAACTCCCCTCCAATTAAAAAAAAATCCATATGCTTCGTTATCCTTCCCTCTCTCCATATGTAATAAGTAGAATTATATTTTAGTCTTATATCTAAAAGTTAATAAACATTACACTACCTTTTCCTATCATTTTCTCTCTTAGCTTTAGCTTCAGATTAAATTATCCAAAGCTTACTACTGGACACATATATTATTTATTCATTTATTGGTTGCCTAGATTTAGTCATCAAGTTGTGTTTTTCCTCTCCAACATAAGCTCATGGGTTTTATATTCCATGACTCCTTGTATAATTAAGATTTTCTCTGTTGCCTTTGTAGTGTTAAGACTACTGAGCTGAGAATAACCCTGTTAGGATATACTATTTTTCTCTTCATAAATTGCCCCATCTGGCTTTGTAAAATGCTGCACATAATTTGGAATCCAGACTGAATTTTCCTATTAAGTGCACGGGTTTGTTTGTTTGTTTGTTTGTTTGTTTATCCATTAACTCCGATATTTATTTCTAAAATTCAACAATGTAAGTCAGATTAGGTAATTTTTCTAAATCAATGTGTACTTTTACTTGCAATATATGAATTCATTTGTTGATTCATCTCAAGAAAACAATTCTTCAAACATTGAAATTTTTTATTTTCCCTTAGTGGAGTTTTTGTACTTTAGAAACATCAAATAGCCAAATGTTTTATATTATATTCTTTGTCCCACACATGCATTAAACTACTTATTTAATAATTTTAATCTCTCTTCCTCTGGATTCATTACACTTATATTCATTCTGGATTCATTACAATTATATTAGCTTTTCCCCCCCAATCTCAATGTTTTAATTATCACCAATGTCTCTTCTGTTTGTAATTTATGTATTAGGTATTATTTGTTTAATCCTGTTTCTTCCATTTTGGTTAGTTTCTGTAAGTCTTAAAAGTTCATTTTACTTCATCAGACTTAATTTACATATTATCTCAACTTAGAATTTTATCTTATAATGTAAAGCACATAATGATTTTTTAGTATATTTCTCTAGTTATTTTTTCTTCTAAAATTGATTATCCACCAATCCCATGTATGCTATATAACTCTTACTTTTATATTTTCCCCTATGTTATGTTAGCAGTTTACTTTAACTTATTTCCCTCTATGGAATTTTCTTTGACATTCCATTTGACATAGTATGGCAGAGCTGAGTTTTTCCTTGACTTTGTTATACATGTTGTGTGTGTGTGTGTGTGTGTGTGTGTGTGTGTGTTGAATGAGGACTATTAAGAAATCTATTAAGATTTTAAAGAATAATACTCAATTAATATAAAGTTACAAGTAAAATTATTTATTCATTAAGCTTTTAAATTTAGGATACAATTCATAACATTCTATTTATATGTCAAGCAAGCATTAAAAGTTACATTTAAGAGTACTTCAGATAACATAAAGTCCATTTACAAACTTAGTTAATTAAATTTCTTTGAATATTTTAAGCTGAATTTACAGTTTTAATATATTAAATATCTTTTTTCATTTCCTTAGCATATTTTAATTAACACAGAGATAAAGCATTCCTGAGTAGTCAAATAACATTTATAAGGCTAATATTTTAAATTTATATATTCTAAATTGTTAGTTGTTTTATATTTCCATATTCTGTGTAAATTACATTTCAGCTATTATCATAAAGTGACTTTCATTACTTGAGTGTATATTTAAAATTGAAATGACCTTGCACACTTTGTAATAAGTAAAATTATCTTAAATATTACATATACTTAGATTACCAAAATGCACATATTCCTTAATATAAAATTCTATAGATTTTACTCTCTCAAAAATAATATATTTGAGGTTTCTAAGTTCTCTCAATCTTCCTCCCTCTCTTATATCTTTCTATATATTTCTAAATCTTTCTGATGACTGTATTTGCAGTATTAGGTGATTCTGAGTTGCATATAGAATATCTAGCTATTACACTGAGAGATTCTTATTGAAGATACTAATAGAACATGTCAAATTATACTAATAGCCTTAAGGTGTTATCTTTCAGCTCTTAATACCAGGTAGTTTATATTCCCATTAAACTATTACACATGGAATATGTACAAGTCTTACTCACTTGATTGTTTTCTCTCTTTTCTTCCTAATAGGTTTGAATGCATTTCTATCTAGCACTGAATTAATTTAAATTTGAAGGAAGCATCACTTTTTCATATTCTCAGGAAATTACAACTTAAAAATATTGAAATGACAGATAAATCAATTTGGTATATCCCTTATGACTTTGTCTGAAAATTTTTAGTATATTTATATATCTACTGTATATATATTTTTATTTAAGCAATGATTCTGTGTTGGATATTTGTAGAGAGATATTTATATCTATATTTTTCCTTCTTTAATTAAACTTTTTATTTTGATAAAGTTGT
The DNA here is from genome assembly GCF_028018385.1 of Neofelis nebulosa. Classification (NCBI taxonomy): domain Eukaryota; kingdom Metazoa; phylum Chordata; class Mammalia; order Carnivora; family Felidae; genus Neofelis; species Neofelis nebulosa. The sequence goes on from NC_080782.1 coordinate 182,336,876, forward strand.
AGATTCATATACAGTCATAAATAGTATAGAACAATATAGAAAGAATGTATGTGTCCTTTTCCAAGTTTCCTTTAATGACAAAATCTTGTAAACTATAATACAGTACCACAACCAGGATATCGCCATTGAGAATGTGAAGATAGAGAATATTCCATCAACACAGAATTCTCAATGATTTCACTTTTATAGCTACATTCTCTTCCCTCCCACACCTACCTCTTTCTTAACTCCTGGCAACCACTAATATGTTCTCTATTTCTATAGTTTAGTTATTTCAAAAATGTTGTCTAAATGGAATCATGTAGTATGCCACTGTGTGATTTTGAGGAGTGGCTTTTTTTGTTTGGCATAATTATCTGGAGATTCATACACATTTATGGTATATCAACAGTTAATTCCTTTTTTTTTTTTTTTTTTTTTCTTTTTTTTTTTCAACGTTTTTTTTATTTATTTTTGGGACAGAGAGAGACAGAGCATGAACGGGGAAGGGGCAGAGAGAGAGGGAGACACAGAATCGGAAACAGGCTCCAGGCTCCGAGCCATCAACCCAGAGCCTGACGCGGGGCTCGAACTCACGGACCGCGAGATCGTGACCTGGTTGAAGTCGGACGCTTAACCGACTGCGCCACCCAGGCGCCCCCAGTTAATTCCTTTTTATTGCTGACTAGTGTTCCATGGTATTGACGAACTACAGTTTGTTTAATATCTGGGTTTTTCCAATTTGTGGCTATTGTGAATAAAGCTAATATGAACAGTCAATTACAGGTTTTTGTGTCAACATAAATTCCCATTTCTCTTAGATGAGTGCCCAAAAATGTAGCTGCCGGGCACAATGTTTTGAGTTTAAGAAACTGCTGAGCTGTTTTTTAGAGTACATACACCATTTTAGATTCCAACCAGAAATGTATAAGTGATCCAGTTATCCTGAATCATCAACAGCATTTGCTGATGTCCTTATATTTATTTTAACCATGCTGATTGGTACACACTGATATCTCATTGTGGTTTTAATTTACATTTTCCTAATAACTAATGTCATTTTAATATATTTTTATTGAGCTTGTCATTTGTATGTCCTCTCTGGTGAAATGTTAATAATGTCTTCTGCCCAATTCTTTTGCCGTTTCTAATATATATGTGTGAGTTTGTGTGTGTGTGTGTGTATGTGTGGGTATACATATTACTGTTTAGAGTTCTTTATATATTCTAGATTTAGCCTTTTGTTGGATATGTGCTTTACAAGTACTTTTTACCAGTTGATAGTTGCTGAATCAGCTGACAGGATCTTTTTTAGGGTAAAATATTTCAATTTTTAATGAAGTCAATTTGATCATTTTTTCCTTTTATGGATCATACTTTGCATTTCAAGTCTTAGAACGTTATCTATTCCAGCTCTAGATCAAAAAGATGTTCTCTTACATTTTATTTTGTATTTTATTTAGCTATACATTTGACAATTAAGTCTGTGATGCACTTTTGGGTTAATTTTTTAGGAAGAAAATCAAGTCAAGATTACCATTATTTTTTGTTTGTTTGTTTTGGCCTATGGATATCTGGTACCACCAGTGCTATTTGCTAAAAATGTTATCTTTTCTCCATTTAGTTTCTTTTGCACATTTGTCAAAAATCATTTGGCATACTTGCATGGGTTTATTTTTGAAGTATTCTATTCTATGTCATTTATCTTTGTGTCTGACCATCTCAAACCAGCATGCACTTGGCCTTAATTAAACTGTCCCTCTATATGGAATCTTGAAATTAGGTAGATTGATTCCTCTGATCATATGTTCCTTTTTCAAAATTGTTTTGGCTATGCTAGTTCTTTTTTTCCATATACACTTTACAATAACCATGTCTGTATCTAAAAAAAAAAAAATCCTGCTATTATTTTCATACAAATTGTGTTATGTGTGTATATCTATTTGGAAATAAATTATATCTCTGCCATATTGAGAGTTCTAACCCATAAACATGGTCTATTTCTCCATTTATACATACCAGCATTTTCTAGTTTTCAGCATGTAAGGCTTGTACATGTTTTTCTAGGCTTATAGCTAAGTATTTAATTTTTTTTTTAAATCGCTAGGCTTCATGTTTTGATTTATGTTTACCAAATATTAGGCAGATGGTGCAGAGTTCTCATTAATTCCCTCTCTCTTAGGCTCCACAGTTTCCTTTTATTACTAACATCTTCATTTAGTGTCATGCATTTGTGAAAACTGACGAGCGAATATGGATGCATTCTTTTTAACTAGAATTTGGGACCAATCTACATTAGGGACCACTGTTTGTGTTGAATGGTCCTATGGATTTTGACAAATGCATATCATGCATCCTCCACTTTTGTATCAAAGAGAATAGTTTCACAACTCTAAAAACGCCCCATGCTCCACCCACGCATTGCTACCAGTAATGCACCAGTTCCAGTTGTTCCCGCACCCTCATCAGCATTTGGTGTTGTAAATGTTTAGGGTTTTGATCATGAAAATATACTGTTTAATTGTTCCGTCAAGCTTATTTATTGCCACTGCTTTTCTCATAAAATATTGGGCAAGACTTGCATAGATGTGAAAATCAAGTTTGTTACATGCTGTTATAAATTTTACCTATCATAGACCTATTCTGTGGTAGAACTTAAAGGCGCACTGTGATATCTGCAAGTACAAAAATGAACTTAACCTTAAAATAAGTGGGAAAGGTGCTTTAACAAATAACTTTAATTTTCCTTGTATATCTATTGGTAGAATGTTTATGGATATGATCACTGAGAAAAATCTCAAAATACTTAGATAGATGCAAAAGACAAAGGATATTTTTAATTACTCAGAGGGAAAAGGATTGTCCCCCAGAGATACACTTAACATTAAAGAAATTTCTGTCACGACCTGGGGAACGTTATTTCCCTAGAAAAGACTGAGCCAGGAGTATGCAAGTACAGTTAGGAACTGAAATATGAGAGAAATGCAGGACCACGCTACGTGGATCTAACCAGGAAGGATTCCAAATGGATAGGAAGCTCATTTCCGAACGCTGTATCTGTGATCCATATGTTTTTCTATTAACCTTAATGCCTACTATACTGTTTGACAGAGAGATAATGGTGAAAGAATAGTGTAATAATATTATAAATTAACTGAGTTAGCAAGCGGGGAAAAAAGAAGCCTTTCGAGAGAGAATTAGATATCCAAGTAATTTTGGAGTTTAATTGGTAGAAGTAACAACGGGAATGACGATTTTGATATCAGTTTTTCCAATAGCATAATATTCTAGATTTCCAACTAAAGGCCTCTATTCTTGACATCATAAAATCCCAAAAGATAAACCATCAGTGCTAACTTGTTTGAGAAAAACCGAAGTTGGGAATTTGGTACACCAGAAGTAAGGGCAAAATGTGTAAGCCTCATTAATTTTATGTCATGAATATGCGTTTTTTTAAAAATGTAAATGTTTATTCATTTTTGAGACACAGAGCATGAGCATGAGCAGGGAGAGGCAGAGAGAGAGGGAGACACAGAATCTGAAGCAGGCTCCAGGCTCCGAATTGTCACTGCAAAGTCTGATGTGGGGCTCAAACCCACACACTGTGAGATCATGATCTGAGCCAAAGTCAGATGCTTAACTGACTGATCCACCCAGGCACCCCGTAAGCATCCATTTTTTAAATGAACGCGATAACACTGACATATGACAATCAAATACATGAAATGATCTTTTCATCGAATTAAGTCCAGAAGGACACATGTTTTTATACTCGAGCATTTAAATCTTGAACTTTTCTTTAATTCTATATGGATTTCTAATTATTTGAGAAGTAGCAAATCTAGAAATTATACAGGACCAGGACTAACATGGTTAAAGCTTTACTTTATACTATTTGTAAAATGTAAGACATGGATTATTCTCTTTCTTCCCTTCAGTTTTCTTATCTAAATATGTGGAGATTATTATACCAGGTAGATCTTTTCTAAACGATTTCTATGGAGCCGCATGTTCTTGCAAAAGTTCCTCTGGGGATGCTAAAAGGTACTGGTCATAGACATGAAGATTTCTGAGTCCGAATTCTTCTCCAAACAGAGACACTAAGCTTTAGTGTGCTTTGCATATTAGTTTTACATGTGACTGTGCATCCAAAGAAAGGTTAAACCATTAGAAATAACTGTAAACCATTGAACTTCACTGGGGAAGACAGGACTAGCATCTTATATAGATTAGCATGAGGGTCCTCTGTTGTGTCAGTATAATAGATATGAGAAGTTACAAGCTAGACTACAAGTGGAACATATTTTCCATATATTGTAATGTGACAATGAAAAAAATGTGTTTAGATATGAGTATATCATATTACAGTAAAGTTTCCTGGTAGACTTCTGTTAAAAAAAATAAAGTTATCAATTCAAAGAGAGACAGCTTTTGGAAAAAATGTCCTCCTGGACTTAATGAGGTAAGGCTATTTCCAAAGGGAAAAGGAAATGCATTAGGAAGATTTGACTCTACATCTGGAATATGAAAACCCTCTTTTTATAAATGTGAACTCTACAGTGGGAACTCATTAGTATAATGATTCGGCATAGATAATGTGCAATTTCAAAACATGAGGCCTTTGATCCCTAACCTTTCAAATCTCTTTTGGAACTTCTGCAGCTTTTTAGAGTCTATTAATGTCTCATTTTTTCCCCTGGATTCTTTATTAATTTAGCTTTCCATTGCATTAAAAAAAGTAGAAGATAGAAGAGAGATAATTTAGACAACAATGTTTCATATTAGTCAAAAATTTCTGGTTAGAAAAAAATAATGTGCAGTTAATAGAAATAAGTTTGAATCTTGGGTTTACCATACACGGACTTATGAATTTTGCCAGATGTCTTAAATCACTGAGATTCATCTGATTGGAAAGAAAATAATGTCTGTCTCATAAGATTGCTGTGAACACTGGTGCAGATGATGTATATTGACCTTAATGTTATCCTTGCCTTCACAGAAATTTAGACATGCTTCTTCCTGACTTGTGGCCTCTGACTTCCCTGCCACCTGGCTCTTACAGAATCCAGATGATCTTGCCATAGAGTTTCCTTCATCCCCTTTCTTAGGTATTTACTTTAGAAAATCTGTAACTGCAAATTATTTCTCTGTCCCTTTGAGATGTAAATCTTCTTTAAAAGCCTCTTGGTAGTTTGTGGGTTTTTTTAATTAAAAAATGTTTTTAAGTTTATTTATTTGAGAGAGAGAGGGAGAGGAAGCGAGAGAGAGAGAGAGAGAGAGAGAGAGAGAGAGAGAGCCAGAGAGGGGCAGGGAGAGAGAGAGAATCCCAAGTGGGCTCTTCACTGTCTTCACAGAGCCTGACACGGGGCTCAAACTCATGAACCCTTGAGTCATGACCTGAGCTGGAATCAAGGGTTGGATGCCTAACTGACTGAGCCACCCAGGTGCCCCAAAAGTCCCTAGGTAGTTTTATAACTGGTCTTTCTCAAGGAACTGGGAGGTATCCATTTAAAATATTATTAGCAATATTATGGGTGCATATATCCTTTGAATCATTGCTTTTGTATTCTTTGGATAAATACCCAGTAATGAGATTACTGCATCATATGGCAGTTCTATTTTTAATTTTTTGAGGAACCTCAATACCATTTTCCACATTGGCTGCAGCAGTTTGCGTTCCCACCAACAATGAAAGAGGGTTCCTTTTTCTCCATCTCCTCATTGACACTTGTTTCTTGGGTTTTAATTTTATCCATTCTGACAGGTGTGAGGTGATATCTCATTGTGGGTTTGATTTGCATTTCCCTGATGATGTAATATATTTACAATAGAATATTATTCCCCCATAAAGAAGAATGAAATATTTTTATTTGCAGCAACATAGATGGATTTAGAGAGTATTATGCTAAGCAAAATAAGTCTTTCAGAGAAAGACAAAAATACATGATTTTACTCATATGTGGAATTTAAGAAACAAAACAAATGGGAGAAGGAAAAAAAGAGACAAACCAAAAAACAGACTTTTAACTTACAGAGAGTAAACTGATGGTTACCAGGGGGAGGTGGGGGGGGATGGGTGAAATAGGTGAAGGGGTAAGAGTAAGGGGTAAGGTAAGAGTACACTTATCATGCATGATGAACAGTGCGTAATGTACAGAATTATTGATCCACTATATTGTACACCTGAAACTAATGTAACACTGTACTTTGACTATATTGGAATTAAAACTTTTAAAAAGATTTTATTAGCAAAATAGATAGCACCTCTATCTCATAGTCTTTGTGGGAGAGCAGGAGCCTAAATTAAATAGTGCCCTTGCTTTGAGTTGTAAAACTAACTCATGTTACGAAGATAGACCAAGTTTACTTTTTCTTTGGGTGAGACTAATTAGGAAACAGAGACGGCCTGTGTTCCCCCATCCCCATCCCAGTTTTATAATCTCTCCAGCCCTTTGTTTCAATGGAGTTGAGTTCAGACTGAGTTTTAGTCTCTCTCCTCCATTGCAATAGCCTTGAGTATAGTCTTTCTTACCTGTTGAGCTTTGTCCAATGAAAGTTTTGCTTACAATACCTACAACACTCCCTGTTCTCTTTCCTGTCCCTCCTTGAAAAATCTATTTTCCTTGACTATGCAAGGAAACGAAGTTATAATATAAGTTCATAGCACACATTGCTGTTACAAGGTATAGTGAAATAATTTACAAAAGAATGTTTTGCAGAAATTTGTTAACATGTACTGTTCGCCCTTCGGAAACAAACTAATAATAATCCAGAAATTCAAATCTATAAAAACATTGTTTAAGGAGGACATAGTTGGTAGTCTTTAGTAACTAATATAAACCTTAACCTTTCATCATAAGAATATAACCCAAAAGGTAGAAATCTGAGAAAACGGCTTGCCAAAAGTTCATATGTACTTGATCTCTTTTTGGAAGACTTTGTTTTCATTAGTTTAGTACTTCTTGGAAATTAATTTTCAAAGCATCAATCATTCATATCACTGTCATCTTCCTCCTCCTCCTCTTCCACATCATTGCCATTATCTTCATATGATAGAATATTCACCTAGTAAAAAAATAACTCTATTTTCAAAGTATATGCCTTATTCAGACTGACTTAGGAGATAATTAATAAAATGATTTAGTCATGAGTGCTAAGATGCCCAACTACCAAATTTACTCACATATACCAGGATGAATCGGCATATGTGTGTTGGGAATGAAGGCAGGTGACCATCAGCCAGTTAGTGTCATTAAAGACCTTCAGAGTGTATGGGAACAGATGGGGCCAGATTTGACCAGGATATTTACAAAGGAAGACTGCAAGAATGAAGGTACTGATATAGGTTCCACTACAAGAAACGACAGATATTACAAAAGAACTCAGAAATACATCAAGAATTTAATTGGAGGAGATAGAGAAACTGGCATCTGAAAATTTATACAAAGGTAGGGAAAATTTTGTCTTGGGAAAATCTAGGATTTTGGTTTTCCTGAATGAGCATGACCCAGCAAAAATACTCTTTTATTCTGCATTCTATTACTACCTTATAACCAAACATACAAAGGTATAGTGTGTAAGTTGATAAAAACAACACAGTGGTCCTTTTTATCACTACTCTTCAGATGAGACAACTATTCAAGACATACCCATCTTATAAAATGACAGAGAAAACTCATACTAACTACCTATATTAAAAACAAACAAACAAACAAACCTAACCAGTCACTCTTTAATAGAACAGAACAACAACAAAAAAGCAAAAATGTTTTCAGAGAATTAATGGCAAAAGAGAAGTGAACCCTGATGAAGAGATTATATTCTATATTAACAGAGATAATATAGAAAATAAAATTATTGAAATGACCAGTAAGAGTTTCACAGAAATTTTAAAAATGACTAAAGCCACAAAATAACACAAGTTGTGATGAAAAATAAGTATCCCAAATAATAAATATTGAATAGAATTCATAACTATTATTATAATCAAATATATATTCATTTGTGGACAATAAGACAATGGATTCATAATTTAGAATAAGCCATGACAATTCAATAGTTTGAAGATTATGTTTCCAATTAATGGTACTGGCACATTGCAAAAGAAATGCATCATGACCCTTATCTCACAGCTTTAACCACTTAGGTAGAAATGAATACTAGATTTAAATGTAAGAGCTAAAAGTATCTAACTTCTATATGAAAACATAACAGAAAAACCTTGTTGACCTTGAGTTATGCAAAGATTTAACTTTTAAACAGGATCCACACACATTACAAAAATGAGAGACAGAGAGAGACAGAGAAAGGACAGGAGGAGGAAAAAAGAAGAAGTAACAATAGATGAATTATACTTTGACACATTTACTTGCATTTGCTTCTACAACAATACCTGTTTTTTTTTTATGGCCCCTCCTCTTCATCCTGAACTCTTGTGATGAAGTGTCCAAGATTCAGTCTCTCATTCCCTCCTTGTCTAACTACACATATTTTCTTGATCTTGTCTGACATAATTATTGTAATTTATATTATTCTAACTTTCAATTTTTATCTCTAGCTGGCATTGATCTCTCATTTCCAAATGTATATATCCCAGGGGAAGAGCACAGAGAGAAAGGAGTAGGAAGATTATTTAAAGAAATAGTGGGTGAGGGGCACCTGGGTAATTCAGTAGGTTAAGCATCTGACTTCAGCTTATGGTCTCACTGTTCATAAATTCAAGCCCTGCATTGGGCTCTGTGCTGACAATTTAGAGTCTGAAGCCTGCTTCAGATCCTGTGTTTCCCTCTCTCTCTGCCCCTCCCCACTCATGCTCTGTCTCTCTGTCTCTCTCTCTCAAAAGTAAATAGGGGTGCCTGGGTGGCTCAGTTGGTTAAGCCTCAGACTTCAGCTCAGGTCATGATCTCATGGTTTGTGGATCGAGCCCTGCATCAGGCTCTGTGTTGACAGCTCAGAGCTTGGAGCCCACTTCCAATTCTGCGTCTCCTTCTCTCTCTGCCCCTCCCTCACTGCTCTGTCTCTCTCAAAAATGAATAAATGTTTAAAAAATGTTTTAAATGTAAATAAACATAAAAAAAGAAAAAAAGAGAGTGGCTGAAAACTTCCTAAACATGGATAGAAAAATGGACATCCAGATTCACAAAGTCCAAAGGATTTCAAATAAGAGGACTCAAAGAAATTTATATCAAGGCACATTATAGTCAAACTGTCAAAAAATCAGACAAAGACAACATTTTGAAAGCAGCAAGAGAAAAATGACTCATCATGTACAAGAGAGCCTCCATTGGACTATCAGTAGATATCTCAGTAGAAATCTCACAGGCCATAGTGAGTGGTAAGATACAGTAAATGCTGAAAGAATAAAAAAACAACCTGCCAACGAAGAATAATATACCCAGAAAAAAATGTCCTTCAAAATGAAGAAGAAATGCACCAGACAAATAAGTTCATCACCACTAGACCTTCCTATATAATTATTAGTGTTCTTCAAGATGAAATAAAAGGATATTAAACAACAAAAAATATGAATGCATAAAACTCACTGTAAAGGTAAATACATAAACAACTACTGAATACTGTAGTATTGTGTAGTGGTATGCATATTACTTCCAATTATTTTCTTGACATCTCCATTAGAATATTTAACATATATCAAAACTAAAATTTCTATTTTTCCCCTAAATCCACTAATAAATTCCTTATTTCAGTTGGTGACACTCCATCCCTTCAGATGTTGAAATAAAAACTGTGGGGTCAATTCTGTTTCTATTTTACTAACACCTCATATCCAATCTATTAAGCAAATCCACAACTCTCTATCTTCCAGACAGTTCCATTTCAAGCACTTTAAACTCCTCCACTCCCACCCCATCAGCCCATAACTGAACTATTGAAAAAGTCTTCTATGTGGTCTCCCTGCTTCTAATCTTGTCTCCTTGTGTTCTATTCTGAACACTGAATCATATTATGTACATATATGCATGTGTACATATATATGTATGGGTATGCATGCATGTATATTCAGATATACATTTATATATGTATTATATATGATATATAGTATACATAATGTCAAAGACTGTAATTCATTTCAAAATTCTACAATGGCTCTTTGCTTCATCCAGAAAAAGGCAAGTTACCTCCCTTACTCATCCTCTTCTACCCCAACCTTTCCATATTATTTGCTCCAGTTTCACTTTTCTTGAGCACAGCAATCACACTCTCTCCACAGAGACTTTGTGTTGGCTGTTTCTCCTTCAAACCTTTCTTTCACCAGATGCCCATTTCCTTTACTACAGTCATGTCTTTTCTAAAATAAATCTTTCAGTGGAGAAAGCCCTATTTTAAATACAAGCACACATTTGTTCATCTTAGCATCTCAATCCCCATTATACTACAAGATGTTTTATTTCTTCTTTTATTTAGTTCAAATCCTTTGTAATATATTATATTTATTTATCTTATTTATCTTGACTATTATATATTGCCTCTCTCCTCAGTAGAATGAAAATACCACAAGGCCAGGAAATTTTATCTGTTCGGTTTACTGAAGAACCCCAACCACTTCACACAGTATCTAATATGTAGGATACATTCAATTAAAAAAATTGTTAAATAAATGCATGTGTTCAAACTGGTTTACTTGTATATATGCAGTAGTACTAAGTTCTGATTATTTTTTGTTGTTTTTTTCTTTTTTTTTTTTTTTAACGTTCATTTATTATTGAGAGACAGAGAGAGACAAAGCATGAGTATGGGAGGGGCAGAGAGATGGGGAGACACAGAATCTGAAGCAGGCTCCGGGCTCTGAGCTTGGCACTGAGCCCGATGCGAGGCTCGAACTCACAAACTGCGAGATCATGACCTGAGCCGAAGTTGTTTGCCTAACCGACTGAGCCACCCAGGTGCCCCTACCCCTTGTTCTGAGCACTATGTCAAAATTGTTTTTTTTCCAGATTAAAAGTACATAGAGTACATGGAAAGGATTCAATTTAAGAAGAAAAGAAAAGAAAAGAAAAGAAAAGAAAAGAAAAGAAAAGAAAAGAAAAGAAAAGAAGCAGATTATATATTTTAAAAATAGTACCTACCAACAGAATTAAAGTAAATATACTCATTTATTAAGGATGTGGAATGGTGACTTAAAATCAGTATTTGAGGTTAAGAAGCAAATTAGAAAAGGATAAAATTATCTTTCATCTCCAAAATTACATTTCTAGTTTTTCAATATAGTTATATTAAGTTATCTTAAGTATATATTCAATATATGTACTTAATATTCAGTAATTTTTATTTCAATTTCAATACACTAGCACAGGACATAATTAAGCAAACAATCTGTAGAAAAAATTATATTCATTTCTTTACAAAATGTCAACAGAATATCCTTCTGTCTTTCCAACTCTGTGACAGCCATGCCTCAGCTGTGCTACCACAATTACCACCATAGCAACAACAACAACAAAATAAATAATAAAGATGCACAAATTTAATCTCATTTCACATGAACTTCAGAGTAAACTAGAAGTTTGTTAGACTGGATGTTATTACTAATGTGACAGTTTATAGAAAAAAGAGACAAAGCCTATGATGAGGTCACATGGTTAGGATGTGTTGAAACTAAGACCCAAACCAGTCCTTTGCATTTGCCGAGGAGCACCCTGGCTTGCACAATTCTAAAGGGACAAAAATTTCTTCCTTTTCTGTTTTTGTCTTCGTACAAGGGGTCAAGAACATAAGTCTCCCTTTATTTTCTAAAACTTAACTTGGGAGTTAAGATTGGTGAAAGACAAGTCTATTTTTGTTGTACGAATATCTACTGTGATATCAATTTTTAAATTTATAATCCATGTAATATCACTTTATTTCCTGATTTTAAATTCTGAAAATAATCCACATCTATAAATGCCAACATACATCATATTCCATATTTGTCAAATATCATCCATCTTTATTCTCCCAGGACTACCACAAGTGCCCAATAACTCTTAAACGGACTACTCCGTGAGCCTTCTAACTGCCTTACCTTTTTCCCCAGCAAACCCCGAAAATCTGGTAAAGTCTGGTATGGAAGTGGTTTTTCAAGGAATCAATGCCTGAGAAACTATCTAAAGAAAAGGAATTACTTAGGACATCCACAAGGATCTTTTAATGTAAAGGTTACATGCTTGACCTGTGATTAGAAGTGGCCAAAAATACAGAACCTCTTTAAGGTGTGAAATATACCCAAAGGAATACAAAACTTCTCATGTAATTTGAAAATGTCATGAGCGGCCCTATCCTTACAACATCATACAAATAAAACAAGAGATTTAACTTTGGTAAGTCCTAATGATAAATGAGGCCTAATGATAATGACAAGGTCTAATTCCTTTAGATTTCCTATTTAGTAAATTTGGTACATGTTTATCCAAGCAATATGCGCAGTGAAAAAAAAAGGTTTGTAACTCCTTTCATGTGTTTGAAGGCAACTTATTGTTATATCACAGACTGAGTTTATCACTATTTTAATAATAGCTTAAAACCTTAATATTTGGATAGTGCTGGTCTACCTTACAAGTATATTTCTATTTTCTCCTCACCATTATAATGCAGCTTTTATGTTTTTAATCACCCTACAAATCATAAAGTTACTGTGTATTTCTGAGCAGCTATATTGAAGTTGGTGGTGTGTTAATTTTTTTTAATGTCAGATTAAAAATTTGTAATGTTTTATAACATCTCATGTGTAGCAAATAAACTGATTGCTAAACATTGTGTCAGGTTTTCATAGGTTTGTGAGAAAATGCAATTCTTAAAAAAAACTAGGAAAACAAGAAAATTAAGACATGAATGAAATTGTACTTCAAGTCATTTAAGGCTTTTTATTATAATCAATATCTAGTAATTAACTTAAATAAATAATTAGTTATTTTTGAAACTGTCTAAATTCAGAATTACTATTGCAAAACAGGAAGGTATTTTAAATATTATCTTAAGGTTTTTATAATCTTCCAATGTGTAAAGTAGTTTCAAACAAATCTCTCTTGAATTTTATTATTCGTCTTTTATATAAAGAGACAGATTGGCTTTGACAGTTCTAGACGAGTGTGAATACAGTAATTTATAAGACACTTAATATTCCATAGCATTATGTCTTAAGAATTTAACCTTAAAAAAATCAATTCTTAAACCATGCAAACTTTCTTGTCATATTGAATAAAATCCCTATAAATTTATCATGTTAATGCATGTTTTCTATTATATTGTGAGAAACCACGATATTCAATTAAATGATAAAGATAATTGCATAAACATATTTCCTACAATTCAAGCAGTAAATTTTATAGTATTTAGAGGAGTCTGTTTACAAACTGTAATGAACTCCAAGTAAATTTAATAATGATCATTCTTCTAATTATTCATCTTCAAAACAAAAATTTTATATGGTAATAGACATTCTTTTGGAAAGAACACATACCTTCAACTGGCAGAAAAAAAATAAACATATGAAATAAATTTCAGATGTAAATTTGGATTTAATGGTTATTGGAAAAATCCAAGATCTCTATTTTACATTTCCATAATCAATATTAATTTTACTACAACAAATAATTATTATCTATATAATAACTATTGAATCATGGTAAGTGTTTAAGCTTCAAATGTTTATATAAAAATTACTGTTATAAAGTGAATTTATATATTCACTTTCTGTATATATTCTTTTGTTTCTGTATATATTCTTGCTGTTTATTTTAAAATACAATTTCATTATTTAGAATTATTTTACTAAACATCTATTCATTGTACATATAAATGTATATATACATATATATACATCATTATATACTCCATAATATATATGTGATATATATAAAGAATACATAAACTGTGTATGTGTGATGAGAATATCACTGCATTATGGGAGAGAACCAGGCTTACTAGAGGGGCTCTGAAGCTTAAAATGTCAACTATGATGTGCAAGTAAGAAGGTGGAGCTAAAACAGGTAATGGACATCTATTGCAGTTGTGTGTGCCTTCATCCTTTCCCTATTCCCTTAAGGGGTGAGCCTCCATTGCTGTATGGGTGGTCTCTCAATTCCTCAGCCTCCTTCCCATTTATTCCTTCACAGGTGATTCCCTTCAGGAAGACCCTCAGAGAACCTGAACTCACACATAGGTTAATCGATCAGGTGGTGACAATTAAAAAGAACCAGAAGGAATGACACATTCAAGAAATGTAAGAGGTTAAGGATATTAATGTAAGACTAGAGGGAAAAGCATATGCAAATGCCATCCTGGCTCATGGTTGAAGAAAGTGGGGAAAAATATTAAAGACATAGGCAGTAGTAAGATGAAGCAAAATCTTACGGTCAATAAAGGCTGGTTGGATATTTTTTTCTCCTAAATGCAATGATAAATTCTCAAAAGCAAAAATTTATATGTGATTTATGTTTTGACAAGATCATCACACTGAAGGAAAGAATGAACTATTTTTCTTTTTTTCTTTTTTTTTTAATTAAATGTTTATTCTTGAGAGAGAGAGAAAGAGAGAGAGTGAGCAGGGAGGGGCAGAGAAAGAAGACAGAATCTGAAGCAGGCTCCAGGCTCTGAGTTGTCAGTACAGAGTCCAATGCAGGGCTCAAACCCGTGAACTGTGAGATCATGACCTGAGGTTGGACGCTCAAACCGACTGAACCACCCAGGCACCCCCAAGAATGAACTATTTTTAAAAGTAGAGTCCAATACACACGGAGTGCACTTTTTTTTTTTTTTTTTTTTTTTTTTTTTTACCTGTCCATATATTTCATCAACCTTTTAAGTTCCTACAAACAGCTTTCAGTTAAATACTGCTGCCAGGATCTGTAACTACCTTAAAAGATATCATGAAGAAAATGTCCTTAAAAAAAAAAAAAAGTCCTTATTATTTGAGTAGCAATGGAATGATTTTATTCTAATTTAATAATAACATTAAAGTAATTTTAAAAAGTCATATGTAATCAATAATTTAGAATGTATTGACTGTATTTAATGGTGTGAAGGAGGCTCCAAATCAATTTATAGGTACTCAATAAGAAAACTGGAAAATATACAATGTTCAATATAAAAATAGAACTACTTTAAACTCTATTCAATATGTCTTGGGCACAAACAGACTAGAGAGATATGAGATATATAAGCAAGAAATACTATTAAATATTTATGAAAAGCATTAAAGAAATAAATGAAGTGATTTAGGAAATTATATCTGTGATACTTAGGACTCTGACTCTGGTTAAGATCCAGAAAATCAAAACAATGTTATAAATATTTACTCTTCCAACTAACAATTCCTTCTTAGATGGAGGCTATAAATAAAATATAATAGCTAACATTTTCTGGAAACTTTATTAGGATTTATCTTCTGAGATATTTGTTTCTCCTTCTACTTTTCTGAAGTCATGACCACAAACTGTATAACCTGAAAAGTCTGTGTAGTCATTTTGGTTCTGGCTTCATAGCTAGTTTCCCTACCTGTAATCTTGCTCCCATGATATCTGCACTTCATAGAAAAGCAGTGAAAACAAATTTTTTAAACTTAAATCATATTAAACTTTGCATAAAATGTTCTAAAAATGTCCCATTACACTTACAAGAAAATAGAAGCACTTTACCCCTGTTTGCAAAACCCCACATGCTATGGCTCCTGCCTAACCTGCCAATCTATTATTTATTGGTTGTCTTTAATCATTCTGCTCCAGATATATTGACTTTCTTTCTTCTCCTCAGAATGATCACATTCTTTTCTTGGGAAATTGTTTTTCTTGACCAAAATGTCTCCTTTATAGCTGTTCAGGTATCTACTCAAAATGTCATATCCTGACATAGACCTTATATATTAGTCTCTATTGCAAGATACCGAAGACCTACAGTACTGAGCTTAAAAAGTACTTATTTAGCTCATAGTCTATAGATCACTGAATTATTATGGACTCAGCTGGATGGTTCTTTATTTCTTTTGTTTGGACTCAATCACATATTTGCTGATAAGCTAACTTTTAGCTGGGCCTAAAAAGATGATTGGGTCATGAGTCTTTCATTTTCTATGCAGGCTCTTCAAAGCATACTTTTATGGTGGAAGCTGAGGTTGCACAATGAGAGTGAAAGCCTTGGCATGTATCCTATGTGAGGATATCCCATTAGCCAAAGTAAGTCAAATGGCCAAACCCAGAATCAACTACTGGAAGAACCAGACTCCATCACTCTAGTGAGATGATCACAATATATCAAAGGGCATGAATGCAGGGAGAAACCAAAGATTGCCACCACTAATGAAATTAATCTTCCACAGTTTGCCCTCTGGCCATAATTATTTACATCCTTTTTACTTGCAAAAAACTCATTCCCTACTAAGCCCATCAAAGCTCCATTTAATCAGGTCAAGCTCAAAGTATAGGCCCTCATGACCAAATTCAAGTCCAAATAAATCTCATCTTTATCTGGGGATGAGGAGCTAAAAAGGACACCCCCAGAAACTTAAAAGATGCAATGACAAGAGACAGGCAGAATAACCACACAGAATGTTTCATTTGAAATAGAGATGAAGAATGGATGGTATAGAGCAGTAGCTTGTCCACATCAACTTCCACATCCTGCTGGGATAGTGTTGTCTGCGATGCCTACTCTAGGAATGGTGAGTATCCTTTTAACAGACCCTGATTCTATTCCAGAAGACTGGTTTTTTTAATCCATTTTCTTTCATTTCTATTAACTTCACTTCCTTGGACGTCATTTTTTTTTTCTTTCCACTAGACTTCTTGGGTCCCTCTATAAAAGGTATTAAAGCATACTACAGAATTTTCTCAGCCTATTCCCTAGTAAAATCTTGGAGGTTTAGAGATTTGCTTTACTCCAGAATAAGCAAACTCAGTCCATTTTAGCTCAGGCTGTAGAAACCTTTTCATTATTATTTCCTGAAAAACCTTAAATTTTATTATTCACTGATTATAATCCAACCCATACAACAAAAGCCATACTCATAATTACTTTCTTGCTAAGCCTCCCTCTCTGGGTTTGTTTTTTTGCTATTTTGAGCCTAGGCTTCTGTGTGCTATGAACTAAAGCTTCCTAGAGGTTCTTTGGGGAAAGCTGAATGTGTCTAGGAGGCACTGCCTTAATTTAGTAAAAGGTCATTACAGAGATTCACACCTCAATGGTTGTGAGATCTGTACTCTGAGGCCATATCTTCTTTGAGAGTATTATACTCGCCCAGGGTAAGAAGCAATGTTATTATTCTAACTTAGGAAGTCTAGCCGTCACTTGCAAACTTCATACCACTTTTTCTGTTTTTCTTATGAGTACCCCTCTTTCTCATAATATTCAGTTAAAAGGAATCAGTTGTCTCTTCCAGTAGTTAGCTCGGAGACATTTTTTTTGACATTAAAAATTTATTATATAAAACTTTGTTAACTTACAGAAGAATATAATTTTATAAAATAGTCCACCATTACATAGTACAGGTACTACTATCTGTGTTTTTAACACCGAACTTCTGACACCAAATGTATGTTCTTTTTTTTCCCCCCACACCAACTAATTATGCAACTCTCCAGGTACCAACTGGATGTCCTATGAGTTAATTCAATTTTTTGACACTACCTCGAATTAGTTCAGACCCCACAGGTTAAGGGCTCAGTCTGAAAAGACTGCCCCTATTCAGCAAGAAATTTCAAGTCAGAGCGACACAGGCTTTTGACCAATTGACTATTTCAGTCAAGGGTTTCCCATTACCCCCTCCTCAGGCTTGATAATTTGCTAGAACTTCTCACAGAACTCAGGACAGCACTTTATTTACATTTATTGGCCTATTATAAAGGATACAACTCAAGAACAGCCAAACAGAAGAGATGTACAGGGAAGGTGGGAGTGCGGGGTTTTCCTTGCTCTCAGCTGGCACACCCTATTCTCAGCACCTCGACACACTCATCAACCAGAAACTCTTCAAACCCCATCATTCACAGTTTTTATGGAAGCTCCATTACTTTTCAGGGCATGGTTGATTAAATCACTGACCCCTGTTGATTAACTCCATCTCTAGCCTCTCTCTCCTCTCCTTAGGTTAGGATGTGGGGTGGCAAATTCCTTTAATCACATGATTCGTTCCTCTGGTAGCCAGTCCGCATCCCTGGAGCTATCTAGAAGCTAACTGAGTGTCACCTCATTAGCATAAACTCAGATATGATTAAAGAAGCTTGTTATGAATAAGAAAAGATGTACCTCTCACATCTATCACTTAGGAAATTCCAAGGGTTTTAGATTATCTTGTGCCAGAAACAAGGAGTGAAGAATAAATATAAATCTCTTATTATGTTCCAATATCATAACAGGTTGGTAGTTTTCCTGGATGCATAGAGTATCGTGGTCATTTGGAATACTCTGGCAACCAACATAATATATTTCATTATATTTTATATTTAATATGTCAGCACTCCAATTGTACTGATTTCTGTATCAGAACTCTATTACCGCAAATACACTGTATAACAAACCACCTTCAAATATCAGTGGATTAAAACAATGAATTTGGCCTGTGTTTGGATGTGCAGTTCTCCCTATTCTGGGTTCAGTCACTCACATCTGTCAGGCAGGCAGTTTGCTGTCAGACTGGGTGACAGAATGATTTCTCCTTGCATTTATCATCCTCCAGCAGTGGGCCCCGGCATGTTCTCTAAGCAACGTAGCTTCAGAAGAAGCAAAGGACTCTACTTCTATGAAATAGGCTTTTATAATATTGGCCCAAACAAGTCAAATGTGTGAATTCAGAATCCTCAGATTCAAAAGATAGCAAAAGAGACTGTGTCTCCTCAGGGAGATGGCCTGCAAAGTCACATGGGGGATCTGGTTAAAGAGAGAGAAGAACCGGCGCCAAAAATGCAATCAATCAATGACATCTTTCTTGACTGACTAAATTTAAGAGCTGCACATTCTTCGTAAAGGCTAGTTAGCATTTCCAACTTTATTTCCTCAGAAGGCACTGCAATTCTGAACTTACCTGGTTTTAGACCTTAGAGTTTTTATTAAAACCAAACCTTTAGATCCAGGTGGTTCATTATTTCTGGATTCCCTCAGCAATTTAGTTCTTGTAACTAGGTCTTGTAGAATTGTTAAGGTTTGGATATGAGATGACGATGAACTGTACCACAGAGTGCGAGAAGGGCCGAGCACTGCACTGTCTCAAGTCAAATGCCCTATGGAGACTGCAGAGACTAAAGTATAACTGTGATCAAAAAGAATCCCCTTCACAGTATAGTATTAGGGCGAGTGATCTTAGTGATGTAATACATAAGAGAGAGGTGGAAACTTGTTTAACACATATAATTATAACTTAATTATAATATAACAATTTATAATTTCATACAATTATAATTTAAATCAGTGCACAATTGATGACAAGCTAACGGTTGTTTAGGTAGCTACTCAGCAGCGCGAGACCCTTTCATTTAACACTGTCAAAAATTTACTATAGATATCATTGAATAAATTGATACACAGTGGAACCAAAATTACTGAACATTCACCTCAGATTGCCAAATGAATAACAAACTAACAGAGATATTACTTTGAACTTCGAAGGGATTCCATAATAATTTAAAACTAGTAGAGATCCTGGGAAGATGGAGGCGTAGGAGGACACTGGGCTCACCGCATGTCCTGCTGATCATTTAGATTCCACCTACACCTGCCTAAATAACCCAGAAAACCGCCAGAAGACTAGCAGAACGGAGTCTCCGGAGCCAAGCACAGACGAGAGTCCCACGGAAGAGGGTAGGAAGGGTGGAGAGGCTGTGCCCAATACACGGACTGGCGGGAGGGAGCCAGGTTGGAGGGGCAGCCCGCCGGCCAAACAGAGCCCCTGAGTCTGGCTTGCAAAAGCGGAGGGGCTGGACAGAGTGTGTTCCCACAGCAAGCGGGACTTGACATCTGGAAGGTTATAAGCTAACAGCTCTGCTCTGAGAATGGGAGGGCTAGAGGACAAGGGGAGGGAGAGTTGTTGAGACCTGGACGACAGAGCTCAGCTTGGCAGGGAACAAAGGCTCTCGCCAGTGCCATCTCCCTCGCCCATCCCCCAGCCAAAATCCCAAAGGGAACCAGATCCTGCCAGGGAACTTGCTTGCACTGCGCAAACACCCAACACTGTGCTTCTGCGGATCCATCCCTCCAGTGGTGGGTCTGACTCCCTCCCGGTGCCCCAGGACCCTCCTGAAGCGGATGTCCGAAGGAAAAGCAAGCTAAGCCTGCCCCTCTCTCCCCCGTGCACCTTGCCATCCACCCCAGCTAATAGGCCAAATCCCCAGCACCACAAGCCTGGAAGTGTGCAAGCAGCCCAGACGGGCCACGCCACCCCACAGTGAATCCTGCCCCTAGGAGAGGGGAAGAGAAGGCACACACCAGTCTGACTGTGGCCCCAGCGGTGGGCTGGGGGCAGACATCAGGTCTGACTGTGGCCCTGCCCACCAACGCATGTTATTCAAGACAGCACAGGGGAAGTGACCGGCAGTCCCGCACCACTCCAGGGACTATCCAAAATGATGACACGAAAGAATTCCCCTCAGAAAAATGTCCAGGAAATAACAACAGCTAATGAAGTGATAAAAAATGATTTAAATAATATAACAGAAAGTGAATTTAGAATAATACTCATAAAATTAATCGCTCGGCTTGAAAACAGTATAAAGGACAGAAGAGAATCTATTGCTACAGAGATCAAGGGACTAAGGAACAGCCAGGAGGAGCTAAAACATGCTATCAACGAGCTGCAAAATAAAATGGAGACAACTACGGCTAGGATTGAAGAGGCAGAGGAGAGAATAGGTGAACTAGAAGATAAAATTATGGAAAAAGAAGAAGCTGAGAAAAAGAGATATAAAAAAATCCAGGAGTATGAGGGGAAAATTAGAGAACTAAGTGATGCACTAAAGAGAAATAATATATGCATAATTGGTATTCCAGAGGAGGAAGAGAGAGGGAAAGGTGCTGAAGGGGTACTTGAAGAAATTATAGCTGAGAACTTCCCTGAACTGGGGAAGAAAAAAGGCACTGAAATCCAAGAGGCACAGAGAACTCCCTTCAGATGTAACTTGAATCGATCTTCTGCACAACATATCATAGTGAAACTGACAAAATACAAGGACAAAGAGAAAATTCTGAAAGCAGCTAGAGATAAACGTGCTCTAACATATAAAGGCAGACCTATAAGACTCGTGACTGATCTCTCTACGGAAACTTGGCAGGCCAGAAAGGAATGGCAGGAGATCTTCAATGTGATGAACAGAAAAAATCCGCAGCCAAGAATCCTTTATCCAGCAAGTTTGTCATTTACAATAGAAGGAGAGATAAAGGTCTTCCCAAACAAACAAAAACTGAGGAATTCATCACCATTAAACCAGCCCTACAAGAGATCCTAAGGGGGATCCTGTGAGACAAAGTACCAGAGACATCACTACAAGCATGAAACCTACAGACATCACAATAACTCTAAACCCATATCTTTCTATAATAACACTGAATGTAAATGGACTAAATGCGCCAACCAAAAGACATAGGGTATCAGAATGGATAAAAAAACAAGACCCATCTATTTGCTGTCTACAAGAGACTCATTTTAGACCTGAGGACACCTTCAGATTGAGAGTGAGAGGATGGAGAACTATTTATCATGCTACTGGAAGTCAAAAGAAAGCTGGAGTAGCCATACTTATATCAGAAAAACTAGACTTTAAATTAAAGGCTGTAACAAGAGATGAAGAAGGGCATTATATAATAATTACAGGGTCTATCCATCAGGAAGAGCTAACAATTATAAATGTCTATGCGCCGAATACAGGAGCCCCCAAATATATAAAACAATTACTCATAAACATAAGCAACCTTATTGATAAGAATGTGGTTATTGCAGGGGAATTTAACACCCCACTTACAGAAATGGATAGATCATCTAGACACACGATCAATAAAGAAACAAGGGCCCTGAATGATACATTGGATCAGATGAACTTGACAGATATATTTAGAACTGTGCATCCCAAAGCAACAGAATATACTTTCTTCTCTAGTGCACATGGAACATTCTCCAAGATAGATCACATATTAGGTCACAAAACAGCCCTTCATAAGTATACAAGAATTGAAATCATACCATGCATACTTTCAGACCACAATGCTATGAAGCTTGAAATCAACCACAGGAAAAAGTCTGGAAAACCTCCAAAAGCATGGAGGTTAAAGAACACCCAGCTAAAGAATGAATGGGTCAACCAGGCAATTAGAGGAGAAATTAAAAAATATATGGAAACAAATGAAAATGAAAATACAACAATCCAAATGCTTTGGGATGCAGCGAAGGCAGTCCTGAGAGGAAAATACATTGCAATCCAGGCCTATCTCAAGAAACAAGAAAAATCCCAAATACAAAACCTAACAGCACACCTAAAGGAAATAGAAGCAGAACAGCAAAGACAGCCTAAACCCAGCAGCAGGAGAGAAATAATAAAGATCAGAGCAGAAATAGACAATATAGAATCTAAAAACACTGTAGAGCAGATCAATGAAACCAAGAGTTGGTTTTTTGAAAAAATAAACAAAATTGATAAACCTCTAGCCAGGCTTCTCAAAAAGAAAAGGGAGATGACCCAAATAGATAAAATCATGAATTAAAATGGAATTATTACAACCAATCCCTCAGAACTACAAGAAATTATCAGGGAATACTATGAAAAATTATATGTCAACAAACTGGACAACCTGGAAGAAGTGGACAAATTCCTAAACACCCACACGTTTCTAAAACTCAATCAGGAGGAAATAGAAAGCTTGAACAGACCCATAATCAGTGAAGAAATTGAATCAGTCATCAAAAATCTCCCAAAAAATGAGTCCAGGAGCAAATGGCTTCCCAGGGGAGTTCTACCAGATGTTTAAAGCAGAGACAATACCTATCCTTCTCAAGCTATTCCAAGAAATAGAAAGGGAAGGAAAACTTCCAGACTCATTCTATGAAGCCAGTATTACTTTGATTCCTAAACCAGACAGAGACTCAGTAGAAAAAGAGAACTACAGGCCAATATCCCTGGTGAATATGGATGCAAAAATTCTCAATAAGATACTAGCAAATCGAATTCAACAGCATATAAAAAGCATTATTCACCATGATCAAGTGGGATTCATTCCTGGGAGGCAGGGCTGCTTCAACATTAGCAAATCAATCAATGTGATACATCACATTAATAAAAGAAATGATAAGAACCATATGATCCTGTCAATCGATGCAGAAAAGGCCTTTGACAAAATTCAGCACCCTTTCTTAATAAAAACCCTTGAGAAAGTCGGGATAGAAGGAACATACTTAAAGATCATAAAAGCCATTTATGAAAAGCGCACAGCTAACATCATCGTCAATGGGGAAAAACTGAGAGCTTTTTCCCTAAGATCAGGAACACGACAGGGATGCCCAGTCTCACCGCTGTTGCTTAACATAGTGTTGGAAGTTCTAGCGTCAGCAATCAGACAACAAAAGGAAATCAAAGGCATCAAATTTGGCAGAGATGAAGTTAATCTTTCACTTTTTGCAGATGACATGATATTATACATGGAAAATCTGATATACTCCACCAGAAGTCTGCTAGAACAGATACATGAATTTAGCAAAGTTGCAGGATACAAAATCAATGTACAGAAATCAGTTGCATTCTTATACACTAATAATGAAGCAACAGAAAGACAAATAAAGAAACTGATCCCATTCACAATTGCACCAAGAAGCATCAAATACCTAGGGATAAATCTAACCAAAGATGTAAAAGATCTGTATGCTGAAAACTATAGAAAGCTTATGAAGTTAATTGAAGAAGATATAAAAAAAAATGGAAAAAACATTCCATGCTCACGGATTGGAAGAATAAATGTTGTCAAAATGTCAATACTACCCAAAGCTATCTACACATTCAATGCAATCCCAATCAAAATTACACTAGCATTCTTCTCGAAACTAGAACAAGCAATCCTAAAATTCATATGGAACCACAAAAGGCCCCAAATAGCCAAAGTAATTTTGAACAAGAAGACCAAAGCTGGAGGCATCACAATCCCAGACTTTAGCCTCTACTACAAAGCTGTCATCATCAAGACAGCATGGTATTGGCACAAAAACAGACACATAGACCAATGGAATAGAATAGAAACCCCAGAACTAGACCCACAAATGTATGACCAACTAATCTTTGACAAAGCAGGAAAGAATATCCAATGGAAAAAAGACAGTCTCTTTAACAAATGGTGCTGGGAGAACTGGACAGCAACATGCAGAAGGTTGAAACTAGACCACTTTCTCACACCATTCACAAAAATAAACTCAAAATGGATTAAGGACCTGAATGTGAGACAGGAAACCATGAAAACCCTAGAGGAGAAAGCACGAAAAGACCTCTCTGACCTCAGCCGTAGCAATTTCTTACTTGACACATCCCCAAAGGCAAGGGAATTAAAAGCAAAAATGAACTACTGGGACCTTATGAAGATTAAAAGCTTCAGCACAGCAAAGGAAACAACCAACAAAACGAAAAGGCAACCAACGGAATGGGAAAAGATATTTGCAAATGACATATCGGACAAAGGGCTAGTATCCAAAATCTATTTATAGCTCACCAAACTCCACACCCGAAAAACAAATAACCCAGTGAAGAAATGGGCAGAAAACATGAATAGACACTTCTCTAAAGAAGACATCCGGATGGCCAACAGGCACATGAAAAGATGCTCAACGTCACTCCTTATCAGGGAAATACAAATCAAAACCACACTCAGATATCACCTCACGCCAGTCAGAGTGGCCAAAATGAGCAAATCAGGAGACTATAGATGCTGGAGAGGATGTGGAGAAATAGGAACCCTCTTGCACTGTTGGTGGGAATGCAAATTGGTGCAGCCGCTCTGGAAAGCAGTGTGGAGGTTCCTCAGAAAATTAAAAATAGACCTACCCTATGACCCAGCAATAGCACTGCTAGGAATTTACCCAAGGGATACAGGAGTACTGAGGCATAGGGGCACTTGTACCCCAATGTTTATAGCAGCACTCTCAACAATAGGCAAATTATGGAAAGAGCCTAAATGTCCATCAATTGATGAATGGATAAAGAAATTGTGGTTTATATACACAATGGAGTACTACGTGGCAATGAGAAAGAACGAAATATGGCCCTTTGTAGCAACGTGGATGGAACTGGAGAGTGTGATGCTAAGTGAAATAAGCCATACAGAGAAAGACAGATACCATATGGTTTCACTCTTTATGTGGATCCTGAGAAACTTAACAGAAACCCATGGGGGAGGGGAAGAAAAAAAAAAAAGAGGTTAGAGTGGGAGAGAGCCAAAGCATAAGAGATGTTAAAAACTGAGAACAAACTGAGGGTTGATGGGGGGTGGGAGGGAGAGGAGGGTGGGTGATGGGTATTGAGGAGGGCACCTTTTGGGATGAGCACTGGGTGTTGTATGGAAACCAATTTGACAATAAACTTCATATATTGAAAATAAATAAATAAAAAATAAAGGATAGTTAATAATTTAAAACATTTTTCTCCCTGGCGTCTAGAAATTACACTATTTTACCACTGAGGTCTCCAACCTAGCTAGACTGTTGCAGTTCCTGTTTCTGTTTTTCATAGGAATCAAACGCTGCATAAGATAAAGAAATTGAAGAACGGAAAATGTGATTTATTTATAGTTGCCCTTTCTTCTGTGTGTTTTTTAGTTTAATTTGGCTAACTATAGTGATATAGGAAATGTGAAAAAGTGAAAGAGTTGTCAGGATTACTTTCTAAATCAAACCGTTTTCTATAAATAGAGCTTATCGTCTATATCTTTTTAAAAATACTTCCGTGTTATTGGTATTCCTAAATGAATGTGAATTCCTCAAGGAATAAAATGTTGCATTGCAAATATAGGGATTTAGTAAAAATTTAATTAGCAAAAATATTGACATGCTTTCCATTGCAAATTCTAATGAGACTTAATCAAGTATCCTTCAGATTGCCTTTGCTTATGATGAAGCTCTTAAAGTTATATAAAATACTTTGCTAAGGAATTCATTACAGCTAAGTTTGGCTATAGTGTACATTATAAGAGTTATCATAGAAATGATGATCATATCCTGAAGGGATGTTTTGTTTATCTATTAAAAGTGTATATATGAAACCTTTTAATGTTAAAAGGGCTATTTGTTCTATTTTTATTTTGTGATTTGAGATACCAGAAGATTGAGAGCATGGTAGAATTATGCTTGTCTCTTTCCATAAATACTGCTTTTCTACTCTGAAGATTATGTTAGCAGTTATTGAATAAGGGATTTATAATTTTTCACATTTATGTTCCTTTAGTATTTGTGCAGCAAGCTTTATAAATTCTTACTGATGCCATTAGACTTTCAGATTACATACTTATTTGTATATATACATTCTTAGGTCCCTAGTTGTAACTTTATTATTTTTGATTATAATGCTTAAGGTTCTTTTGTCAGAAAGAATTATTTTGTGGATTGTTTTGCACAATGTCTTACAAAAAATCCAAAATACACAAATACAAACCAATATTTTAAAAATACTGACATTTAAAAATAACAAACCGTTTGGGCATAAAAACTAGAACTATAGTATCTCAGCTTTTCTTTTAGTATGAGTTTAAAAAATGCTTCTATCTAGTATAGAATTGCTGAGAATTAGGATAGGAAGATGGCATAGACAGCTGAGCAAAACAAGAAGCTCTAAAGTCTACCAAAATTAGGAATAGGGATTTAGTATATTTGGACATTAATTTACTTCTGCCTTAATTGGGCTCAGACTAGGAAATCTATGGAATGGTATTAAAACTAAAATTTTATAACTTATCTTCTACAATTTTCTATCTCCCTCTTTCAAAAATAAATAAACATTAAAAAAACATTTAAATAAAAGTTGGGGGTCACTTGGGTGGTTCAGTTGGTTAAGGATCCGACTTTGGCTCAGGTCATGATCTCATAGATCATGAGTTCAAGCCCCACATCACATGGGGCTCTGTGCTGACAGCTCAGAGCCTGGAGCCTGCTTCAGATTCTGTCTCTCTCTCTCTCTCTCTCTCTCTCTCTCTCTCTCTCTCTCTCTGCCACTCCCCCTACTCACTCTCTGTCTCTCTTCCTCTCTCAAAAATAAATAAACATTTAAAAAAATTTAAATAAAAAATAAAGTTCTATTTTCTTGGCCACCCAAAATTTGTGAGCACTTTTAGTAGTCTATGCCCTATGGACATGTCACTATTCAGGGGCACTTGTTATAATCAGAATTCATCACAAATTCCAAGTGCGTTTCTCATTCAAGATTACTTAGGAAAATATTAAATAAGACTGGCTTATCTGTGTTAATAGAAAAGTGGCACAAATAATCACAAACAGTAGGTAATCCATAAATCATTTATATTTGATTTTAGAATTTATTATGTAAATTGCGTTCTACAGCAGAATTATCATTCTAATATAATTTGCTTAGGATGATATTTAAATTAGTTTGCATTCCCTCCTCATCCACAACTGAAGGTGAAATGAGTCAGCACACATTTAGGTGGTGAATAAATCTGTTTGAAAATAAAACTTTCCTGTGAAAAATACAAAACAATAGTTAATAGAGCAAGATTTGCTTGGAGAAGAGCCCCATATCAATGATTGAATCAGTCGTAGAAAGTTTTGATAGAAAGATAACGTGGAAGTTTTTTAGTAGAATTTCTTGTCACTTTTATATCATCCCACAAATATCACTACTTCCACATTTTCCTAAATGAGACCACTTTCTCATACCATTCCTAAAATATAAGTTCTACCCTAAATTCAGTTTTTAACATTTTGAGGTTGTGTACACTCATGGGGAATACTGGAAATCAGCAGCTTAACTGATCTGAAGAAAATAAGAATAGAGGGCAATGAAAATCAAAAGTTCAATCATGCATTAATCAGAAAACAATGAAAGCAGAAGGTCATAAAACAAAGAACACATGATAATAGCTTTTCTTTTCTTTCTTTTTTCAACAAAGGAGAAAATTTTCATCCTTAACTCTTTCTTTTTTGTTTTATCACACTAATACCTCTGTTAAAACAGAAACATTAGCACTTCACCAAAAGCTTGTTCAGTCCCCTCTTCCCACCATCTTTAAATTTCCTCATCTAATCACTTCTAAATATGGTCTCATCTATTTATCTTAAACATTAAAGAAAATAATCAAATAAAAAAAAAGGCTTTCATGACTCCATATCTTCTTCCAGTTTTGTCTTTTCTCTCTCTTTCCCATTCCTGCCAATTTTCCTTAGGAGTTGGCTCTGTATTAATCTGCTTATAAAATAACTGTAATTGCATGAATTTTTTTCTCTATCTTCCATAGTGTAATTTCATAATCTGAAGGGAAAGCCCTGAGATTTATTCTTTTTATCTTCAGTAAGTAGCACAGTTAATGGAATGTAACACATTATCAGTGATATTTGTGAAAGAAAAAATAATTCCCTTTGTAAATAGTCAGGTCTTATTGCAAATAAGTATAAATTCTAAAATACTAGAATTTAAATATTAGAATATTATATTAATATTAGAATAGAAATGTGTGAAATATTTGAAACAAAATTCCATAAATAGTAAGCACAGATGATCACTGAAGGTATACTTTGAAAGTAAACTGCATGAAACATCAAAAAATGCAAATTTGGAAGCTAAAATTCTAGTTTTTTAAGGCAATGATTAAAATCAAAACAATAAGCTTATATTACTTATTATTTATGTGGCCTCAATTTCTTCCATTTCTTTCATATTAACATGTAGACTTTGAGTCACAATGATTGACAAATTTTTGCAAGTGATAACAACAGACATACTGAAAAGAATCAAAGAAAGAATCATGAAAGGCAAAAAAAAAAAAAAGTGGGTACAGATCAGCAGAAACTTAGAAACTGTAGAAATTTTAGATATGTCATCTATCATTAGCATCACTTAAGCCTACACTACTGATAATACATTTTATAAATAATAAGTGATTAAAAATAACAACTAATCTCTTGTGTAAATTTTCTTGCCTTCATTGAAAGTCGGATACAGATTGTCTCCAACTATTAGTGTAGAACTATTTTTCCTTTCAATTCTGTCAATACTTACATTTTGCAATGTTTATTTGTTTTGGGACTGTGTTTTTCAATGCATATATGTTTACAATTGCTGTATCTTTCTGATGAGTTCATACTTTTATCAAAACCTATTATCCTTATTGATCTCATGATAGTTTTTTACTTAAAGGCTATTTTATCTGTTATTAGTACACCAATCCATCTCAGTTTTGGTGACTGTTTACATGGAAAATCATTTTTAATATTTTCACTTTCAACCCAGTTGTGTCTTTGTATCCAAAGTAAATCTCTTCTAGAAAATATATCATTGGATCATAGGTTTTTTAATGCATTCTGCAATGTCTGACTTTTGATTGGAGAGTTGCATTCATTTACATAGAAAATAATACTTTATGAGGAAAAACTTACTTCTGCTATTTTGCTATATGTGTTTGGTATGCGAGATCTTTGTTGTCCCTCACATGCTCCATTAGTGACTTAATTATGTTTAGTTGGTTTTGTATTGAGTTATTTTGATTTCTTTCTCATTTCTTTTTGTGTATATTCGATATTTTCTTTGTGTTTACTATATAGATTATATTTAACATCCTAAATTTAAAAGGATATAATTTAAATTGCTATGAACTTCACTTCAACAGCAACTTCACTTCAAAAGCTCTAATGTTGTAGAAATCTGCCCTCCTTTATGCTACTGTTTTCACAATTACATCCATACATTTTGTGCCCTAAGACATAGATTTATAATTCTTTTCATGCATCTATCTAAATCAGGTAGAAATAAAACAGAGTTATAAAACAAAAATACAATAATGCTGGCTTTTATATTTGACTATGTAGTTACATTGTAGGATATCCTCATTTCTTCATAGGACTTTGATTAACTGTTTAATGCCCTTTCATTTCAGCCCAAAGAATTCCATCTTGCATTTCTTTTGGGTAGGTTTAATGACAACAAATGCCCTCAGCTTTTGTTTATCTCTGAATATCTTAAATTTTCTCTCATTTTTGAAGGACAATTTGCCAGATACAGAATTCTTGGTTTAAAGGTTTTATTTTTCTTCCAGCCTTTTATATTTGCTATCCTACTGTTTTCTGGGTTCCATAGTTTCAGATGAGGAACATACTGTTAACCTTTTGTGGATCCCTTGTAAGTGCTAAGTCTCTTTCCTCTTGCAGATTTCAAAATTCTCTATTTTGACTTTCCACAGTTTCATTATAATGTGTCTTGGTGTGAGTCTCTTTAAATTTATCTTATATAAACTTTTTTTTAAGTTTCTTGGCTTCATGTCATTTATCAAATTTGGAAAGCTTTTGGCTATTATTTATTCAAATTTCTCTGTTCCAGTCTCTGTGTTTTTCTCTGTTATCTATTTAATTGGTGTTTCACAGGTCCCTTAGTCTTTTATTTCACTTTTCTTCATTATTTTTTATTTTCTTCTCTTCAGACATGATCATTTCAATTATCGTATCATCAAGATTGCTGATCTTCGGTCTATTCAAATCTTATGTTGTACTCCTCTAGTGAAATTTTCAATTCAGATATTGTAATCTTAGGAACAGAATTTCTTTTTGGTTCCTTTTTATAATTTCTGTCTCTTTATCAATATGTTAATTTTGTTCCTCTATCATTTGGCCCTTTTTCAATAGTTTATCTTTAATTCTTGGAGCGTATTTAAGACCGTTGTTTTACAGTCGGACATCCGGGCTTCTTCTGAGGGATGGTTTCTATTAATCTATTTTTTTCTCCTTTGAATGAGCCAAATTTTCTGTTTCTTGTCATGCCTGTGATATTTTTGATGTTGTTGTTGGAAAAGGCACATTTTAATATTATAATATGGTAAATCTGAAAATAATATTTTCCCTTCCCCTATGTATACTGAGGATTTAATAACTTTTTCAAACTATTTTTGTAAAGACTGCATTCTTTCTTTTCTGTGGTCACTGATGTCTCTGTTCCTTTAGCCCATGTTTTGACAGAGACTTCCTTGGATGCAAGGAATTTTTTAAAAATACAATAAAAAAACAGACAAATATCTCTCCCTTGTTTTTCCATATTGACTCAGTGCTGAGGTACTCTAACACTTATGTAGGCTTGCAAAGAACATAGGAATCAAGCTAAGATGTCAGTTAAAGGTCTTGCAGGGTCTTTTCTGAGCACATGTCTTGCCCGGTTCATGCATATGTCTTTCTAAATTCCTCTGTGTAGAGGTGCCTGGGTGACTCAGTCGGTTAAGCATCTGACTCTTGATTTCAACACAGGTCATGATCTCACAGTTGGCAGGTTCGAGCCCCACATCAGGCTCTCTCCCTCTCTTTGCCCTTCCCCCACTTATGTTCACTCTCTCTTTCTCCCTCTCCCTCTCAAAATAAATAAATAAACATTAAAAAAGATAAATTCCTCTGTGTTTATGTATATGGGCACTTCTGAATGTCCCAATTTTCCAAAAAGAATACAAACAGCTTTCCTCTCTTGGCTCTTGGCTGTTTATGCCTTGACTATAATCATATCTTTCAGGCACATGTTGGTTGTTAGGTCACCTGTGGCATTTCTGAGCAATGCCTGCTACTTTTCCAGCCTAAATTCTGAGTTAGGCATACAGAGACGAAGGAACACCTCGTGCCAGTTCATCAGGAAGCCCTCAGAGCAATTAGAACAGATTGCAAATAAGTGTGATCTGGCCTTTCCAAAACCAGAAACCATGGTCCCACACTGAGAACACAGGCTGCTGCTGTTTCAAGATGGACACTGCAACAGGTAGGGAATAAGTCAAGGTCCATTAAAAAAGATATAAAGCTTTCCTGCTATTTCCAAGTTGCCTCTTTCATGATTTGGCATGTTAGTTATTTTACATCTTTTACTGTTTTCCAAAGTTCTAACAATGTTGCTTTGAGAGTTTTGTTTTGTTTTTCCCATTTTGTCTGTGGGGGACCAAGTTTGGAGCTGCCTACCCTACCATTTTGCTAAAGTCAGTCCTCTCACTAATCCTTCATTTTGTCTTCAAGCATAGCTTTTTGGCCTGGGAGGAAGAGGCCATACACATAAATACAGAATACTAGGAAATTTTTATAAAGAGGGTATTTAACATGAAATAACTGCTTACTCAGAAGGAAGTAGTGGTGGGGCTTCACAAAGAGCAACTGAGCTCTTTGCTAAGAGAAGACAGGTTTTCTAAATACTAAAAATCAAAGTCTTAATTTCTCCTGGGAATGTTGTCAGAGTTATACATATGTATAGATATTTAAGTTGCATAGTTATTCCTTTCGATATTACTTTGGAAGAGTAATGAGGTATTACACTTACTACGCAAATGAGGCATGAGATGGTCCTGCCATGAAACTTTGCACCAATCTATGAACATTTTCCAAAACATTTACAGAGTGAAAGCTTTAGATTTGGTAAAGACATCATTATGTACTTTGACTAACTGGGCTATGGAAGTAAAATTTTAAGTATCTTAAGTAAATATTATTTATTTATAAATTTAGATAGATATGAATGGACCTAAATGAGTATTATACTTTCATTATAATTTATATTTGCACTGGTCAGGCAAAAGAGAAAAGATACTGCTATTAATTAGTTACATCTACCTGGATTATAACTAAAAACCAGATGTATTTGTATTTTTGTATTATATTTACTCATTATTTGCTGTATTTCTAATATGTCAGTTGAAACTTTTATGTTGTATACTCTACAATGAACAAGTGAACATTTATCATTCTTTAAAGAGAACATAAGGAAAAATGGGAAAAAAATCAAAAGTATTCATAAAATACATGTGTAAGCTCTAAATTAATCCTAAAAGAGCAAATGGAACATTAATGTGAGTGTGTTCAGTGAATAAATTATTTCTCAGTAAAGGCATTTAAAAATAGAACCAAAATCTAGTTCAAACAAATACAGTATCCACATATTTATGACTTCTTTTGTCAGAAGAAAATTTCCTATTTAATGCAATAGTTTTTCTTTACTAAGTAAATATGAAGCTTACTTAACTTCTACACTTAATCTGTTCTGATTCTGTTTTAATATATATTTACAAGTATAATTGTTTTTAATGTTTTTCTCCTAAGGGTAAATAAAAAATAATGTAATTCCAAAGAGAGAAAGTTTGTTCTCCAAGCAAATTAATCTACTTATGTAATAAAATTAATAATACATTTTGCTTTGAAATACACAAATGGACTTATTTCCCAATTTCCCTTTACTTAAATTATAAATGCTGCCTTCCATAAATATGAATGCAGCTAAGTAGAAAATTTTATTGCAAGTCTGTAAAGCTTTTTATGGTTTGTCATTCTACATTTGTTTCTGGATGTGAGTCGACTAGTATGCTATAGATGTTCATTCTAATGTATAGTTCACTGGATTAACATAACTACCAACTACAAACTTCTCATTACTTGAATTCTAGGTAAGCTATATTAAGATTAGTAGATAGACTGCAAATTGAGATAATTATTTTTACATTATTTTAATATTTTGTGATGATGCTATTTGATAGCAATTTGAAAACTGCCATTTATTCAGATATCAATTAGTTGTCAAATATTCAACCACACACTATTTTTCTATTAAGCATAATATTACCGATCAGCATTCAGAAATCACTGAAAATAGACTAACTGAATTAAACCATTATGCTTTTCCTCTTAGGTGGTTGGCTTTCTGTGGTAGGCAGAATTCCAGGGTGGCTCGCATGATCTTTCCCCCCCAAGTGCTACTCGTATGATTATGCAACCTTATATGGCAATAGAAATTTTGTAGATGGAATTCAAGTTACTACTTGACCCTAAGACAGAGAGATGATCTGGGTAGGCCTAAGTGTTCTTTAGCCAGTTGCAGCAAAGAATGTCTGAGAGATTCAAACAATGAGAAGGATTTAACATTATGAAAGTCCCTTCTTGCTGAGCTGGAGGAAGCTGCAGGACAAGGGCCTAAGAGTGGCTTCTAGATGCTGAAAGCAGTCTTCATCCGATAGCCTGGAAGCAAACAGAAATTCAGTTCTCAAGTCTAAGGAAATAAATTCTGCCAAAGAAAGGAAAGAGCTTGGAAAAGGCCCTTGAGCATGCACCTAGGCCCCCACCTGTTTTTAGCCTGAGCAGAGAATCCAAAAACACCATTCCCAACATCTGATCTATAAATCATGAGCTAACAAATGAATGCTGTTTTAAGCCACTAACATTATTTTATTTGTTATGAAAAATAAAACAATAAACCTTCAAAATACACTTAATTTTATCAAACTGGTTGATAGCACATTTGATATTATACCATATTACCTTCAAATATATTTTTATATATTGTTTTTGATTTAGTCTTTCAAAATTTTCCAATAAGTAAATGTATCCTGCTATTATCAGTAGGAAGTTAAATATTTCTTCCTGCAATCCTCATGTTTCTAAGAAACCCTGAAGATCCTCTGTAACAAGCCAGTTCCTCTGAAAGACCCAGTTCTTCTTTTTGTACAACAGACAAAACTGTCTAGGAAATCAGACTGTTAGCTCTATTAATCACTTTGTTGTTATAATAGGTCACAGTTGAAGACTATCTGTGTCTGAGGTCATGCTCTGGCCAAAGCCAGAGTTTCTGGCTCAATAGTTTCTCAGGCTGATCATCAATATTATACTTTTGTTTTTATTTTTGGTAATTTATATTCATTTGCTATTCATTATTACACACACACACACACACACACACACACACACATACACATGCACATGGACAAAACATGGTATGCCAGCTATCTGAGTCAAGATGGGCTTACCAATTTCAGCCATACATTTTTTAGGAATTAGGTATTTCTCATGAACACAAAAGGTATTTTGTTAACACACATTAAAAGTCCAGGTATCCCTGATTATGAGATCCCATTTGCAGCATTGGTATCTTTTCTTGCCATCAGACTAAGATTAGAGCCTCCTAGACCAGATTTCCTTAATTTCAAACAATATCATGAAAAATGGGAGTGATACTCCAACCCCTTTACCATAGTCTATTGCCATATTCTATCTAGAAGGAAATTATAGGCATCACTCACAAATCAGGGGAGGGTATTAATCACGGGCATGTCCTTTGAGGACCATCATTGCCTTTGAGGACCATCATTTCACACAATGAAAATGATAATGAACTTGACGGGGGGGTGCTTTTATTTTCAGTAGTTTTTAATTCATTCATCCATATATTCCAAAAAATATTACAGAGCAATAACTAGAGCAGTTACGTTTCTATTTGTGACGGATTCTGCAGTGAACTAAGAGAATAACATATCTGCACTCATAAGGTTTATATCCTATAGATAAATGCATAGACATGAAATCAGATAATAAAAGAAGCTGTGAAGAAAACGAAAACAGTCTAAGTGATTAGAGAGTGACAGGGGTGATGTTATTTTAGAAAAGAAGAACCGGAAACACCTCTCTGGAGAGTAGTATTTCAGCACTGACTTGAAAGAAATAAGAGGCCATAGGCATATAGCCAAAAGCATTCCTGGTAGAGGAGAGAGTAATGTCAAAGGCCACGGTGCAGAAGTGTGGTCTGGAAGAGTAGGAAGGCCAGAGAAGCTGGGCCAAAATGAGCAATTAGGCGATAATGCCAGAGATTCATTCAGGTAAATGATACTTAAACCCATAAGGGCTCTTCCTTATTACCTGTAATACAGATTCCCATGTGTGTGGGGCTAGGGGGCCAGGAGCAGTGTGTCAAACAAAGGGGTACAAGGGAATGACATTTGGTTTTGGTCTTAAGTGGGTTCTGTTTATTTTTTTTATAAAAAAAATAAAATTTGAAGAACAAGAAAAGAATGATAAAAAGCGTTTGGGCATCAACTGCAAGAGTTCAAGCAAGGGATCATAGTATTTGTTATCACAAAGAAAATAAGGACAAAAAGACTTACTTATAACTTTTTGAAAATCCTTCACAAGTTAGTAGCTTTAAAATTTTGAAGTTTCTAAAACACGCAAACTGTCTTCAGGACATGCTATGTTCCTCCTACTTTCTACCTCTCTGTTTACATTTTAGAAGGCCACAGATTTTGTTCTGTGGTTCATGTCCATGGAGACACAGTTTGTTTTCCTTTCTCTGTCCTGGGTCAATCTGTAATCATTTTCTGGATGGCTGGTAACAAAATTATAGTTAGTATAAATTTAGAAAAGGGAGAATATATCCATCAAGATCCAATAAAAAATTTTAACACCATATCCTTTATGAAGGAAGGTAAGAATAGAAAGGAAAGCTTTGAAACTTATAAAACCATAATGTATAATATCCACTAATAGAAAATGTACTATTTTTATTATGTACATTGCTTCAATTATTTTTCTGTTAGATAAGGTTTTAAGTTCTTTTCTTCTTTAGAGAGTTTATAAATATTTGATGAGTTTTCATCAGAGAACTATTTTTAGTTTTAATACTGTTTTATTTGATGGCCAACTAGTAAATCCAACTTTTCTCCTACAGTGAAACAATATAAATGATATGAACCAACCAGTGGGGTTTTGGCATAGGGACAGCATATCTAGTTTTCAATAGACTTTCCAACAAATAGTGTTGAAGTACTAACTTTAGAAAACAGTCAGCATTTTTATGTGAAAATAGTTCCTATATAGTTTTAGGATTTAATGGACTCCCAAACGATATGAGTTGGTTCTAAGGAAGCTCCCAGACAATGCTCTGTCAGTGAACCCAGAAAGCCCATTAACATAAGGGAATATTTGTGAATAGGATGCTTCTGAAGGGATTGCCAGGACTGAAATTTAGAGAATAATTTGAACTCATAATAAATGAAATACAAATGTACACATATGCCAACTGCTTATATTGAGCCTTGCCTTTAAAAAAATATTTATTTATTTATTTTGAAAGACAGAGGCACAATTTGGGGAGGGGGAGAGTGAGGGGGAGGGAGAGAGAATCTCAAGCAGACTCTGTGCTGTCAGCACAGAGCCTGACCTAGGGCTCCATCGCATGAACAGTGAGATCATGACCTGAGCCGAAATCAAGAGTTAGACGCTTAACCAACTGAGGCACCCAGGTCCCCGAGCCTTGCACATTTTGAGGAGAGGCTATTGGAGCCTTTATTTGAGAATCTAAACCAGCAACCAGTACATGCTCCAGGCCCTGTATTAGAGCAATTCCCCTACTTTTTACATATTTTTACTTCCATGGAATTAAGTACTTTACCCCTATGCATTTAAATTTTGTTCCCTATACACAATTGCTATTCTAATTTGGTAGAGAATGGTTTGAATTTTGTAAAATACAAAGTTATATAAAAATGCATAAAATACATTTAAGCCACAAATTGCTTTATTGAATTCACGTGACTTTTCCCAGACAGCACATTTAACTATATGCTTATTTTCTAGATTCTTTGTGTTTAGCTGAATACCCTGATGCTTCCTGTATGAATACAGACATGCCGATATATGTATATATATATATATATATAAACATACACATACATGTATACATACATATGTATGGACACACATATACATGTGTGTATTTATACATATGTATGTATACATATATACATGTGTGTATGTATACATATATGTATACACATATACATACATATGTATATATACATATATTGGCATGTCTGTATACACACACATATGTATTTATATATATTTGAAGTTTTAAAACACAGGGTTAAATACCTTGGTAAAGCATATTACATTTTATTTTGCATGTTAACTTTTCACAACCTAAGAAAAGTAATATTGAGCAAACACATATGTTAATACCAAAACCATTCAGTTGGTCTACAATCTAATTTGAAGCTTGCAAAAAAATTAGTCTTAAATGTATGTATTACTTTGTCTTATTTATATAATCATATGCACTGAGGTTGCATACATATTTATTTTATAATTCAGCAGCTAAATTCTAACTTAACCTATAATTGTCTCCTGTTACCAAGTATGACAATTTCTGTCCCATAACAGGAATCCTTAGACCATTCACATTTAATGTATTGATATTATCTTTCCAGCTCTTTTCTATATGTACATGTTATCTCTTTTTCCCCTCTTTCCTGCCTTCTGTTTTGATAACTGACCATTTTCTTCGGATTCTACCTTGCTTCTTCTATTAACTTATTTTACATACATCTTATTGTTAATTTTTTCATGGTGCCCTAGGGTTTACCATAAATATTTTAAATTAATCAGTCTACATTCACATAATATTACACTACTTCACAGGTAGTGTAATAATATTACAACTTTATATTCCCAATTCTTTCCTCCTATCCTTTGTGCTTTTATTGTAAAACTCTTTTAAATGTGACATAAACACATAATACAGTGCTGCATTTTGTCTAGTATTTTTGTTGCTAGTCAGAAAAAAATAATAAATTTCAATGTACCATCTTTTTGTTTCTATTCATTTCATTTTATATGTCTACCTGTGATACAGTATTTCTGCCAGAAGGCACTTCTTTTATTTTTTTACAGAGTAGGTATGTTAGCAATTATTCTTATAGTTTTGGTTATGTCTAAGAAAGCTGTTATTTCTCAAATATTCAGGGCATAGAAGATTCTATTACAAATGATGCTACAGTGAACATTCTTGAACATGTCTCTATAAGAGCATATGTGGGATAACTCTCTACTTTATGTCCCAAGCAGAATTTCTGGGACACAAGATATATACAACTTCAATTTTACTAATTGTTTTTGAATTGCTAGGCATTATATCTACTTACAAAGGTACTAATTATATTTCATTGCCCCTGTTTTCCCCATTCAACCCTTGGAAGTGTCAGAATTTAATCTGTATATGATACTTCTGTCTGTGAAGCATATAATATAAATGTATTTGCCTTATTATATACATATTTATTCATAATATCTAGGGCTATACATAAAATAATTTAATTACTGTCCAAATTTTTTGGAATCCTCTTAATATGCATCTTTGAAAGAAAAATGCATCCAGATTTTAGAGATTGTAAAAAAATATGACATGTTGAAGTATAAGTTCCATTATTGTGCATGAAATACTACTATCCATTGCTTCTAAATTTCTGAATCATAAATCAAAATAGCTTAATAGAAGTTGTACAGTTTTCAAGAAAGCAATTTAAATTTTGTACTTTATTAGTATGTCTATTTTTTGGCAATTTATACTTTTCAGTTTCAAAGTTACGTTTCCAGGGGAAAAAAGGTATTGGACTGACAATGCATACAATTTACAACTGAAATTTTACTACTCATAAATGTAATAAAAGTGTATGGTAGAAGATAAATGATTTTTTTTCTAAACAGTGATAAAAGACTTACTTCTGATGAATATATTATTAGAGGGTAGAAATAGTAAAAAAAAAAAAAAAAAAAAAACCACATCATTTGCCTTTCTGGTTTCCAGTTCTTTTCAAAATATAGAATTTAATATAACAATTTACCATTTATCAGGAGGTTATAACCTTCAAAATTTCAACTCTTGAACTAACTGAACAGCCAAGATAGAAAAATATTCTCCATGTTATCAAAACAAATGGGGGCTAGTTTTTATTAACTGTACTTGTGCTGATGTATATAAATTAGGTATTACTACAGGATGAATAACATGTACATTTCCAAGTCTTTTTTCATCCTTTGAACATTGTTTAGAATAACCATATTTGCAATAAGTATTGAAAATAATTGCAAGCCTTCATGAAATATTCAGATTATGTAGAATATAGAGTATTACGATAAAGAGTATTTGAACTTTTTAAACCAATTGAGTGTTAATTTAAGCGTACTCAAGTTAACATTGACACACTTGATATATGTTCTCATTAAAGTAAAACCATGCATAATTTTAAAATAAACTATAATAAAATAGTTTTAATCTTGGTCATGTTTCTTCTAATCTGACCTTCACTGTACTGCTTACGGAAATTCATACTTCCATAGAACAACATTCATGAACTAGAAAATACACAAAAACAAAAACAGAGTAAGTTTCTCTTCTTTTTATATTTTCACAGATCCTAACATTTTTTTTTTTAATTTTTTTTTTCAACGTTTTTTTTTTTTTTTATTTATTTTTGGGACAGAGAGAGACAGAGCATGAACGGGGGAGGTGCAGAGAGAGGGAGACACAGAATCAGAAACAGGCTCCAGGCTCCGAGCCATCAGCCCAGAGCCTGACGCAGGGCTCAAACTCACGGACCGCGAGATCGTGACCTGGCTGAAGTCGGACGCTTAACCGACTGCGCCACCCAGGCGCCCCGATCCTAACATTTTTTGAATAATGGGACAAAATTTTCTTGAAATCTCCGCAGAGCAATGTCCATAAATCACACGTTTCTTACCTCTATTTCTTTCTTACCAGGAAGCAGAGCAAAATTTTAAAGATAGATAAAAACATGGGAGACATTACAAGCTCCGGGAAATAAGAATTAACACTTAGATGGCCCACACTCAATTTTTAATGAACATCTAAAAGTGAAGACAGGAGTGCCTGGGTGGCTCACTAGGCTAAGCTGCTGACTTGGTTTTGGCTCAGGTCGTGATCTCATCGTTTCATGGGTTTGAGCCCTGAGTCGGGCTCTGTGCTGCCATCCCAGACTCTGCTTGGGATTCTCTCCCTGTCTCTCTCTCTCTCTGCCCCTCCCCCACTCACACTGTCTCTGTCCCTCTCAAAATAAAAAAAAAAAAAAAAAAGTGAAGAGAAAGTGTCTGGGAATATTTGAAACAAATATTAAAAATAAAGAAAATCAAACTTTGAACCATTAGCAAATTATATTTTAAATAAAATTAAAGAAAAGAATGTGTTTTTGTAACAGTGACTTAGTTTTGAACAGGGAAATATGTCCCCTGTAAATTGCTAATGATGAGTCTATGTGTAATCCAAACAGGTTAAAACATGTAGGGAACCTGGGAAGAGAGATGCTTTAGTTATTCAGACCAGACTTATTTTTTTAGACTCCAAATATGAGATAAAGTCTACCTTGAGTTTTTTCACAACTGTCTGGTTCAATTTGTCTGTGACTAAAGAGATACCCTTAATATTGTGGAGGTAAAAATTAAAAAGTAAACAAAAGTAGTTCCTGAATTTCCAGAATGGTTCCTGAATTCCCAAAAGCAAATAGCAGCAACAGAAGCAGATAAAATAATTAAGGCTAGGTGTTTTTGAAGAATAAGAATCTGCGTCAAAAGGGCTACAAAGACATTTCAGGTTATGAATTCAGTGTGTGAATATTGCACGCACCTGTGTGTGTGTAACATATTTTTATCACACGAAATTTGAAAAAAGTATATACCAGATAATATAGAAGGAAATGTTAAAAAAAGAAAGAAAAAATAGAAAACAAGGAAAGCTTAAAGAAAAATGCAAGCATTCTATAAAGTAATACATCTCTTTCCCCACTTTCACTCTAAAAAGTTTCTTCTCAAGGAAGAATAAGTGATTAGTACCGTAATCAGAAAAATAAATCTTTTGTTATCCTTTCTTTTTCTAGATCCCTGGTTCATATGTCAAGGAGAATCTGCTCATATTGAGTTTTTCACCTACAGAAGTAAATATAAAACATATTATATTTTGATAAAGACTGAGGAGAGAAATTGAAAAAAAAAAAAGGCTGGCTTCTCTCTAGCCATTAAAAACCTGAGGGAATTCAGTAAATGATATATGGGTATGATATATGGGTTTGGAAATATTTGTGTTTTAAAACAAAGCCTGCAATATTGGAATAGGTCAAAGACTCACCATAAATTAATTGACTAAGATGTTAAAAGGAATACAACATTTAAACTCATGTAAGCTTTCTTAGAGAAAGCCCATCCTTTTGTCAGCACATAAGTGACAAGGAATGTTTACAGCTAGTTCTTATTTAGGTAATGCAATCTAAAACTTGATTTTTAATTATTTTATTTTTAATATTTTATTGGATTGTGGTAAGAACACTTAACATGAGTTCTTAACAATTTGTTGAGGCAGAATACATTATTGCTGACCATGGGTACAATGTCACATAGAAGATCTGTACAGCTTATTCATCAAATTTAACTGAGGCTATATGCCCATTGATTAGTAACTCCCCATTTCCCCCTTTCCCGATCCCTGGAAACCACCATTCCACTCTTTCATTCAATAAATTTGATTATTTAGATTCCTCACACAAGGGGAATTATGCAGTATTTGCCTTTTTGTGACTGGCATATTTCACTTAGTTTAACATCTTCAAGATTTATCCATGTTGTTGCATATTGTAGAATTTCCTCTTTTTCTTTTTGATTATGAATTGTATTACATTGTATGTGTATACCATATTTTCTTTATCCACTCATCTGTCAATGACCACTTAAGTAGTTGCTACATCTTGGCTATTGTGAATAGTGCTGCAATGAAGCTTGGGAGTGCTAATA
This sequence comes from Neofelis nebulosa, assembly GCF_028018385.1. NCBI lineage: Eukaryota > Metazoa > Chordata > Mammalia > Carnivora > Felidae > Neofelis > Neofelis nebulosa. The sequence goes on from NC_080782.1 coordinate 182,379,363, forward strand.
TCTCTTCAAGATCCTACTTTCAATTTTTTTGAATAAACACTTTACAGTGGAATTTCTAGATCATATGGTAGTTACACTTCTAATTTTTTGAAGGACCTCCATACTATTTTCCATAGCACGAGTTCCAATTCTGCCACACCCTCACCAAACCCCTTCTTTTTTTTTTTTATAATAGCCAACCTGACAGATGTGAAGTGATAGCTGATTGTGGTTTTGATTTGCATTTCTCTGATGATTAGTGACATTGGGCCTTTTTACATATATCTGTTGGTTATTTGTATGTCTTTAGAAGAAAGTTCAAAGACATTTTGAAGAAATGTACATTCAAGTCCTTAGACCATCTTAGTTAATCAGGATATTTAGGTTTTTGTTTATTGTTTGTTAGTTTGTCTTTGCTATTGAGTTTTAAAAATTTGATATTGACCCATAACTAGTGAAGAAATTGAATATGTTATCAAAAATCTCCCAACAAATAAGAGTCCTGGGCCAGATGACTTCTCAGGGGAATTCTACCACACATTCAAAGCAGAGTTAATACCTACCCTTCTCAAGCTGTTCAAAAAAATAGAAATGGAAAGAAAGATTTCAGACTCATTCTGTGAAGCCAGCATTACCTTGACTCCCAAACCAGACAGAGACCCCAGTAAAAGAGGAGAATTTCAGGCCAATATTCCTGATGAATACGGATGCAAAAATTCTCAACAAGATACTAGCAAATCGAATTCAACAGCGTATAGAAAGAATTATTCACCATGATCAAGTGGGATTCAATCCTGGGCTGCAGGACTGGTTCAATATTCGCAAATCAATCAATGTGATACATCACATTAATAAAAGAAAGGATAAGAACCATATGATCCTGCCAATAGATGCAGAAAAAGCATTTGACAAAATTCAGCATCCTTTCTTAATAAAAACCCTCAAGAAAGTCAGAATAGAAGGAATGTACCTAAACATCATAAAAGTTATATATAAAAAACCCACAGTTAATATCATCCTCAATGGGGAAAAACAGAACTTTCCCCGTGAGACCAGGAACACGACATGGATGTCCACTCTTACCACTGTTGTTTAACATCATGTTGGAAGTCCTAGCATCAGTAATCAGACAACAAAATGAAATAAAAGGCATCAAATTGGCAAAGAAGTTAAACTTTCACATTTTGCAGATGATATGATACTTTACATGGAAAACCTGAAAGACTCCACCAAAGGCTACTAGAACTGATACATGAATTCAGCAAAGTCGCAGGGTACAAAATCAATGTACAGAAATCAGTTGCATTTCTATACACCATAATGAGGCAACAGAAAGAGATATCAAGAAACTGGTCCCATTTACACCAAGAACCATTGCACCAAGAGCCATAAAATACCTAGTAATAAACCTAACCAAAATGTAAAAGATCTGTATGCTGCAAACTATAGAAAACTTATGAAGGAAATTGAAGAAGACACAAAGGAATGGAAAAACATTCCATGCTCATGTATTGAAAGAATAAATATTGTTAAAATGTCAATACTACCCAAAGCAATCTACACATTCAATGCAATCCCAATCAAAATTGCACCATATGGGCCCTGGATGGCTCAGTCTGTTAAGCATCCAACTTCAGCTCAGGTCATGATCTCACAGTCTGTGGGTTCAAGCCCCGTGTTGGGCTTTGTGCTGACAGCTCAGAACCCAGAGCCTGCTTTGGATTCATCCTCTCTCTCTCTCTCTCTCTCTCTCTCTTCCCTTCCCTGCTCTCTCTGTCTCTCTCAAAAATAAATAAACATTAAAAAAATTTTTAAAAATTGCACCAGCATTCTTCTCAAACCTAGAACAAACAATCCTAAAATTTGTATGGAACCGAATAGCCAAAATATTGAAAAAGAAAACCAAACCTGGAGGCATAACAATTCCAGACTTCAAAAGCTGCATTACAAAGCTGTAATCACCAAGACAATATAGTATTGGCAAAAACAAATAAACAAACAAACCAAACGAACAAAAAAGCAGACACATAGACCAACGGAATAGAATAGAGAACCCAGAATTGGGCCCACAAATGTATGGCCAACTAATATTTGTCAAAGCAGGAAAGAGTATCCAGTGGAAAAAAGACAGTCTCTTTAGCAAATGGTGCTGGGAGAACTGGACAGCAACATGCAGAAGAATGAAACTAGACCACTTTCTTATACCACACACAAAAATAAACTCAAAAGGATGAAAGACCTAAATGTGAGACAGGAAACCATCAACACACTAGAGGAGAAAGCAGGCAACAACCTCTTTACCTCAGTCGCAGCAATTTCTTGCTCGACACATCTCCAAAAGCAAGGGAATTAAAAGCAAAAATGAACTATTGGGACCTCATCAAGATAAAAAGCTTCTGCACTGCAAAGGAAACAATCAACAAAACTAAAAGGCAACCGACAGATGGGAAAATATATTTGCAAATGACATATCGGATAAAGGGTTAGTATCCAAAATCTATAAAGAACTTAACCACACTCAACACCTGAAAAACTAATAATCCAGTGAAGAAATAGGCAGAAGACTTGCATAGACACTTTTACAAAGAAGACATCCAGATGGCCAACAGATACATGAAAAGATGCTCAACATCACTCGTCATCAGGGAAATACAAATCAAAACCACATTGAGATGCCACCTCGCACTGGTCAGAATGGCTAAAATTAACAACTCAGGAAACAACAGATGCTGGTGAGGATGTGGAGAAATGGGAACCCTCTTGTACTGTTGGTGGGAAGGCAAACTGGTGCAGCCACTCTGGAAAACACTGTGGCAAAAAATTAAAAATAGAACTACCCCACAACCCAGCAATAGAACTACTAGGAATTTAACCAAAAGATAGATACAGGAGTGCTGATTTATAGGGGCACATGTACCCCAATGTTCATAGCAGCACTTTCTACAATAGCCAAATTATGGAAAGAGTTAAATGTCCATCAAGTGATGAATGGATAAAGAAGATGTGGTTTATATACACAATGGAATACTACTTGGCATGAGAAAGAATGAAATCTTGCCATTTGCAGCAATGTGGATGGAACTGGTAGGTATTATGCAAAGTGAAATAAGTCAGACAGAGAAAGACAGATATTATATGTTTTCATCATATGTGGAACTTGAGAAACTTAACTGAAGACCATGGGGGAAGGGAAGGGGAAAAATAGTCACAGACAGAGAGGGAGGGAGGCAAACCATAAGAGATTCTTAAATACAGAGAACAAACTGAGGGTTGATGGGGACATGGGGGAGAGGCGAAAATGGGTGATGGGCATTGAGGAGGGCACTTGTTGGGATGAGCACTGGGTGTTGTATGTAAGTGATGAACCACGGGCAAACCAAGAGCACACTGTATATAATGTATGTTAGCCAATTTAACAATAAATTAAAAGAAAAATTGGAACAAAAAAACCTGTTTGGTATATGATTGGTATAAAGTAGATATTTCTGTAAAAAAATAGATATTAGTTCTAGCATGCTCTTTTACCTCCAAAGTTATAAGTAACTGGTTGCCAAAATGAAATAAATCTTGCATTAGTCTGTTTTAAAAAATGGAAATGTCCAGAAGAAAACCTTTCTCTTAAATGCTCAGTATTTTATATTATGCTACTGCATGTGAAATTAAAAATAAATTGTCACTGAAGTACATTTTAGTTATTATTAATATATTCACTTCACAGCAAATAAATACATACTTAGTATGTTTTAACTAGTTCACATAGTTGGGTGCTATAAACATCTATATAGTTTATTATCAACATGAAACAAAACAACTGAAACAGAATTACTTTCATCTTGATTTCCTCTCTTCAGTAACCTATGTAGAATTCCTATTTTCTGCTCTTACTGCAACTACCATATCATACCCCCAAATTACACTGTAACACTTAGAGCAATAAGTTTATTATATTTTTCTCCACTACCAGCAGTTTTACAACGCCTTTAAAATAATCATACTTCAATTCTTTTGAGATAGTTCCTCCTAATGGCAAACATAATTACTGGATTTAAAAATTTGAGTATAAAGCTCTTGATATGAATTTCCATATTCTCTCTGAAATGATTCAACTATGCTTAATATTCAGCATGAGATGTGAATTGTAACAGTTAAGGTAAAAGTATTCTAATGAATATTTTTAATTGAGATTATGCAGATGGTTGGTGGTAAGAACATGTCTCTAATACCATTTAAGGTTAGAAATGCAATACTTACACATTTTCGTGTGTGTCAAATTCCAGTTTTTAACTATGGAGGAGTGATTTCTTTAAATACGTCAATCTGTGGTAGATAAATACATTGTAGGGTACACTTAGACTTTTTGAGGAGGCAAGTTAAATTGGAAGAGTTGAAGCTATAATTTAGACAAATCAACAGAAAAGTGAACATCCCCATCATCTGGGGCATGTTAGATGATGTGCTGTAATTACATAGCTTTATTATCTTTATTGATCACATTTAGCTAAAGATTCTTTTGCTTTCTACTCCAATTTGCCTGAGTAAAATACTGAAGAGAGAGTAATCACATCATTTTCCTTCATTTACCAAATCTGTTATTTTTTGTTTAATATCTAGAAAATTGGCTAAAACATAATTTTAAATGTTTTAACTCTGCTTTGATTCCATATAAAAGAAATAGAAAATCTTAGAGTGTACTTCTATGTCTGTTGTTTTATTTTCTTACAATATTTAGCTAACCTTCTTAATATAGATTAGTGACTCAAAATATGTATTTATCAATTGCAAATTATGACTTCTAAGGTGAGGCATGGAGGTTTTGCAGAACAGACTTGTATATAATTGGCAAATAAGCAAAATAAAGTATACCCCTTTCATTCTTTTTGATGGAAGAGATTCAGAAATTATTCAGTGATTATAGAAAGAAATCCATGTATAATCATTAGCTTATACATTCAATCAACACCTTAATTCAATTTTAAATAAAAAAAATGAATCCAAGCAAAATGTGTGCTTGTTTATTCAAACTCATTAGAAAAATGTACAGAAACCTTCATTTTCATGACAACTTAAAGATAAACAATAACAAGGAAATGTTTATTGGGGAAAAAAATGTTGACTTTATGGCTGTAGCACAGCAACAACAAAATTCCTCTAAAAATCAAAAAAAAATATATAAATATCTTTATTCTCATAAATTGTTACTTCTTTAAAATTTTTTTTTAATGTTTATGTATTTTTGAGAGAGAGACAGAGTGTGAGCGGGGTGGTTGGGAGAGCAGTGAGAGAGAGAGAGACACAGAATCTGAAGCAGGCTCCAGGCTTAGAGCTGTCAGCACAGAGCTTACTCCTAAGCTACAAAAACTTTAAAAATAAAAGGTAAATACAAAAGTCACAGAAATATATTCCTCAGAGCCATTGAGTAATTACATAAATAGTCTGAGAACTAAACGGATGCTATTCACAGAGAACATTTATCATAAGTGAATTTTAGTGGCAAGTGGAGACATTTCCCAAAATTTAAAGTAATACAAATGCCAATTAATTAATTAGATTTACTGGATTACTCTTAATATTTAATACATTTATGTAAATACCTCTGTGTAATTTCATCATTTAATATGTGTTATCTTTTATTTTCTTTGAATGATGCAATATTTATATTACTGAAAACTATAAAAAATTACAAAATATCTGACATGGAACTATTACTGCAATATGATAATTTTCTAAAATATATTTTTATTTATACTTTAAAGTACTATAGATTATATTTTATTTGTAAATAAAATACATAAATAATGCAAATAATGCTTTTCTAATTTGCTAACTTTTGATATTTTTTTCACTGATTATTGATAAATTTAAGCCATGGTAAGTTTTAAGTATTTTGTCTATTTTTACAATTTCCTCTCTGCATCGCTTGTTTATTTATCATCTAGCTTACTTGTATGTTGTTTTTAATATCTAGAATTTTTAAAACTTATTAGAAAATGGAAGGCATCTTGTTTTGGCAGCTGCTCTGCCCTTACCTTCATTTATAATGCTCTAATTTAATGTTTCATATGACTGTTGCAAATAAATTAAGTGGCATTTAGTAGCATATAATTAGCTGTATATATTCCACAGATTATTCCAATTTAAAAAAAAGTGCTAATATTTATGTATATAATTATTGCTTTGGGAATTTCAGTTCAGACTTACCTCCCTATCATGATAATTATGTTTCATATTAAGTTATATTTAACAAACAACATGCGAGTCATATAAACTTTTAGAGTCAAACTGAATTTGAAATATTTATCTTAAAAATCTGTTCATAATACATATTTCTGATAACACTTTTATCATACATAACTTAATATGTAAAGACTCCTTCACATTCATGATTTATTTACAAGATCTGAAAGATTCTGATGACTTTGGATAATATGTTGGATTAATTTGAATTTTCTCTAAGTAAATCAAAGCCAAGTAAATATTTACATATGTAAATTGACCATAAAGGCTCTAAAATCCAAAATAACAATCATGCTCTAAGAAAGTAGAAGGTACAAAGTAATTATATTTTCTTATAAAATTCTATAACTTTATTATTTAGTGAGTTTGTAGTGTTTGGCTTACTTATCTCAAAGTGGTATTGATATTTATCCCACACTTTCCATCCAGTTTATGTAGGTATAAATTATGGTAATTTTTTTTTGGTAGAATAACTGACACAGAAGAATGTAGCAGCATACAGAACATTTTTCATGTTATTCTAGTATTTCTTTGTTTCCTGATACCTGCTTCATGGATATCCATATTCCATAAAGTTGTCAGCCGGTCAGTACCTGAAAACTTCTAGTAATGAAGTCCTATATCCTACACTAAGTTTGCCCTCTTCAGTATTGTCTTCTTGCAGATTATAAAATTTTGGTTGTCAAAGATTTACTATGCCTATTTTATTACCCACATGTTTGTATAGAAATCTCCCTGGTAGGAAGCAGTACATAATAAAAATGTACTAATCTGAAGCTTACACGCTGCTTCTCTTCTTACACACTACTACTTACTGCTTCTAGTTTGGCTACCAAACTGTCTTCATATCTGTCCCTACTCAAAGTAGAAAACTATGCAGAAAATTTTCATATGGTTCCAAACAGTAAAATTAAGAAAACAACTTCTGGCAGGCCTGTGAGGAATTAATCCCAATTTGGGCAGTCAGAACAATTATTCAGGTCACTGAAGTGCTATCTGGCACATTACTCAACTAGTGTGGGACCCATATATCCTAAAACACGTAATGCAGCTTTCCAAATTGTCTAACTTTCATCCAAGTCAAACGCAGGATGAAAAAATACCAGCTGCATTTCTGCTTATGACTTTTTCCCCCAATGTATTTTTGATATGATGTCTCAATGCACATTTTCAGCTGATACCAACATTTTTATTAAAGTTAGAAAATAAGGGCATATGCAGAACCTATTATTGGAAGAACTGGAAGAAATGCTTCACATTTGATTTAAGTCCAATGCCATGACAATCACTGCCTGCCCTAACAGGGATTGCTCATGCAGTGGTTTGGCCCAATAATTTCAAAAAATCATTAATTAAACTAACCGAATGCTACAGAGTTCTACAGTTAAAATAATGTGACTAAACTGACCACTACACCAAAGCAATATAGTCTCCATCTAAATTATTCTGTTTGGTAAATAATCCAATATTTAATTAGCTTTGTTATTTGTATCAGTGTATATTTATTTATTTATTTATTTATTTATTTTTTTAATGTTTTTTATTTATTTTTGGGACAGAGAGAGACAGAGCATGAACGGGGGAGGGGCAGAGAGAGAGGGAGACACAGAATCGGAAACAGGCTCCAGGCTCCGAGCCATCAGCCCAGAGCCTGACGCGGGGCTCGAACTCACGGACCGCGAGATCGTAACCTGGCTGAAGTCGGACGCTTAACCGACTGCGCCACCCAGGCGCCCCTATCAGTGTATATTTAAAATGGACTTTTGGGGCACCTGGGTGGCTCAGTCGGTTGAGCGTCCGACTTCAGCTCAGGTCATGATCTCACAGTCTGTGGGCTCGAGCCCCAGTCGGGCTCTGTGCTGACAGCTCAGAGCCTGGAGCCTACTTTTGATCCTGTGTCTCCCTCTCTCTCCCCCTCCCCAGTCTCACTTTGTCTCACTCTGTCTCTCAAAAATAAATAAATATTTTTAAAAAATAAATAAATAAAATAAAATGGACTTTTAACTTGGATCAGACAGCAGATTGCTGCTCACCTTAAAAGTACATGTATATACTATGTAAAGATTAGTATTCTATAAATTTTGCTTAAACTTTTTCATTAACACTTCTCATGACCATGTCCTTTGTGTTTATGATGATGTTTTCAGGGATTTTGGTAAACCTCAGAGCCATCCTGCCTTGGCTTTCATGACCACAGTACTTAATACCTCAGTAAGGCTACATGGCTTTGCAGCATAATGAATTTAGGGGAACCATTGCTGCCTGGGATTATATACAATAGCAAATAGTACCTGTAGCTATGCATTATGTGCAAGATAAGTTTTTTTTTTTGATAAACGAGGGCATCTCTCTCCTACCTTGGGGCCCGTGGAGAAATCACACAGCCTTGGTACATAAAATTGTTATCTTCCTTGTAACTGCCTAGCTAAAATTGGTATTTTTTAAAAAATGTTTTCTTAAATTCTCCCTTAATTTACTATAGTTTATTCACACATAAAAAGGAAGCACCTTGGTTTACTTTAAATAATCTTTTAAAGAGGAAAGAACTGATATTTAGGGTATATTAACACATATGTGGGAGTACCAGACTTGGGCACACAGCATAACCCACTTCAAGCCTTGAGGCATTGCACAACGCATGCATTGAGCAATATCTCTGGTCTTCCAAACTGTTTTAGCAGTGGAAGAAGAAGAACGAGTGACAGGCAACATGGATGGTGCCTCTCACGTTCATTTTTTCGGATTGAGTATGGAGTATGGGCAATCAGGATTCTGTTTGTTTGGCTGCCAAATCAGTAGGAGATCAGTAGGAGATCTAAGGTTGGCTTTCAGCATTTGCTCTGTACAAGTACAGGGAGTGGTCAGACACATTTTTCTCAGGCCTTATACAAGAGAAAGGGCAGTGAAATGTCCAGACAGCTGGTAGTCTGTTAGTCAACAGCTGGCCCGTCCTCCTGCCCGGTGCATTCCATCTCATTAGGAATGAGCCTCCATGCGCAGCCTCTCTCCTGGCCCCAATATCCTCATCTCTTACTCTTGTGTTACTTTCCAGAACCAAGAAACACTGGGACTCCCCCTTAAAAGGATGTATACATGCAGTATAAACATATTTGATAGTATATTTAAATATATATAAAGAAATATGTGTGTACTGCATACACACATAGGTATTTCCATATAATAATCAGGCTGGAGGTTTCAAGTTTGAAGATCAATATGAATATGTATATATATGTGTGTGTGTGTGTGTGTGTGTGTGTAAACATAGAAGTGCATAATATATACACATACATTATAATGTATATATATAAGGTATAATATATATCTTATATATACATACATACATAATTGCACTGTATTTATGTACATGTATGCACACAATACAATATACATATATTGTAATATATATTCAGACTGTGTATGTGTGTATATACGTGTGTATACGTATGTAAGTGTGTATATGTGTATATATGTATGTGTGCATATATGTATATAAATGTGTGTATTGTATAAATATATTTATAATTATACATATAATGCCCCTCCAACATATCAACAGGTGGGCAGAGGGAACGGCCATTGTAGCATCAACCATTCCTTAAAGCTGAGGCAATAATTGCCCATTGTGCATTTTGAGAAAAAATCTTTGCCCTACCTCCAATCAACTTGATCACCAGCTTTTCTGCCATTTGTAAGAGTGAAGTTATGCGGTTAGTGTGTATTTGCATTTTTCATTAAGTACTAGTACATGTACAATAATGTCCCTACTAAGGTACTATATTTCATGAATCTGCCTTTTGTCCCAAACCAAAGTGCTTTAAATACTGAAATTTCATAGAATTTTTCAATATGTGCTATGACATGTCTCCCCTCCCATAACATATTTAACAGTTTCCCTTGGTTTTATGAATAATTCGAAGAAAATAAGACTAAAACTGATGAATTTTCATATGCAAAGTTGTACACCCAAAGTATAGCTTTTTATCTATTTTTTCTTTTCTATAATTTCATGAAAAAGTTTCTCTGCCTTCTCTTATTTTTTTCGTAAATAGTATGTATGTATGTATGTATGTATGTATGTATGTATGTATGTATTTTAATGTTTTTAATTCCCATGCAGTGTTATTTTAGTTTCAGGTGAACAATACAGTGATTCAGCAATTCTATACATTATAGATGCTCATCATGATAAGTGCACTCTTTAATACCTATCACTTATTACACCTAAATAGTTTTTTGTTTTATTTTATTTTGTTTGCTTTTTGTTTTTGCTAACTCCCTGTTTCTCTTACTATTTACATACAATAATTTCTTTTCTGGTTTTCAAATGTCAGTTCTCTTATCTTTTGTCTTGACTAATTACATTGGCAAATACATTCAGAACACTCTTAAAGGACAGTGAGGATATAGTCTTCTCTCTGATTTCAACTGACATGATTATTGCAAATCCCCATTATGCATGATATTGGCTTTTGGTCTGAAGTATAAAGTTTTCATAAAGCTAGAGAAGTAACTTATTTTCTATTGGACTATGATTACAATTATATTTTTCAGTATCTATTAGGACAATCCAGTGATTTTTGTTGTTGGAACACTTAATATAATGAGTTGCATAAATAGTTTCTAATATTTAATTATCTAATATTTAGATAAAATGTACCAGTGATTTATTTAGAATAAATGTTACAATATTCATGAATGAAGTTGATCATTAATTTCATTAGTTTATATTTTTGCTACTTTTTTATGGCTTAATATCAGTGTTTTAATATCTTCAACAAATATGTGTGCTAGGTATAGTACCTTAAATATGTTTATATCCTCAGTCTGTTCATTATTTGGATAAGTTTAACCAAGGAAATGACATAGTCTGATGTACATTTTTAAAAAATCACTATTTATACTTGGGAGGATGGCTTACAGAAATGTTGCAATTATATGTGGAAGGCTATTTACCCATGTCTCAATGCTGAGGTTTCAGACATTTTGTATCTCAAGAAGACTGTCTTACCAGTGTCTGCAAGAAAAGGGATAGGTTCAAAAGAAAGCCAAATTTCACTATCAGATAGGTGTCCTAAGAAATGTTCATGAATCACTTGAGAACAGAAGTAGACTTTTGTGTAAGATTGGTCTATCATACATACAGAGGGACTGGTATAGATCTATGCTAGTCTATGGAAACTCCTAGAAATCTGGTACTGACATTCGGCCAAGATAAAAACAAGATAGACTCTCTTGCAATTGATAATGTTTTCCTTAAATTTTGAAATTACCCTGTACATAAATAATAGAGCATGTAGTTCAATATTCTTATTTGTACAATGAAAATAATAACCAAAACTTACTTCAAAGAATTTTTATAAGTATTATGAGTTAATTATATGTAAAGCACTTAGTGTCTGTCACATATAATTGCTATGTAATATTAACATTAACTGTTTCAGATACTGAAATGTGCTTTTAGCACAATAATAAAAGTAGAGTTCTTTCTCTGATACATGAGTAAGTTAATGAGCACCATGACCCCAAACCTTAAAAGTAAAAAAAGAAAAAAAAGATCACCATCTAAAAGTTACTTCTAATTCAACAAAAATGCATTCCATTAAGTCATACAAGAAAAGAGATGGCCCTGGGCTTATTGCTATATGACTGACACTATTACAATATGGAAAAAAAAATCGAATCAGAATGTGAGTCCTCAGCAAAGGAAGCATGAAACAAGATGAGAGAAGAATATATTTGCAGAAGTTCTTAAAAACTGTCAAAAAGAAAGTGCTCCTGCTAGGAAACCAGTGTCTGGTCTGGTGGCTATTATTTTAGAAGATATCGGATTATCTATTAGATTTAGCAAGCTGGCTTCCCTTACTTTGCTATTGTGTCTGTCCATCAGGTATTAGGTCTCAATTGACGTTACACGTGCCCAAACAAGCTTAAAGAGAGACACTATGTCAGACAATCATTATATCACTTACTGTAAAATAATTACTTATATTTTTTAATTATATATATATATATATATATATATATATATATATATATATCTGCATTCATGGAGAGGATATGAGAATATGAGCAAATCATACCCACTTATTTACTTGACCATTTATTATTGTAAATAGCGATTACAGATCTTGTATTTCTATCTTTCTTTTTTCCACTGAGTGGATTCATTCAAAATCTTTAAGGAGGGATGGCTTGATAAGCAGATTTTGTGGTTGTCATGACTGAGAACTGAGAGCAACAGTCTACAACTAAGGAATTTAATGTATTGCCATATTAGCCACTTAGATTTTCCCAAACAACAGTCAATGTCATAGTATTTTGTCTATTTTCAACCTGTTGCAAACAGAAATGCAAAATTATGCTAGTAGATTGGGAACAAAGAGAACCCCAAGACAGTTTAGTCTATAATCAGCAAAAGACCTTAGGAATATATTATAGAAATATTATTTGAATAGAGGAACAAGGAACACCCTGATAATGCTTTAAGTGGCAAATGACTATTATACAGAATGACAGATTAATTGGGTAGCACAGAGAGAAAAGCAGAAAAGAGAAATTAGGAGGCAATAGGTAAAGTATAAATAATCAAAATTTGACTGATGCTTTGAACTCAGCTAGAAATAATGCAAACAAAACTGGATGCATATTCTATGACTGCTTTCCATAACCCTTCCTCCCTCCAAATACACCTAAGAAATACTGAATCTGAAAAAAAACCCTCAAATTCATACATATTAACGAAAGGAAAGAAGTAATTACCTATAAGCCCTCAATAAGTGGGTGGAGAAAAAGTTATTTATAAATTATTTGACAGTAGCATTGTAATTCAGTAGGTATGTTTTCAGGTACATGATGTCTTTTAATAACAAAATGATGTTTGGCAAGTTAAAATACCTACTTGTCTTTTTTTAAAAGTCTTTATTTCTCAGGCCAATGGATTATTCTATTCCATATAAATGCAATAATAATACAGTTATTTAATTATTAAATAATATAATTTATTATAATAAATTCTTATTCTTATTTTTTAATTCTTATTTTTTAATTTGATAACATTCAAAATTTGCTAAACTTCTGACTTCAGGCTTATTTTTAAGCCTATTAGAACAGATTCAAAACAGTAACTTTCATGCCTGTTATCTAAGAGTTTTAAAAAGTAGTGTTTTGAACTTTTATTCTACTGTTACCAGGCAAAATATAACTTCAAAAATGTGTGTATGTCATTGGTTTTCACTTTAAATAGCAATAACACATAAAGAAATGTATCATAAAAAGCTACTAACAATGTTTACATTTTAATGTTTTGTTGTATTTTAAAGAGATGCAAAGATTTGAGAAAAAATGCTCTCAAAGCATACTCTCTGAGGAAAAGCTGTGAAAGACCTCAAAAAATATTTACATTTGATAGTATGGAACAGGCCACTCTGAAGCCTTCCACAACAGCCTATCATCTGCTTGGCCTTTTCTGAGGAGATTGAATCCAGGCAGGAAAATACACATTTGACACCTACAGAAATAAATATTAGATATTTTGTTCTTTTGCCACTACTAAGCACAGTATTAAACATGCTCATTCTTATTGCTAAATTACTATAATTACTAGACATGTTCCAAAATTAATACTATAATATTAAATATGATTTAAAAATTAAAAAAAGACTCACTGAAAAATGTAATATTGCATAATGCCAAAAACCCTCTCTTGCATTATGATAGATGAGCATTGCTGCATTTAACTTCTTATGAACTTCTAATTATAGCTAAAAATAATAAAGGACAAAAAGTTTACGTTGTCATGATATTTTGATTTTTAGTGGAAACAAAAGCCCCGAAAGATATCAAATGACTGAATACGTATAGTTGAAATGAATTCAACGTATAGTTGAAACATTACATGGAAATTGGCTTCTAAAAATACATTCACTATTAAATTTCTAAAAGAAATATTTTCTTTGGTACCTGCTACCGGCCATATAACCAGAATAATGGGGAATGAAGTTGTCTTTATTCACAGACAGCATGATTTGCTATGGAGAAAACTTCAAAGCATCTATGAAAAGCTATTAGACCTAATATATGACTTTTTTAAACTTCACACTATGCAAGGTCAGTCTACAAAATCAATTGTATATCTATACATCAGCAATTAGAATTTGCATTAAAGTGCGCTTAGATTAGCCCTCAAATATTAAATGATTTGGTATAAATCTGAAAAAATACATTCAAGACTTGCATGATGAAAACAACAAAATGCTGCTAAAGAAATCTATGAAGACTGAAACAAATATAATGATAATATTTTGCTGGTTAATGAAGAAACTACATATAGCTATTAGTTACTATGAGATAGACCTGTAGATTTAATGTGATTCCAAACAAACTCCCAGCTGGATTCTTTTGTACCAATTAACAAGCTTGTTTTAAATTTGTGCTATAGGGTTTATGAGGTTGTGTGTGTGTGTGTGTGTGTGTGTGTGTGTGTGTGTGTATGTGTTTATTTTCAAAAATACCATATATCATACATGATATATATGATATATTCCAGCATTTCTAGTTACTTTTAGAAGGAAGCCAACTAACAACCACTATAAATAGTAAGAGAAGAAAAAAGCGAACTTCTGAAAATTGTAATAGTCCTCAGATTTTCCTTTTTAATAAACAAAGAAGCAGCTTTTAGGAAAATAAAATGATTAATTTAGATTTATATATTTCTTTCTTTTTTTTTTTTTGATAACAGGTATGCAGATATCCCTGAATCCCTCTCTTAACACACTGTTTTTGTTCACCTGGTGCATTTTCTTCTTCAAATCTTTCATGTATATTATACATTTTTCAAAAGATCTAAGTATATTTAGTAAGTAAAGACTTTACGAAGCTAATCAAAGGGGCAAATCAAAGTGATGAAATGGCTTGAGATTGATAGTATAATGCACATATAGATATGACACGCAGATTGTTCCTAAAATCTATTTTTAACATAAAATTTTAAAGATAGACAACCAATATTGATGTTCTTTAATTTATTTCACAATAAAATACAAAAATATAAAATGCAGGGGTGCCTGGATAGATCACTCAGTTAAGCGTGCGACTTCACTCAGGTCATGATCTCACAGATGGCGGGTTCAAGCTCTGCATCAGGCTCTGTGCTGACAGCTTGGAGTCTGGAGTCTGCTTCATATTCTGTGTCTCCCTCTCTCTCTGCCCCTCTCCAGCTCATGGTCTCAGTCTCTCTCTCCCTCTCTCTCTCTCTCTCTCTCAAAAATGAATAAACATTAAAATTGTAAAGAAATATAAATTGCAATTTATCTTGTTAAAATAATGTGCTTTTTAAATTTTAGATTCTTTTTTTTACAGAAGTTTTATATAAAGGGATACTCATACTCACACTGCATCGTCACCATTTGTCATCCCCAGAAGAATCTTCTTTTAAGTATTTCATTTACTAACTTGAGTATTTACTACCATCTTTCTGAGTAACAGTATCATAGAGCTACTTACTATTTTTTCAGTTTTAGGCATTATTTTTTTTTCATTATTGACTCTAAGGAGGTTGCAGAAATTCCTTAGATTCATCTTACCAATACATTTATGATATAATTTTTAATTAAATCAAAATTCTGAGTATACTTAATGTAACTTTGTAAATATCACTGATAATACAGCCATGTAGTGCATATTATAACATTTCATTTTTTATACATCTCTTTGGTTTCCCTCATAATTATAACTCTATTCTTGATTAGTTTATAGCATTTCTGCATTATTTATATTTTTGAATTTTTTTTTGAATTAATGGAAATTTCCCTCAATCTTTTCTCCTTAATTTCTCCTATACCTGTGTGGTTCCATCACATGAAACAAGTGTGCAACATCCAGCAACACTGGCTACTGAAATGGTCCCCAAATCATCTAATAGTGTATTATATGTTTCCCACAATAAAATATTATTCTACATATAATACCTCCACTCAGAGAGAAGCATGATGTAAAATTGAAAGTTAAATATATCATTGGAGACATGGATGGAAATAAATGGTATGAAATTGAAATTGTTATATGTGTTTAACATGCAAGCAGCAACTCATTGTTCAAAGTAGATTATTTGGACACAAATTTGCATAACTTGGAAGGACCTACAGGACAAAGGAATTGGTTCATACAAGAGAAAGTGAATTAGTGAAGCCAAACTGAAAATGATAGATTTTTCAAACCATTGACAAGATATAGTTTAAAAACTTGTTGTGGTTGTGTCAGAGTATTATAAATAACTTGAAAATGTCCATAAAGAATAGTTGAGTGTTGCAGAATTTATATTACACACACACACACACACACACACACACACACACACGCACATATGCACACATGCACACCTACACCCCTAATTAACACTGGAGTGAGAAAGTACCCCAGTTCATATTAAGGAACACAGATAGAGGTATTTTTAATATGTGCATACTTTACATAATGGTGATAATTGAGGCAATGTTACTGACAGATCACATATGAATGATCTGAATGAGCAAAAAATAGCTGAGGAGACAAGTTTTGAATACTTATATTTAGCATGTGACATAATAAATTAAAGACTAAGAAGCTATTTAAAAAGTAATATTACACAGAGAAACAAGATAGGCAAACTCATGAATCAAAGGAAATAGAATCTATAAATAATTGATTTAATCATTATGTTGAAGCAATGCCCTTTCATTATATAAAAATATTACAACTTTATTTTTATTTCTTGCTCTTCATTTTAACATTGATTCTTTTCTTCTTAAAAAAAGGGGCAAATCAATGACTTTTCTGTTCACACATCCAAAGTGCTACTGCCATTTCAGGTCTCAAAAAGAATCTCATTTTAAATATCCAGTTGCCTAACAATAAGGAAAGTTGTGAGAGATAACTTTTTTTTCCCCTAGCTTTAGTATGTGAACCAAAAGAATGATCATGATCCTTATCGTCTCATTTTTCCTCAAATCTCCCTCACATGCTAGTTACTGTGTCTGACCCCTTTAGCATGGGGCCCAAAGTGAGAACCGATTAAGAACTAAGGGCTTACTCTTAAAATACATGATGCTGTGTACTCTTGCTGACTCCATGTTTCACATTTGTGTGGAGACATCTCACTGTTTACCATGCTGGGCACTTGTGGCTAAGAAATGATGTGGGTGAATGAACCATGTAGGCTTCCACTCCTCCCTACTCCCAGAGTTCCTGCAGTTTACTCTGAAGACTAGTAGATATTTGATTCTTTTGCTTCGAGGTGGTCTTCTTGAGCAGAACTTAACGCGACTCTTGTCAGCTCTCTCTTGTTACAGTCCACTCCTGTTCAAAGGAAATAGTCATCGTATCCTTGACTTATAGGCAAACACGGTAGCATCTCACCTTGACTGGACCTCCCAAGAATCTCACAGTCTATTCAGTGTTGTTTTCCAGATTTTCTGGGGTCAGGGGTTAGACGTCAAACTCCAAAAGACAAATAAATTCTCTATGAACAACACCTCCTCCGAACTTAGGCTGGAGAATTAAGTGCAGCGAGTTCCCAACTCCCCCATACATAGCAGATTTAACACACAGCTTGCTCTAAAGAAATCCTCCACAGGTATTTCTCTCTCTTGCTCTGCAATGGGTGAACCCCTTTTAGTCACATGTTACACAGAAAGTCATAAAAGCCCTAAGACCAGTGATTTGATGTGGATGTGAACATCTGCTTTTCTGTCTGGCAACACACATTTGTATCAATCATCATAAGTTATCAACTCTAACTTCCAATTTCATATTCTCCTAACTGTCAACATGGTCAAATTCTAAAAAGAGGCTATGAAATATAAGGACACAGGAAAGGTCACTGGATATAAAAAAGTCATAAATTCATTGACAGAAGTTGAGTGTAAGAGACTTAGACACTAGTCATATATTAGTTTACTAACATATTCTTACTCTATTCCTTAATAAAATAGTATAACAGAAATCACTTATTGGGAATTTAATAGCCACTTGCGATGTCAGAGAGTTATTTTAAATGAATTTAGAAATTTAAACAATTTATAGCATACTTTCGTCATGTAAATTAAAAACACCTTTGCTGCAAAAACAGGACTTCTTAAAGATATATGCATTTTATTTATTTATTTTTAATTATTTAGTGTTTTTATTTATTTTGAGAGAGAGAGAGAGAGAGAGAGAGAGAGAGCGAGCGAGAGAGAGAGCAAGCATGTGCATGAGCAGGGGAGGGGCATAAAGAGAGGGAAAGAGAGACTCCCAAGCAGGGGGTGGGGTAGGGGCAGACAGAGAGGGAGAGAGGATCCCAAGCAGGCTTCACACTGTCAGCTTGGAGCCTGATGTGGGGCTCTACAGGGCTCAAACTCACAAACCATGAGATCATGACCTGAGCGCAAATCAAGAGTCAGAAGCTTAACCAACTGAGCCACCCAGGCGTCCCAATATATATGCATTTTAATTCTACATAGTAAACATACTTTATGAGTTCCTATGAGGCTGGAGAGAGTCAAAGTTGGTGTGAGGGATGAAGGAGAAAGAGAAATAAATAAAAATGGAGCATCATAAAGAGAGAAACTGGCAACTTGTGCATGTTTACCACAGGTGTTGAACCTGATGTTTAACACACACACACACACACACACACAAGCACAGACACTTCTACTTGACTGGTTTTACTGACTGTCCTTGGCAACACAAAGAGAAGTTAGGGGCTAGAGATGAACTTGCTCAAGAAATGCCACTAACAGCATCTTTCAGGACAGAACATGGATCAGAACATCACTTTACTTATTTCAGCTCCTTTTCCCCTCGGCCCAAACACTCCGTCCCACCCCCAGACACACAGAAATAGAGATGTTGCTGGAGGTACAACTGCTAGGTGTGTTGAGTCCGCCTGCATATTATCTTTACAGCATGTGTAAGTACTCTGATTTTTAGTCAAACTTGCCTAGTGCAGCCATGCCAAGACAGTTTATATATTAGAAGGTGGGAAGTAACCTCTGGTCGAATATTTCTCAGAAGAGCTCACAAACAGTTTTAAAACCACCTTTCTTTGTTTACACCTAGAACTGGCACTGGAGCTGACCCTGACAACTAGCCTGGCAATACAGATACTATCAAATGTGGTGTTGCTTATTATTGCTGGGGGTGCTGATTCTCTGATTTCACTTACTGTTCTGAGCCTGTCCATCTCAGAAAGATTTTGTCAGGCAGATTTCTCACACCATGCCTAGAGTGGAACATCAAGAAGAGGTGAGGGGTGAAGTGGGAGAAGGCTGGATCCTAATGAAGGGAATGCTTCCAACAGAGACACAAATCCCCTTTGGCATTACAGGAGGCTCATGCTCTTCTGAGCACCAGAACTCTTCCAAAAGTTATAGTTAAGATGGGACGGGATGGTAGACTTGCCCTCATATTTAGATGACATTCTAGGAAACACAAATAAATATAAGGTTTAGGGTTGATAATTCAAAGGGATCTGGGCAGAGTGAAATTGCAGTGCAAAAGAAAGGAAAAAAAAAAAAACACAACACATTAACCTGATCTTTACGGGCAAGAAGACAGATTTTAAAATTGGGATTTATTAGAATATATTGTGAGAGAGAAGTTTTCCATGCTGACTTCACACAGAGTTTGATCCTACTCTCCTACATAATAAAGGGCTTTAGAATATTTGAACTCTATAATCTCCCTCCTTACTTATACATTGTTGTCAGATCTAGAAAATATTATTTATATATACAATGTTTTACAGATTTTCTGGGCATTAGTATTATTGTTTTTAAACTTTTTAATACATTCTAAAAATCACTATCTACTTTTTCTTTTTTTTTATTTTGCTTTTCCAGCAAATAGCTTAAATATTATCTAAAATAATAGTTCTTAGAGTATATTAAGGTCAGCAGAATTTTCAAAACAGAGACTATGTTAAAAATAGTGTTTTTTTCTTCTAGCTTGATTTGGTTGGAAATGTAAATTTTTAAATTTATTTCTTTTTAAGTTGTGGAAATTGGTTGAGAAACTCTTATACTTTTTATCAAGATTAAAGGATTATTTACCTTTGCCCAATTTATTGTTCTCTCTCTCCCAATGTGTGTAGGCTTGTGCGTTTCATGTATGTAGCCTCCGTGAATCTATTTACCTGGAATTTTGCCTTCTCAGAAGCTATAGTGACAATTTCTTATTATTCTCTCAGTTCTTCAATGGTTTAATATGGTGTATTTAATTTTTTTTCAGTTGGAAGTTGGGTGCAAACAATTTTGCTTACATTATTAAAAGTATAATTTTATAAACGTATTCTTTATTTTCTTTTCAATAGTAATAAAACCATTTACAAACATCTGTGTATAAGTGAATATAAATAACACTGCTATCCAAATGACATGTAAGAGGACAAGTAGCACTGTTATATTGGTTGAGAAGAGTAATTATGTGAGGTCCATAACACAGGGACAGATAACATTTGAAATAGAAAGAAAAAAGCAACATATATGATAAAAGTATAAAATGCTAAGACAACACACAAATTAATTCTCTGAATTATTTGAAAAACAAGTGTATACTTTTGCTCTTCACATTTTACAGTAAATTTAATTACAGTGAGTTTTCTTTCTATGTCTTTCTCACAACTAAAGTGTTAGTCCAAAAAGCTGTTAGAAAATTAGTCATAGGTGCTCCCGGGTGGCTCAGTTGGTTAAGTGTCAGACTCTTGATTTCGGCTCAGGTCATGATCTCACAGTTCGGGAGTTAGAGTCCCGCATTGGGCTATGCACTGACAGTGTGGAAGCTGCTTGGGATCCTCTCTCTCCTTCTCTCTCTGCCCCTCCCCGGTGCTCAATTGCTCGCTCTCTCTCTCTCTCTCTCAAAGTAATTAAACAAAATGAAAATTAGTCATAAAATTTCACTTTATTTAAAAATTTAAGTTTATTCTCAATATACTAGTTGATTATTGCTCTTAATAGCTAATGTAGTATTTATTTAATTTCACTTAAGATCAAAAGTAAGAAAGAATAGGGGCGCCTGGGTGGCGCAGTCGGTTAAGCGTCCGACTTCAGCCAGGTCACGATCTCACGGTCCGTGAGTTCGAGCCCCGCGTCGGGCTCTGGGCTGATGGCTCAGAGCCTGGAGCCTGTTTCTGATTCTGTGTCTCCCTCTCTCTCTGTCCCTCCCCCGTTCATGCTCTGTCTCTCTCTGTCCCAAAAATAAATAAACGTTGAAAAAAAAAATTAAAAAAAAAAAAAGTAAGAAAGAATAAAACACTTTCTGGTTCAAGAATTTTCCAAGAAACACAGACTCATCAATTATATGGAAATTGTAGACCGACTCAGTTCTCATTTCCTGTTTTAAAAATGTTTTCAAATATCACAAATGTATTTAAAAACACATTACTTATATTTTCTCAAAAGCCCCATTTGATCTTATTATGTAATTATTTTTGTAAGGTAGAAACCAATAATAATGACTTAACATGGCCAGATTCTTTAATAGCACGGTTTTTTTTTTTCTTACAAATTGACTCAAGATGTGACTCCCGATTAATTCCTGCAGTCCTCAAAAAATTAGAAGTACTTTCTAGTGTGAAAAGAGAGCTTAGTTACCCACAGTTCATTAATGCCCCTAATGTTGTTGCTTTTTTCACCAAATGTTGAATCTTACATTAATTTGGTATAGTTTAAATGCTCCCTATGTGAATTAACTTTGTTAACCTCACATTTAATTTTTCCGTAGCAAGAGTTTCCATTTAATGGCATTGTGGATGGATAAACACTGTGATATATTTTCTGAGAGTCATTTTTTTAATGTTTATTTACTTTTAAGAGAGAGAGAGAGAGAGAGAGAGAGAATGCAAGTGGGTTAGGGGCAGAGAGAGAGGGAGACACAGGTCCGAAGCAGGCTCCAGGCTGTGAGCTGTCGGCATAGAGCCCTATGCGGGGCTCGAACTCATGAGCTGTGAGATCATGACCTGAGCCGAAGTCAGCCGCTCAACTGACTACCCCTAAGAGTCATTTTTAACGGCATAATGGAGCCATGTCTAGAAAGTGTCAGCATGCTCTATTTTCCATTTTGTACTTACTTAGAACTCCATTTTTTAAACTAGGTGAGTTCATAACATTCTATATATTAAAACAATCATTATTTGGTTCACTCTAGATTTGAGAATGTAATTGGTGTAATATAGAGCCAATTTGTTTTCTTTCTTATCATTCTGAATAAGACAATTGTTAACTGAATTTAGTAACTTCCCTTCCCAGAGTTCTTCTATTCCTACCAAGGCATCAGTTGTGCTAACGTTGTTTACACACTCAGATCCTGAGCTCCGGGAACCCAATCACTTCATGTTCCCCCTTTGCCACAGTTTTCGTTCAGTGGTGGGCATGTGATATGAGTCAAACAATTACTCTGAAACTCAGGATTTATTCTGTGTATGCTAAGAGAAAGATTCTCTCATTCTGTCAAACATGAAGGAGGAAGTGTGTACTTCTGTGAGGTGTTAGCAGAATATTGGCATCATGAATTCTTAGCTATAGCAGTAATTAAGATGCAGAGATAAGAAAAGGGAAAAAATGTTTCTTCATAATAAGTGATTTAATAAACAAAAGTACCCTAAAGCCAGACTTGAACCTCTTAACTGCATAATACATATCAACCATATTTTTATTAAGATACACCCAAAAATAAATATATGACACAATCAATTACCACCTATGGAAACACTATTCAGGTGAAGAAACAGAATGTCATCAGCACCTTTGAAAGTTATCGATACAGCTGTCAACTTCTATCCTTTACTTTCTATACAGAAGCAAGCAATATATTGGATTTTCATAAGTTACTGGTTTTGCCTGTTTCAAAATTGTAAGTGCCTAAATTAATATACTCTGCATTCATTTGTGTTTAGCTTCTTTCTCTTAAAATTACTCTTATAAGGGGTGCCAGGGTGGCTCAGTCAGTTTAGCATCTGAGTTCAGCTCAGGTTATGATCTCAGAGTTTGTGAGTTCAAGCCCTGCATCGGGCTCTTTGCTGTCAGCATGGAGCACACTTCGGATCCTCTGTCCCCCTCTCTCTCTGCTCCTTCATTTCTCTCTCAAAAATAAATTAACATTAAAAAAATTAAAAATAAATAAAATTATGCTTATAAGAGTTATTCATATGTAGCAGAAATTAATTTATTTTTATTGCCATAGAGTATTCCATTTATGGCTGTAATAAACTGATGTATTCATTCTACTGTCCACCTCTTGGTGACTTTTTACTACTAAATACATCACATATGTACTACCACCTAATGGTTTTGTGTGTCTATTTTTTCATTCTCTTAAATTTTTTCATGAAGAACAGGGTTCATAATTAGGAGGTGTCTAATTTATCACTCTTTTTTAATAGTTAGTCTTTCTAGTTTAAGTAAACTTTTGCTATTCTGAGGTCCTGAAGATAATATCCAAAAACATCTTTAAAAAGTTTCTTTTTTTTTACTTTTCTTATTTAGTTCTCTGTCTTGCTAAAATATTTTTTTCATATAATGTAATGTAGGAGTCATTGTCGTTTGTTTTTTCCCATATGGATATCCCATTGATTTAGCAACTTTCACTGAAAAGCTTTTTTTTTTTTTGTCTTTCTTTTTCTTTTTTTGTTCTTTTTTTTTAAATTTGTTCTCCACCTTTCTTATACATTTGATGTCTTCATATGCATAAGTCTGTTTGGATTGTATTTTATTCCATCATTACTTAGCCTGTTTTGAAGCCAATGTGACACTACATTAACTTTAACAACCATAACTTTACTATTTTAATTTTTTTATTATTTTTTTAAATCATTATGTTTATTTTGAGAGAGGGAGAGAGAGACAAAGTGCAAGCGGGGGAAGGGTAGAGAGAGAGGGAAACACAGAATCTGAAGCAGGCTCCAGTCTCTGAACTACCAACAAAGAGCCTGACGTGGGGCTCAAACCCACAAACCATGAGATCATGACCTGAGCTGAAGTTGGGCACTTAACCGACTAGACACCCATGTGTCCCAACAACCATAACTTTATAATAAATCTCAATATCAGTAGTGTAAACTTCCCAAAAATTCTTCTTTTTTAAATACAGTGATAAATTTATAAATTCAACAAAATTTTGCTGGAATTTTTTGCATTCTTGTACTTTATTAATCAAGTACTAGAATCTCTTGCAACTTGCTGTCTCAGTAAAGTAGGTGATCCTGTTTAATTTCAGCACAGTTGCATTTCTGGGTAGGCACTGGACCTTTAGCATGAGTGTGGGGCAGTCACCTCTTCTCCTTAAGATTTCAAATTATTGCTATAGTTTGTAATAAAAAAATAATTTCCAGAGTTTGCGATAAAAAAAAAATCTGTATTGCATTAACATCTGGTTTCTCTTAATTGATTCTGTATTGAGAAATAAACCTCACATTCTTATAATGTGTCAGAGCTGGGAAACAAATACCAAAGTACAGAGTTAACACTTGGAAACATGAGAACAAATGTTTCTGTGCCCGCTTCAGGCCAAGGCACTTAAGAAAGAGGTCTTCTTTCCTTCTACTTTCTTTTCCTCTCCACTGGCTAGACACAGGACAAGTCCAAAGGAATTCTGGAGCCACTGTCTGGCAGAAACACCTACCCCAAAACCACCCAGGAACACCTACCCCAAAAACAAATGCCAGATAACTTTTAGTGCCTATAAAATCTATTTTATACATATATTTTTTTTTTTTTCCATTTCTTTTTTCATTTCACAGTTAGTGCCAAAGATAGAATTCTAGTGACCCACTGATGGTTGGGGGAAGTGAAGAGAAAAGGTTATATAAGGAGTTAATTCAAATTTATGGAGGAAGCAGTATTTGCAGTGGCAGAGTTTTGGGGTTTCCTGTTAGTTTTCCCACTATGCTTGGGTCCTGAGTTTTGTCTGGTAGCCCCCAAGACTTGAGACATTATGAAAAACTATTCATGAGTTCACTAAATTTGACAAATGCTTTCAAGGTGAACATCAGCTTCACAGTTTATTTTATATTTCTGAATGATAGCTTTCATTTAGATTTTGGCCTTGGTATTCCTTACTTTTTTTTTTGCCAGTTCATAGATGAACTTAAAAACTTCTTTCTTAACATTTGATGTTGGATTTTCATCTGTTTTAAACAGCAATATGGACCATAGTGCTATAAATAGAGATACTATGTCTAATATAGTATACAGATTTTTATGCAGATTATATCTTATCATTTATCTGTTTAATCTACATGGAATCTAGTGACACAAATATAAATTTTGCTAATGTTTTATTTATATTTAAAAACCTTAATTTGGGGGTCCCTGAGTGGCTCAGTAGGTCAAGTGTCTGACTCTTGATTTTGGCTCAGATCATGATCTCACGTTTGTGAAGTCAATCCCCATATTGGGATTTTCTGTCTCTTCCTCTCTCTATGCCCCTCCTCTGCATGGTTGCTGTCTCTTTCTCTCTCAAAATAAATAAATAAACTTAAAAAAAATTTTTTTTAATTAAAAATAAAATAAAATAAAATAACATAATATCACTACCTAATGGCCATGTATTACAGCAGTGTACTAGACTCTGGAATACAACATAACTGTCCTCATGAAGTGTCAATCTAGTGAGAAACACCCACCTTCTGTGCAAGAAAATGTAATAAAAGAAATATTAGTTCATATATATTTTAGATAGTGATTTAGTTAATGTATCAACTATTTAAAAATTCTGCCTTCTCTCAGGAAATATTTTAATGTATCCTATATAATATATAAGGTACAAGATAAAAATACACAAAAATAAGCATAGTAAAAATTCTGATAAAATAAATCTTGTATGTTTATCATGGTATATCAGGGTCTACTCTGTCCAACTTTGAAACAATATACCCTTTACTGCTCTAGTATCTTCCTCCCCTGATAATCTTTATGTGGATCTTGGTACCAAATATGTTCTTTCCAAACACAGAGCCTTTGCACATACTTTCTCCACCACCTGCAGTCTTTCCACTCAAGTCTTCACATGGCTCATTACATACTTTCTACTCAGACAACATGTCCCCAGAGAGGTCTTTTGAACCATTCTCATTTAGGCAGGTATTTTTCTCCATTATAATTTATCATCCTAACCTAAATAGTATTTAAGAGTAACTTTAACTATAGTATACACTTTTATTGTTTAATTATTATACGTCTCCTTCAGAGAAGCGTTTTACTGTTTATCTCCATAGTACCATTCGCTAGTGATTAGCACAAAGGTGCTCAATAAATACTTCTTACAATGAGTGTTGAATGTAACACTACCTTATGTTTGCAAAATGACCAACTTCTTGATACCTAACAGGAGGGACAGACAAGTACCTATAAAATGGAAATCTGTATGCACAGTATAAGGAAAAAGTTTAAATAAGTATTATCCCCAAAACAGAAGATAATTATATTTGCCAAAATACAAAAAGAGATAATACCAGAGGCTTTAAAAATTATTTCTAGTTTTTTCTCTTTTTTTTCTTTGTTCTTTTGTTTCTTAAATTCCATATCTGAGGGGCGCCTGGGTGGCTCAGATGGTTGAGCATCTGACTTCGGTTCAGGTCATGATCTCACGGTCTGTGAGTTCGATACCCGCGTCAGGCTCTGTGCTGACAGCTCAGAGCCTGGAGCCTGCTTTGGATTCTGTGTTTCCCTCTCTCTCTGACCCTCCCCTGTTCATGCTCTATCTCTGTCTGTCTCAAAAATAAATAAACATTAAAAAAAATTAAAAAAAATCCATATCTGAGTAAAATCATATGGTATCTGTACTTCTCTGACTGACTTACTTCACTTAGCATTATCTTTTCTAGATCCATCAGTGTTGTTGCAAGTGTCAAATTTTCATTCTTTTACTGGTGCAGCCAATGTGGAAAATAGTATGGAGGTTTCTCAAGAAGTTAAAAATAGAACTACCTTATGATTCAGCATTTATACTACTGGGTATTTACCCAAAGAACACAAAAAACACGAATTCAAAGGTATACATGCACCCCTATGTTTATAGCAGCATTATATACAATATCCAAATTATGGAAGCAGCCTAAGTGTCCAATGATTGATGAATGGATAAAGAAGATGTGGTGTGTGTGTGTGTGTGTGTGTGTGTGTGTGTGTAACAATGGAATATTACCCATTAAAAAATAATGAAATCTTGTCATTTGAAATGACATGGATGGAGCTAGAGAGTATAATGCTAAGTGAAATAAGCCAGTCAGAGAAAGACAAATATCATATGATTTCACTCATATGTGGAATTTAAGAAACAAATGAACAAAGGGAGAAAGAGAGAGAGAGAGACAAACCGTGAAACAGATTCCCAGCTATAAAGAACAAACTGATGGTTACCAGAGGGGAGGTGGGTGGGGGGATGCGTCAAATAGTGTTGGGGATTAAAGAGGGCATTTGGTGATGAGCACCAGGTGATGTATGGAAGACGTGAATCACTATACTATACACTATACTATACTATACATATACTATACACTATATATAACACTGCATGTTAACTAAGTGGAATTAAATGAAAAACTTAAAAATATTTAAAATAGAATTACCATATGATCCAGCAATTATACTACTGGGTATTTCCCCAAAGAATATGAAAACACTAACTCGAAAAGACAGATGCATCCCTTGTTTATTGCAGCATTTTCTACAATAGCCAAATTCTTTCTGGTTTGTGAATAGAGCGCCGTGTTGCTAGGATTAATAGGAGGAAATTCCAAAGGGCCACACTTCGAATGCCTGTTTAAAGGTGGGGGGAGAACGGCAATAACAACAAAACCAAACCAAAAATAAAGGGCTTGATAGCCAAGTGGCAGCAGATGTATTTATCCTAGAATAGAGTCTGCTACTGCAGATGGAGAGGTCATACAGGGTCAACTATTTACTCCTGGCCAATCAGAATCTTTCATTTTCTCTCTTGGATTCTATTTTCTAAAACGTGATGCTGAAATATTAAGATAGTCATTAATGAACTAAAAAAGAGAAGTTTGTGTAGAGAAAAGCATAGTACTATATATTAATTATAGCTCCCCCTTGAAGAACACAGGGATTAGGGGTGCCAAAAGTAGAAAATCCATATGCAATATTTGACTCCCCCGGAATTTGCCTACTAATAGTCCACCGCTGACCAGAAAGCCTTACTGATAATGTAAACAGCCAATTAACACAATTTTTGGTGTGCTATATGTATTATATACTATGTTCTTACAATAAAGCTAGAAAAAATAAAATACAGTATTAAGAAAATAATAAGGAAGACAAAATGTATGCACAGTATTCTCCCATTAAAAAAATCTACATATAAGTCAACCTGCACAATTCAAACCCCTGTTGTTCAAGGATCAACTGCATAATTGATCTTCACATTTGTCTCTTCACTGAAGTGACTGTCCTAGCTCCCACACTTTTGAGTCGTTTATCTTAGCACGGGATGTAATTCCTAGGAAGCCAGCCTCAAGTACAGTTTCAAACAGTTAGTAAAACAGGCGAGAAAACAAACAAGAAAACAAACTAAAGGACTAACGAATTCCTTTATCACCTGTAACAATCAACTTCAAATACTAAGGGTTAAAATCTATATGAAACAAAGAAAGGAGAAAAAAATAACATAGGACTACCTTATTTGGGGGGTAAAAAGCAAGCCTGGGAGAAACTAGTACTGTCATAAAACCAAAGCAAACATTTTATAAGAGCGAAAGTTATATTGCTCACAAAGATATACTCTTACAGGTGCTGAACAAGATAGAAAAGTTTTATTTTTCACTGCTCTTCCTGCTCTCTTTTTTCTAAGTTTATGTATTTATCTTTGAGAGAGACAGAGAGAGTGAGCAAGGAGGGGCATAGAGAGAGAGCGAGAGAGAGAATACTAAACAGGCTCCACACTGCCAGCGCAGATCTCAGTGCAGGGCTCAAACTCACACACCATGAGATCATGACCTCAGCCGAAACCAAGAGAGTCAGACGCTTAATTGACTGAGCCACCCAGGGACCCCTCCTCCTCTCTTTTTTTTTTAAATGTTTATTTATTTATTATTTTTGAGAGAGAAAAGAAAAGAGAGAGAGAGAGGCCGAGAGAGAGAGAGAGACAGAAAAATCCAAAGCAGGCTCCCAGCTGTCAGCGCAGAGCCCAGCATAGGGCTCAAACTCACACTGTGAGATGGTGACCAGAGCCAAATTCAGAAACTTAACTGACTGAGCCACCCAGGTCCCCTTTTCCCTCCTCTTAATATAACTAAATACCTTGGGAAGTATTACACTGACAGTGATGAAGGATTCTGATAGCTCTCGGACTGCCTTGGAACCCAGGACATGAGAAACTACAATGAAGTGAGTGCCCTGGGCTTTCTTTCGATCTCTGATGTACCTCTGGACCAGGCGGTGGAGGGGCCTGTAACACCAGATCACTAAAAGGCATAGTGAAGCAGCAATAAAACAAGCAAACACACGAGAATAACCCTTGGTCCTCCTTGGTTAAGCACCTGAAAAGCAGAAGTCCAACAGAGACCTAGTTGAGAGCTGACTCATCAGCTGGCTACTGCTGATGATCTGATCCACTGGAAGCAATAGTAGCAAAGACGAAATCCTTTCTAGCCCTGCTCAAAATTCAGGCACCACTGGTCATCTGACCTGCCTGCAGCAGAGGCTGCCATGAAGCCTGCTTCACGGCAAGCAGGCTTGCCATCCCAGGCCAAGCTTCCTAACCTAAACCCAATGAAGGGACCTACAGCAGCTGTGGCCACAAGTTCTACGGGGCCATCCAAGACCCAGCTTAGACACACTAGCCCAGTCGCTTTGCCCACATCTCTCAAATGTTGCCCAGTGACAGAAAGAACTCATGGAAGTTCCTTCTGTCTCTACAGATGGCACCAGCAGGATTAAGCAGGAATCCCAGAAACACCAAGCGAATGAAGCAGAGCAGAATAGCACTGCCATGGGAGGGACCTACACAGTGACTAGAAATACAGCCCATAAATATGCTCAGACCTACATGCTAAACCTAAACAGGGCAACTGCCGCAAAAAACACATGATTCGGACAGGATCAAGAGTCTCCTAATATAATAATCCAAATGTCCAAGCCACACCTGAAACTCACTTGTCACCTGAAGAGCGAAGACACCTCAATTTGTGTGAGAAAGACCATAAACTAGCATGAATACCACGAATAATGTGAGTATTATTTCATAAGGATTTGATAAGGATTTAAAATCACCCACAAAAAAATGCTTCAGCAATTAAGTACACATTTTCTTTAACCTAATGAAAAAGGAGGAAATATCATGAAACAAAAAGAAATTGGAAAACAGAAACAAAGGAGTTTCTACTTCAGGGAAATGGGGTGTTTGCACTTTTTTTTTCTATTTCTCCTCTCAGTACAATGACAAACTGTGGGCATTCTATATAAAACCAACATAAGAAAACTCTGGAAACTGGAGAAAAAAGTGTGAGTCAGCTAGGGTTCACATGACCTGAAAAACAATATGGCAGTAAGTTCCAGTGATTTCTTATTGCCTCCTCTTCAGTCATACCTCAGAGTTATTGCAGGTTTGACCACCACAATAAAGCTAATATCAGAATAAAATGATTCAAATCAATTTTTTGGTTTCCCAGTGCATATAAAAGTTATGTTTAAACTATAGTCTACTAAGTGCTCATCCATTCAAGTTTTATCATGAGATTCACAGCAATTCAATCACATAATAAGGGTCCACTTGTAATGCTAGTTCTCTTGCTATTTCTACCACATCTGTAGTTACTTCCTCCTCTGAACTCTTGAACCCCTCACAGTTATCCATGAGGGCTGAGATAAACTTTGTCCAAACTTCTGTTAATATTGACATTTTGACCTCTTTCCATGAATCATGAACATGCTTAATGATGCCTAGAATGGTGAGTCTTTTCCAGAAAGTTTTCAGTTGACTTTGCCCTGATCCATCAGAGGAGTCACTATCTATGGCAGCGATAGCCTTATACAATGTATTGCTTCAATAATAAGACTTGAAAGTAAAAATTACTGCTTGATCCATAGGTTACAGAATGGATGTTGTGTTAGCAGGCATGAGAACATTAATCTTGTTGTGCATCTTCCTCAGAGCTCTTTGGTGACAAGGTACATTGTCTATGAACACTAATTTTTAAAAACAATCTTTGTTTACTGAGCAGTAGGTCTCAATAGTGTGCTTAAATATTCAATAAGCCATGTTGTAAACAGATGTGCTGTCATCCAGGCTTTGTTGTTTCATTTATAGAGCAAAGACAGCGTAGATTTAGCATAATTCTTAAGGCTCTAGGATGGTCAGAATGTAAATGCACACTGACATCAACTTAAAATCACCAAATGCATTAGCCCTAATAAGGGAGGTAGTCTATCCTTTGGAAGCTTTGAAGTCAGGCATTGACTTTTCCTCTCTAGCTATGAAAGTCCTAGATGGCATCTTCTTCAAATAGAAGATTGGAAGATTCTTTAGTTTAGTCTACATTAAAAACTCATTGTTTAGTGCAGCCACCTTGGTTACTTATCTTAGCTAGATCTTCTGGATAACTTGCTACAGCTTCTATATCAGCATTTCTGCTTCACCTTGAACTTTTATATTCTAGAAACAGCTTCTTTCCTTAAACCTCATGAACCTACCACTGCTAGCTTCAAACTTTTCTTCTATAGTTTCTTCACCTCTCTCAGCTTTCATAAAATTGAAGAGTGTCAGGACCTAGCTCTGGAGTAGATTCTGGCTTAACAGAATGTGATGGCTGGTTTGATTTTCTATCCAGACCACTAAAACTTTCTCCATATCAGCATTTAGGGCTGTTTTGGTTTCTTATTAGTTCACTGGAGTAGCACTTTTAAAGTCCTTCAAGAACTTCTCTTTGCATCCACAACTTAGCCAACTGTTTGGCATAAGAAGCCCAGCTTTTAGCCTATCTCACCTTTCAACACATCTTTCTTACTAGACTTAATCATTTCTAGCTTTGGATTTAAAGTGAGAGATGTGCAATTCTTCCTTTCACTTGAACATTTATTTTTATTTTTTATTTTTTTTTTTTTTATTTATTTTTGGGACAGAGAGAGACAGAGCACGAACGGGGGAGGGGCAGAGAGAGAGGGAGACACAGAATCGGAAACAGGCTCCAGGCTCCGAGCCATCAGCCCAGAGCCTGACGCGGGGCTCGAACTCACAGACAGCGAGATTGTGACCCGGCTGAAGTCGGGCGCTTAACCGACTGCGCCACCCAGGCGCCCCTCACTTGAACATTTAAAAGATACTGTAGGGTTATTATTTGGCCTAATTTCAATATTGTTGTGTCTCGGGGAATAGGGAGGCCTGAGGAAAGGGAGAGAGATGGGGAAATGGCAGGTCAGTGGAGCAGCCAGAATACACACAATTGTATTGATGAAAGTCACTGTTTTATATTGGTGCAGTTTGTGGTGCAACCCCCCCTAGAATTACAATAGTAACATCAAAGGTCATATGTGACAGATTCCCATAACAAATGTAATAATAATAGAAAAAAGTTTGAAATACTATGAGGATAACCAAAATGTGACACAGAGACACAAAGTGAGCAAATCTGGTGGAAACATGAGACCAAAGACTTGCTTGAGGCAGGGTTGCCACAAACTTTCAGTTCATTAAAAAAGAAAAAGCACAAATTGTGAAGTACAGTAAAGTGAAACACAACAAAACAAGGTATACCTGTACCCTGGAATGGATGCTGGAGTATCCAGCAATCTGGAATTGCTAACAGGTGCAAACAGTAGAAGCTCCCCCAAAAGCCTGAGTTATGTAGATGGAAAAAAAAATAATAATAAATAAAAATAAATAATTTTAAAATTTTTTAAATTTTAAAAAATAGTCAAAGACAGCCTAGCAAGATGGAAAGCTTTTAGAAAATAATAGTGAAACCCCACAGAATAACCCCAGCCCTATCCATGCCAGCAAATGTTGAGTGGGGTGTCTAAATTTTTCACCTTCACAAGGCCACAATGAGGCTTTTGAACTCATCTAGTGGAACCAAGTAAAAAGAAAACAACCAAGACAGAATTTTAACCTTCAGAGTCTTTTCACATAATATCCATAATATTCTATTCAATTAAATATCACTCAACAAACCAAGAACGATGCAGATCTCAAACTGAATTAAAAACACAATCAGGAGATGTCAACAAAATGATGACAGAAACATTAGAATTATCTGACACATATTTTAAAGAAGTCTTCATAAACCTACTTCAATGATCATGCTTGAAATAAATGAAAAAAATTATAATAAAGACTCCCAGCAAAGAAACAAAAAGTTCAAAGAAGAAACCAATGGAAATTTTAGAACTAAAATATATAATAACCAAAATTTTAAAATAACTCTCGATATATAGGCGCAGCAGCAGAAAACAGAAGAATTAGTAAAATTAAAAATAACAATTATTTAGGGGCTCCTGGGTGGCTTAGTTGGTTAAGTGTCAGACTCTTGATTTTAGATTTGGTCATGATCTCATGGTTGTGATATTGAGCCCTGTGTGAGATCCATGCTGGAGATTCTCTCTCTCCTTCTCCCTCAGCCCCTCCCCCAGTAAATAAATAAATAAATAAATAAATAATAAATAAATAAATAAATAAATAAATATTATTTAATCTGAATAACAAAAAGGAAATAGAATTAGAAAATAAATGTAAGAAACAGTGAAACTATAATATGATAAGTAAGGTCATGTCACCAGAGCTGATAAGGAAAAGTAGCTTAAAGCACTCAAAAAAATAGAATAAACTCCTCAAATTCAGCAAAGAAATCTCATATATAGACAGTCCAAGAATTTCAGTGAATCCCCAAACAGATGAATCTATAGCACTACAAACCTATAGAAATACAAACCAAGGCACATCATAGTTAAGCTTATTAAAATAAAGACAAAGAAAATACCTGGAAATCAGTGAGAGAGAAAAAGACATTGTACCTATAAGGGGAAAAAAATGAGATGACAATGGATTTCTCATAATATACCCTTCTCAAGTTCAGAAGGAACTCGCAGAACATTTTTCAAGTGCTGGGGGAAACAAAGAAACCAAAATCCCTACCAACCCAGAAACCTATATGTTGTGAAAATGTTCTTCAGAAATGAAGAGGGAATCAACATATCCACAGATGAAGGAAAACTAAGAGAATTTACCATTTACCTACTTTTCAATGATGGCTTAAAGAAATTTATGAAAACAACAATTTGCATATCCTTCAAGATTAAATTATTGGGGGACAATAGAATAATATAAACAAAAATACATATATACATCTTAAAAACAATAAAGTAATCTATATTAAATGTAAATATATCATAGGTTGACATGTTTTCAGTCACTAGATAGAAATGGTCCACCCAGGCCAATTTCAACTAATTATTAACAACTTTCAAGTATCTTATTGTGATATAATTATTTTCCATAGGAAAAAAAATTTAACATGCTGACATAAATCATACTGTTCTCTGCTGATTTTAGAAAGACTTAATTTCACAAAAAAAATCCTTAAATTTCCCAGGAGGAGTTATGCCTGACATTTGTAATGGTATAAACTCCATTTAACTTGACCTGAATCTTAAATTCAGTAAACAAAAAGAGCTAATCTAATGTTTCAAGAAAAGCAAGTGTCATGAAAGTGGATTAATTCTGATAACTAAAGTATTTTATTTATCAATTGACTGAGAGAATTGAATAGTCAATAGAATGCAGGCAATTCAAAGCTCACTCAACCCTAAACCGGAGGGACCAATTTTAGGAGTAACTGTTATTCAGTTTGAATGCCCATTCAGTCCTTGATCGCTCTGCTGAAGATGTGAAGTAGTCGCTAAACACTGTAATATGTTGGTTTATTGTTATTATGTTTAGAATTATTCAATGACTTGCCACTGAATTGGTTCCGGTGACTTCTTTCTTAGAGTTTAATTGTCAAAAATGAGTTACTGTGGGGCGCCTGGGTGGCGCAGGCGGTTGAGCATCCAACTACAGCCAGGTCACGATCTCGTGGTCCATGAGTTCGAGCCCCGCGTCAGGCTCTGGGCTGATGGCTCGGAGCCTGGAGCCTGTTTCCGATTCTGTGTCTCCCTCTCTCTCTGCCCCTCCCCCGTTCATGCTCTTCTCTCTCTGTCCCAAAAATAAATTAAAAACGTTGAAAAAAAAAATTAAAAAAAAAATGAGTTACTGAAAGATTAATATTTAAACCTTGAAACTCAAATAAGGATCTTTACATATGAAACATTATTTGGACTTATTTATGTTATTGTGCTTTTGCATGACCTCTTTGCCTTATTTTAGAGTGCATTTTTATCTCTTTCTGTGTTTCTTCTTATGGCAAGGAAATTTTCCTAATTATTCCTTTTATTTCCCCTCCAAATTTGTAATATTTTTATATGTCAATGATTACCCTATAAGTTTTATATATTATATTATCAAAATATAAGATATATCACAATCTTTAATATCCTACACAATGCCATAAACTAGAAATGCTTTCACTCATTGAAATGCATCTCTCTCTAATTTACATAACATGTAAACATCTATACACCTATATCTATAATTTTTCCACCAGAATATACTAACTCTACAGGGATTGTTTTCAGAATTTCATAAATCACTGGGGCACCCGGGTGGCTCTGTAGGTTAAGCTTCCAACTCTTGTTTTCAGCTCAAGTCATGATCTCAAAGTTCCCGGGTTCCAGTCCCACATCAGGCTGTGTGCTGTCAGTGCAGAACCTACCTGGGATTCTCTCTCTCTCTCCCTCTCTCTCAGCCCCTCCCCTGCTCGCTCTCTCTCTCTCTCTCTCTCCCTCTCCATCTCAAAATAAGTAAACTTACCAAAAAAAAAATTTAATAAATCACCAATTATTTGGATTATCTATGTGGTTCCTATTTTCTTGCTTCACTGTTTTTCTCACTTTCAGGACTTGATTCCTTATTTCTGTAGTACATCTTTAAAAAGCCCTTTAATGAAGTTCTGTCACGAGTGCATAATCTCAGGATTTATCTGAAAATGGCATGTATTAGGTCCTGTGTTTTCTGGGTGTGCCATTCCAGTTTATAGTTAAGTTTTGATACAAATATCACAAACCATTATAGAAAAGACTGTCTCAACTGAAATCATTAAAACTGAAAACGTCTGCTTATAAAAATATAGCATAAATACAAAAGGTAAATAAAAAATTCAGAAAATATTTATAAAATATTTAATCTTTGAAGCAGTGCTCAAAAGTATCAATAAAAAGGAAAACAACTTAGGGGCGCCTGGGTGGCTCAGTTGGTTGAGCGTCTGACTTCAGCTCAGGTCACGATCTCACGGTTCGTGAGTTCGAGCCCCACGTCAGGCTCTGGGCTGATGGCTCAGAGCCTGGAGCCTGCTTCCGATTCTGTGTCCCCCTCTCTCTCTGCCCCTCCCCCATTCATGCTCTGTCTCTCTCTGTCTCAAAAAAAAATAAAACATTAAAAAAAAGTTAAAAAAAAAAAAAGGAAAACAACTTAATGGATAAGATGGGCAAAATATTATCACCAGGTATTTCACAAAGGAGATAACATAAGTGTCTATAATATTATGAAAATTTTGTTCAGCTGCTAAATAATCTGTGATACAGAAATTTAAATCACTCCATTACAATTTAGTATCACTATGTTGACAAGATTTTTAAAAATTGCAGATAGAGCATAAATTGATGCAATTACATTGGAAAACCATTTAATATACTGGTATATATCAGTCTGCCTGTAAATTAGGATCTGGCAATTCTACTCCAAATATGCTTCCTAAACATATTCCTTAAAAGTTGTATGCAAAGATGACCAAAGCAATAATAACCAAAGCAGTAATAATAAAAAAAAAACTATAATAGCAAAAAACTTAAAAGAAAACTCAAATGTCTTTGGACAAAATTTAGCTGAACATGGTGACATTAATTAAGGTTCAAAAAATAGTATTGAGAGCACAAAACAACTTGTTAATGAATTTATGTAGTACATTTTCACTGAATTTTGAAAACATTTAATATTGCATAGTATAATGTTTTGGTATTCTTGTACATATGATAAAACTATTAAAGCAAGGCAAATGTGTGTGATAATAGAATTTCCAGGTAATTGACTGGAAGGATGGAGGGGTTATAATTTGGGAGGGTTATACATAAAAGATTTACTTAATATTCTTTTTTTTTTTAATGGAAGTGCAGGGGATCATTTTATAATTTTAAGCACATATATTCTCATGTGTACATTTGAAATATTTCATAATTTCAAAATTATTTAAAATAATACATTACTCTTTTGTCCTAGCCCCACACTCATACAGTTCATAACTCCAGATGACTCCTGTTAGTAGGCCCCTTGTATACGATTTAAGAGACATTCCACTCATATATTAACACTTACTATTATAAAACAAAACAAAAAATAAATTTTAAACATTGATACATAAACAAGAAAACTGAGGGTACTACAAATTGATTTTTTATTCAATATTAAGTGATAATTTTTCAATTTTAGAAATCAAGGCAATTATCAACTTTATCTGTTTTGTCTATGATATATTGTCTATTTTATATCTTCATATGGTTAGATATGTTAATTGTATATGCTTCAAGAAAGGCATTCTTTCCATCTGTGTTCTCGCATTTGTTTGCAAAAATGAATAAAATTCTATGTTTTATTTTTAAAATTCATTGTATATTATTTTGCCACTTTGAGCTTTTTCTCCATGTTAACAGTATCTGATATATTTTATGTAACTTTGCTTGTTTGTTTTCCAAAGAAGCAATCCTGGAATGTTTATTATTTCTACCATTTTCTGTCAGTTTTTCTGGTTTGTTAAAATTTTAATGTCATCTTTAATAATTCTTCCTTCTACCTGACCAGTTTATTTTACCATCATGTTATTTACATACTATAAATTGCACATATGTAAAATGCTTATGTTTGATATGTTTTGACTTTGTAGGGGGCAGAATATTCTTCCTTTCTTTCTAGGTTCTTTGGCTGATCAAATAACTATATTGATATAAAACAGATTAATAGGAGAAAAACAAATTTAATTTCATATCTACAGAAGATTCATAAAAATGAGAGTCTAAGAAGTGACCAAAGCCAGAAGCTTTTATACATTTTAGACAAAGAAACAATAAATTTGTGTGGAATTGACAAGACAAAGGAGTTTGGGCTTGGGGTAGTATTGGTAAAGAAGTAACAGGGTTTGTTTAGACAGCCTTCTCAGCCTTAAATTCCCTGTCTCTGGTGATAAGAACACCTTCTCCCCTTCTGGTACAGGTAGGGTACATTTCACACGGAAGATTTATCTCCTGCTTTCAGACGGACTAAGGAGGATCACGTCTTTCTTGCACTACCTGTTTCTAAAAGCCCTTTAATTCCAAATAATCAATATGCCAAAGTGTCATATTTAAGGGTGGCATATTCTGCTCCCCTTCAGTATGTATCCAATCCATGATATTATCACATAATCAGGATAATAAATATATTCATCATCCTTGTTTCCTTGTGCCCCTTTAAATTGTTCCTTTATGCCCTTCCCATCCTCCTCATTCACAGACAACCACTACATGTCACGATGTATTTAGCTGGCTTTTCCTATAAATCTACATAGAGTAATACAATATGTGCTCCTTTTTAATTGGCCTTTTTTTTTTTTCAGAGTAACAGTTTGAGATTCTTCCACATTTATAGCATGTATCAATAGTCCCCCCCTCCCTTTTTATTGCTGAATAATACTTCTTTGTTAACATACCATAATTTGTTTACCCAATCATTTGTTAATAGATGTTTCAGTTTGGGACCCTTACTCATAAACTTGCTTTGGATATTTATGTAAAATGATCAGTCTTTCTAATTCCAGCTATTCTAATAGGTGATTAGTGGCATCTCCTTATGTTTTCAATTTGCATATTCCTAACATCTGAAGATGTTTCATGTACTTATTTATGAAGATAAATATGGTAAGATGTCTTTTCAAATCTTATACAGATTTTTGGTGAAATTACTTTGGGGATATGTCAGCTTAAAACTGTATCCATTTTATTGAGTTGTTTTTCTTGAGAACATTTATATAAATAGGATTCAACTCACTTTCCAAGTGAGCTGTATCACTAGGAAATATTTTCTTCCAAAGTACTGTCTTTTCTTTTGCTTATCTATACCTTTTGAAAAGCAGACATTTCTTTTTAATTTTGATGAAGTTCAATTATCATTTATTTTATGAATGTTCCTTGTGGAGTTGCTTCTAAGAAATCTTTGCATAATCCCATGCCACAATAAATTTCAATACTAGGTTTTTTTATATAGTGTTGCAAGTATTACCCCCCACACCATGTTTTTCATTTATTAGACTATTTTTAATATCTCCTGTGTCACATAAATATGCCTATTTCCCTTCCTTAATACACCCCATGTCTGCCTGCCTAGCCTCTTCTTTATAACTTCCTTGATCAGGACAGTTTTCCTGAGTCAACATTCTTGTCTTGGTGGCCACTCCTATGAATCAATCACTCTTGTGAGATTTTATACATTTGTCCTGAAATCTATTTTGAATTTTTTTAAAAAATTGCTGTATAAATATATAATTTTTCCAGCAACATCTACTTTGTCTACTGTACTTCCATTACATCTTTGTCAAAAATCAACTTTTTATGAGTCTATTTCTATCTTTCCTCTGTTCCATTGATATACTTGCCAATCTTGTGCAATATCACAGTGTCTTAATGAACATAGCTTTTTAATTAATCTTTTAACCAAATTAGTCCTCCAAATTTTTCCTCTTTTACAAAGCCATTTTGGTAATTTCATTTTCTATGTATTTTCATAGTAACTTTAGAATAAATTCATTTCTACAAAGAAGTTTTGTGGATTTTTTGGTATTAGATCTATAGGTAATTTAGAGAATTGGCAATGCAACAATTTTATAATTTGCAGTAAATGAGCACAATATATCCCCCATTTGTTCAGGTCTTTTTTATATTCTTTCAGAAATACTTTATAGTTTTCATTGTACAGATATTTCATATCACTTACTAGATTTATCGCTACATATGTCATACTCTTGCCATTTTTATAATTTTACTTTTAAAAACGTCCATTTCTGTCAGGTGTTAGCTTGAAGAAATAGAATTTACTTCGGTATGTTTATACTATATCCTATAAATATGCTAGAAACCCTTATTACTTCTATTAGCATTTTGTAGATTCCACTGGATTTTCTTTTATGTAGACAGGCATATTGTCTTTGAATACAGAGTACTTTACTTTCAACTTTCTAATCTGGATGCCTTTTGTCTCTTTTTCTGGATTTGGCTACAGTAAAATGCTGAATAGATATTGTGAGATTGGTCACTTGTTTTTGTATAATGTTAAGGGAAAAGTGTTGTCATTCACCATTAAGTATGGATGTTAACTCCAGGTTTTTCTTAGATGCCCTTTATGAAATTGAGTGAATTTTCTTCTGTTCCTACCTTGCTTAGGTTCTTCTTTTCTAGATAGAGGTTAGATTTTGTGAAAAGCTTTTCATGAATTTATTGAGATAATATGATCTTTCTTTTTAGTTTTTGTATATGTGTAATCATCTTGATTGGTTTTAAACATTAAAGCAACCATGCCTGCATGGCTGGGATAAATTCTACCTGGCCATAACATATCATCCATTTATATCTGTATTATTTGTTTTTGCTTTTTTATTTTTTTATTTTTGTTTTAAACTTTATTTGTTTATTTTGAGAGAGAGAGAGAGAGAGCATGAGTGGGGGAGAAGCAGAGGGAAAGACAGAGAGACAGAGACAGACAGAGAATCCCAGGTAGGCTCCTTGTTCAGCACAGAGCCCTACATGGGACTCAATCTCACCAATTGTAAGATCACGACCTGAACTGAAATCAAGAGTCAGATGCTTAACTGACTGAGGCACCCAGGCACCCGTATTTTTGCTTTTTTTAAAGATTAATGTGAATATGGTATGTTTCTTTTCATTCATTTATTTGCAACTATATATGTCTTTGTATTTGAAGTGTATTTGTTGTAGGGAGAACATAGTGAGTCTTGCTTTTCTATCTAATCTAACTATCTCTTATTTTAATTTGGGCTTTCCCAAAACTTATATTTGTATTATTGTGAGGTTTAAATCTATAAAATTATTATTTTTCCTCTACTTGTATTACTGCTTTTTTTTTCCTTTTCTCTCTTTTACTGTCTTTCAGATTAATTGACTCTAATGTTTAGTTCTAGTTTACCTTTCTCTTTGGTGAATTTGTTACAGCTTTTTCATTTTAATGCTTTAGGGTTTATATTATATATATTTAACTTATTACAGCTATGTGATATTATATGACTTTACTTATACTATAAGAACTTAAAATATTTTCGGGGTGCCTGGATGGCTCAGTCAGATAAGCATCCAACTTTGGCTCAGGTCATGATCTCAGGGTTTGTGGGTTTGAGCCGTGCATCAGGCTCTGTGCTGACAGCTCAGAGCCTGGAGCCTGCTTCGCATTCTGTGTTTCCCTCTCTCTGACTCTCTCTACTCTCTCTCTCTGTCTCTCAGAGATAAATAAACATTTTAAAAAAGAACGTTTAAATATTTTCTTTGCATTTTTATCTTTTTGAAATTTTTATTGTTATCGCCCCTTTTAATTTTACACATGATATGAACACCAAACTACATTGCTGTTATTTTCAGTTAAATAATAATTCTCTTTTAATAGGTATTAAATTATAAGAAAAAGTTGCCATATTCATTAATGTAGTTTCCATTTCCAGCACTCCCCATTCCTTGTGTAGATACATATTTCATATAGTGTCATCTTCCTTCTGCCTGAGGGTTTGGTTTAACACTTCTTGTACTGTGACTTGCTGGTGATTAATTCTTTTAATTTTTGTATATCTGAAAATATTTTATGGATCCATGATTTGATGTAATATATATTTTTTTATTAAGCATTTACATGAAGTTTCCTATTGAAGATTTTGGGCAATACAAATGCCATAATTGATGCCTGCACATATAAAATAAATAGCTAAGGACCTGACTATCCCTTCTTGGTAGGGCCATAGCAATGCATATGGATCAACACAAGGGCAAGCATGAACAGAGAAATCTGAATTATGGAAAATCTAATCACCTAAAATCAAATATAGTTATAGAAATAGAGTTCTACTTTTACATAGCCAAACACATGATTTAAAGAACCTACTACATGATAACCAAGGGGAAAGAGAAGTGAATAAGATTTTCTCATTATACATAATGCAGTCCAACAGAAAACACAAGCAAATCCATAGATTAACAAGGTATATAATTTGATATCACACCATGGGAAAAGGAAATAAACAGATTGAAAGAAATGATAGTTTGGGGCACCTGGGTGGCTCAGTTGGTTAAGCGTCTGACTTCAGCTCAAGTCACGATCACACAGTCTGTGAGTTCGAGCCCTGTGTTGGGCTCTGTGCTGACAGCTCAGAGCCTGGAGCCTGCTTCAGATTCTGTGTCTCCCTCGCTCTCTGCCCCTCCCCTGCTCACACTCTG
The DNA here is from genome assembly GCF_028018385.1 of Neofelis nebulosa. Classification (NCBI taxonomy): domain Eukaryota; kingdom Metazoa; phylum Chordata; class Mammalia; order Carnivora; family Felidae; genus Neofelis; species Neofelis nebulosa. The sequence continues at coordinate 182,422,148 of NC_080782.1, forward strand.
TCTCTCTCTCTCAAAAATAAATAAACGTTAAAAAATATTTTAAAAAAAGAAAGAAATGATAGTTAAACTGAGAACCAATGGATCACTGAGTGGTAAGTAGGTCCGGAGGAGTCATGATTTTGGTAAAGAGAACAGCTTAAGAGATAGACTTACTTGAGCGATGACAAGTCATGTTTGTGAAATTTAATTTTCTTAGATTGTAAAAAACTATAGTTTTTAATTTTTTGTGTGCATAGTCCAGTACATTATTTATTTGGAATAACTGAAATTTAAATTGAATATACCGCTATCCTGCTAGTCTTTGACTTTATATACCATTTCATATGCTTTGATCATGACTTCTTACATATGAATACACAAAAACTATTTATGTTACTATATACATAATATTTCTTCATCTCAGACTGGGCCAGTGTGGCTGCCAACGGTAAACTATATTATACCCATGTTGCACAGCCTACAGAAAAAAGCTTTCCTTTGTCACAGTCGTGCCCATAACAGTATACATCCTTCAAGAATCAAACATAAATTGCACATGTTTGTCTACACCTAGTGTCAAATTGTCCACAGTTTTTGTTCCAACAATGCTTGAATATATCAGTGTAGACAAGGAGGCAGAGCACTGAATGGAGAGGTTATATAGCTGGTTGAATTGAGAAACTGAAACAAGTTTAAAAACATTTTTTTTTACATAAGGGCAATGAGAAGTCACAGAGTGCCTTTGTGAAAAGGAGGCCTATTTATATTCTATTTACCTAAAGGTAGTTTAAAATACTATTTTGAGATTCTTACCTTAAATAATCTGCTTTCAAATTCCAATTTTGCTGGTACACATTTATTATAGAAAGTATTTGCTTCAAAAGGGAATACTTCCAGGTAACTTTTAGGTCTTTTAGTTAGATGGTAATAAATTAGGTTAAATAACTCCTTTATAAGATATTTTTTCTTAGGGGTGCCTGACCAGCTCAGTCGGTAGAGCATGTGACTCTTGATCTTGGGGTCATGAGTTAAAGCCCCACGTTGGGCACAGAACTTACTTAATTTAAAAAAAAGACTATAAAAATAGTGTGTTTAAGATGTTTTTTCTTATGTTGTTAAATCAATTATTCTTTGGAACTTGGCTAGAACAAATACTGGAGTTGAAAATCTCAGAGCAAAGTATGTCCTAACAAGGTCTCCTTTCCATTCTTCAAGGAAATACAAATGAATTCTCTGGCAGGTGTACCAACATACATCACTACTGAATGTTATGATATTAATAAGTATAGCAACAATAATAATGAACGATAATCATACAGCACTCCCCACATGGAAGAAATAGGCCAAAGTACTTCATGTGTTTTCAATTGATCCTCATAAAAATGCCATGAGGATGGAATTATTTCTAGCTCTACTCTATAGCTGTGGAATTGGAGGTTAAGGAACTTAAGGCCACAGAAGTTAAAAGTGGTGGAGATGGGATTCCAAGCCTGTTAGTTTGGGTTCAAAATACATCTTATTATGTGTTATACAGAGCACTTTTAATAGATTTTACATCATATAACACAGGTGGCCACTCATATGAAGTGCCTTTCCAAAAGAGAACAGAAATAAATGCTGAGTGAAAGGAAAATTGAAATATAATGATGAATGAAAGGAATGTGAGCAAAGAGAATCTAATACTCCGTACTACAAGTTACTAGATATGTAATCATGAAAAAGTTACTTACTCTCTGAGCCCTTTTCTTTTTCTTTAATTAACGATAATGTCTACCTCGAAAAGCTTGCATGAAATAATATTTGTCAAATATCTAGTATAGCTTCTGACATATGTTACGCATGTAATAGGTCTCATGGGATCACAGTCAAACAGGAATAAATTTGTATTTGTATATGAGACAGAAGTGTGTTTATGAAGTCTGTCTATTCAAATAAAAGCATAGCTAGGACATATAGCAACCAAATACATATTTTTGTATGAAAAATAAAGCTACATGGTTTATTTCTTTTGTTTTCAAATTATGTTTTATGCTTATTTTTATTTATTTTAGAGACAGAGAGTGCACCCGAGTGGGGGAGGGGTAGAGAGAGAGGATTCCAAGCAGACTCCATGCTGTCAGCACAGAGGCCAATGGTGAGGCTCAATCCCATAAACCATGAGATCAAGACCTGAGCCAAAATCAAGAGTTGAATGCTTAACACACTGAGCCACCCAGGTGCTCCTGTTTTCAAATTCTTGTATCATTAGATTCTTGTAACGGGCTAAATTACTGTAATGTAATACAGTGTGTCCTACTTGCTGACTTAGGCTGATTGCTGGCACAATAAGTTGTGATTTTTTTTCTACATTTATTTATTTTTGAGAGACAGAGAGAGACAGAGCACAAGCGGGGGTAGGGGCAGAGAGAGAAGGAGACACAGAATCCGAAGCAGGCTCCAGGCTCTAAGCTTTAAGCACAGAGCCACGCAGGGCTCAAACTCACAAACCACAAGATCATGACCTGAGCTGAACTCAGACACTTACCCGACTGAGCCACCCAGCCACCCCAATAAGTTGTGAATTTTATATAAACTCTACTGATCAATCAAATCTGACAGACAGTGATTCTTTAAGGGCTACGAAGTGTGGTACACATTTTCAGCTGAAAGATCAAGTTGGCGCTATGTATACCAAACAAAGATGGCATCCAGTACTATGAGTGAAAACCTTTTCAGTCTCCCCTGCATTAATATTTTATTTTTGGTGTTAAATAGACTAGTTGAATAACATTAATTCACTCCAGGAATTATTTCTTAGTTTCCTTCTATCATAGACCCATGTAGATTAAGAGTTAAGAGATCTGACAAAGATATCTTGGCCAATGTTGTGGAATGTTTTCAAAACAAGCTATTGAATATCTGACATGAATCTAAAGAATGATCATACTTGTATTCCTCTTATAATTAATGAGTTTATAATATTAAGACTTTTTACAGATATTTTCCTTCATTCTGAGTGCTGAGTTGAAACATATCATTCAAAAATGTCTTTATTCCATATTGCACAAATATAGACTGCTCAGTGGAAGGTTAGAGAGAGCTCAAGAAGAAAGAACAATTGCTTTCTCAGGTGCCTATCATAAAACATAGAAATTTAAAAAACTACAGTAGTATTAATCTAAAATCAATAATTGATATTATAAAAGCATTTAGATTTCCCTCATTAGTTGTATTAATTCCTACATAATGAAATTTTGTTCCCCTGGCTCTTAGATCAACAATCTACTTTCATGAAGTCAACTTCTGGACCAAAATTGTCCTTCAAATCCTGATTAATTCCCCCGGAACAGTCAAGTGTAAGTTTGTGATGACAGTGTTCATTTACACTAGAAGCCTATGTTCAGAAGTGTGAACAATGAAGAGTCCTCAATGAAGCCCTGGATTTGGGAGATTCCAAACTGCCTTTATTTTTCTTTTAGAGGACTCCATGTCTGGCTTTTAGTTTATAATGACTGAAAAGTATGGGGTCTCTATGGGGTCATGCTATAAAGTGTGTGCTAAAACTGCTGCCTCTTTACAAAGGTATTTTCAACCTAAAAAATAAAACTTTTTAGAAGTTACCTTATTGAATGTTACTGTGGTATCTTTTTACCTGAACAGGAATATGCAGTTGTCCATCTTGAAAAGTATATAACTGCTAAAATACATTCATTCCATACAGTTTTACCTGAGTATAATTAGATTTTTGGTGATTTTTTTTTTATTTTACATATCATGGGCTTTATAAACTGCACATCTCTCACAGTAATATTGGTCTATTTAAACAGGGAGCACATAAAATATGTATTTACATGACTATTTTTCCATTCTTCATTACTGATGAATATCATGTCAAGGTAGGCGATAATGTGAGTGAGCAAATATTTCTTGTTACCCAATACTATGAGAACCACAAAAGTTCTTTAGGTGTAAAAGACATCTTCATATTTATAATATACTGAATTTGATGTCCACATTAAAACTTCATTTAGAGGGGTGCCTGGTGGCTCAGTCGGGTAGGTGTCCAACTCTTAAGTTCAGCAAAGGTCATGATCTTGTTGTCATCAGATCAAGCCCCACATCAGGCTCTGTGCTAGGTGTAGAGCACTTGGTATTCTCTATCTCCCTCTCTCTCTGCCCCTCCCTGCTTTCTCTCACTCTGTCTCTCAAAAACAAACAAAAAAGTTTAAAAAAATAACCTAATTTAGAGAAAAGAATATTGAAAGTGTCCTTTTCTTGAGTACTGGTTTTTATATCAAGATTAACAACAATTAATTGATGTGCAAAGATGATACACAGCTATGAATTTGCAGTTGCATCTAAAGTGATAACATTTAAACTGAAATGGCATCTAGAGGAAATTAGCATATTTTTAAAAGTAAGAAAAACTTACTAAAATTAATTCAGAGTATAGCAGAATCAGCACAAAAGCACACATAGTTAAACAGCTATCAGTAAGTGATAAGGAAATTCTGCAACCAGGTAGAAAATATATTTTGCTTTTAATTATACATACTATATATATATATATATATATATATATATATATATATATAATTTATAATTATATATATAATTTAGATTTATATATAATGTAATTATTATATAATTATATATATTTATGTATAATTATATATATAGTTATAAATAAATGAATTACTCATTCACATGTCTATAAAGCAGATTATATATATATTGATAAATATATACACACGTTTTGTGCAAAAACAAACTATATTCTAATAACATTTTGTTATTTTTATTCTTCACTATTTACAAACTTTTTTATAACAATGTATGCCTTTATAATGTATATAACTGAACAACAGATTTAAATGTCTTAATTTAGCTATAAATATACTAATATTGTTGAAAAATTTATTATCATACTGGTGTTTTATACCACACTGAACCATTTAAATTAAAATCTTACAAAAAGCCATTACATCTGTTATAGATAAGGGTATAAAAGCAATAAATGCACAAAAAATACATTAATTTCCTTAGGAGGTTTGCAGGTAACAAGGGGTTCATTCATTAACACAATTTACTGTTAAGTCCAAATTTTAAAGTAAAAAATGATCTTGGAAATTAAATATTTAAGTTGCCATTATAGAGAACTTCATTAATTGTGAATACTAAAACTATTTCACATCTCAGTTTAAAATTTTCCCAGTTAGTGTAAAGGAAATGACTAAGCCCAAAACATTTATAGCATTTCCCAAAATTTATAACACTCTTTTAAAACTATATCAGTAGTCATAACATAATTTAATAAACATATATTTGCATTTTATGATCACATAAATTTTGTGAAAATAACAATAAATTGACACAGAGTCATGTAGGAAACCAAGAGAGTTTAAATAATTATGCTTTTATGGGAAAATCTAAGTTTCACATAAAATAAAATGTTATATTTCCATTGTAGTTCTTAATATTAGAAAACAGAAAGGTTTTGAGCCAAATTAGTAATCTTTGATTTTTTCCCTTTAGATTTATTGTGACCTAGATTAATATATAAACCTTAGATCTTTAAAACATTTTCTTTATTTTCTACCAGATGCCAAGTTTCAATTAGCACATCTTCAGAATAGCATATAAAATATGTATTATAGCATAAATAAAAGGTATCATGTTGAATAAAAACACATTAGTTGCTAGCCTCACATTTATTTTGCATTTCTTTGCTTATCCTCTAATTATTCATTAACACAGCTAAACCACTTTTTTTTTCTCCTAGCATTTTTATGAGATGTTACTCTTAATGGGCAGTTCACTTATCAATATTAGAGACAGAATTTCCCTGAGAATTTTTATTTTTCTTATGAATGCTTATTAAAGTCCATGAGTAATAAGAACACAGGCTTTGAAACATAAGAGTTAATTATCCAATTTATTAACTCCTTCTGGAAGATGGCAAAGGAGTAGCAACCGAATTTCTCAACATCTTATATTGTCAGGCACACTAGTGAACTTTAGGTTAGGAATTTATCAGATGGTATTTCTCTTTATTACATACATAACAGAATTTTATCATCTAAACAATCAAAATGGGAGTTCAACTAGGGCTCCAACCAGTGTATATGTTGTCAGCACAGTTTTTCCGCTCATCTAGATTTGGTTGTTCATGGGTATATTTATATGGGACTCCTGTATATATTATGTTGGAAAAAGAAATGAAAAAAAAAAAAAAAAACAAAACTACATCTAGAAGGTTTTCGATTTCTGGATAGTAAGCAAAAGGTCATCCAGAAGAGGAAGTAAATAAAATCAAGCCAAAATTGATCACTTCCATTCCATCCATATTTCATTCTCATTCATAAAGGGGTTATTATATAAGCCATGCAAGCCTCCTTAGAATGCAGAGATTTCTGCATATCAAACCATGAAACCCCTGGTTGCAACTCTCTACATGTATGCATATATTTCTTTTTCTTAAAAAAAATCTGCATATTTTTTTCTTGATAGTCATCCTGGCTGTTTAAATCATATCTCTCTATACTACACACATTGTATATTTTTATGGGTTAATTTTCTCTGACTATCTTATATAAACTGGAACAATGAACCAAAAGTGTGTGCATTATTTAATTCAAGTACATTTCTCACCAAACTCCAAATAATGATGAAAAAGAATATGTTATTTACAGAAAAGTACAGCTATGCAAATTTAATACTACCTTATAAATAATATAATAAGTACAATTATTTAAAAGAGTTAGAATATAACAATAATAAATTGAATTTCAAGTATAGCAAATGTTAAAATAAAAATTTTGAAATCAGTCTGATAGCACCTCATCTGCATCAGAAAAGTAAGCATATCATTTTTCTCCTTCCACTCCATATATGCAATATTCCTACTTGAGCTTTTAGAAAGGACACTGATACACCTCAGTAAATTTCAGTTTACTTCAAACAGTTTGCTAGATATGATGTTACAAACAGGTTCATTACATTTGTAATTTTTAAACACATACACATTTCTATTAAAAGCAATGTGACCTATAATGAAAACAGAGGCCTAGCAAAACTACCTACTTCAAAGCATTTACCCTTGAGTATTAATTATAACGCAAAGTTAGATATATATCTTAAGATTAATTCTATTTCAGTTGTAAATGTCATTGACTTTATGAATGCAAAGTCATACAGAAATTCTTGCTGCAAATTTTAATGTATCAGTATAAATTTATTTACCTTCAAGATTAGGGTAAAAGACCTAGAAATAAGTTTTGACTTACTACAAAAAAGAAAGGCATAGGAAATACTCAGATATACTCAGAGAAAAGTAAGTACTGAATGATGCAGATATACTGAGATAGAGGTAGAGAAACCAACAGACTATGGATGTGTCTTCTGATACAGTTTGTGGAGAATGTACCTTGAAAGACAATTTGAAAGAGAAAAAAGACTGGCCCTATAAAAAGTTTTACGTTACTAGGTGCTTTAAAATGTATGAAGTTATTCTTACTCTACATATGTTGGTTTGCCTATAGGAACATTTTTGACAAGTGGATGCATATTGCAACAACTATGTAAATTTTCCTTTAACTGTGATACAACACATACATTTATGGAAAATTAGTGATCATAACACCCAACTATGTTGACTGAGCTGGAATTAATAATAGAAAGATGTTTTGCTTTCTTTACAAAATAAGTATTTTCCAAGTAGCAATGAAATATATTTAAGAATGTGTAAAAGCTTTAGCGGGCCTAAGCTATAGTGAAATATCTTGTCATTAGTGAACTAATGGTCATTTTATTTTTGAACTTAACATGCTCTAAGCAAAATCCTTGGCAGCTTTACCCTCTTTAAGTTTAATGTCTACTTGTAGCTGGAAGCAAGCCACTACTAATTGTTAAAGTCAACAAAATTAACATCTAGCCTTTTAGCCTGCATTATTATTATTATTTTTTACTTCCATACCTAGCTAACTACCTAGTAGCTGTGATCAACTAAAATAAATCTTGCAAAGATACTTCTTAAAAGAAAGATTTAGTCTCTAAATATTTAAGAAGTTTCTCCATTTTCAGGAACAGTTGCACCTGGTTATTGCATAAAATATCACCAGGAATATCATCAGTCAGGAGAAAAAAAAAGAGGGAAGTTATTTAAAATAGTCAACAAAGATGATATTTTATATGCACAAATTCACTATGGTTGTTTTCCTATGAAACATTTGTAAAATTTAAAAGCAAATGCTTCCACACACATATAAGTGTTTATTAATGGAAAAACAATGTATAAAAATGACTTTCTTCAAGTTATACTAAGTTTTTCATACATTACCAGCATGTTACTGGGTAAAAAGTATTCAAAAAGCCAAATCCTCAGCTACTGGAGCAGAGACAATGTTTATTAGTATTACTTGAAAAAAGAACAGAGAATTCTTTTCTATCCAGTAGAGGTAATAGTTTCATTTTAGAGATAATCAGTAACCCTCTGCACATTTCCAAAGAAAGAAAGTGTATCATGTTTTTCTATAGGCTAATCCCAGATCACAAAGGAAAGAAGAAGTGGGAGGAGAGCAAATAAGAAATGAGGAGAATTTACAAAGTAAGAATTGATAAGAGAACATTGTTTATTAGAAGCATGAATTTTTTAAATCAGTGCAATTATTTACATCATTGTGAGGTTTGCACCTAGAACATATCATGTACTGCAAAAGCATTAACAACATATTTTCTATCATTATTAATAATAGACCTGAAAAAAATTCAGGATTCTATTATATGATTTATACAAAAACAAGTTGCTCAGTATAAAGACAACATGTACACCAGAATTTATATATATATATATATATATATATATATATATATATATATATATGTAAAATAACAACATAGAAAATCAAAGTTGTTATTCCATTATAGGACACTGGTAATTCTCAAGAATAAAAACTAATAAACTTTTTAAGAAAGAATATATTTTAATCAATAGATATGTGGAATTTTCAGATTTGCAACAACTCTGATATTCAGAATGGCTATGTCAAACAAGCCACTTATTCATGCTGCACCATGCAAATACAAACACTCTTGAAAGTAATTAAAACATTTTAAAAAGTTCAGCCAAAATACAAATTATGAAAAAAATAAGTAAAAGTATGGAAGTAAAATAAGCAAAATTAAGAACTCATTGCACAGACTCATTAGAAACAACAGGGAATAATGAGTAAACTCAAAACCCATCGATAAATATTATCTTATTTGAGTAAGAAAGAGAAAATGGACAGGAAAAGAAAACAGTCCCCAAAGTTTATAAGATAATATAAAATACATAACATTTATGTCCTCAGAATCCTAGGAGGAAAAGAGAAAAATGTGGAGCTTAGAGATAGTGATAAGATAGAAGAGATAATGGCTAACAATTCACATGTTTTATGAAAGTCATAATACATAAGCTAATAGTCTCAAGAAACAGTGCAAATCCCAAACAGGAAAAATTCACAGAAATCCTCCTGATGACAGAAACTAATCAAATTGCAGAAAAGTAAAAACAAGAAAAAAAAATCCTCGTATCATGAAAAAAGAAAAGATGCATGACCTATAAAGAAACAATGATTATATTGACTGAAGATTCTCATCTGAAAACATGGAAGTTAGAAGAGAGTGACACTTTTTTTCAAATATTAAAAGAAAGGAGCTACCAACTTAGAATTCTACGTTCAAATTTATCTATATATTGATCAATCAATTAAAAAAGAGGAAGAATGAAAGGGAAAATAAAGACATGCTCACTGCATGAAAACTACAGCTCTCCCCCTTAGTCCCCAGTGTCACCTTCTGTGGTTTCAGTTATACATGGTCCACTGCATTCTGGATACAGATGATCGTCCTTCTGACAGATTATCAGAAGGTCAATAGCAGTCACACCCTAGGTCACTTGCCTCACTTCATCTCATCACACAGGCCTTTTACCCTCTCACAGCATCACAAGAAGGGTGAGGACAGTACAATAAGATATTTTGAGAGACAGGCCATATCCATGGAACTTATTACAGTATATTTTTGCAATCGTTCTATTTTATTATTAGTTCCATTGTTAATCTCTTACTGTGATTAATTTAGAAGTTAAACTTTATCATAGCTATGTATGTATATGAGAAAAAAAAAAAACTCTACAGGGCTCAGTATTTATCTGGGGTTTCAGGCATCCACTGGGGATCATCCACAGAGACAGGGAAATGACTGTATCTGTGTATTTTCATAACTAAAGCAACCACAAAGAGAATAAAAACACACATTAATATATATTCCAAAACACTATAGACACATAAAAAAGGAATTCTAAGACAGGTTCAAGTAGCCCATGGAAAGGCAAGAAAAAATAAAAACAAGAAACAAGATATAGAAGGAAGCAGAAGACAAATAATAAATGTCAAACTCAAACATGTCAATAATTACTTTAAATGTGAACTTTCAAAATATACCATTCAAAAGACTGAGATTGAGAAAAAGTGCAAACAAAAATAAAATGACCAAAATAATGAGGGCCTTGCAAGAGTCAACCAAAATGGCAGTGCCAGAGGCTCCTGAGCATCTCTCCTCCCACAGAGGTACGAAAATGTGGTTACACATGAAGGAATTCCCTCTGAAAGAGAGCCCAATACTAGCTGATTGACTCCCACATATCATTTGAAGGAGACAATACCTACATCCAAAAGGTAGGAAAATCTGAGATACATTCTTGCCATAAACCCCACCTCCACACAGTGCCACACAACCAGCAGGGACCCATCAACTCCCATCTTCTCCCTGAGGAGTAAAGAGTTTGGACTGTACATCTAACACACCAACTTTTAAGACTACCACCAGAGGGATAGTCTCCCAAAACACCCACTTCTGCAAGGCAATGGGGCTGGTATCTACAAGACCACAAAACTATAGCATGCAAAGAAACAATTCTTCACAGGCCTGAGTGTACTTGCTATGGCTATCCTCCCAGGTCTCAGTGCAGAGGGATCTGGCAAAATTCCCCATCTCTGTCTTTCCTTGAAAGAATTTTATCTGTACTTAAAAGCTGCTGCCTGTGACTTCTAATTTAGACGGCACTATGGGCCTGCCATGATTGTCCACAGAGATCAAAAAAGCCTGCAGAAAACTCTCCCACTCTCCCTCCAGCTATAAAAAAAATAAAACCACTAAAAAATGTGATTTTTTATACTTACATATTGCAAAACGATAACCAGCTAACAACTCCATTATATAATTACTGTTTTTTTTAAATGTAGTAACATTTAAGATGTACTCTCTCAGAAACTTTCAAGTGTATAATACAATATTATTAGCTATAATCACCATCTGCACTTTAGATATCCAGAACTTATTCATTTTATAATTGGACATTTGTATTCTTTGACCAACATTTTCCCATTTCCCCCACCCAACCCCCAGCCTCTAATAACTACCATTCTACTCTCTGTTTTTTGTAAGTTTGGCTTCTATAGATTTCACATATAAGTGATATCATCAAAAAGTATTTATTCTTCTCTGTCTGACTTATTTAGTAACATGCCTTCAAGTTTTATACACATTGTTGCAAATTGTAGAATTCTGTCTTTGTTATGGCTGAATAATATTCTACCGTGTATATATATTGTATCTTCTTTAACCATCCATCCATTCTGACAAACAAGTAGGTTATTTCCATTATCTTGGCTATTGTGAATAATGTTGCAATAAACATGGGAGTGTATATATCTCTTCTATATCTTACTTTCATTTTTTTAGAAATATGACCAGAATAGGGATTGATGGATCATACAGCAGATAGTTCTTTTTAGTGCATAAGAAACCTCTCTCCACATACACGCACACGCACACACACACACACACACACACACACACACACACACGGTATATACACTTATATAATATGTAATATGTTACATATTAGCTCATTTTTAATTTGTTTTCATTGGCTGAGAAAGCATTAGAGAGGAGGTGACATTGTATTTCCTGACACTAGAAGAAGGATTTGAATTTTCAGAATAAAAGGATATCTTCATTGTTAGGTATACCTTTATTTTAAAATCTATGACAAATAATTTTTCTATTTATCTTTCTATTGTTTAAAGATAATTACCTGGTTTTTTTTAATAGGTTATAAATTACATACTCCTCTTTTTTTATTTTTATTTATTTATTTTTTTTTATTATTTTTTATTTTATTTATTTATTTTTTTTTATTTTTGGGACAGAGAGAGACAGAGCATGAACGGGGGAGGGGCAGAGAGAGAGGGAGACACAGAATCGGAAACAGGCTCCAGGCTCCGAGCCATCAGCCCAGAGCCTGACGCGGGGCTCGAACTCACGGACCACGAGATCGTGACCTGGCTGAAGTCGGACGCTTAACCGACTGCGCCACCCAGGCGCCCCATACTCCTCTTTTTTTAAAAAATCCATACTTTCAAAAATGAAGGACACTAGTTTAAGAAAAGGAAGGTGATGAGCATAAAAACACCTAATCAAGCCCTAAACAATAGACTAAATATGTATATTTTATAAAAAAAAGAATGGCACTAGGACACCTAGGATCTTTTTGTCACCAAGAACTGAAAACAAATAAAAATCATTGAAGAATTGACCTTTGTTTTCCAAAGACTTCTTTTTATCAATCCCATTGTTTTCCAAAGGCTTACTATGATCAATGTAAAAAGGAAAATGCAAATGATTTTTCTAAACTTTAAAATATTTAGAAATAAATCATTTGCATATATTGGAAATAGCATCAAATTGTTTGCTAATAAACCCAATAATAGCAAGTCATTGATTACACTTTTATAGGATAATACAAAGGAGAAAAACAAAAATAAATGAAAGCAAAAATGTATTCTAAGACAGCAAATTCTTTTGCATTTGCAATAGCAAAAAAAGATTCCTCAACCAACTGAATTTAAAGATATGCTAGTGAAATATATTTAGGTATGGATGATTTTATTGTTGGATTACATGTATTAAGATCTTTAGAGAATTCTTTTGTTCTTGAACATATATTGGTCTAATTCAGTTTATGATATTTCTGAATATATATCTGTCTGTGCATCAAGGCCTGGGAACAGTGTTAGTTATTATTGCAATAAAAGCAATATTCGTGTTGGGATAAAATTTGTGAGATTTAAATTCCTTTGACACAGATAAGGATTTGTTGGAGAAGGATTCTTATTTTACCTCCCTTACGATTATATATATATAGCAGAATAATAAAATGTGATATTAAAATATTGGGAAATGGTTTAGCATAGAATATCTTGCTGTTTTAGTTCAATGTTTCTGTTACACAGACAAAATAGTTTGATGAACTTTTTTTAAAGAAAAGAATTTGTCAACATTTTCTGTAGGATTTTAAGCTTTATACTCATTATTAAAGAAACTTGACCATCCACAGTTGAAATGATCATAACTTTTTCAATTAATTTAAAGATGAAAAAACATTGTGTAATGCTATAGTTGATTCTAGACAATTCTCATGCTACCTATACAGTTCTTTCATATTTTTCTAAAATGCCTCAGTAAAAGGAATTTATAGCATTTCTTTAATCCTCAGGTATGACATTAAGTTCCTACCTTTATTTTTGTTTTTCCTTTATTTGCCTCTTTTAGCTAAACGTTACTAAGAAAATCCTTAATATTGAAAAGAAAACATCAAAGGTTTAAAGGCCATCACCTTCATTGATCTTACATGATTATAGTTACTATCTATCATATCACTGAAAGATAATAACATAATGTTGAAAATATGTGAAAACATTTGTCTATTACTTCTGAACATAAAATGAATTTGTTATACTTCATTTTAAATAATTATTGGCTTTAGCATAAATTATATTAACTGCAAATTTATATTTTTCAAGTATTATCAATGTGTTCATGATATTAATGCACTAGAGTCATTCCTCATATGTGGATAAAAATATCATTGATACATTATTCTTAAGTACACATTTGTTAACAATTTCCCAGAGAAATTTGTAGTCAGATTATACATTGTTACTTCAGGGTTTGCATGAAGAAAGATGCAATGAGTTTTACACTATCATTGGCTATAAAATAGCCTGTTATATTCATAGGCAGTACTTCTATTTAATGAAATATCAGTCAAAGATCTTGCCAATTTGTTAAATAAGCTCATTTTGTGATGACATGTAGGGTATTGACCCAAGGGTAAAATATATTATTGCGGGTTAAGTCACTGTCTTTAGAGTCAAGACAGGCTAATTACTAGCTCTGAGATCTTGAGTAAATCACACAAAACCTCTCAAGTTTAGTTTCATCATTTTTTTTAAGGTTTTTAAATGTGTTGTTTTTTGCCATGTGTGTGGCATATAAAGTGCAATTAATAATAGGTAAGTACAAAAATAATAGGTAGGTACAAACAGCTCCACCAAACACAACAAGTTTAACAAACATCTAATTTTATGGGTGATTGGATTAATAGGATAAAGTTAAGAGCTCCAACAGGATTTTGAATGGGGATAAATGGACCATTAATTCTCCAAATTGGCGTCAATCAACATCACTGTGGGTTTTGAAAAGTAGAGATTGTTATGCCCCACTCAAGAGAATTTAAATTCATAATCTTGAAATGTACAATTTTCAAAAGCTGTCCTGCTGACATTGCCATGTAAATATCTTTGGGGCGTTTTGAAGTGGAGAAGCACTAAACATCTCTTTCTTACAGTGATCTCATTTGAACTGCCTCATAAATTTTCCCAATTATCTCATATTATTTATTCTGGAAAATTAGAGAATGAATTCTCTCACTTTTCCTTCGGAAAAGGTTTACACTTAGCTCTTCATTTACACTTAGTTTTACACTTAGTTAAGCTTAACAAAGAAGGGAAAACCAAATGGATGGTGTGTGGAGTACTGAAGGATCTCACTGTTATAACTGCATGGGAGGCATTTTAATGGCAGGGAGACTGAGGACTGAACTAAGGCCCATAATGTTTGCACAATAGTAATAATCATGGCAGTTTATTAACTGTCATTCTTATTAGAATGACAAGAATATGGGGACAAATTGGGAAAGGCAGAAAAAGCCTAAAATTTTAGTCTTTGAGTTATATTTTTTTAGTGTTTATTTATTTTTGAAGGGGGAAGGGCAGAGAGAGAGAGACAATCCCAAGCAGGCTCCATGCTGTCAGCACAGAGCCTGATGAGAGGTTTCAATTCATGAACTGTGAGATCATGACCTGAGCCAAAATCAAGAGTGCAACACTCATACTGTAGTATGTAGCTCTCTAGGAAATTAAATAATGTCTAGAAAAAGGTAATTGCTTTCCACAAAAGATTAAGCTACTTAAAATTAACAGAAAAAAAATTTGGAGATGCATCTAGTGATTACAACAGGGTCTACTGTAATGGTTTCCATCGTTGGATTTGTACTGAAATTGCATGAGCTGCTTTCAGAAATTATCTGGTTCCTGATGTGGGAAACAAAGGCAGAAGGAAGTGTAGATAAAATTAAATTACCTTATAACCTGCAGCCCATTGACACATACTTGAGGCAGGTGAGTAAAGCATTCCTCCAGGAACTCCCTAATGTGTTAATGTTAATGCTTTGCTAGAGGGTAAAAACAACCTTAGCTAGGCTTCCAGGATCCTGTGAGTCTTCCTTTGCATATGAAAATCCTTTCCTAAACCTCCCCAACTCCCAAGTATATAATCAGTCTTTCCTGACCACCTAGGGTGTCTCTTCCTCCCCAGGGGTCCTGTCCCTGCGCTGTAATAAAACCACTTTTTTGCACCAAAGACATCTCAAGAACTTCTTGGCCATAGGCTCCAGATTCCCACCACAAATCCAAAACCCACATCAGTCCCCACATAAGATCAACTAATTATTTGAAGCACAGAATAAGCATCAGTATTATTTTACTTTATGTTATTTTAATTGCTAACACAGTAAAAATAACTTTGTGTGTGTATAGGCCTATGAATTACATAACACATGCACAGTTTGTTTAAACCACAATCAGAGTGAGGGCAGAAAACAGTTCCATCATCCCCAAAACTACTACTTTGAGTTATCCCTCTGGAGTAACATCCTTCTCCACCCTTAATTCCTGGTAACCACAAATCTGCTCTTTCTCTTTCTTTCTTTTCAGGAATGCCATATAAATGGAACCATGCAGCATGCAACCTTCCAAGCAAATTTCTTTCATTCAGGAAAAAAAAAATGGTAAACTCACTCTTATTTTCATAGTCTTCTACTCTAATCTGCTTGTTACTGTTTGCTTTTCTGACACCATGAATAACTGTGAAATTTACTATGTCAAGATTTAATTGCTGCATTCTGTAGATGAGACACGGTGGACTGTGATTACTCCATCTTAGCTAGAACCTGCTGTGGTAAAGCCTCTCCCTAAGGAATGTGGTGAAAATTTCTAGACAAGGGAAGGCAACCTGGCTATGTGTGGGGCATTCCTCATGACTCTGGAACATAAACCACACATTCAGACTGTATCTTATCATATATGAGAGACAAAGGGGCAAAAATTGTACAAAAATCAACCTCCCTGCTGCGCTTGGGGCTCAGCCTTTTGGGTCTTAGCCTGCTGAGCCCATGCTGGCATGAATAAAGTTGCTTCTTGAAAAGAAAAGCCTTGGTGTCCCGACTCTCTGTATGTAACTCACCGCTACATTTCGTGGGGCTCATCCAGGATGTGGAGAAGGTGTTTCACCTACCTTTTTGCCAGGATACAAACCTCAGGGCACCAGGAGAGGTGACCTCACCTGGTGTCAATGGACCACTTGATCCGTAGGAGACTAGTCCCTCCTGGTGCCCCAGGGTGAGGGCCCCCAGAAGCACAAAGGAACCTGGTGAGGCCCAGGAACTACCTCAGGGAATATCACCTGTCATACTGGTAAGAACCCGGGTCAATTTGGGTAGACCTGCCTCTAAGAGGAAGAAGGGAGGCCTGATCACCTCCCAGAGTTGCCCTCTAAGGCGCTGGGCACTGGGCAGTGGGTTGGAGTTGCTGTGTGACTTTATGTGAATGAGACAAACAGTGGAAAGTTTCTAACCTGACCAGTGGGCCAAAGCAAGTGTTGAGTCCCAATCCACAGTTCATGTGGCTCAAGGCAGCATCAGACTTCCTGAGAAGTCTGATCCCAGTCAGGGCTTGACACTGAACCCACCAATGCTAAGAGGCGCCTGAAATATCTCTGAGAGGAGAGCAGATGAATGATGAAGCGAGTGTGTGTCCTCTCCAAATTAATCCCTCCTTTCCCCCTTTTTCCTCTCTTGTGCATGAAAGTTGTCCATTAGGGGGAGGAAATGGGTGGAAAGCACAGTAAACCTACTCCCCTAGAGTGTATGTTGAGGAATTTCAAAAAAGGATAGTCAGGAGATTATGGTATTAAGTTAACTCCCAGAAAGTTCCATACATTCTTTGAAATTGATTGGCCATCGTTCGGGTTGGGCTGGCCCTCGAGGTTTCACTTGATAAGGAACTAGTTAGCCGAGCATTCAGGGTCACTGTGGGGGACCAGGCCACCCTGACCAATTTCTTTACATTGACTGTTGACAAGACCTGGTCCTATCCCAGCCACCTTGCCTAAAAGTCTCTATTGAAGAGAACTGTAAAGTTATGATGTCTCATGTCACAGCATCCTCCAAATACCAGCCAAAAACTGAAAAACCCATATTGTTGGGAGATCCTGAGGGGACCCCACTGCCATATGCCCCACTGTACCCCTCACTGCCACCTGTGCCTCCAGCCGCCCAAGCTGCTGAAACCCCACTGAAGCCTGCCCCTAGTCCCAGGGTCTTGCCATCTCTAACACCTCTGGCCTCTCCAGAAGTGACTGGATCACTCAGACCACAGGTCCTAACCTCATACACCCCTGATTGAAGGTGACTAGAAGATTAGGCCAACAGAGACAGTCCTTCCCTGCAGCAACACCAGGGAGCCCTACTGATGCCACTGAGGGAAACTAGGGGACGCATCTATTAGGATCACAAAGGTCAGATCCAAGGTGCAAAGCATGTTTTTGTATACCCAACCCTTTACCATTATGGATCTCCTAAATTGGAAACACCATAATCCCCCCTATATAGATAAGCCCCAGGCTATGATTGAACTAATGCAGTCCATAATTTACACCCATAAGCCTACTTGGATGGACTGCCGCCAACTCCTCCTGACCCTCTTCAACATGGAGGTGTGTCACCAAATTACCCAGGCAGCCCTAAAATGGTTAAAGGAGAATGCCCCAGCTGGGATGCTAGACACCTAGGCTTATACTCAGGCTCACTTCCCTGGGGAGGACCCCAAATGGGACCCAAATGATTCAAATGTAGATGGAGGGCTCACAAGGACTGAACAGTATCAAGAAGCCCTTTTATTTGACATGAAGAAAGAAGAGGGGGAAGGCCATAAATATGAGTAAAACATCAGAAGTGCTCTGAGCCAGTTCTATGAGGGCCCGAGCCAGTTCTATGAGAGACTATGTGAGGCATTTCATCTGTACACCCCTTTTGATCCAGAGATGTCTGTTAAACCAGTGGATGGTCAGTGAGTCTTTTGTAGGTCAGGCCCAAGGGGACATCAGGTGCAAGCTGCAGAAGCTAGAGGGTTTTGCCGGCATGAATACTAGTCAGTTGTGGGAAGTAGCAACTAAGGTGTTTGCCAACCATGACCAGGCGGTGCAGAGGGAAGAACACCAGAAGATACAGAAAAAGGCAGACTTCTTAGCTGCTGTCTTGGTGGAACAGTCAGAGTGTTCCTAGGAAGTTGCCCTGCAGGGATGGGGCTATGGCCAAAAAGGGGAACTACAGGACCAGTATGCTCACTGTCGTCAGGAGGGCCAATGGAAAAATGAGTGCCCCCTATGTCTGGGTAATTCTCAGTAGAGCCCCAAGCAGAAAGAAAGAGGCCATGTGGTCCAGGGCCAGTACCAACCAGCATCACAGCCTCAGGGGGCCCCAAAGATGATTTTGTGGGGCTAACCAACATGAAGGGCCATGAGACCAGGATCTATTTTGTTAGGTCCCCAAGAGCCTATGGTTTGAATTAATGTGCAGGGGTTGACCCATTGACTTCATGGTAGATACTGGGACAGAATGCTCAGTGGTAACCCAAACCATGAGGCCCTTCTCACAGGGACAAGCCACCATTGTGGGGGCCATGGGCAATAGGACATGCTGTCCCTTCCTGATGCCTCAGCAGTGCAACTTGGGCAGCCATGAAATCATCCATGAATTCCTGTATCTCCCCAATTGCCCTGTGGCTTTAATGTGTTGAGACCTTTGGGGAAAGCTGCAGGCCCAGATAACTTTCAACTCCCACAGAAACCTGCTCTGACCCTATGAAAGCAGAAGCAAAGATTATGACACTCATGATTCCCCAAGGGGAAGAATGGTGCCTCTACAGTTTCATGGAGGAGCCACAACAGGGACCTGAGCTGCCCTACAGAGTACTGGGGGTATGGGCTGAGGACACACCAGGACTGGGCCAGAAAACCCATGCATTCACCTAGAAGTAGTGCAGACCCTAAACCCTGCAACCCTACTGCCTGTCAGGTCAGGTCAACCAGATCATTACTGCATGGAAGTCATGGATGAGGTGTTCTTCAGCAGACCAGACTTGAGGGACCAGCCCCTCAACGACCCCGATGATATTTCACCAACGGTTGCAGTTTTGTAAAAGAGGGAGAACACCTTGCAGGGTTCTCCATAGTGACCTTGAATTCTATCACTGAGGCACAGGAAGTGGCCTAACTTGTTCTAAAAGAAATCATTCCTCAATTTGGGTTCCCTATCACTATGGGATCAGGTAATGGGCCAGCACGCGTGGCTGAAGGGGTGCAGCTGGTGGCAAAGGGGTTAAAGATCACCTGAAAGTTACACACAACATACAGACCCCAGAGCTCTGGGATGGTGGAACAAATGAACTGTACCCTGAAGCTGCAATTACATAAACTATGTCAGGAAACCCACCTACACTGGGACCTGGTGTTGTCAATCACTTCGTTAAGAATCAGATGTAGCCCCACTAAGCAGATGGGGTTCTCCCCTTATGAAATCCTTTATGGGCACTTTATGGGTGCCTTCCCCCCTGTTATCAAGGTTATAATGGGGGATCTAAATGAGACAGGTAATCTATCCCTAAAGCAACAGATGAGGGCTCTTGGCTCTACCCTAGCCACCTTACACCCCTAGGTTAGGGAGCAATTACCTGAATCCGACCATAGATGCTCACTCCTGAAAACCAGAGATGCTGTATGGGTGAAGGAGTGGAATGTCCAACCCCTAAAACCCCTCTGGAGGGGCCTGTTCACTGTCATTTTGTCCACCCATACTGCAGTAAAGATAGCCAAAGTGGATCCCTGGATTCACCACAGCAGAATGAAGCCGGCATCTCGAAACTGGGAGTGCATTCCTGATCCATCAATGCCCTGCAAGCTGACTATACGAAAGAAACAATCTGCAACTCCAGAGGCTCTGGGAGGCTGCAGCCCTGCTTTAGTCACTCCAGAAAGTGACTAATCTACACACAGCAGAAGCTTGAGGAATCAACGGTCCAGTGGAACAAAAAGACTGTCCTTATTTTCTATATGTTTCCTTACTGTGATGCACTGTCACCCCTTGTGTCATGCCTTGCCTCTCCAGAGGCTGCCCTGACCACCTGAAAGTATGGTGAGAGTTTGTGTTAGCACTCACCTTCCCTTTGTAGATAGGATCCTTCATTGGTATTGGTTGCTTCTAATCTGGACCCCTTATGTAGACCTAGATCTCTCATCAAGTGACCCATGTATTCACGTACCCAAGTTAGGCCAGGGAGGCCCTTGCACCTTACTATACCATACCCGCTTCTCATACTAAGGAAAAGTCCCAGGGACATGCAGACACAATAAAACCACCTATTCTATCTGCCAACAGGAGAGTCCATACACTTGCCTCGACCCTCAATATCCCCCCAGTTGGTTGGTTAGAAGTCTGATCCTACCAAGAAGGGTGGGGCCTTGGTCAGCCGGACACAAATCACTAACACAAAACGACTGGTGTCAATGCTGTTTGACATATGTGCAGTAATAGGAACAGGTCCAGCGGCATCTATCACACAAAAAAATGTGGGCTCTTGTCATAGAGTGCCCAAGGACTCCTGATATATCATGCAGAGGTTTAGAATGGGAGTGTGAATACTGACTCAGTGACCAATACATGTGTGAGGAAAACAGTTTATGTGTCTATACACCTGAGTTTTTATGCCCCCGCTGGAGTTGTGTTTCATGGGCTACTTGGAAAAAAGAAGGCACAACAGTACTCCTTCAGAAGGGGGCAGCTACATAAGGTTGTCAATCAAAGGCCTGTAACCCTGTTAATTTTACTATCATTAACCCAGGAGATTCCAAATGACAATGAGGCACCAAAATTGGCATCAAGATCTATGGGCGAGGCAGAGAACCAGGGACTGTGCTATATTTCAAGAGAGTCACTACCATTCATCCAACCATGTCCCATCAAGTCTTCCACTCCTTCTACAAAGAAGTAAGAAACAGCCCCCCCCCCCCCTTCCCATTTCAGTCACAGCAAGGGAGTTGTTTGTAGACCTAGAAGAGACTACAGCCCGGACTCTGAAGATCTCTTTTTGCTATATATGTGGGGAGAACCAACATGGGGGAATCAATGGCCATGGGAGGCTGGAGAATTAGATCCCCAAAAACCTTATAATGGAACAGAATACCCCAGTCCTACTACCAAAGTTTGGCTCCTCAAAATTTCAATCATTGGGAAAAACTGCCTTGGCCAATGGGGAAGAAAGTTACCACTTCTGTCGAAAGCTCAACATGCCTAGGCCAAAGATTTTATAACTCAACCACCCAGGAAACCCAATGGTGGGGATCCCCAGGTCACCTTGAACCAAGTACCCACCCCTTGTCTTTCTCTCATCTCCAAGAGTCCTGGGGCAATGTTGACACAGCCATCAAATGGTGGGGCCCAGGTAGACTATACTGGATATGTGGAAGGATGGCCTATACAAGACTTCCCTCAGGCTTGTTAGGATCATGTGTGCTGGGAACTATTTGTCCATATTTCTTTCTGCTCCCACTTGCCAGAGGGGAACATTTGGGAGTCCAAATGTATGGAGACAGGGAGACTCAAAGGAAATGATATACCCTAAGTATTGGTAATTGGAAAGATGATGAATGGCCTCCCAAGCGTATAATCCAATATTATGGTCCTACCACCTGGGCAGAGGATGGGTCCTGGGGCTACTGCACTCCCACTTACATGCTAAAGCACATAATCAGACTGAAAGTAGTTGTAGAAATTATAACCCATGAAATTGCCAGAGCTCTTAACTTATGAGCCAAGCAGCAGAACAAAATGTGCAATGCTATCTATCAAAATTGCTTGGCCTTAGATTATTTGCTTGCTTCTGAGGGAGGAGTTTGTGGAAAGTTTAACGTGAGCAACTGCTGCCTACAGATGGGTGATGAAGGAAAAGTCATAGAGGAGATCACAGATTAAATGAGAAAGGGCTCATGTCCCAGTCCAGACCTGGAAAGGTTGGGACCCAAGGAGTTATTCAGAGGATGGTTTTCAACTCTTGGGGGATTCAAAATCCTTGCAGGAATCATCCTCTTTATTTTGGGAGCTTGCTTGCTTCCTTGCCTAGCTTCCCTGGTTATACTGTCTGTCACCAGCCTCACTGAGGTAATGGTCAAAAGGAAAACGAACACACATGTGATGATGTTATGGAAATATAAACCTCTAAACCAAGATGATGCTCTTTGACCCAAAATAGGGGGTCCAAACATCAAAGGGGGGAATGTGGTAGAACTCCTCCCTAAGGAATGTGGTGAAAACCTCAAGACAAGGGAAGGCAATCTGGTTATGTGCACGTGTGCGACTCTTCTCGTGGCTCTGTAACATAGACCACACATTCAGACTGTATGCTACCATATATGGGAGACAAAAGAGCAAAAATCATACAAAAGCCAACCCTGTGCTGCACTTGGGGCTCAGCATTTTGGCTCTTAGCCCGCTGAGCCCATGCTGACATGAATAAAGCTGCATCCTGGAAAGAAAAGTCTCAGTGTCCCGACTCCCTGTGTGCCACTTAACCACTACACTGCCCCCTCCTCCAGCTTGTAAATATGCTTCACACTTCTATACAAATGCAGGATTGATAAATGCAGTTCTAGGGCACCCAAATTGATGCAAAATGTGGAATAAATAGGGGAGAAAATATTAAATTAGTCATTGCTACAGTTCAACAGTTCAGGGTTTTTCGAAGTAGAATTTAGCTACTTGCATCAAAAGCCACATGGGGTGTTTGTTTAGAGCACAGGTTAGGGGCGCCTGGGTGGCGCAGTCGGTTAAGCCTCCGACTTCAGCTCAGGTCACCATCTCGCGGTCCGTGAGTTCGAGCCCCGCGTCAGGCTCTGGGCTGATGGCTCGGAGCCTGGAGCCTGTTTCCGATTCTGTGTCTCCCTCTCTCTCTGCCCCTCCCCCATTCATGCTCTGTCTCTCTCTGTCCCAAAAATAAAAATAAAAAACGTTGAAAAAAAAAATTTAGAGCACAGGTTATAAGGACAAACCTGATACACAAAATAAGAATCTCTGAGAACTGGGTCTAGATACCTCTATATAAAAGGTACCTAAATAATGCTTATTCACCCTTAAGTTTGCAGAACAAAGACTTAATGGGGATATAGGAATGATTCTGACCCAATTTCAGATTCTACCATCTTCCCATTACTGTATAAATCACATAATCTCTCTACACTCACATGTGAAATTCAGTTCAATAAGCCAACGAATACTTCTTACTGCATATTATTAATAACACACATTGTAATTCATTAACATAACTATTAATTAGTCGTTCTTAGTATTTATTAATATTCATATATATATACATACCATTTGTATAGAATACACATAGTTCTAAAACCTGTAATGTCATACATGAACAAAAACAAATTATCTTCAGAAACTTATACTCTAGAGAGTGAAGTGAAATAATAAGAATACTAAACTAGAATTCTTTTTTAGAATGCTAGGACATGAAAAATGATGTGGAAAAATAAATACTGCAGGGTAATGGGGACTGAGAGAGAGTTGTATTTGGTAGAAGACTATGAGGTTAAGAAGAGTGGTTAAGATAGTCCCCACTATACAAATGTATTTTTTAACAGATTTTTAGGTGGTGAGGGAGTAAACCAAGTGGCTAACTTGAAGAAGGGTATTCAAGTATTTCATAACTCCATGTATATGCCATGCCTCAGAAAGAGCAAGGGGAGTGTGTATGTGTGTTTTGTGTGTGCGTGTGTGTGTGTGAGTGTGTGTGTGTGTGTGTGTGTGTGTGTGTGTGTTTAGAAGAGGAGAGAGAGACAGAGAGGAAGGAAGGAGAGAGGAGGGAGAAGGAGAAAAATAGTATAAGATGAGCTCAGAGAAGAAATGGAATTCAGATCATACAAAACTTTAGGTAAGTTTGACAATCATTTTCAGCAAAAATGGAGAGTTGAATAATCATCAACAAATTCCTTCTTTTCTTTTAAAAGATTTTTTTTAATGTTTATTTATTTCTGAGACAGTGTGACAGAGCATGAGTGGGGAGGGGCGGAGAGAGAGGGAGACACAGAATCAGAAGCAGGGTCCAGGCTCTGAGCTGTCAGCACAGAGCCTGATGCAGGGCTCAAACCCACAAACCGTGAGATCATGACCTGAGCCAAAGTCAGATGCTTAACTGACTGAGCCACCCAGGTGCCCCAACAAATTCTTTCTTTTCAACTTCATCATCTTTAGAGAAACCTTGATTATGCTTGTCCTTCACAAGTTTATATAGATTCTAGAAATGTCTTGTAAAACTTATTAAAATTAAGACAAAATATTTTGATATTTTGGTTGGAATTGCTTTGATACTCTAAATTTGAAGAGCATGTACAATTTTATGCTGGGTCATTTCATCTATTTATTAAGGTACTTCATAAAACTAAAAACTAAAAACTATGAACAGTTTTGCATACCTTTTAAAAAGATACATTCCTAAGTACCTAATCATTTGTTGCTGATGCAAATGTTATCTTTTAATTAATTTAATTTTCTTAAGTTTATTAACGTATAGAAAAAATAATCTTTTATATTGATCTTATATCAATGATATTGTTAACATCCTTAAAAGTTCAAATAATATTCTCTATAATCACTTGAACTTTCCATAAAGGTAAATATTCCACCTCAGAATCATGACAGTGTTGCTTTATAATCCTTTTAAATTTTTTTTGATTTTGTTTTTCTTTATTGGAACAAAAAGTGCTGGCAAAAACAAAAAAAAAAATCAAAGAATTTTTTTTTGAAAAAAATATTCGCTGTTGAGCATGATGTCAAATATAAGATAATACAGGTAATCTTTATCAATTAATAGAAGCTTTATTTCTAAATCCTAAAAAAAAGTTTTATCTTTAATTCCGTGTTTTTCTACCCAATAATAATCCTCTCAAAGTGTAATGACATTTATTCTCAGGATGGGACACTTTATTTCACCATTAGCAATTTTATAAAGTACAGTTAATTTATAAATATAAAACTTTCTGATGAGTACACAACCAGTCACTAGCCTTTTACCAATTGATCAAAAAGAAATATAAATGCATTACTCATTTTTGCTTAAATTACTTTGATTTATCATTTAATTATAAAAACAACTTATTCTCTAGAACCATACAAGAATCAAAACAAAAAAATAAAGTCATTCTATAGTTATATATCAAACGTGCTTTCATCATGTTGCTTCATACAACAAATTATTGTTTAAATTTCCGTAATTACCACTAAATAAACATATATAGATATTATAAATAAAATCAGTGAAAATTTGTAGATTTGAGTATTTCACGACAAATACTTTCCATTTACTGTTCCATTTAACCCTTGCAATACTTAACTGATGCAGGTACTGTTACTAACTTCATTTCAAATCAAGAATCCCAGGTTTAGAGTAGAGGATTAGTAGAGGATAAACTCACATAGCCACTAAAAGTTAAGTGATGGAACTGAGTTTCTAATCCAAACAGCCTGTCTCCAAAACTCACATATTTAAGCATTTTGCAATATTTCACAAATATTTAGTGAATATTGTTAATCTCCAATACAGGAATATGGTAACAAAGGTATTCTACGCCTGTTTGATGTATACCACATGATAAAGTCAAGTTGAAATACTCTGTTGTAGAATATAATTATTAAAAGACTGGGCTATGAAATAGACCTTTTAAGAGGTCCATTCCACTATGCATCTTACTTATATGACCTTGCACAGAGGTCAGGGAAATTGAATGCCCATGGCAAATACTAGGATGTAGACATTCATAAACTAGGGAAATTGAATTTCTGAATAAAGTGGGGAAGGCAGTAATCCAAGATGATCAAACTTCATGCTCCCAGATCTCCTTAACTAGAAACTCAGCAATTTCAATGTTTATTTGCTATTTATAGAACTTTGTTAAACTCCTCCCTTTTGATATTTTATAAATGCGTGCTTCTTTTTAAGTAAAAATTGTATCTTTCCATATTTGAACAGTCTTAACATATGTGTTTCAAAATATTGGTTAGATTTATATATACAATGAGTTTCCTTTAGAAAGACTAGAAATTACTACTATCTAATTGCTGAATATATTGTTTGTTTGTTGTTGTTGTTGTTGTTTAGCACTGGATTTCTTCATGAGGTTTGACATTTCTGTTTGCAAGTTCATTTAAAGTATTTTCTTTGAAAGGTGAGAGATTATTAGTTTCCATTGTTTTGTTTTATTTTTCTCTCTCCCTCTAGCTGTGGTCCTCACTGTCTAGTGATTTTTGTTTCTGAGCTCACACTAAAGCACCAGGTTTTAAATCTGCCTTCAGTATTATTTTCTAGGACTGACATTGAGAACGTGTCTGATCTCATCATAAATTCAGTGGGTTTGTGACTCACCCCTGAAAGCCATATGATATTATTGTCTCCTGCTTCCCTTTCCCCAACCCTTTAGATAGAGACACATCCCATTTGGTATATGCACAGATAGATACATTCTTCTCTGTCTGCCTAACCTTTCAGGAGCTTTTCCAGGAATCTATCTTAACTAAGTCTACCTGGTACCATATAACCATGTTTGTTAAAAAATTTACCATTTCTATTTTGTTTTTAATTTTTCCAATTTTATTGAGTAGTAATTGACATACATCACTGTATCAGTTTAGTATACAGAAAAATGGTTTCATTTATATAGGTTGTGACATAATTACCACAATAAGTTCATCATCCATTTTCTCATACAGATACAGTAAAAGAAAAGAATAAAATATAAGGGGAAACTTTTTTCTCCTTATGATGAGAACTCTTAGGATTTACTCCCTTAACAAGTTTCCTATAGATCATACAGCAGTGTTAGCTGTGGTCATCACGTTATATATTACATCCCTATCACTTATTTATCACATAACTGGAAGTTTGTACCTTTTGACCACCTTCTTCCAATCCTCCCTTCTCCCACACCCCTATCTTTAGTAACCACAAGTCTGATCTCTTTTTCTATGAGTTTGTTTTGTTTTTTGATTACACTACATACAAGATCAAAAAGTATTTGTCTTTTTCTGACAGATTTCACTTTGCATAATAACTTCAAGTGCCATCTATATTATTACAAATAGTAGGACTTCCTAATTTTTGTGACTGAATAATATTCCTTTGTGTGCATGTGTGTGTTATTTATCCTTTCATCCATAAGTGGACACTTACATTGTTACCATGTCTTGGCTACCATAAATAATGCTGCTATGAACAAGGATTTTCAGATATCTTTCTGAGTTAGTGTTTTTGTTACCTTTGGATACATTCCCAGAAGTAGAATTGCTAGATCACATGGTAGTTCTATTTTTAATTTATTGGGGAATCTTCATACTTCATTAGCATTGGACTGCTACTAAGTTCTCTCCTTTCTCCTGTCGGCTTAGGATGGCACAAAAAAGGAGCTTAATCTTTCTCCAGTTGTCTGCCACTCAGGAAAGGAAAACTCAGTATGACTGGTAAAACCAGAGTTGTTTTTTTTTTATTAGCAAGTTGAAGCTTATGAATTTGCATCATTTTATCTGGTGATGTTTTGTTATTCAATGAAAACACAGGACTACATTTATGGGATTTTTAAAATTAAATTTTGGCTCTGGAGTCAGAAAGTAAAATTATGAACTAAACTTAAATCCCAATGAATGTGAGAAAAAGCCAAAATATTTTTTAAAAGGGAATCTCTTCCTAGAAATGTAGAAGAGAAAAAAAAAATATTTAGTAAAATAGCTAACAAGAGTTAAAATAAAAATAAAAGGAAAACAATGTAAAAACATTAAGATCATTTAAATGACAATAATAATGTTTTGGCATTCCAGTATCAAATGGGTATCAGATACCTAGGAAAATATTGGCATATATTAAGGCCTTGATAGATTATCTTATTTTCAGCACATTAGATATCCCTGTCTATGAAGATGTTCCATTCCTAGTCTTTTGATGTTATGACTGGCCACATGACATTTTGATTTGGCCTAGTTTGCTTCCCTCTTCCTTAGCCCCATCAAAGTTCCAGAGAGAAGTTCTGCTCTACCAGAGTGGCTCCATGAGTTAAGAGCCAAATAAACCTACTGTGGCAATGTTATATGAGCAAGAAGGGCAGGCCAGTGTGGCTGGAGTAGAGGGAATGAAGTGGGAGGAGAATGAAGTGGTGTCTGGGAGGTAACAAGAGCCAGTTTATGCGTAGCCTTGTAAATTGTAAATTTGCTTTTTACTTTGGTTGAAGTGGGATGTCATTTCAGTATCTCAAACTGAGCAACAACATAACCTGATTTATATTTTTAAAGGTTTATTCATACTACTGTGTTGGAGACAGATTCCAAGAGAACACTGGGAAGAAGTTGTTGTCTAGGCACGAGATGATGAGGGTTGGACCAAGGTAGTGACAGTGGAGAAATGAGACATAGGGAGATTCTAGATGAGTTTTGTAAATAGAGTTAACAGAAATTTTTGCTGAATTATATGTGAGTTATAAGAGAAACGTAACCTGAAATCTACCTCCAACATACATGCTTTCATAATGTCACTAATGACCTCCATGTGACTAAATTAAATGGAATTCATGTTTATTATCTTATATTACCTTACATAAGCTTCTATCAACACTTGTCAACTCTTTTATTGAAACACTTTTTTTACAGCAATCTCTGTGCACCCCACTCCCCAGGTTTTCTTCCTTTTCCTCTGGATGTCCTTTTTCTCTTTCTCAGGCTCATTTTCCTTTTTCCCCACATGAATTTTGAAATTTATTAAACTACATTTGTGCCTAC
Source organism: Neofelis nebulosa (assembly GCF_028018385.1). Lineage (NCBI taxonomy): Eukaryota > Metazoa > Chordata > Mammalia > Carnivora > Felidae > Neofelis > Neofelis nebulosa. Next base: position 182,451,483 of record NC_080782.1, read on the forward strand.
TTATCAACTTTGCATTGAGTATTTTCCCTGAGGAATTTTATTCACAAACATGTCATTGAATGCTATTTATTTACAGAAATTCCTGATCTCATATCCACTGCTCACTCTTCTCTATTCTCCATATTCATACAGTAGAGTCTACTTGGAACAGTTCTTTTTTTTAACATCAAAAGTGCCTTAACAATCAACACATCAAAAACAAAATTGTCATTTTCCTTTCCCCCTCACCTTATCAAATTGCAAGATTCCAATTCAGTGCAACACCATTCGTGCAAGTGAGCAATCCAGAAAAATATCTGCCATCCTATCACCTTCCTCTTCCTCACCACTTACTACTTAAGTGAAATCCAATCCATAAAGTATACATGTGATTTCTCCATCTTCACTGCCAATATGCCTCTTCCTTTACAACATCACCAACGCCTAGATTACTCCAATAACTTTCAGTAGACTCTCAACATCCAATAAAGTCTTTATGGGTCAATAATGATTATTTACTTTCAAATAAAATTATCTTAATATTAACTGTATTTCAAAGATGCTTTATTTTTTCTCTAAGTTTAGAAACTAGTGTCCTATAGGATATGACAAAATCCCTGACTTCATACCCATCTCCATCTCAAACCTCCCTCACCATCACCTTCACTCTTGAGGCTCCATAACACAGGACTTTTAGCAATTCAGATGCACCTTTTATTTCCAACAGCAAGGATTTTGGACATTCTATGCCCTTTGCCTGAATTACACTGTGTATCTACAAATCTCATATGATTCAAATTTCAAGTGTTATTTACAGGTAGAACAATATGCTCTATGCATAGTTTAACACCACCTCCAAGGTTACTTTATTTATTGAATTGTCTGAATAATATTTTGTCAATCTTAATAGATTATACGGTTTGGTCACCTTTACACTCTTATCCTGAGCATGGTACGTAGGCAAAATAAATATTTATTGAATTAATTAATGCAATTCATATCACTATATGCTATAGGAAATCATAATCTGTTCCCCAAACCTTCAACAAATATCACCTGTGTATATCAGATTGTGTTAATTCCATTAAACACTTACACATACACAAAAGGAAGACTTACTTAAAACCAGGCTCTGAAGGCAAGGATATAAAATGATAAGAGACTATTGTTATTGAGAGAAGAGTGTTAAGTGGGAAGTTTTAAAAATAACATGGCCATTGCTCTTGTTGACTATGACATTAATAGGCAATGCATAAACTGATTATTTATAAATAAAGATGAAATGATTTTTGTTTTCCAATCCAGAAGTCATTAGAAACAATATCTATCCAAATGAATGTTAGTTCTGCATCTTTAAATTTATCTGTTAAAAATAAAATGAATTTCATTTGAAAAAGAAAAATGTTTCAAAGAGTCTCAAGATCATTATTATAATAAGTTCAAGTTACTTTAGTCTTGGGTTTAGCATCACTGTGAAAAGAAAGAAGGCTATTTAATTAGTGGATTAACACACTCCATTAAATTGGTGTTTTTTAAAGAAAATGCCAAAATTGTAAAAGAGAAAATCAAATCACATCATCGCTTTGAATAAATATAACTATATGCCATAAAATTTCTTTGAGGAAATTTCCTTGAACTAGAGTTGGCACACCAAAAACAAAACAAAAAAGGGGAAAAAAAGCTAGATAATACTCTATAATTATTGAAATAAAATGGTCAATGTCCATGATGTCCCTCACACATCATCTTTATCATTACTTTTTACCAAGTCAATTGAGAAGTTCAGAATTATATTTCAAACTTAAGTTGAAAAGCCGAGCTCTAAATGAGAAACAGATAATTTGGGCTGCGTATGTATTAAACAGGAAAGCATATCAAGGTCTTTAATATCATCAATTTATAGCACTAAATTTAAAATGAGAAATAGAAATCACAGAGAAATATAGTAATATATTTATTGAATATATAGCTTTCATCTTGATGTAAACTTCTCTGTTTCTTAGTCCCCAAAATATCTGTGATGTACACTATATTTGGAAAAAGTATGTGACTGCATGTTTCTAGCACTGAATCCTTATAGGATTTCTCCAGCTTGGATATAAGCAAATCCCAGATTCAGTAGCTGAAATATCCCTCTGTATAGAATGTCTAAAGGGAACAATTTTGTTCCATGTATTTTTGGTACTTGGTTTGTTTTGATGAGTTTCTCATATCCCAGTGAATTGTAGCCTTTCTTCTGGCAAATGAAGGATGCATGAAATCTCGATGTCTTAAAACTATCTCATTTCGGGGCGCCTGGGTGGCTCAGTTGGTTGAGCAGCCGACTTCAGCTCAGGTCATGATCTTGCACTCCGCGAGTTCGAGCCCCACATCAGGCTCTGTGCTGACAGCTCAGAGCCTGGAGCCTGTTTCAGATTCTGTGTCTCCCTCTCTCTCTGACCCTCCCCCGTTCATGCTCTGTGTCTCTCTGTCTCAAAAATAAATAAACGTTAAAAAAAATTAAAAAAAAAAAAACTATCTCATTTCAAGTTCACAGCAAGACCTCTTAAAGTAGAGATAATTAATCAATATCAGGTAAATTAATCAATATCAGGTAAATAATTAACACTTACAAATAAATTAACCAGTGTGAGTTATTTTAAAACTCCAAAAATGATCTTACTAACATCATATTACTAAATGTTTGTCATTTATTTTACTACACTAAAATTACGGATTTGTGGATGGAGTTCTTAAATGCAAAATGCATAGTAGCAAAAAAGAAATAGCAAATTAGAGTCTGATCACAAATGGTCTTTAAAATTAAATATAAGTAAAGAATGAGCCAAACCGGAGCTTTTTTAAAAATAGCTTTATTGTTTTTCCATTATCTTAAGAAAATATCATATTATACCAAAAATGGGAAAAATGTCTAATGCTGATAATGGTGTAAAAGCACTCAGGTGCCATTTTGGCAAGTTTGAGAACCATTTTTAATTGATTAATTAATTAATTTATTTATGTTTTTTGTTTTTGAAAACCATTTTTAATTTGGATTAACCAAAAATAGTATTTGCTAAAGCACATCAACTCAGACTGTCAAACATGTATAAGAAGTATATGAATCTATTAAATTTGGGGTTCTATCTTGGGTCATACTGTGCCAAATAATATCCATCCAGAGACTATTTAAGACGTCAGAGAAGTAGGGGGACCCTGGGCTTTCCTCATCCTTTAAACACAGGTATATAGAGGTCAGATTACTTGAAACACCCAGGAAATTGATCTGCAGCATGCAAAAGGATCTTCACAGTTGGAGGGAGACAGCTTGGCACCTTTAAGTCTTTTACAAAGACTGTAAAAGGACCAGAGGACATCACTAGAAACACCAATTCTACAGATAACACAATGGCACTAAATTCATATATTTCAATAATCACTCTGAATGTAAATGTACTGAATGCTCCAGACAAAAGACATAGGATCTCAGAATGCATAACAAAACAAAACAACACAAAACAAAACCCCACAAGATCCATATATATGCTACCTACAAGAAACTCATCTTAGACCTGAGGACACCTGCAGATTGAAAGTGAGAGGATGGAGAACCGTATATTATGCTAATGGACATCAAAAGAAAGCTGGAGTAGCCATACTTATATAAGAAAAACTATATTTTAAAACAGACTGTCACAAGAGATGAAGAAGGCATTATATCATAATTGAGGGGTCTTTCAATCAAGACAATCTAACAATTGTAAATATTTATGCCCGCAACTTGAGGCACCCAAATATATAAATCAGTTAATCACAAACAAAAAGAACCCCATTGATAAAAAATACCATAACAGTAGGAGACTTTAATACCCCACTTGCAGCAATGGACAGATGATTTAAAAAGAAAACCAACAAAGAAACAATGGCTTTGAATGACACACTGGACCAGATGGACTTAACAGATATATTTAGAACATTTAATCCTAAAGCAGCAGAATATACATTCTTCTTGAGAGAACATGGAATATTTTTCCAGAAAAGATCACATACTGGATCAAAACTCAGCCCTCATCAAATATATGAAGATCAAGATCATACCATACATATTTTCAGATCACAATGCTATGAAACTTGAAATCAACCACCAGAAAAAAAATTGGAAAACCCTCAAGTACCTGAAGGTTAAAGAACAATCTACTAAAGAATGAATGAGTAAGCCAGGGCATTAAATAATAAATTAAAAATATACATGGTAGCAAATGGAAATGAAAACATAACAGTCCAAATCTTTTGTGATGCAGCAAAGTCAGTCCTAGGAGTAAAGTACATTGCAATTCAGGCCTATCTCAAGAAGCAAAAAAGGTCTTGAATATATGACTTAACCTTATACCTAAAAAAGCTAGGAAAGGAGTCACAATAAAGCCTAAAGCCAGCAGAGGAAGGAGAGTAATAAATATTAGAGCAGAAATAAATGATATAGAAACAAACAAAAACGAGTAGAACAGATCAATGAAACTAAGAGCTGGTTGTTGAAAGAATAAACAAAATTGATAAACCCCTAGCCAGACTTATCAAAAAGAAAAGAAAGAGAACCCAAATAATAAAATCACAAATGAAAGAGGAGAGATCACAACCAACACTACAGAAATACAAACAAATCTAAGAAAATACTATAAAAATTATATGCCAACAAACTGGACGGCCTGGAATAAATGAACAATTTTCTAGACACTCACACACTACCAAAACTCAAAGAGGAAAAAATAGAAAATTTGAATAGTCCTATAACCAGCAAAGAGATTGTATCAGTTATCAAAAATCTCCCAACAAATAAGAGCCCTGGGCCAGATGGCTTCCCAGGGGTATTCTACTAGACATTTAAAGAAGAGTTAACACCTATTCTTCTCAAACTGTTCCAAAAAAGTAGAAATGGAGGAAAAACTTCCAAACTCATTCTATGAAGCCATTAATACCTTGGTTCCAAAACCAGACAAAAACCCCACTGAAAAGAAAATATACAGGGCAATATCCCTGATGAATCTGGATGCAAAAATTCTCAACAAGATACTATCAAATTTAATTCAGCAGTACATTAAAAGAATTATTCACCATGATCAATGTGATTTATTCCTGGGCTGAAGAGTTGGCTCAATATTCACAAATCAATTAATATCATACACCGCATTAATAAAAGAGAAAATAAGAACCATATGATCCTTTCAGTACATGCAGAAAAAGCATCTGACACAATACAGAATACTTTCTTGGTAAAAAACCTCAAGGAATTAGGGATACAAGGAACATAGCTGAATACCATAAAATCCATATATGAAAGGCCCACAGCTAATGTCATCCTCAATGGAGAAAAACTGAGAACTTTCCCCCTAAGGTCATGAACACAATAGGTGTGTCCACTCTCACCACTTTTGTCCAACATAGTACTGGAAGTCCTAGCCTCAGCAATCAGACAACAAAAGAGATAAAAGACATTGGCAAAAAGTCAAACTTTCACTCGTTACAGATGACGTGATACTCTACATAGAAAACCTGAGAGACTCCACCAATAAACTGCTAGAACTGATGTTTGAATTCCGCAAAGTCACAGGATATAAAATCAACACACAGAAGTTGGCTGCATTTCTATACATCAAATAATGAAGCATCAAAAAGAGAATCAAGAAATGAATCTCATTTACAATTGCACCAAAAACCATAAGATACCTAGGAATAAACCTAACCAAAGAGGTAAAAGATCTATATGCTGAAAGCTATAGAAAACTTATGAAAGAAATTGAATAAGATACAAAGAAATGGAAAAACATTCCGTGCTCATGGATTAGAAGAACAAATATTGTTAAAATGTCTATACTACCCAGAGCAATCTACACATGCAGTGCAATCCCTATCAAAATAACACTAGCATTCTTCACAGAGCTAGAACAAACACTCCTAAAATTTGTATGGAACCAGAAAAAAAAAAAAAAGCCAACGTAATGTTGAAAAAGAAAAGCAAAGTGGGAGGCACCACAATTCCGGATTTTAAGCTGTATTACAAAGCTGTAATCATCAAGACTGCATGATACTGGAACAAAAAAAAAAAACATATACATCAATGAACCAGAATACAGAATGCAGAAATGGACCCACAAATGTATGGCCAACTAATCTTCAACAAAGTAGTAAAGAGTATCCAACGGAAAAAAGACTGTCACTTCAGGAAATAGTGCTGGGAAAATTGGACAGTGACATACAGAAGGATGAAACTGGACCACTTTCTTACACCATACACAAAAATACATTCAAAATTGATGAAAGACCTAAATGTGAAACAGGTTACCATCAAAATCCTCGAGGAGAAAATAGGTAGCAATCTCTTTGATCTCTACTGCAGCAACTTCTTACTAGCCATATCTCCAGAGACAAGTGAAATAAAAGCAAAAATGAACTATTGAAACCTCATCAAGATAAAAAACTTTTGCACAGAGAAGGAAACAATCAACAAAACTGAAAGGCAACCTATAGAATGGTAGGAGATATTTCCAAATGATGTATCTCATAAAGGGTTAGTATCCACAAATCTATAAATAACTTGTCAAAGAACAAATAATCCAGGAAAGAAATGGACAGAAGACATTAACTGACACTTTTCCAAAGAAGATGTCCAGATGGCTAACAGACACATAAAAAGATGCTCAACATCAGGGGCGGCTGGGTGGCTCAGTTGGTTGAGCATCTGACTTCGGCTCAGGTCATGATCTCGTGGTTTGTGAGTTCAAGCCCCTCGTCAGGCTCTGGGCTGACAGCTAGGAGCCTGAAGCCTGCTTCGGATTCTGTGTCCCCCTCTCTCTCCACCCCACCCCTGCTTGTGTTCTGTCTCTCTCTGTCTTTCAAAAATGAATAAACATAAAAAAAAATTTTTAAAGAAAAAAATGCTTAACATCAGTCATCATCAAAGAAACAAATCAAAACCATGAGATATCACCTCACACCTGCAGAATGGCTAAAATTAACAACTCAGAAAACAAAAGATGTTGGCAAGGATGCAGATAAATGGGAACACTTTTGTACTGTTGATGGAAATACAAACTGGTACAGCCACCCTGGAAAATAGTATGGAGGTGCCTCAAAAAATTAAAAATAGAACTACCCTACAACCCAGCATTTTCACTACTAGGTATTTATCCAAAGGATATAAAAATGCTGATTGGAAGGGGCACATGCATCCCAGTGTTTATAGCAGCACTAACAACAATAGCCAAAATGTGGAAAGAGCCCAAATGTCCATTGAGTGATGAATGGATAACGAAGATGTTGTGGGTATATGTATATATATATGTATGTATATATGTATGTATATGTTTTAATGAGTAAGTAGTTAAGCAAACTGTAGTATATCTATATTAAGGAATACTATTCAGCAATTAAAATTAAAAAAAAATTACTGATACATGTAACATCCGGATGAATCTCCAAGGAATTACACTGTTTAAAATGCCATCACTAAATGCCAACTATATATACATATAGACATATACAGATGAACAAAGGGAAGGGAAGGAAAAATAAAATTAAAACAGAGAGGGAGACAAACCTAAGAGTTTCTTAAATACAGCAACAAACTGAGAGTTGCTAGAGGTGCGGTGGGTGGGGGGATGGCTAAATGGGTAATGAGTATTAAGGAGGGCACTTCTTGGGATGAGCATTGGGTGTTACATATAAATGATGAATCACTGGGTTATACCCCTGAAACCAATACTGCACTGTATATTAACTAACTTGAATTTAAATAAATGAAGTTTGAAAAATACAAATGGAAACAAATAAACAATGATTTCTAGGTGAAGATATCAGCTCTATTGGGACAGTACAGTTTATACCAAAAATGCAGAGCTGTTTCTGTATTAAAGTCAATCAAGGTAATCCACCATATTAGCAGGCTAAAGAAGAAAATACACATGTTCATATCAATCTATGCTGAAAAGAAATAGACAAAACCTACTACCATTTCATGATAAAAACTCTCAGAAAAAATATTAATAAAGAAAATCTTCAAAAAAATTTCAGCTCATATAATATTTAACGATAAAGGACTGAATGTATTCCTGCTAAGATCAGGAACAAGGCAAATTATTCAATCTTACTATTCTTATTTAATATGGTACTAGGAGTTCTAGTTAGTGCAGTAAGGCAAGATAGAAAATACAATTTGTAGATCTCAGAAACAAAGAAAATGCTTGATCCTGCTTATTGATGAAATGTTTATCTATATAGAAAACACCAAAGAATATACAAGAACAACTTCTAAGATAAGTGAGTTTAATAAGGTGGGATGTTGCAAGATGATACACAAAAATCACATGTATTTCTATATACTAGGAAGAAACATTTGGACAGTCAAATTCTCAGTACAATTTGCAATCACTTAAGATAAAATGTTAAGTGTAAGTCTAACAAAACATGTACAGGAAATGTAGTTCTGGGCATTTATCCCAGAGAAATTAAGACTTATTTTCACAGAAAGCCTCTGTTGAATGCTTATAGCAGCTTTATTCATAATAGCCCAAAACTGGAAACAATTCAGATGAGGTTCAATGAGTAATTGGTTAAACAAACTGTAGTACATCTATATCAAGGAATACTACTTAGCAATTAAAATTAAAAAAAAAAATTATCAATACATGTAACAACCAGATGAATCTCCAGGGAATTATACTGTTTAAAAAAGCCATCACTATACACAAAACATATGATTCCATTTACCCTATCATTTTTGAAATAACAATTACTGAAATGGAGAGAAGATTAGTGGTCTCCAGGGGTTAACAATGTTATAAGGGTAGGAAAGATGTGGTATGACCATTAAAGGACAACACAAGGGATACTTGCATTATAGAAATGCTCAGTATTTTGACTGTATTGATGTCAATATTCTTGTTGTGATAAGGTACTAAAGTTTTACAAGGAGGTACCAGTGGGGGTAGCTGGTTAAAGAGTGTATGGGATCTCTGGGGCACCTGGGTGGCTCAGTTGATTAAGTATCCATGATCTCACAGTTCGTAGGTTTGAGCCCTACCTAGGGCTCTACACTGACAGTGTGGGCCCTGCTTGGTATTCTCTGTTTCTCTCTCTGCCCCTCTCTTACTCACATTCTCTCTCTCTTTAAAAAGTAAATTAATTAGGGACACCTGGGTGGCTCAGTTGGTTAAATGTCCAATGTCGGCTCATGTCATGAACTTGCAGTTTGTGAGTTCAAGCCCCACGTTGGGCTCTGTGCTGACAGCTCAGAGCCTGGAGCCTGCTTCAGATTCTGTGTCTCCTTTTCCCTCTGCTCCTCCCCCATTCTCACTCTGTCTCTCTGTCTCTCAAAAATAAATAAAATTGAAAAAAAATTGAAATAAATAAATGATTAAAAAAAGAGTACATGGGATCCCTATTATTTCTCAAAACAACATGTAAAATCATAATTATATAAAGGTTTCTTAATAATTTTAAAAAATGAGTATGATAATTCTCTAAGATTTGACTAGGCTTTATTTCATCAAAATATTTTCTCCAAATTGAATAAATTAGGTTACATGTATGAATCCTCAGTGTTGTCTCTCTCTCTGCTTGTGTATGTATGTATACAGAGATGCATATATATATGTTTGCATACATACTGATACACACATATATGCATATGTACAAGGTTAGATTAGAAAAAGTGGTCCCATGCCCACTGTTCACTAGAGCACTTTCATTTGGCTGGCATGTATGTCTACTGCCGTGAAGCTACCATGTGGTGAAGAAGCCTAAACTAGTTCAAATGAAAATAGCATATACAAATCCCCAAGTCTGCATGAAAAGAGAAAGAGGCAAAACCATGACATGTTTCAGCTCCAGCCACTGTGTGTGATCCCATAGGAGATCTTGAGCTAGAATAGCTCTACTCAGTCCTTCTGAATCCTGATACACAGAAAATCTAGAGGATAATAAAATGATCAACATATTTACCCCTAACATGCATTTTTAAAATTACATGTTATTTTTTTTATGTATTCTTCACTAGATTCTGTGAATTTGTGGCTAATAGTACACATTAATACTAGACATAGATCTTTTTTATCATCAGACTTATATTTTTGTAACCCAATTATCAGCATACACTTGATACTCCATTAACATATGATGAATATTCTCACGAACAGTTTTACCTTTAATATGATTGTGTTTCAATATCATTTATTTATATTCATTTTCAAATTTGTTCAACTATCCAGAAGTGAAAGATTTTTGGTGTATATAAAATCAACAGTCAAAAGTGAGTGTAAGGAGAGTTACAATTATAAAAATCATATATTTTTCCTCTTAACCAGAAGTTGTAAAGTATATTTCTCACCATCCAAAAAATATTTTCAAATGCATATGCAGAGGCAAGAAGAAACAGCATCAATGGATCATATGCAGCAGATGGTATAAATAGATGTCTATGGCATGCTTCTACCTTTTTACACTATGAAATCACGTTTAAATAGTGTTTCTGTGTGATTCGTTCACTCTCTATAATCAATTAAAAGCTCAATGGTTTCTTCTTTTGGGAAATTTTGTTAGTTGTCAACATCTAAAGATTTCTGTCAACAAAATCTTTGTCTAATAAAATTAAATGTCTACTACTTAGCATTTCATTAAAAAGTATGTTAATGTTGGAGCCCCTGATGGCTCAGTTGGTTAAGCATCCTACTCTTCATCTCAGCTTAGATCATGATCTCACAGTTCATGATTTCGAGCCCCACATTGGTCTCTGCACTGATGGCACAGAGTCTACTTAGGATTCCGTCTCTCCTTTTCTCTGCTCCTCCCCCACTTGTTCTCTCTCTCTGTCTCGCAAAATAAACTTAAAGTATGTTAATGTCAATTTTAGAAGTGTATAGCTTGTTTTTTATAGCCATTTTACATGGCTATCAATTGATTAATAGAAGTTACCCATCAATATTTCACCTGAGCCTGTATAAACAATAAATTTGTAAACTGTATCTTGAGACTTCTTTACAAAGATAAGATCTAGAATCTGTTATTGAGGCTGGTGGGGGATATAGAAATAACAACAAGAAGGATACAATTTAAAATATTACTAGTACAAAGTGTTTTAAGAGAGAAAAGCTAACGATTAACTCTTTTTGGAATGGTCTTCTAATTTTTTTTAAATTTCAGAAGCAACCTAAATATGGTCATGAATCAAAAGCTCATGGATGCCTGCAAACTGTGGAGAGAGGGGAATATGGGAGCAGAGTAGGAGGACCCTAGGCTCATGTTGTACTATGAACCCAACTAGATAACTATCAAATCATCCTATATACCCCATAAATCAATCTGGACACTGGCAACACAAACTCCACAACTAAAGATAGCAAAGAAGCCACTTAGAAGATAGAAAGTGTGGAGACATGGCTTTTGTGAGAAACGGATCATAGCCCATGTGGTGGGGAGAGACCCCTGGTAGCAAAGAAGGGTGAGAGATAAACTAGCACACAAAGCAGCACATGGAGAAAATAAATCCCCATTGCAATTGGTTTGGAATGTGAGAAGGCTCAAATTCCATGAGTTATTGCAAATAGTGGTACTTAAAGTCTAGAGTTTTAAAGGTCAGAGTGCTTGGCTCTGGGAGAGATCAGAGGACATCAGTGCTGCTCTTGGAGAAAACAGAGGGCAAACAACTTAGGGACATACAGTATGGAAACGAGAATCTGAAAAGTACCTGGAACAAAGAACGGAGAAGTTAGTTGCTCACTTCAGAGCATGATCCAGAGAGGTAGCATTCACGGAGAGACCCCTCTGGGAAAAAAGGAATTGGCTAGTGTCATTTTCCTCCCTCATATCTTCAGCATAATTAGAGATCCACCTGCTGGAACCAGAGGAGGGCTGACACTTGCTACCTTACTTGCACCAAGCTCTATCTCTCTACACTCTAGAAGAATCACCCTTCCTTGTCATTCTGTGTTAGTCCCAGGATGGTGGGCCCTATCCTCCAGAAGACCAGCCCAAACCCCTGCGCATACCACGTCTTCCTACCTGAAAGTTTTAAGAGGCCTTGGTTCCAGTGGTGGTGGCACCAGGTCTCATCTCCCAAGCATATCAGAGCACATCTAGTTAAAACTATCCACATTAAGGTCAGAGACCAAACACTGCCCACAACAGGCAAAGAGAGCCTCTGCAGACTACTGGCCTGAAGGATAAAATAGGCCTGACAAAATAGCAGAGAACACACAGGACACATTGGAGATACTCCTAGAAGCACCAGGCCCTAGGTAATAGGGGACACTATACTGCAGGGCACCACATGACCTCTTCTTCATAAAGTCATTATACTAAAAAAAGAGAGACATAAATGACTTTCCTAACACAGAGAAACAAGTACAAAATGCAAAGACAAAGGAGACTTACAAAGTGCAAAGACAAAGGAATTGGTCCAAAATGAAATAAGAGGACAAGGTCATGGCCAGAGATCTAAGCAAAACAGATATAAGTAACATGCTTGAAGAAGAATGTAAAGCAATGATCTTAAGGATACTCACTGGACTTGAGAAAGAATAGAAGACATCAATGAGACCATTAACACAGACAAAAGGATGCACATAGCAGAGAGAAAGGGATAAATAAATAAATGAGAAACACACTTGACCGAATGAGTGGCATGATGGAAAAAGTACAAAACTAATTAATGACCTAGAATTCAGAGTAATAGAAAGTGACCAAGATGAACAAAAGAGAGAAAAAATAATTATGCAAAATGAGAATAGAATTATGGAACTCAGTGACTCCATCATACATAATAACATTTGTATTATAGGAGTCCCAGAAGAAGAAGAGAGAGAAGGGGGGAGGGGGCAGAGAATTTATTTGAAGAAATAATAGCTGTAAACTTTCCTAATCTGGGAAAAGAAACACATACTAGATCCAAGAGGCACACAGAACCCCCAAGAAAACTAACAAAAACAAAACTACACCAAGACATATTGTAATTAAAATGGCAAAATATAGTGATAAAGGAAAAAAAAAAAGCATTGAGACAAAAGAAGACAATTACATACAATGGAAACCTCATAAGGCTATCAGTGGATTTTTCAGCAGAAACTTTTCAAGCCAAAAAGAAGTGGAATGATATATTCACAGTGCTGATTTCTAACCCACCCCCAATGATAATTAAAATGAAATAGAATAGAATAGAATAGAATAGAATAGAATAGAATAGAATAGAATAGAATAGAGTAAAATAAAATAATAAAAAAAACATAGCCGAGAATACTCTATCAAGGCTATCATTCAGAATAGGAGAGATCAAGATGTTCCCAGACAAACAAAAACTAAAAGGATTCATGACCATTAAACCAGCCTAGCATGAAACATTAAAGAGGACCCTTTGAGTAGAAAGGAAAGACCAAAATTGACAATGTAAATATAGAAAACACAAAAGCAATAAAAATGAATATTTCTATAAAAAATCAGTCTAGGAACTCACAAAATAAAAGGATTTTAAATATGACACTATGTATGTAAAAAGTGGGTAGGAGTACAGAATGGGTTTAAACTTAAATGACCATCAGCTTTATACAGACTGCAGTATGTAGAAGATGTTATAAACAAACCTAATGGTAACCAAAAATTTAAAAAAACACCAATAAATATGCAAAGAATAAAGATAAGGAAATCTGACTGTATCTAAAGAATATAACTAAAGAAAACCAGCTAACCATGAAAGAAAGACAAGAAAGGATAAGGGAAAGTCTTCAGAAACAACTACAAAACAAGTAATAAAATGACAATAAATACATATCTATCAATAATTACTTTGAATGTAAGTGAACTAAATGCTCCAATCAAGAGACACAGGGTGATAAACTGGATTTAAAAAAAAAAAAAAAAAAGACCTATCTATTTGCTGCCTATGAGAGACTTATCTTAGAACTAAAGACACCTGCAGATTGAAAGTGAGTGAATGGAGAAATATTTATCATGCAAATGGATATCAAAAGAAAGTTGATGTAGTGGTGCCAGGAAGGCTCAATTGGTTAAACGTCTGACCCTTGATTTTGGCTCAGGTTATAATCTCATGATTTGTGAGTTTAAGTCCCACATCAGGCTTTGCACTGACATTACGGTGCCTGATTGGGATTCTCTCTTTCCCGCCTCTCTCTGCCCCTACCCTGCTTTCTCTTTCTCTCTCAAAATAAATACATAAACTTAAAAAACTTAAAAAAAAAAAAAAGAAATCCAGTGTAGCAATACTTATATTGAGCAAAATCGACTTTATTTTTTTTTTATTTTTATTTATTTTTTAAAAAAAAATTTTTTTTTTCAACGTTTTTTATTTATTTTTGGGACAGAGAGAGACAGAGCATGAACGGGGGAGGGGCAGAGAGAGAGGGAGACACAGAATGGGAAACAGGCTCCAGGCTCCGAGCCATCAGCCCAGAGCCTGACGCGGGGCTCGAACTCACGGACCGCGAGATCGTGACCTGGCTGAAGTCGGACGCTTAACCGACTGCGCCACCCAGGCGCCCCGAGCAAAATCGACTTTAAAGCAAAGATTGTAACAAGAGACAAAGAAGGAAACTATATAAAAATAAAGGGGGAAATCCAACAAGAAGTTATAACAAATGTAAATATTTATCTACCCAACATGAGAGCATCCAAATACATAAAACAGTTAATAACAAACTTAAGGAACTAACATAATAATATAATAATAGTAGGGGACTTTAATACCTCACTTACATCAATCTAAAGAGATCATTTAAATAGAAAAGCAACAAGAAAATGATGGCTTTGAATGACACACTTCACCAGATGGATTTAACAGATATATTCAGAACATTCTATCCTAAAACAGCAGAATACACATTCTTTTCAACTGCACATGGAACATTCTCCAAAATAGATCATATATTAGGCCCAAAACAATCCTCAACAAATTTAAGAAGATCAAAGTTATGCCATTAAACTTTTCTTATCACAATGCTATTAAATTAGAAGCCAACCACAAGAAAAAAAATTGGAAAGATCACAAATACATGGAGGTTAAACAACATGCTACTAAACATTGAATGGGTCAACCAGGAAATTAGAGAAGAAATTTAAAAAGTACATGGAAACAAATGATAATGAGAACACAATGATCCCAAATCTCTGGGATGCAGCAAAAAGCAGTTCTAAGAGGGAAGTTTATAGCAATACATGCTTAACACAAGAAGTAAGAAAACTCTCAAATAAGGAACCTAACCTTACACCTAAAGGAGCTAGAAATGAACAACAAACAAAACCTAAAATCATCAGAAGAAATAAGGATTAGAGCAGAAAAAAAAATGGTATAGAAACTGAAACAAACAAATAAATAAATAAATAAATAAGACAGATCAGTGAAACCAGGAATTGGTTCTTTGAAAAAAATCAAGAAAGTTGATAAACTGCTAGCCAGAATCATAAAGAAAAAAGAGAGAGAGAGAGAGAGAGAGAGAGAGAGAGAGAGAGAGAAAGGACTCAAAATCACAAATGAGAGAGAAGAAATAAAAACACCACAGATATATAATTGTAAGAGAATATTATGAAGAAAACACATGTCAAAAAGTTGGACAACCTAGAAGAAATCAATAAATTCTTAGACACATATAACCTACCAAACCTGAAACAGGAAGAAAGAAAATTGGAACAGATTGATTACCAACCAAGAAATTGAATCAATAATCAAAAAAAAAACTCCCAGTAAACAAAAGTCCAGGACCAGATGACTTCACAAGTGAATTCTACCAAACATTTAAAGAAGAGTTAAAATGTATTCTTCTCAAATTATTCCAAAAAAATAGAAAAGGAAGAAAAGTTTCCAAATTCATTCTGTGAGGCCAGCATTACCCTGATACCAAAACCAGATAAAGACACCACAAAAAGAGTACAGACCATTACCCCTGATGATCATGGATGCAAAAATCCTCAACAAAATTGTAGAAAATCTAACAATACATTAAAAAAATAAGTCACCACGATCAACTGTGATTTATTCCTGGGTTGCAAATATTCAATATTTGTTAATCAATCAATGTGATACACCACATCAATAAGAGAAAAGTAGAACCATATAATCATCTCAGTAGAGGCAGAAAAAGCATTTGACAAAGTACAACATCCATTCATGATAAAAACCCTCAACAAAGTAGGTTTAGGTGTAACATATCTCAACATAATAAAAGCCATATATGAAAAATCCACAGCTAACATCATCTTCAATGGGGAAAAAACCAAGAGCCATGCACATAGGTTGGAAAAACAAGTATTTTTAAAATGTCTATACTACCCAAAGAAATCTACACATTTAATACAATCCCTATCAAAATACCACTAGCACTTTTCATGGAGCTAGAGCAAACAATTCTAAAATTGTTTTCAAAATCAATAAAGACCCTGAATAGCCAAAGAAGTCTTAAAAAAGAAAGGTAAAGAGGAAGGCATCACAATTCCAGACTGCAAGTTATATTACTAGGCTGTAGTAATGAAAACAATATGGTACTGGAACAACAATAGGCACATAGATTAATAGAACAGAAGCGAATATCCAGAAATAAACCCACAATTTTATGATCAGTTAATATTTGACAAGGCAGCAGGGCGCCTGGGGGGGTCAGTCAGTTGACCCACGGTTTGTGGGTTGGAGCCCCATGTCAGACTCTGTGCTGACAGCTCAGAGCCTGAAGCCTGCTTTGGATTCTGTCGCTCCTTCTCTCTCTGCCCCTCCCCTGCTCACACTCTGTCTCTCTCTCTCTCAAAATAAGTGAACATTAAATTTTTTTTTTTTAAAAATACTTGACAAAGCAGAAAAGAATATCCAGTGGGATAAAGACAGTCTCTTCAACAAATGGCACTGGGAAAACCAGACAGCAACATGCAAAAGAGTAAAATTAGACCACTTTCCTACACCATACACAAAAATAAATTCAACATGGATTAAATACCTAAATTTGAGAACTAAAACCATAAAAATCCTAGGAGAAAGCACAGGCAGCAACCTCTGTGACTTGGGCCATAGCAACTTTTTCTAGAGAAGCTCCCTGCAGCAAGGGAAACAAAAACAAAAGCAAAAACAAAAAACAAAAACAAACAAAAAACCAAAAACAAAACAAAACAAAAAAAAAAACCACTATCATGTCTACATCAAAATAAAAAGCATCTGCATAGCAAAAGAAACAATCAACAAAACTAAAAGGCAACCTATGTAATGGGAGAAGATATTTGCAAATGACATATATGATAAAGAGTTAGTATAAAAATATATAAAGAACTTATAGACTCAATCCCCAAAACAAAATAATCCAATTAAAAACATAAACAGACATTTCTTCAAAGAAGATATACAGATGACCAACATATGAAAAGATGCTCAACATCACTCACCATCAGGGAAATGTGAATCCAAACTACAAGGAGATATCAACTCACACCTGTCAGAATAAATAAAATCACAACATGTGTTGACAAGGATGTAGAGAGAAAGGAACCCTCTTGCCCTGTTGGTGAAAGTGCAAACAGGTGCAGCCACTGTGAAAACCAGTATGAAGATTCCTCAAAAACTTATAAATAGAACTATGATCCAGGAATCACACTATTGGGTATTTAACCAAAGAATAGAAGAACACTAATTCAAAGGGATACATGCACCTCTGTGTTTACAGCAGCATTATTTATAATGGGCAAGATATGGAAGCAACCCAAGTGTCCATCAATAGATGAATGGATGAAGAGGAAGTGGCATATACATACAACAGAATATTATTCCGATATAAATAGAATGAAATCCTGGGGTGCCTGAGTGGTTCAGTTGGTTAAGTGTTCAACTTTGTCTCAGGTCACGATCTCATGGTTCCTGAGTTTGAGCCCCACATCAGGCTTGCTGTTGTCAGCACACAGCCTGTTTTGGACCTCTGTCCCCCACACCTCTCTGCCTTCCCAAACCTCTCAAAAAATTAAAAACATGAAATCCTGCCATTTGCATCAACTTGGATTGAGCTACAGAGTATAACACTAAGTGAAATACGTCAGTTAGAGAGAGACAAATACCATATAATTTCATTTATATGTGGAATTTAAGAAACAAAACAAATGAACAAAGTGAAAGGAAGGGAGAGAGCGAGAGACAAACCAAGAAAGAGACTCAACTATAGGGAACAGACCGATGGTTACCAGAGGGGAGATGGTTAGGGGCATGGGTGAAATAGGTGATGGGGATTAAGGAATGCACTTGTCATTATGAGCACTGGGTGATAAAAATAAAAGCTTAAAATATTATTTTAAAAAACCTCGTGGATGCCTTACTAGTGGAAGAAGTACCCTAAATTTTGAAGGTAAGAAATAGTAATAAATGCATTTTAATAGTGCATTTGATTTTAGCTTAACAGGGAAACCACAGCTTTAGCCATTGAGTATATTCTCAGAATGCAACGGAGTGGATGGAGAATCCTTTATCAGAACGCAACATCTCCTGAATGACTGCTAAAAGTCTTGGACATATTCTGCTCCAAGTCATGAATCCAAAAGAGTAATCCAGGGAAGCTGAAAGCTGACAGTCTGGATTATTGTGGCAGAGTTTCATGTTGTGTGCAGACATGTATTCCAAGTAGACTACACAGAGCAAAAAAATCGTAGAGCTCCAGGGCCAAAAATGTAGCCTTATAAAAATAATCAAACAATGAATCAGGGTTCAAAAAGTGAGAGTTTCCACATGCCAGAGAGTATGATTCAGAGATGGATGTGTCTCGCGGATGGCTACTGTGATTGGAATGAGAATACCAAAGAAATGAGGGTGGATGGATGTGTCCCAAAGGCCAACATTGTACTGTCGCTATTGCTCATTACGATTTTTTCCCCTTGGCTAGTACTGTCACCTCTGTACTGTATGAACATCATATATGCTTTCTGACATCTTCCACTATTGCTCTAATGTCCACATTCACAGAGGAAATAGCTTCCAGAAACAGACAGGATGATGTAAAAACCATGCTCATTTATTTTCCTGGCTTTTCATAAAAATTCATGGCTGAAAGTAACTCCCACTTGTATTTGCTGCAAGGAAACAAATATGAATATTTTCTTGGCTTCATGTCATGATTTTCATATGAAAACATATATAGAATGGAACCACATATAAGATGAAAGGCTTAGAAATATTTGTGGATTGGGTAAATGTGTATGATACCCAGACAAGTGTTCTCAGCTAAAGAAATCTACAGCAGTGTTACTCAAACTATGACAAAATGAAATGTTTTTGTTTTTCAGTTTTCCAAATTCACTACATGCCTATATATACTTTTAAAGAATATAATTCTGAATTTGTAGAAAAAATAAAAAACAATGACATATGAACCAAAACACCATTTTAAAATGGATTGTTAGACCCAGTAGATAGTAAAATTCTGTCAAATTATCATGAATGTTTAGTACACTGATTTAAAACTCATCTTAATGGGTATATTCATGTAATTTTAACAAAATGCAAGCTAGTCTATATGACACTTAAAACAAATGAAATGGATAAGAAGGAATAGTGCTCTTATTCTGAAGAAATGTTAAATAAGATAGAAGTGAAAAGAAGTATGGACACATCTTTTAAATAAGTAAATTACTCTGTGCTTAACTGAACCCAGTGAAAGGTCTGATTGATTGTTGTCCTAAGTACAACATTTTTTAATAAGGTGACTGATAGTTCCTTCTGCATTTCTATTCTCAGATTGCTAACATTGGGGTTCTGAAGGTCCAGTACATGTTTTAAATACTATTACCAAATGGAGATTAATAGAGAAGAAAATATACATGTATAGAGTCTTTCCTGCTTTTTTGTTATCATATTTGGTGTTGTATTTTTAAACTATCAAATTTAAGTACTAATCCACATTAGCCATAGTAAATTAATATTTAATTTTCACTTTAAAAGACCCAATGAATTATGTAAACATCAACATTCAAGGGACACATTTATAGAAAATAGGAAAGCCTGATAAATAGAATATGTAAAATTAACTGTCAAGAAATAAGAATAAATACAAAATTATATATTTACCATAACAAAAATCTGAGAGCTAAATATCCACATTATTAGAAGCTATGTGATATTTAAAAAGGTAATGATAAAATACAATGTCACCTAAAGATTAGAGAAAAAGAATGGTATATAATTGTTGTAATGTTTATTTATTTTTGAGAGAGAGAGAGAGAGCGCGCATACAAGTGGGGGAGGGGCATAGAGAGAGGGTGACAGAGCATCTGAAGTAGGCTCTGTGCTGACAGCAGTGAGCTCTATGCGGGGCTGGAACTCAGGAACTGTGAAATCGTGACCTGAGCCGAAGTCAGA
This sequence comes from Neofelis nebulosa, assembly GCF_028018385.1. Lineage (NCBI taxonomy): Eukaryota > Metazoa > Chordata > Mammalia > Carnivora > Felidae > Neofelis > Neofelis nebulosa. Next base: position 182,471,806 of record NC_080782.1, read on the forward strand.
TGTTCAACTGACTGAGCCACCCAGGCACCCCTGGTATATCAGTTTAAATATATATATATACACACACATAATATATACATATATATATATACACACACACACATATATGTATATATATGTGTATATATATATATATATATGCTAAAATCAACAAAAGTGAGGGAGTATAGCAATACTGGCAATATCAATTAACACCAAATAAGGAAAAAAAATCAGTACAAATGAGTAATATGTCCTCCTGTAAATGTTAAATCCACCAAAAGTTTTGTCATTAATAATTCTTCTTTAATGTATAAAATGTTGACATATATAAATGAATGTCCACAAAATAAGAGATGAAACGGTCACAATGTAAATGACACCCTACTGCTGTTGAAAAAATTACGACCAAATCAGTGGCTTAAAAATAATACAAACTTATTATTTTGTAGTTCAGGAAGTCAGATGTTAAAGATGGATTTCACTGGGATAGCCTCAAGGTATCAGCAAGTTTGTGTTCCTTTCTGGAGTTTCAACGGGACAACTGTTCCTGACTTTATTGAGCTTCTAGAGGCTGCCCACCCCTCTTGGTGCTTGATCTCTTCCTCCATCTTCAGAGCCAACAATGATCATTAAGGCTTCCCCACATTGCCATCTCATTAGCTCTCTCTTTCCTGCCTCAATTTTTCACTTGTAATGATGCTTATGACTATACTGGCTAACCTGGACAATCAAGGATGATCTCCCCACCTCAAAGTCAGCTGATTAGAAATCTTAATTCCAGGGGCACCTGGATGGCTCAGTCAGATAAGTGCCTGACTTTGGCTCAGGTCATGATCTCGTCATTAGGAAGTTTGAGCCCTAAGTTGGGCTCTGCTCTACCAGTGTGGAGCCTGTCTGGGATTCTCTTTCTCCCTCTCTCTGCTCCTCCTCCACTTGCTCTCTCTCTTTCTCTCTCAGAATACATAAACTTAAAAAAAATACTTACGTAAGAAAAGAAATCTTAATTCCATTATCAAACTTAATTTCCACTTGTCATGTAACTTATAGTTTCAGGAGATTAGAATGTGGACATATTGGCAGTGGCATTTTCTGCCTAACACATCATATAATACCTATTTCTGATAAACTAGAACATTTAACAAAAAATAGTGATGATAAAGAGATTGAATAATACAAATAACATACTTACAATAGGATATAAGGAATAACAAAAGACCATTTTATTTACAAGTGTTAAGAGTTTTTCTGTTTAATCTGCTAGGCACATGATACCTAAGGAAAAATGTAATGTCACAAAGTTCATATTATTTGATGAAGAAGTAATAATATTCACACAATATTCAAAACAATGATTGAAATGTGATGTGTGTGTGTGTGTTGTGCATGTAGTAGTTATAATCACTGGAATTTAATTTTTAAGCAGTCTGTTCTCCATTGTTCTAAGCACAAAGGTAAATGAAGAGTAAAATAACAATTTATTATGAATAAATAAATGTTAGAAAATTAAACTGCAAGGCTCTCATCAAAGTGGTGATGATAAAATTTATACCTTTGTACATATAACAACCTAAAAGAAGTGCTTAAATGACAGATCTCAACATCTCCTTTTTCAAAATGCACAAATAACAATGGGTAAAACCAAAAGGTACAACAAAAGCAATCAAACAGTGAAAATACAAAATGGCATGTTAGAATTTTTTAGGAGTATAACACCAAAGATACATTAAAAAATCCTCATGGAGAACACCATCTAAACTTGGTGTGGAATACTTAATCGACATGCAGAAGACTTATAGAGATGATTGGATAAAATAAACAGAAAAATACATTTTTAAGTGTTATACTTTACATGCAAATAAGTGGACAAGGAGGAGAAATAGATAGCCTGAGGAAATGATGTCAACATTTTTAAAGAGCAATTACTTTTTCCAGTGCTTTGCCAGAAACAAGAAAACAACACAGTGCTGGAGAATTCCAGCCAAAGGAATAATGGAGCTTAAAGGCAGACAGATCATAAGTAATCAGAGCTATAAGTATTTTCAGATAAATAAGAAAACAAAACAAAAAAAGGACCCTGGAGAAGAATAAAAAAGATGAGAAAATTTCTTAGGGGTGGTGGTGAGGATTGGGCTCTATCCTTGATACTTAGACTAATGTCTGATACTTAACATATCCTCAATAAATACTTGTCAAAGAAATAAAGGAATAACACACACAAAAATACCCTCCTTTCCTCCTGAATTCTAATAAAGGTATAGTTAAATAAAGCTCAGGGTTACCTGACTCAAGGGATATGTGTGGTTGAAGATGGGGGAATCATCTATGCAGTGGGTCAAATTTTAATAGATGCTGAAACATTATTTAAAATACAAAATAGAAAACTGCACAGTGATATTTAATGTACACCCCATAAATTTTACATAGCTTGTAAAGTGTAAATAAAATAAAATGCACATACATGCATGGCAACCACAAGCAAAGTGGCTAGGGGCACTGATAAATATGCCAATATCCTAATACAGTAAAGTGGCATACATAGAGCTTCAAAGTCATCACTTCTGTCCTCAAAATAATAATGAAGATATTGAAGAAACAGAAAACAAACAAATTTTCTTAGGCCCAGCAGATGATTAAGATCACAGAGCAAACTGCCCCCTGAAAACCAGAAAGACTGGTGAATAAGAAGAATTGTACCTTACCAGGAGCTAAAGATGCCAGCGGAGCCAGTCACTGGTAGGGATACTTAAAGGACACTGATATCTGGAGACTTGAGTGGACTAGTCAGAGAGATAAAACTCCTGGAGACTCATCCTGAGGGGGACTTCTACACTTTTGTGAATAATACTTCTAGGAACTCTACGAGGTACTCAGTGAGATGACTGAAGAAAGACCCCATCCTCTCATACTTCTGGCAGGAAATGGGAAAATTAACCACTTTGAGATACTCTGAAAGCACTCTGTCTTCTGTTACAAAGGTCTGATCACAAGGAAATCTATTTTACTAGAGCATGGCCAACCTATGGGAGGGAAATACCTAACTCCAGCCCTGTGGTCTTTGATGTGAGAGGAGGGAAACACCCAATTTCAGCTCTATCAAGCCTTCCTGTCTCATCTGTGAAGGTCACAGCCCAGGAACAAAAACTGACTAAAAAAATGAGACCTAATTTTGGGTTTATGGAATGCTTTCTCTCCCCTTACAGCTTCTCAACACATCCACAGGGCTCCTGTGTAATAACAAGGGGTTACAGCTGAAAGAACTTCTATGCCAAGGCTCTATTTAAGAAGGGATTGCTTAAGAAATCCAAAACAAAAAAGATAAAGGAAGGAAGGGAGGAAGGAAGGAAGAAAAAAAAAGGACAGTAGAGGAAATTTTAGCCTCTGACACTGTAGCTATAACAAATGGTAAATAGAACCTAACTCCTAGTCAGATAAACGTAAAATCTCACACTATAAGCCTGTTCCCATCAGTTCTTTTTACCCTATATAGGCCGTGTCTGGCTCTGGAGAAAAAAATACAATGCAGGGGAGAAGCTGAAAAACACTATTGAAGAGACCAAGTAAGAACTAGGCATGAATAAGGAAGACTCTGGAACAATGAGACTGTGACTTTAAAATAAGGATGAATTTGCTTTAAAAAATAAAATAAAATAAGGATGATTTATAAGCTATTGGATCTAACTGAAAACGTAAAAAACATGCAAGAACAGATGCTTAACATAATTGGATGAAAACTGTAAGAGTCAAAAGTAAATATTAGAAATCAAAAACACTGTAAAAGAAGTGAAAAATTTATTTAATAGGCTCATCAGTAGACTGACACAGTCAAGAATCAATGGACTTGAATATAAGTTGAAAGAAATCTCTCAAACTGAAAAGCAAAGAGAAAAAATAATGGAAAAAGTGGAACAGAATACCCTATAACTGTGAGGGCAATTACAACAGGAGTAACATGCACATAATAAATAGACCAGAGGGGGGGAAAAAAGAGAAAAAAAAAAGATAAAATATTTGGAGAAATAATTGCTGGAAGTTTTCCAAAATTCATGATTGACACTAAACCACAGGTTCACAAAGCTCGAAGAACAACTATTAGGATAAATATTAAATAATTTATACCTAAGCCTAATAACTTATACCTAATACCTATATGTATTAACTTATAATAAATAACTTGTATATATTCAAACTGCAGAAAAATCAAAGAAAAAGAAAAAAATCTTAAAAGAAGCCATTAGGGAGGGGATAGTCATTTATACAGGATCAAGAATAAGAATTATATCAGATTTTTATTCAGAAATCTTACAAGCAAGAAGAAAGGAAAGTGAAATATTTAGTGTTGACAGAAAAAAAAACAAAACAAAACCAAAAACAACCTAGAATTCTGTTCTCAGTGAAATTAGTAAAGGACAAATATTTTCTCAGAGAAACAAAAAAATAAAGGCATTTGTTGCCAGAAGACCTGCTTTACAAGAAATGTTAGATGTCTTCAGAGGGAAGAAAAATGATATAAAGCATAAACTTAGATCTTAATGAGGAAAGGAACAGTGTTAAAGAATAAATAAATAAAAGTGATAAAATATGTTATTGCTCATTCTTTAATTGTTCTTACTCTTATTTGATGTAACAAATAAGTTTGTTCAAAATAATAATAGTAAAGATGTATTGTGTGATTATAGTATATGTGTAAGTGAAATGAATTGAAACAATGTAACAAGAAACAGAAGAATTGGAGTACTCTAAGATACTGGTATTACCCAGTAAATTATTTGAAAGTGAACACAGATTAGTAATAAATGAATAGAGCAAACTCCAAGACAATCATTTAAAAAATTAGTAATTTAGTAGCATCTCAAAAGAAATTTTAAAAATATTTTGAAACAAATGGAAATAGAATTTACAAAATTTGGGGATTACAGTGAGGGCAGTGTTTAGAAGCAAGGTTATAGCATTGACTATATCAATTAGAAAAGAAGAAAAATCTAAAATCAATAATCTAAGATCCTGAGAAAACTAGAAACAAATAATTATTTAAACCCAAAGTAAGCTAAAAAAAAAAATCCTAAAGAATAATCCAATGAAATTGTAGATCAAAAGAGAGAGTGAGAGAGAGAGAGAGAGACAAAACCAAAGCTAATTAATTCTTTGAAAAGATCCATACAATTGATAAACCCCTGGGCATGCTAGGGAAGATAAAGAGAGAAGCTAAAAATTGCTTCTAATATCAGAAATGAATTCTGGAACATCACTATTGATCCCATGGACATGAAAAAATAATAATAAAAGAACATTATGAAAGGGGCGCCTGGGTGGCTCAGTTGGTTAAGCATCCAACTTCAGCTCAGGTCATGATCTCATGGTTTGTGGGTTCGAGCCCTGTGTCAGGCTCTGTGGTGAGAGCTCAGAGCCTGAAGCCTTTGGATTCTGTGTCTCCCTTTCTCTCCACCCCTCCCCTGCTCACACTCTGTTTGTCTGTCTCTCTCAAAAATAAATAAACATTAAAACATTTTTAAAAAAATAAATGTAGTAAATATGTATAACATCTATATGAGATAAACTACAAAACTCTGATGAGATAGATCAAAGAAGATCTAAATAAATATAGAGATATTCCATGTTCATGATCAGGAAGACTCAATGTTGTCAGTAGTCAGTTTTTCCCAACTTGATTCATACATTCAATATGATCCCAATAAAAATGTCAGCAAGTTGCTTTGTGGATATTAATAAAGTAATTCTAAAATTTATTTGGAAAGCCAAAAAATCTAGAATAACAAACACAATCTTGAAGAAGTCAGAAGACTGTCACTACCTTACTTCAAGACTGACTACATATCTGTGTTAATCAAGACAGTGTTTTATTGGTAAGGAAACACACAAAAAGATCAATGAACAAGAAAAGCAAGCTTAGAAAGAGACCTACACAAACACGGTCAAGTAAGATTTGACAAAGAACAAAGGTAGTTGAATGGAGAGAAAGGATATCTTTTCAACAAATGCTGTTGGAACCATAGAAATCTATGTGCAAAAAAAATTTATATAACCATGTAATTGTAATACATTATTAGGTACTTATTAAATATGAAACATGTAATTAGAAACATCTTTCAAAAAATTAACTAAAAATGTATCATAAAACTAAATGTAAAACATAAATCTATGAAATTTCTCTAAGCTAACACAGAAGAATATCCAGGTGACTTGGGGTTTAGTAGTGACTTTTTGGATATTATACTGAAATACAATCTATAAAAGGCAAAATTGACAAGATAGAACTCACTGAAATTAAAACTTTTGCTATGTGAAAAACTGTCTTAAGAGAAGGACAAGAAAAACCACAGACTGGGAGAAATATTTGCAGAACACATACTTGATGAAGGACTTGTGTCCAAAATAAACAAAGAATTCTTAAAACTCAACAATAACAAACAAAAATAAACAAACCTAATCAATAAAAAATCTGAACAGAAATCTCACCAAATAAGATATACAGGTGGTAAATATCAAAACAAAACAAACAAACAGAAAGTGTTCAACAACACATGTCAAGAATGGCAAATTAAAAAATGAGATAGCACTGTACACCCATTAAAGTGGCTAAAATCCCAAACACAGACGGCAACAAATACTTCTGAGGCTGTAGAACAAGAGGAACTCTCTCATTCACTGCTGGCGGAGCGCAAAATGATACAGCCATTTTGGCACACGGTTTGACAGTTTCTCACACAGCTAAAGCTATACTCTGTCATACGATAGGATTCAGCCATCACACTCCTACATAATTGTCCAAATGAGGTGAAAATTTCTGTCCACCTAAAAATTTACAAATGAACATTTACAATTGTATGCATAATTGCCGAAATTCGGAAGCAACCAGGATGCCCTTTGATACATTGAGTGGTTAAATCGTGATACATCCACACAATGGAAAGTTACCAAATCATACCAAGAAGTGACCTCTCCAGCCAGGAAAAGACATGCAAAACCTTAAATGAATGAATTCTAATGCAAGGAGGTCAGTCTGCAAAGTCTACATATTATATGATTCTAACTACAGACATTCTGAAAAAGGCAAAACTATACAGAGAGTAAAAATATCAGGGGTGACCAAAGTTTCAGGTGGAGGAAGGGAGGGAAGAATGGATAGATGGATCACAGGAGATTTTTAAGACAGTAAAAATATTTTGTACAATACTGTTAAGGTGGGTACATGACATTATGTATTTGTTAAGTCCAATAATCAACACCACACTAATAAGGCAGGGTGGCCATAATAGGAGAAACCGTGGGAGTGGAGGATGGTCGGGGAATAGGAAGTATCTGAGAACTCTCCATCTGCTGCTCAGTTTTTTCTCTAAACCTAAAACTGCTCTAAAAATATATAGTCTGGGGAGTCTGTCATGAGACAGAGCCCTGAGTTGGGGGTCTGTGCTGACAGTGTCAAGCTGACAGGAGCCTGCTTGGGATTCTCTCTCTCTCTCTGCCCCTCCCCAATTCATGCATGTGGGTGTATATGTATATATATTTATAATCTATTATTTAAAAAAAATAAAAAACAAATCAATCACAACCCAAAACAATCACTAGTTGAATTTCTGGTTCCAAATATTACAAATCTGTATGCTTTTCAGCTGTAAAAGCTGATTTAAATTTATTATATAAATGCTAAAATTGCTTAATATTCCTTTTCTCCAACAAAATGCCTGATTCAGAAAATCTAAATGGCTAATTTAGATATAAGAGGAAAAAACCAAATCTTATTAATAGAAAACCATTTTTCCTGCCCTCATTAAAATAATTATTTGAGGATTATTGGTGTAACTGTTTGCCATCCTTTAGTCTTTCCATATGCCTAGGAGTCCATATGTCTAGGTGTAATTCACCCTGTAGTTGGATGTGCAGATTCTTTTAAAATTCAGAGAGACACAAAATACACCTGATTTTTCATCTTCCATGACAGAGAATAGATTGAACAGTGTGATGAGCAGTCTTCGTTCCATATGTTCTGTTTAAATCTTGCCAATTTCAATGCTGTAAAAGGTGAGAATAAAATGAACAACCTATTTTTCATTCTGTATGATTCTCGAGTAAAGGGAAATTACTTTCACATTTGGTGGTCAATAAAAAGGTGTAATAAAAAGTTTAATTTAAAGTGAGTCTTAAATAAGATGATTTGTAAAATAGGCAAAAAAGGAGCCCAGAAGTTGCAGCAGATGCAGAGTTTGGTGAAGGCAAACTAAAAGGCAATAGTTGGAAAATGATGCTGTGGAAGTTTCCAGAGATTGATCACGGCAGCATGGTGAATCATTCAGACTGGGGAAAAGCTATGTATCAAGGAACTGTTTAGAGTTTATTTTAAAAATGAGAAATGTGAAGTGGATAATGATGCTATCTTCCACATGCTGAAGTAAAAATGAAGCCTATTTATGACAAGAAGAGTGGGGTGGCAATTAAAATAATTAAGAGACTGTCGTTTGAGGGGCTAGTAGTTTTGATCTTGCAGATAAAGGTGTGTGTGTGTGTCTGTGTGTGTGTGTGTGTGTGTGTGTGTGTGTGCAAACAAATTCCACTTGAAAAAATTACAGGAGGGCAAACAAAAAATGTACAGCAGTTGATGGATTCTAGCAAATAAAAGAAATGTCACATTGCTGATAAAATTTGGGAGATTTACAAAGAGATGTTATATTTGAATGAATGAGATAATCAGGGATTATACTGAATTAAACAATGGCTTAAATGCAGACAGACTGGGGATACAAATATGGATATTTCTCTTGCTGGGTCATATAAAACAAATTGATGTCCTTCTATTAGCTTGATATAGCATACCTGATGCCCTGAACCAACAAGACTGAATTGCTCTGAAACATTTAGTTAGGCTATGGGCTTAATAATAAATGTACAGCTTATTTTTTTAACTTACTTTTAGTTTATTTTTATTTTAAAGCACACCTGCTTACTTATTATGTTTTACTCTATCCTTTGAATATATGGGTTTTCATTAATGGGTATGTTATATAGATAATATAATATACTGGAAACATTACAATCAGAATTATAATTGAAAATTCATGTGTATCTGTTTCACCTATAATTGATTCCTTCAGGTTATTAGCCTAAAAAACTTTCTATTAAAATGTTCTATTTTTTCTTTTAAGTTTGTTTAAACTCTTGAAATCCTCTTCAATGTCTGTGATAGTATTCTTCCAAACATGGCATATAATATTATATCTAATTAGTTAGCCAAACCTTTTAAGTGTATTACCTCTATAAAATTGTGTATCTTAATATTTTGCAAAATAATTTCTTTAATTAAACGGAAAGAGATTGTTCAACTGTGATATGTTTTCTTTAATTCTTTAGGTACTTTAAATATTAATGTTTTAAAGTGAGGAATTTTAAAATCTAGTTCACATCAATTAACATATCAATTACTACAGGAATCTAGGAGTCCCAGGGCTTTGTTTTGTTTGTATGCTTTGGCTTCCAACTGGCAGTTGCAATTTGTACATCATAAAATCTATGATGAATATTCAACACCAGTTCAAGTTAGGTAAATTCAAACTGCACTTGCATAGTTGTAATTACTGTGTTAGTAATTTGCTAATTTTTTCTCAGGAGATGCTGTCTGCACTATCCAGAAAACTAAATAAATATATATGTAGTGTGTGTGTGTGCGCGTGTGGTATATAATTAGCATATATACTATATATAACATATATATAAAGAGTGCACATTGTGTGGAAGGCAAGTTAACACCTCTATCCTAAGAAAAATAATATTTTTACCCCTCCAAATTTAATTTCACATGTTTAGTGATGTTTATACAAAACAGTATCAATTTACATAAGAAATTCTACTCAAAAGTTTTGTATATTTCATGCCTTCTCACATAACTCAAATGGCTCAGTTGTTAAGTGTCAGACTTCAGCTCAGGTCATGATCTCATGGTCATGGGTTCCAGCCCCACGTCCAGCTCTGTGCTGATAGCTCAGAGCCTAGAGCCTGCTTCTGATTCTGTGTCTCCCTCTGCTCTCCCCTACTTGCACTCTGTTTCGTCTTTCTCAAAAATAACTAAACATTAAAAAAGAAAGAAAAAAGAAAAAAAAAGAAAACAGAGTTTCCGGGAAATGTGGGGAAAGATAGTATAATTGAATTATAATCAATTACATATTACATACCACTGTGTATACAAGCTTACATAAATGTGCACTTTCATTCTTTTAAATTACTCTCATATGAATTGATAAAACTTGTGTGTTGTGTTCTGAAATTTACTAAAATACAATAACTTTAACAATTAAACCATTTTCAAACCACATTTCACACAGTTGAAGTATCTGTTTCTGAAAAATGTGTGTGTATGAAGTTTCTGTCCATTTGTCAATTTATCATCTATAAATAGCTGAAGATATTTTAAATAACTTTGGAAGGTATATTTCCATAATTTAAAATATATCTAATATGGGATACATATATAAAATCACACTATGGGTCATAATTTAAACAAAACAAAACCAGTTATCTTATGGACTGCCTGAACAGAGGTGCTGTAAGAGGCTTGTCAAGAAATATCCTAGGGCTGCACCATCCAATATGGCAGACATCAGTCACATGTGGCTACTGAGCACTTGAAATGCTGCGAGTCAAACTGAGGAACTTAAATTTTAATTTTCTTTATTTTTTAGATATTTATTTTTTAGAGATAGGGAGAGAGGGAGAAAGAAGGGAAGGGGCAGAGACAGAGGGAGACAGAGGAACCAAAGCAGGCAGAGCCCAATGCAGAGTTCAAACTCATCAAAGTATGAGATCATGACCTACGCCAAAGTTGGATGCTTAACCAACTGAGCCACCCAGGCGTCCATTCATTTTCTTTAATATTAAGTAACTTAAGTTTAAAAACTGAAATAGTATCGAATAGAGATCAAGTATTTCTCATGAAAGTTTAGTATTCTATTTGAGATGTCCTTTGCAACTATGGAATACACACTGGCATTCAAAGTCTTGGTATGATCGAAAAGAATGTGGAACATTTTATTAATAATTATTATGTTGACTACATGTTTAGATGATGTTTCTAAAGGGTTAAGTGCAACATAATACTAAGACAAATTTTATTATTTTTAACTTTTAAAAAAATTGCCCTCTGACTCCTCTACCCTCTGTCTCTGACTCGCCTCTTTCCACGTCTGCCTTTCTTGTCCTCCACTACAAGTGGAGGTGGCACCAGTTCACTTGTATTGTCCTCGCTGTCACACTTTTCTTCACCTTTTCATGATTCAACAATAAAAGGAAACCATTGGCGACTTAGATAGCAGATGCTCTTCTGAAGCAAATAGAGTGCTAAGTACTTAGTATGTTGCTGTTGGTCTTGAGAACGCTCTTTTCTCCACATTTATTTAAAGACCCTGAAAGGCAGTTTATCTTTTCTTGGCAGGGACAGATTCAAAGCTGTAGTGCCTTATGTCAGGGCTGTATCAACCCTTCAGCTCGCTACCTCAAATTATTCAGGCTTGTCCACTATTTTGACAAAGTCATTCTGATTGGACCTGTTGAGTTGGAGTCAGCATACAGAATAGGTCCTTAGAAGCTAAGTGTATCCCAGAGGCTCAGAAATCTATCACATGATTATTAGGGGGCATTCAAAGACTCTATGAGTCCAGTGGCATAAGGCAGGTTAATATATTGTCTTCAAGATGAACACCTTATTTACATATTCCCAGAAAAGACACATGCCTAGTAGGTCTCTGAATTTAAACAGCAAACCTATACTTTATTGGGACTTACTACCTTGACTCATTTGCCAATCAAATTATAAGTTTGGAATGGGTCAATGTTTCCACGCTAGCTACTCTGCCCTTGCTGTTTGGCCCAAAAGATCTGAGAGTGCTTCAAGTATCTATGGCAAATACATTTTGTATTTTGAAGCAAACCCATGTTCTCTTCTGCATATATACACCTACCTTGTGAGCCAACAGCGAAAACTTGGTGCTGGGCCCTTGCAGAGACCAAATCCTTGTCCACAGTTTCAAGGCACCATGACACTCAGAGAAGCCCATCACGAATTGGATGTTATCAGACACAGCAAGCCATGGATTTGGGGGTGTGCAGCCATACCCCACCATCAAATGAAAGTGCTTTGTATGAGATGGACCAGAGCAGAGGCAACAGCAGCAGACGGGACATTCATGGAGAATCTTCACTGAGTGTTTGTCTTCCACTCATTTTGCAGCAGTATCCTGAAATGGTTAGTGTGAAATTTTTCAGAGATTTTGGAGAACCACAGCAGTTTCTCGGTGTGATTTTGAGAAACCGCCCCTTCTGCACAGTGAGGTATTGAGTATCTGCGGCCTCGTCTCTTCAGCTGCCGCTTCCCCTGACTCGGGCAACCCTCTTCCTTTTTTTGTGCTGAGTATGCCAAGATTCTGACAACAGTAAACTGTTGTTTTTCTTCCCAGAATCCTGAACTGGTTCTAGTTTTGTGACTGAACCAGACTACTGAAAACAGACTGCTGTGTCCCCTGACAGAGTTCTAGGAGATGATGCACAGCAAGTGTCTTTCTAGCACACAGCATGCAGCAAGGCTGCATAAGTCTTCGTTGGGTCTCGTCACTACATAGTTACATCGCACTTATTGTACTGTAGTCGACAGAAAATTGTTTCTTAGATCTTGATTAATGGATAGCAAAGCATAGCTTGAAACTTGCTAGAGTCATATTTTTGTATTATATTTCATTGATAGATAACAATAACACTTTGGACATATTTTTTTATCTCTCATGTATACTATATATGTAGATATTTTAATTATTTTGAGTTTATTTATTTTGAGAAACAGAGAGGGCAAATAGGGGAGGGACAGAAAGAGACAGCGAGAGAGAGAATGCCAAGCAGGTTCCAAGTTGTCAGCATGAAGCCTGATGCACAGTTCAAACCCACAAACTATGGGGTTTGACCAGAGCTGAAACCAAGAGTTGGATACTTAACCCACACCCAGGTGTCTCTCGAATATAATATATATTACTAAAAATTTGAAAATTTCAGGATAATCTCACATCTTTTATGACCTTATCAACCCTTTGTGCCTAATATTAACTGTTGTTTCTTTCAAGATTAGAGACATTCCAATTTTCCACAGCAAGATTATTTTATCATGTTACCTTTTTCTGATAGGTACTTTAAGGCTTTACTAAAATTTGGGATATTTCAATACAATTCTGGAAAACACATAATGCTGGTGATATGCTACCTAAATACCCCATCTCTTGTGTCAAGAAGCAGAACATAGGTGTGTTTTACCCATTTAATTTATCAAAAAAAAGGAGGCATTACTGTCCCATAAAATGCTTTAACATGATTATCATCGTTTATGCATCTGAAGATATTACCAGATATATTTCATGCTTTATTTGAAAGATACGGATCAATGCTAATGTTATTAGAAGCATTAACTCTAAATGTTACTAGGAGTTTGTCATGTCCTAATTGTGGCAACTCTCCCAAGGAATCAATATCTGTCTGTATCTGGGATAAAGATATGTGTCTGTGAACTAAACACACTGAGACTTTCCTTTATCAATTCAGAGTATCGGAGTTTAATGAATGACTAATATGAGATCAGTTGCACAGCAAATGAGCACAATGCTAAAGTGCAAATTCAGGTCTGTGCATGTTTGTGTACAAGTGTGTCATGAATACGTTTGTATATGGGGGGGTGAAGGACAAGTACTCTTAAAGTAAGGACTGTGTAGTGGGTGGAAAGCAAGTCAAGGCAAGTCTCTTCTCATAATTAGGCCAAGGAAGTGTTTATGGGTACACTGATTACCTGATTTTATAATATAACGCCAAACAGTCCAAAAAAAGGAGCAACCTTTTATGAGTAGTTGTTTAGTCAATGTTCCCCCTTTCCTTTTATGCTGCTTTTCTGGGTGACACTCCATTTTCCAAAAACTTCCTTTTGAGTGCTGACATTTCTAATTTACTAAATTCTTCTTGCCAATGTGTAATCTCTTCCCTTTAATGTTTTGTAACAATGGTGCTTCCAGATTCTAATTATTTACATTAGGCCTGGGCCTTTTTAACACTGGGATTAGGGGTTATGAACACAAAGAAAATATGATTAAGGTTTTAAACACTCCATTCAGAATATTGCATATATTTCCTTCAAAGCAAGTTTTTGCATAAGATTTCAGACCTTTTTCAAACTTTACAAATATTTTCCATGAAGTATGAATGGCTTTTAGGTACACTATATAATGACCCTCTACAATACACTTGCTGATATGAAGAAACTAAGTTTCAGCCTTGATATCTATGTTGATAGATAACTGAATATGATGAATGCTCAGAATTCTATTTCCTTCCGATTTTACATAAAACATTTCCATGCCTGTTTTACATATTCAGCATTTCATATCTGGAAATTCAGTAATTAAATTATCTCTAATTACTGGTAAAGTAATCTTCTAGCCTTTTCTCTGAGTTGGGCATAATATACCGTATCTTTAAATCCTTATTGCCATTAGTCAACTCAAACTGAATGGTTATTGGTACAACTTTTGAAACATACCTCTAGGGGTGCCTGGGTGGCTCAGTTGGTTTAGTGTCCTACTCTTGATTTTGGCTCAGGTCATGATCTCATGGTTCGTGGGCTTGAGCCCTGTGTCATGCTCTGCACTGATGGTGTAGAGCCTGCTTTGGATTCTCTCTCCCTCCCTCTATGCCCCCCTCTGCCTCCCTCAAAATAAAGAAAGAAAAATTAAAATATATCTCTAAGATGAATCAGACTCCCCTTTGAATTTATCTTAAGGCTAATTATAGTAGCCTAATTTCTAAGTTGAGCAAGGTTTTAGAAAAAGATCAACATGTGTGTGTATCTGTGTGTACATGTAGAAATTTGCCATAATTGCAGATGTAAGAAATATTAGCATTGAGCAGAAGTCTCTAAACAAATACTAAAACTACTTCAAATGCTTCTTGCAAGTCACGCTAGAAGGCTCTACAGGGATTCGAGGAAATTTATGCATTTTGTAGGGGAATGAATTTTATAATCACATTCACAGTGAGGGGGCTGCTAGTATCTTTATTTATAAGAGTGAATAACTGTTGCTCCTGTCTGTTTGTAGCTGTCACAGAGAAGGGATCTTGCTGATCCATGCCTCTCCCTCCCCACTCCATCCTCAGAATATGGCTGAAAATGTGGTTTCTCCACTGTCGTCATAGCCTTTATCACAGTGACAGCAACAGCAAAAGGGGAAAAAATCACCTTTCCTGAAATTGTTCCAACTTGGCCAGGTACAAAAGTTATTTTATTGAGTCATCCTTACAAAACAGGGAGGATGAAAAGATGCACTCAAATCTAGAAATCTTTTAGCAAAAGTGGGTTAAAAACACCAATTCCACTTACTCAAAGTGAGCTCTGTAGGAGAATGGGTAAACCGTGGTTGAAGCATTTCATAGCTACTGATACTCGAATCATATAAACGTTATGACTGATAAACTATGTCCTTCTATATTCTAATAAAGGAACAAACTTACTTTCTATAGCTATCTCATAAAATTAAAACTTATATAGAAAAATTACCTTACTTGAAAACTTTGAGCAATTTTTCTTAGAGTATAAAGTTTGAACAATTCTTCTTAGAATATAAATTCATTGTGTTAATGTAACCTAGGAATAATACAAATTTCTCTGACGGATTTACAATGTACAGAATAAATTACATAATGCATTCCTCCACTGACTTGTTACATTTTCATTCTTTCTTCCATTCATAATTATTTTCATTTTTCATTGCTCCCACATACCTCACCAGTGTTCTTTTACACCACATTTTCTACATCCTTTGAATGTGACAAATATTAAATAATACTCTTTGCAGGTCCTGAGCTAGGAAGATTGACATTCAGAGATACATCGCCTCTTCCTTCCCACTTTCACATCTACTTCCCCTCTTTACCCTCTCTTCTCCTTCAGTCCCTTGTTGTTGCTATTACATAGTTCATAAATGTGATGCTACTAAGAGTCAAAAATTAAACAAGTTTATATTGGATATGATTTTATTCAGCATACCAGAGGGATAGCATGTATTCAACATGAGGTAAAATACATGCTATTACCCGCTTGGCAATTAGCTTAATATTGTGATTCCCTAAGTGGACTGTAAATTATTTAGTACTAGAAAAAAGTGGCATTATACTTCATTATGTAGCTTCACAGGTACATGTTGCAATAGCACAGAGATTAATAAATTATGAACCTTTGTGAGAACTTTTGTGTGACTAAATGATCCGTTATTTGCATGTGCTAGCAAATGAACCAACTCTCTTTCATATCCAACACTTTGATGTTTTTTAAAACAGTATAGAATAAAATACCTGTTATGAGACAAACTATATATGTATCTCTATATTATTATCAGAAGTAAATGCTAATTTCAATCAATGAATATTCATTGGGTAACAGACACTGTGTTCAGCACTGAAAATACGTATAGTAAGCTTGGATCCTGCTCTCATGGACCTGGAAATAATTCATTCTTTATATACTCATATAACTTACTATAGATTATGATAATTCCTACCATAGGAAATGATCAGGCATGTATGGGAGAAAACAATGGAGGATATTTTTTTGTATAGGTCAGAAGTATCTTTTCTGAAGAAGTGAGATCTCTTTTGAGATCTGAAGAGGGGACAGTGCAAGAGACTGAATGTTTGCGTCCCTCCCAAATTTGCATGTTGAAACCTAATCCCCAAGTGACAGTATTAGGAGGTGGAAACTTGGAGAGGTAATTAGATCATGAGGGTGGACCCGTGGATGGGATTAGTGCCTTATAATAAGGACCTTAGGGAACTCTCTTACTCTTCCTCTATCATGCAAGACCAATCCACAGGAAGGATAGCAATTCTAAATGTACATGCTCCAAGAAACAGAACTGCGATAAATGTGAAAGAAATCCATGGAACAAAAGAGACAGAGAATTACACAATTATCACTGCAGACTTCAACTCCTCTTCATCAAAAATTGATAGAACTACCATGAAAATAAGAAATTAGACAGAAAATATCAATAGTATCAATCAACATTATCCAAATGACATTTATAGAATATTCCCCTCAACAAGAGCAGAATACACATTTTCCCCCAATTTTTAAGGAACTCCCACCAAGACAGATGAAAACCTGGGATATAAATAAAATATCCACTAATTTACAAGAATTAAAATCATGCAGAATGTGTAATCCAACCATAATGGAGTCAAATTGGAAATAAATAGGAAGATAATGGGAAAATCTCCAAATACTTGGAAACAAAACATTTCTAACTTAGGATAAAAAGGGAAAGTTTCAGGAGAAATTAAAAAAAAAATGAACTTAATGAAAATGGCATACAATGCTTCAAAATTTGTGGGACACAGCTAGCACAGTCTTGAGAGACAAATTTATAACACTAAAGACATGCATAAGGAAAAGTCTGAAATTAATCTAAACTTCCTCCTCAAAAACCTAGAAAAATAAGAACAAAATAAAAAGGCATTATGGATAGTAAGACTTTTGTCATATATCTTAGTTTCAAATATATTCTCCCAGTTTTTTACTTTCTGTTCACTTAGTGTCTTTTTTTTTTTTTTTCTCTTTAGGGTTTTTAATTTTTATTTTTTTTATTTTATTATTTTTTTTTTTTTACGTTTATTTATTTTTGAGACAGAGAGAGACAGAGCATGAAGGGGGGAGGGGCAGAGAGAGAAAGAGACACAGAATCGGAAGCAGGCTCCAGGCTCCGAGCCATCCGCCCAGAGCCTGACGCGGGGCTCGAACTCACGGACCGCGAGATCGTGACCTGAGCTGAAGTCGGACGCTTAACCGACTGCGCCACCCAGGCGCCCCAAGGGTTTTTAATTTTTATAAAATCCCATTGTGCAGTGAATGCAAAATCCTGGCAGTAATCCCATTAAAAAAAAAAAAAAAAAAAAAGTCCTGAAATTCCATCCATGGTGAAATTTATAGAAGCAGTGAATGTTCCAAGAGGAATATCAATTGTTTTTAGTGCCAGTCACTACACACCGAAGATATGAGGGGAAAAAAAGGAAAATGAAGAAAGTCAAGGATTCTTCTGATTAAGATTGAATCGAAAAGGTCAGTTTTTGAGTGAGCTTCTCATGGCCTACCAACTGATATCTCATAGCTGTCATCTGTGGCACATTATGATATAGAAAGCTAAGAGTGTTTGGGATTTGTCAAGCAAAAGGGAAATAAATATGATGCATTCTCAGAAATTAATCAGATTGTTACAAAAAGGTCACAGATATATTACTTTATATTTTTAAACTCAGTGTAGGCTTTGTTTTTGCTATCTTTACTTTCAGTGCAAAGGAGGCTTCAAATTCTTCCATTATTATTACCTTGTGTTTAGGTCAGAGGTTTGCAAAAGTATTTTTTCTTTTTTTCTATTCTCCCGTTACTTTGCATGCTAGTCAGTGAGCACCTCTCTCTACCCTTCGATATCACTGACTTCTGCTGCCACTGTGAGAGGTGTGGAGTTAATTCTCTGATGAAGCCTCAGCCTTCAGCTCACACTTACCCCTGGATACTTAGGGTTGTGACCCTCTCAGTGCTCTTATGGACTCCCCCACCCCCACCCCACTGTAATTCTTGGCTCAGATGGTAGAATCCCCTTTCCTAATGAATAGAGGGTTCTTTGATTTTTCCCAGCTCTCTTTCTCAGGTGTGATGCATTTTCCCAAGTGTTTTTTTAAAAAAAAAAATTCTCTTAGTGTCCGAAGTAAATAGTTTAATTCTATTCATACTTCATAGGCTAACAGCTGAAATTTTATTATAACACTCCTTATCTTTCTATTTAGTCCTGAAGTTGTACTTCAATATTAAGGTTAAAAACACACATTTCTACACCTAGTTTATATTTTCACAGTTTTGTTGTATTTATTTCTATTTAAAAATTATTTAATGTTTTATTTCTTTTTAAGAGAGAGAGAGACAGAGTATGAGCGGGAGAGGGGCAGTGACAGAGGGAGACACAGAATCTGAAGCAGACTCCAGGCTCTGAGGTGTCAGCAAAGAGCCAGGCACAGGGCTCAAACTCACGAAGGGTGAGATCATGACCTGAGCCGAAGCCAGATGCTTAACCTACTGAGTCACCCAGGCACCCTGGGTTTTGTTGTATTTAATGTTTCATAAGACCATTTTTATTATTTTTGAAATTGGCACATAGTATGGTAAAGAATCATTAGGTTATAGTTAGAACAAAAATCTCCTACCTGTTCTAAGGGTTATTCATGTTGTATACTTGCAAAACAATCTATTCTAAGAAGCAACAAATCTAACATTCTTGTCTGTTGGTCAGAGTCCATTTGAATAGACAAAGATACAAAGTAGACACTTAAATAGACAAAGTAGTTCACTTAAACAAAGACACAAAATTAACGATAAAGTGCTAATTTACATACATGAAATAGAAATAAATAGCGCCTAAGGGAAATTTTCACAGTGGGAGAAGTTTTGGAGTATATAGATATAATTTTTCTCACTCAAAAATTCCTTGGAAGGATTAACTCTTCTCAGACTGATTAAAAATCAATTTACATTAAGAATTTACACAATTGAAATGGATCAGTTGAAATCCCAAATGGGAATAAATACATACATTTTATCTGAGCTACGAATATATCTGTCATTATTATAGTGAATGGAATTGTTAATAAATAATATTTCAATTTCCAACAACTGATGTTTGTCACCAACAGTCCTTTCAGGGTCAGAGTGAGTGAGAGAGAGAGAAACAAAGGAGAGGAGGAAGGGGAGAGAGATGGATAGAAATAATTTAATTAGCTGGGTAATTGAGTAATTAGCCCATTTTTAATTGAAGTTCTCTCAAAGAACTTGGAGACTTTGTGATTTCAAATCTTTGCTTTAAGCCAAGCATTATATTCTTAAGGGAAAAATTAAGAAGGATTATTAAGGGATAACTGTATAATATATAATAGCTATCATTATCACATGATATAAAAGGAAAAAGTATAATATTCTGTATTACTAATAGTTGTCTTTGGAAAAATGATTGCTAACCATATAAAAATGTGCTAAAGCTACCTACTTTTTTTTTTCTCATTACCCCCCACCCCCCCAAATTGTATTAGCTTCCCATGTGTTAATGTGCTGCACTTGACAGTCTACTAGAGGTCAGTCTATGTGCCATGAAAGCTCACTCTTTGGCTGGCTTTGTAGATTTAATCTACAATAATTGGAATGAGCTTTTTACCATCTTCATTTTCCTGTTTCTTCCCCCTCCCCTCTTTTTCCATCTCCTCCATGTGTACTGGTAGCACTGAAATGAATTGGTAAGCTTTTCGGATCACTGCTCCTTCTCTAAATTCTACCTGGTGTGGAAATCAAGGACTTTTTCTGCAAATGGAATTGCTTCCAGGATTTTGCATCTGATGTACAGGACTTGGCATACTGTGTTCTGACAATGAATGCTACGAAGCCTTTTAAAATTTTTTTTGTGAAACATTTAATACTATTAGTTGCCATGAATTACATATAATCTCACAATCAAAATGCATTTCTTGTTTATATTGACATTGATTTTTACATTGGTGTGATATGTGTGTGTGTGTCTCCATGTGTATATGTCTGAAATTTCTGAATTTTTTTTTTTTTGGAAGAGAATGTGAGGAGAACAATTGAATAGCAACAATATGGTTTGTAGAGGAACAGAATTTAGAAGATAAGCATTATGTATTCTTCAGTAGCATGTTGGTATTATTAGGATACATTTCAGATCCTTCAACACGGCATTCAGATTCCGTCAAATCTCTTCAGAACATACTATCCCTTATGCCTGAAGAAAATATGTTTGGCTCTATTTGGAGTGGTAGAATGCAGAGTTTCCCAACTTTGGCATTATTGACATTTTGGGATGGATAATTCTTTGTTGTGGGGAGTGATGTGTAAACTGTAGAATGTGTAGTGGCAGCCCTCTCCCAGCTGTGAAACCAAAAATATCTCCAGACACTGTCAAATGTACCATAGAAGACAAAACCACCCAGCTAAAAGTCACTAGTGTAATGGAAAGAAACCAGACCTTGGTGCTAGTTAAAACTAGATTTAAATTCCAATTCTGCTGTGGATGCATCTGAGCAAATAATACATAATTCACATATTTGCTGCAAGGGTTAAAGAACAATATACGATATACATATATTAGCCTGTCCACTGCCTGAAATATAGCAGTACTCCTTAATTATTCCAACACTTGGACAGAGGCCACTTTTCTTAAAGGATCAATTCGGAGGCACTTACGTTTAGAAGACTTATTTTTACTTCAGACCTTTTAGCATATAGTATATAATGTTCTTTATAATTCACATCCATTCCTCACAGGAGTTAGTTGTTCTTTGTCTGGGCTGCCCTAGCTTCTGAGTCTCAATCTATCATACCACTCCCTCACTGACTAGATGTAAATTGTTGGGTTACTTTCCTGTGTATAGATCTACAGGATGACTTCCCGGAAGATAGGGAAGATTCTTGTTCATCTGGGTTTATATTTGTGCTGGCTGGCTCAGAGCTTTTGACCAGTAATCCACCAAGGTACATATGAATAGGGCATTCATTATCCACCCATGTGTTTCACAGAGCCCCCACTAAGCAGCCTCTGTGGGGACTGGTTGCCACCATCCCCTCATAATGAGACACTCTGCTATTATGTTTTGCATTCACAATTTCAGATAATAACAGGTCCCAAAGCAAAACAAAATAAGAGAAATGACAATGAAAACAAGCACAATAAAACATGTATTTTTGTTTTCAAGTGTTTTGAAGCTACCCTTTTGTTACTTATAACCATGATTATGTTTAGAGTTCCTATTTTTTTCTGGACCTTTTATCTCAGCCTTATTCTTTGAAATAATTCCATTGCTGTTACCCATTATGCTACGTTTGTTGTTTTGTTTTGATTTTATGCCACTTGTGGTTATCAAGAATGATAGAAATACTAAGTAGTGAAGTAAATTTAACAGACTGTGGGGAAAAAGAGCCAAATCATAAAAAGCAGAGACACAGAAAGCAGCTAGAGGGATACATAAGAGATAAAAAAAAAAAAAAAAAAAAAGAAAGAAAAAGTAAATATCCCATTGTTCTGATGCCATTTTTTGAAAAGATTTTTTTGTTGTTGTTGACATTGAATTTCTTTTTTGCCTTTGTTTCAAATCAACTTATCATCCAAATGTAGATGTTTGAGTTCTCCATTTCTTCCACACTTATCCTTATGCCATTACCACATTGCTTTTACTATTACACTGTTAAAGTAAATGTCAAAATACGTCAGTGCATGTCCTTCACACATGCATTATGTTTCTGAGATAGCTTTGATTACTCTGTGTTCTTTGCATTTCCTCTAGAATTGTAAAACTGGTTGTCAGTTTCTAATTAAAAAAAAAAGGTCTCCTGCAATTATAATCCATATCATATTGAATTTATTAATTTGAAAAGAATAATATAAATGATTACATCTTTTAATCCATGAACACAGTATATCCCTCCATTTATTTAAATCTTATTTAATTTCACTTAGGATTGTTTTGTAATTTTCAATATATAGGACTTGTACATATTTGGTTCAAATTTCCCATGAGTATTTTATGGTTTTTAACACTTTAGAAAATGGAATTTCTAATATTCCAATTAATATTTTAAAGAAATACATTTTACTTTTGTTTATTGACGTTTCACCCTAAGATTTTGCTAAATTCCTCATTTTCATAGTAGGTTGATTTTTAGAATTTTCTACTTAATTATGCAATCTTCAAATTGAGACAGTTTTAAGTCTTTCTTTCTAATTCTACCTTGAATTAACCTTTATTCTTATTGCTCAGGATAATGATTAATACAATGTTGGAGATGGACATTCTTGCCTTTCTCCCAATAATAAGGAAAATGTGTTTAATACAAAGAGACAGGCTAATACATTTGAATAAATGAATTTTGTTCAAAATGTGTAATTAAAAATGCCACAGATTATAAAAAAGGAAATGCAAATTCCTTATCCTTCAAAACTTAATACCATCACTATATAAATAGCTGTGTCTAATAAAAGAAAAACTAACACTAAAATATATAATCATATAAGTATCAGGGAGGCAATTCCTAAAATAATAAATACAATTTGCTTTTTTTTTTAAGTTTATTTATTTATTTTGAGAGAGAGACTGTGTGTGCATGAGCACTTGAGCAGGGAAGGGGCAGAGAGAAGAGGAGAGATAGAATCCCAAGCAGGCTCCACACCGTCAGCACAGAGCCTGATGTGGGGCTCAATCCAACAAATTGTGAGATCATGAACTGAGCTGAGATCAAGAGTCCAACACTTAACTGAATCAGCCATCCAGGTGCTCCAAAACAATTTGCTTTTAAAAATACAAAAACAAAGGGGTGCCTGGGTATCTCAGTTGGTTGAGCATTTGGCTCAGGTTATGATCCCAGGGTTGTGGGATTGAGCCCCACATTGGGCTTTGTGCTGAGTGTGGAGTCTGTTTATGTCTTTCGTTCTCCCTCTGCCCCTCCCTCACCAAGTCCTCTTCTTTCTTAAATACATACATACATACATACATACATACATACATACATACATACAATTAAAATATTAAAGCCTATAGTACAAAACAGCACGATAAATTCTGCCATCTATATTGATAAAGAAAAAATGTCCATTCTTACAAATATCTTTGAACACACATACTTTAATATTCAAAGCTGTTGAGCATATTGCCCTTTCAAACTTCTCTGTAGAAGGATTTAGAAATATACATCAAAATCCTTTATAATAGTAAAGACTTTGGAACAGTACTTAAATGTAGATAATAACAGTTTTAAATAAGAGGATTTAACAAATATTTATGAACAATGGTATTGACTGAAGGGTTATCTTTGATAGTGATATGAAAAATATAAATACCGAAACAAAAAGATTGTTCAAATTTGTGATATGTAAGTGCAGAGGGATATTATACAATCTTTGATGCTCACTGTATTGCAAGTTATTTTTACCTTCTTAACAAACTTAAAATACATAATAACTTTGCTTTTAAGTGAGGAAAGGCCTGAGAACCTCACTGAAGCCTGGGTCAGATGCTTAAAGGTTTGAAATACAGAAATAAGGAACTTAAATCTATTCTGTGAATCATGGATTCCACTAAACGCTCTTCACAGGCAGGCTTGCTCTTAGTTTATGGCTCTTCTTTTCTTTTTCTTCAAGCCACAAACTGTAGACTCGCCCTTGACATTTCTTTTTCTCTCGATTCTCACATTCAAACAAATCCCATTGTTTCTTCATTGGAAACAGATGAAGATTCTAACAATCTGTTACTGTCTTTACAGCTATCCTCATGGGCCAGCCTCTGTCCTTACTTGCCTATAATAGTCCCCAGTAATACTTTTTGCCTCCATCCCTGCCTTAGTTAAAACTGCTTTCTTCAAAATATGTCAAATTATACTACTCCTCTCTCTCAATCCTCTTATCACCTCCAGTTTTGTTTTAAAATACCACCCCATGTCTTTACAATGGGTATAAAATCCTATAGGATTTGTCACTAACATTTTTGAGTGCTGTTTGCTATTTTCCTTTATGCTTCCTCAGCTCCTGTTGTATTAACCCTCTTGAATACAACAAGCATACTCTCACTGTACGATTCTGATCAAACTGTTCCTACATGCTTGACTAAATCCCTCATCTACTTCAAGTATATGTTCAAATTTCATCTTTTCATACAATGACTGATCACACAATGTAATAAAGCAATTCATGACACTGACCTCCTCCATAATTACAACTCCTGATCATCTATCTTTACCTGGTCTACTATCACATTGTTTTTCTGTAAAATGAATTACTTTCTCACATACTATATAATTAATTTATTTCCTGAATTTAATATTTCCCACTTACCTTCTCCTGCTTGCATGCTCTGCATAGACATGAATCGTTTTTTGTTTTTGTTTTTTTTTCCATTGATGTACCTCAGGTGCTAAATGAGTACCTGGCACAGAGTGAGTACATGATAAATATTTATTGAATGAATGAATGAATGATCTCCTTTTTATCTTTTTTTATAATGACTTCACACCTAAACATTCATAATCTATTATGTGCACAGTGCATTTTAGTTTTTAATCTCTGTGTCTTTATTGTCTCATTTTAGACTCAAACAAGCTACACTTTTTCTTTTTTTTTAACCTGGCTAACTTATTTTTTCCCAAATTCACACAATTTTGACTAATTGTACTATAATTGTACATACTAATGCAGACATTAACTTTCTGCATAATTATATTAAAAGTGATATATATAATCAACCAGAAGTTAACTTACAATAAAATTCCCATACTTTTTTGTGAGAGTTTTTCAGAATTCTTTTGGACAAGCAAGGAAGTGTTATGCCCAGAATTCGTGATCCCCAAATACCGCCAGGGAGCCGAGTCCGATGTAAAACCAAAAGAGCCTTTATTCGAGCTAGCTCGAGCTCAATCCCCTACCTGCACCCACGCAGAGGTGAGATACTGGGGAGAGAGAGCGAGTTTCAAAGGGACAAAGGTTTTATTGGGGCCTAGGGGCAGTTGGTGAAGTAATGGCTGTGGCCTCAGCCAATTGGCTGGGGAAGGGTCTGAGTCCTGTTAGGCAGGTGAGCGGGAGGTTACTCAAGGGGAGGAGGCGTGGTCAAGGTGAAGGACACAGAACAAGATGGAGTTGGCTGGTGTAGGCCCGCCCTTTCAGAAGAAAGGGCAGACTGAGGATACACAAAATCCAGCTGCCAAGGAAAAAAAGTTTTGTCCTTGTAATTTGATTCAAATTAAAATAACAAGTTTGTGTAAGCATGCTTTTGAAAGGATAACATAGTATGAATTTCAAATGTGGTTCTTAGTGTTATATCCAAATAATTAACCTTTTATGATGTTTATTTGAGTGGAGCTGGGACACCGGGGAGTGATCTGTACATCAGTAGTATTCCTAGAATCTGCCAGTGCACAGCAAATACTTGCATCTTTACATCTACCCCATGTAGCCTGGACTATTTTGGGTATATTACAGTTGTTTTCTTAAAAAATATATGAATAGTTGCATTCATACATACTAAGCTCCCTGCAAGATAAGGAAACAAACTGGTGAGATCTAATATGGAAAGAAGGCAGAAATACAGAATACTCCTTAGAGTGGGTGCTACATGGCATACAGGTCATCTCTGTTGACACTAACGATGGATTGTTAGATCCCAGCACTGGGCCACTGTAAATCCTATCTAAATGAACATTACACTTTAGACTGATTGAGTAGGTTTAAGAGCAGGCACATTATATTAATTTATCCTTTCTGCATTTTACTTTTGAGAATTGACATGCTGGTGCAGTGGAAGGGATGTTGGGTAAAGGGGTTATGCAATCTTATAAGATTGGGTACATGGTTTGGAAAAAAAAAAAGATATCCTCAATTAAGCTAGTATCACTAATTCCCATTTCTTTCCCAATAAAACTATTCTCAATTTTTCATCAATTTCCTAAAGTGCAAATGTATTTGCCACTATTACCCAGTTGACTTTAGCATTTTATAAAATTTTTTATGACTGTAGGGATAGTTTAGGATTTTAGCTTTACTTAGCTCTGGACATAACTCTTCTCAATCCTCTAGAGACAACATAGCTTATAAGTGGACAATTTATCTCCTCCTCTTTACATAGCCTATGCTTCTCCAGTTTTCTCCCATTTATTTATCTTATATTTTCAGTGTAGCCTAGTTTCTGTGTTCCTTCATTCTCTATTTTACCATAGCACCTTACCTGTAACCACCCAGTGTATAATGGAAATTTTTTTTAAATTTTTTCAGTGTTTATTAATTTTTGAGAGACAGAGAGACACAGCATGACCAGGGGAGGGGCAGAGAGAGAGGGAGACACAGAATCCGAAGCAGGCTCCAGGCTCTAAGCCATCAGCACAGAGCCTGATGCAGGGCTCAAACCCACCAATGGTGAGATCATGACCTGAGCCAAAGGTGGACGCTTAACCGACTGAGCCACCCAGGAGTCCCTGGAAAATATTCATCTGCCACTTAGTGTGGGTCCTTGAAATCACAGACTCTATCTTCATTTTTGTCAACAGCAGAATGCCAGGTGTCACAATCATCCCTGTATATACACACATACACATACAGGGGGAAAAAATGACTACGTGAATCTAAGATGGCATTTATTTATTTTTTATTTTGTAAGGATTTCAAAATATTTGGATAATCCCGATTTACTGTTATCAATAACATACGCCAGTCTTTATTTTTAAAATACAAATCAAGTGGCACCTGGCACTCTGTCTCTTTCTCTCTCAAAAATAAATAAACATTAAAAAAACAAAATAAAAAAATAAAATACAAATCAACATTATAGTGGAAGGAAAGTAATTTGTCAAGTTCAAAACTTACTCATGTGATACTTGCTCAAAAAAGTATGCTTCATCAGACCAAATACTATATTGAATTCACTTCTTTAGTTTTTCACTTAATGACAAATTAAAATTAATTGAGATAACAATTCTGTTACAAAAAGAAATAACTTTAAATAAAGTAGTGAAAAATTACAATTGACTTCATTTAATTACTTCCATTATAACTTATAATTATGGTTTAATGACGGCAGTATAATGCTGTCCATTGTAAAGTAAATGGAAAAAAATACTGAGTTTTGTTTTCATGTAAGAACTGATTGGGATTCATTAGCATTACAATTGCATAACAATAAATTTCTTAAATTGTCTCAGCTTTGAAGCTTAGGATTTGTCTGTAATGCAAAAGTACTTAATTATTTACATGTATATGTATATATTAGATATAGAAATAAAATACAAATTATATATATGTATATATAAATACATATTGTCTCATAACTATAATATCTATTATTTTTAAATAACATGATTATTATAATTTGTTATTTTAAAAAATATGTAGTTTTATTCAGGAATTTCTTTGGTTGACAAAGTTTACAGACTGATTTTCAATATCTATTCAGTAATTTAGTGTAGGTTGTTGAAAAATTTAGGAAAGGCTTTTAGAATACATAGGTATGTAACTTAATCATGATTAACACAACAATATAACAATGAAAACCACAGCTGTATTAATTTTTAGTTAGAGGGCCCACTGAAAGCAAAGAGTGTATTTTCTCCCTCCATTGTTAAGAACCATTCAGAATACCCAAGGGGATAATCAGCCCTTTAATTAAATTTGAAAGTCCCCCTGATGTGCTGAAAGAATGCTTTGAAGCCAAGTTTTTCATATGAAAATATCGATGCTTTCCCACAATTTTCTGCCATTTTCTTCCACAATCAGAATCTAAATACTGAGTTGAATAATTACTGATGTGAAAAATGAGTATGGTTTTTCTTACTTTTAAGAAAAATATACAGATGCTTTCAGACATGTCTTTTAACTGACTTAAATGTTCTACTAAATACCTTGAGATAAGTAGCAAAATTCTTAATAAAAATGGGTCCTAAAGATGGAATTTTTTTATTCAAGCATTATGTCTCTTTTCAAAATAGTAAGCAAGTTTGCTCAGGTGACATTCAAAAAATTTGACATATTGCTTTGTTTCACTGAGCACTAGTTTTCTCCAACTGAATAGCTTTAGAAGGGATACTCAAACATTGTCAAATTGGTGCTCATGAACTCAATGAAAGGATAAATGAATGGAGGTTCGAGAAAAAAATATCTGTCCCATATGAAAGACTGTACTATACAAATCTATAACAAAAATGCAAATATATTTTCATATATCTTGGTTTCCCATAAATGGTGATAAGTAAAAATAGTTTGATTTTGCTTTATGTTTACCAGATCCTAAAATAAGACAGAGTTATTAGAAATCAAGGTTAAAAAAAAGACTTTTATCCTCTAAAGACTTGTATCCTGAGGTCTGTTATATTAGAAGATAGTAATTTCTATGATGAAAAATAAGGTAGGAAAAGGCTGAGAAGTATTGCAGTGTCACTAGGATCTTATTTAGAGTGCAGGAAGTGATCACTGAGAAGCTGACACTGTCCCCTATATGAAGAGGTTAACCATGAAGAAATTGAAGGGAAGAGTATTCCAGACAAAGGGAAGAAAAAGTGCAGATGCCCTGAGTATGAAGTTTGCTAGACATTTTTAAGGGAAAATCATAAGGAACAAAGTGTGGCTGGAACAAAATAGTAGGTGGATTCAAGGAGGTGTGGGAAGCCAACTGTGTAACATAGTGTAGACCTTTCTGAGAAGAAATGAGATAGGTGGCGATGGCAGAATTTGATACAAAAAAGTAATATGATCTGGATTAAAGCCTTAATATAAGAACATTCAGGATGCTGTGTTGAAAGAGACTGAATGAGACAATGGTAGAGGCAGGGAGATCAAGAATAACAATCTACATTTACTTGTTTTCCTTAGATTTGGATGGTATACTGGAAAGCAAGATGATAGTTGATATCTAATTTTTAACTTTGCTAATTTTTTTTTTTTTGAGAGAAAGAGTATGTGAGGAGTAAGGAAGAGGGGCAGAGAGAGAATCTTAAGCAGGCTCTATGCTCAGTGTGGAGATTTACATGGGGCTCGATCCCACAACCCTGGGATCATGACTTGAGCCAAACTCAAGAGTTGTATGCTCAACCGACTGAGGTTTTATGCAACATGTTTCTTGCTTCATAGTTCTAAAATTTAAATTCACACAAACTATTAAAAGGAGGTGAAGACCTACAGAAATGATTCAAAACTGCATGAAACTTCAAATAACCAGCACATTAGAAAACTAGTGAAAAAGCATGTCAGCCATCAAATTACACTTAGTAATGTCTGTATATATGGATATACATAAACAACTGAATACTAAGGATAAAATTACAAGTTTGTGCATCTAAATTTGGTACCAGTATATGTAGAAGGCTCAAACCCTTTTCATTTGATAGAGTTCTAAAAATTCATTGCTAAATGTTAATGTGCATTGGAATTGTAGACCTGAAAAGGTTTTACCTCAAGGATAAGGGTCCATATGTAATAATAATTTTAACTTGGAAAATATTCAATCAAGGTCAATATTTAACTAAATGGATAAAGACAAATATTGGTTAATTGAATGGTTATCTGATATTAGAAGAAAACTGAATCCTACAATCAACCTGTTCTGGTGAAATAATTGATAAATACATCTTTATCATAAAATCAAACAGTGTCATGACAAGGCAGATGCTAATTGAGAACATAATGAAGCCACAAAGACATATTAAGCCCTCTGTCAATAACATCAGAGATATCAACTCTCAATGGATTATACAACCATGATCTATATCTGTAGGAGGATGTGGATGGTATGTGTGAGTGATAATTAAATTTTCAGAAAAATAACTATTCCCAATAATTTAGTAGACTAAAATTAGACATTTTAGTCAATGCTTAAAATCTCATCCCTGACTTGTATATGTGAAGAAGAAAGTAAGACTCAAATATGGTAAATAACTTACTGAATGATTACCAACAAATAAAGTTTAGCATCTCTGTAAATATTGACTGAAATATAATTGGTATTATGTGCTTTCCAGCTCACTATGATGTATCCTGGATAAGAGTGATTGGGGTAACTTTAATTAAATTGTTGTTTGAGATAAGCTGAATAAAAATGCATCACTGATAAATAACTAAGAATAAATAATATATTTTTCTTCAGTTACATAAGAACAAAGACATGACTCAAAAGTTGATATTCATTTGGAGGGAAAAAAATATATCTGATTTGGACTAAGTCTGCCATTGCCAAACAGGAAATTCAAGTATTTAATATGCACATTCAGCAATTACATAAACTTTTTTTGATAACCTACCAATGAGAGAATGTCAAAAAAATCTTATTTTTTTTTCAAAATTGCTATTATTCAAAACTGCATCTTAATTATCTTTTTAAGACAGTAAAGAATTCCTGGCAGAGTATTATTTTGATCATCTCATTTCTAATACTGCTATCTTTCTTTGGAAATCTCATCATTTTCTATGTTCCTTTATATACTAAACAAATCAATATTCCTTGATGAAGCATCTTTTCATTTAAGATAAGGAAAATTATAGTTCATCACACAAGACAACAACAAAAAAATTACTTGTATTGGTTTGAAAAAAAAATCCAATTATAAACAGGCTTCTCTAAGGAAGGATAATATCAAACTTCCAGAACAAAGTACAACCAGGAAAAAGATCAGAATAACTCTCTGTTGTTGTTTATTACTACCTCATTATGCTGACTTTGGCCAAGGTCCCATGGACCTAGTTTAATGAAGGGATTAATGACAGTTCATCCTTTCCCATTTTTTTGCTCAGTCAACTCAGTATTTTTCAAAATGTTTCCCTTTTTTGGAAATTCACATTACAAAGAGTCCCTTTTTTCTTTATATTTGAATGAACAAGCATGTAATTTACTGAGATTTGTTAACTATAGGACTTCAGCATGTTCCATACTGTCCTTAGTAAAAAAATGATAATAGCTCCTACTTTAGAAAGTTGCTAAGGATTTTAAATTAATTAAATCATGCAAAATATGGGTCTGGCACATTGTACAGTGTGATAAATCTCATTTGTTTGCATTATCATTGCAAATAATGATAGTTCTTAGAACACTGGTTTAAATGATTTCTAAGTTAATATGCTAGATGTTAGAGTAGAGAAGGAGATGATTTAGAATTGGCTCCTTACCTTAAAGAAATTTATATTCTGGGAGTAAACATTACCATACAAATAACTTAAACACTGGGAAAAAATCAATCAAGTAATTTTGAGTTTTGTTGGTTTATTTACTAAAGTGTGTCAATTTTTCAAAAAATGTACCCACAGAGCTCTGAAAATGCTTATTCAGTTTCCCTGAGGCTATTCCATGTAGCAACCCTATTTAACTCTTTTAGTGTCTATACTGGTTTACATTCAAACAGTAGTCTCATTTTTCAAGTTAGATACTATATTTTCAGGTTAATATATATTTTATATATATTTATATATATATATTTTTATACATTATATATATATATATACATATATATTTTATATCGCCACATTCCTATTGTTATTTTTATATCTGTTCTTAGTGAATTTCCAAAAATAAAAACAGATACAATGAAATCATTTAAGACATAGGAATAAAAGTCAAGTAATAAATTTTGGGTGATGGAAATACATGGATGAGGTAGGCAGAATATACTATAATAATACACAGTCAGTTAAAAATACAGATGTATAGATCACCTCCCTTGTGCAGAGTTTGTCTACAGATGCCTACTGAGGTCAGGCCAGGCCAAGAATATCCAGGCTTGCTGCTAAAATATTGACACCAGGCTCAAATTCAACCCTCAAAATCTAGCACCATAATCTGTGGAAATTACATCGCAATGATAAAGGCTTGAAGGTGGTGGAAATCAGGCATTAGTAAACAAACAAATGGAAACAGTAAATAAAGAGTGACTTCTGAAAATTACTTGTTTTGTCAATCAAACTGTGTTTTGATGTGTTTTTCAGGATAAAAATAAAAAGAACAAAAAACATAAAATGTTACCTCAGATCATGAAATGAATTAATCTAATGGATAGGCCGGTTTACTATTATCCATCTGGATACAAAAAAGATTCTGCCAGTGTCAACAATTCTGATTTTGAACTAGTTGTTATTGAGCTGTTCATTCTGATAGTAATTGACAAACATGCTCCATTGTTTCCAGAAACCACCCTTCATTATGAGAGAAAGACCGTGTCATTAGCACAGTATGACTAAGAACAAGCTCATTGTTTGGCTTCTTATAGATACAAAGCATAATTTTAAGTTTATCTAAAAAATATACTTATGTATATAAACTGAAACACAGAATGGTTAATGAGCAGTCCTGTTTTACTTCATTTAGTTTGCTCTGTCAAATTCCCATGACTTCCAAACTACCTTTGCTGTTATTTAAATGGTATTCAATTTCCCTGTTTATTATTATAATTCTCATAACACAATATTTCAAAAATCCAAAAAGGTATAAATCTTCTGAGTCCTCTCTTCGGCCTAACTCTTCCTGCTCATTCTACTTTTCCTTTCCCTCCTTCTTCCCTCTTCTCCTGTCTCTATTATCTCTCTTCCTCTCCTTTTCTCTTTGTAGAGGTAATCATGTATGGACTTTTTAAGCAATAGCAATAATTTTTAAAATTATCTTGGCAACAGGTAATATATTAGTAGTAGCTATAGAACCTGATATATTGTTTCAAAGATACACCAAACAGATGTGAAAGAACTATCAGAAGTACAAGAGTAGTGGCTGAGAGACCATTTGAAGGTTTCTGCAGTAGTCTGGACCAGAAGTCATGGGATATGTGATTAGTTGGCAAATTTAATTTTCTTTAGGTTTATTTATTTGTTTTTGAGAGAGAGAGAGAAAGAGAGTGTGTGTGTGCAAGTGGGGGAGGGGCAGAGAGAGAGAGATGGAGAGAGAGAATCCCAAACAGGCTCAGCACTGTCAGTGCAGATCCCAATGCGGGGCTTGAACCCATGAACCATGAGATCATGAATGAGCCAACGTCAGACACTTAACCAAATGAGCCACTCAGATGCCTCCCACTTTTTTTTTGTAAGAAAAGTAATATCTTGAAGTTGCTATAAAATGCTCCCAGCTAAAAAAAAAAGACCTCTGATGGTTACAAGATCCTCACTTCTAACAAAGAAAACTGATTCCTTCTAAATTTCATCCAATGATAATATATGCCATTTGGAGTAGTACAAGATAAACGTCCATTTTCTACCTATTTGACAATAAAATTTCCCCATATTTTTTTAACCTTTAAATCTTACTTTTAAGTGATACCTTGATCACATTTAAGAGGGTGTAAAGCATGTCTGCCCTTTCAAAAATAGTACCTCTTCAGAAATTCCCTGTGTAACCTTTTATATTAAGACAAACTTTTGTCTTTCCAAGTTTACCACTATCCTGACATTAGTGATAATTATCCTTTTGTGGTTTATTTTTATTTATTTATTTATTTATTTTTTTTAATAGATCGGCCACCCATTATATGCATCCTTAATCAACTGGCTAATGAAACTGGGCTACTTTTTTATACCATACACATAAATAAATCCAAAATAGATGAAAGACCTAAATGTCAGACAGAAAACCATCAAAATCATACAGGTACAACCTCTTTGACCTTGATCGCAGCAACTTCTTACTAGACATGTCTCCAGAGGCAAGGGAAACAAAAGCAAAAATTAACTATTAGAACTTCATCAAGATAAAAGCTTTTCCACAGGGATGAAAACAATCCACAAAACCCAAAGGCAATCAGTGGAATGGGAGAAGATGTTTACAAATGACATATCAGAAATTGGCTGGTATCCAAAATCTATAAAGAACTTATCAACCTCAACACCCAAAAAACAAAGAATACAGTGAAGAAATGGGCAGAAGGCATGAACAGATACTGTTCAAAGAAGACATCCAGATGGCTAACAAACACATGAAAAAGTGTTCAGCATCACTCATCATCAGGCACATACGAATCAAAACTACAATGAGATACCACCTCACACCTGTCAGAATGGCTAAAATTAACAACACAGAAAACAACAGATGTTGGTGAGGATGTAGTTAAAGGGGAACCCTTTTGCACTGCTGGTGGGAATGCAAATTGGTGCACCCTAGAAAACAGCATGGAGGTTCCCTAAAAAAATTAAAAATAGGAATACCCTATAACCCAGCAATTGTACTACTAGGAGTTTATCCAAAGGATACAAAAATGCTGATTCAGAGAGGCACATGCACCCCAAAGTTTAAGGTAGTGCTATCAACAATAACCCAGGTATGGAAAAAGCCCAAATGTCCATTGACTGATGAATGAATAAAGATGAGGCATACACACACACATACACACACACACACTAGAATATTATCTAATGATCAAAAAGAATGAAATCTTGACATTTGCAACAATGTGCATGAAGTAGAGTATATATTGCTAAGCAAAAAAAGTCATTGAAAGACAAATATATGATTTCACTCATATGTGGAATTTAAGAAACAAAACAGATGAACACAGGGGAAGGGAAGGAAAAATAAGAGAAAAATAGAGGGAGGCAAACCATGAGACTCAAATATGGAGAACAAATTGAGGTTTGCTAGAGGGAAGGTGGATGGGGCATGGGCTAACTGGGTGATGGGCATTAAGGAGGGCACATGTCAGGATGAGCACTGGGTGTTATATGTATGTAATGAATCACTGGGTCTTACTCCTGAAACCAATATTACATGATGCGTTAACTAACTTAAATTTAAAGAAATTAATATATACATATATAAATTTATATATATAAATTTAAAAAGCTACCAGAAGTTAAATACACACACACACACACACACACACACACACACACACACATAGAATCATACTGTGCCTTACATCTTTAACTCAGATTTTATTTCTAAGAATCAGGTATCTGATTATGTATGGTTGCAGCTAACTTATTTCCATTACTTTATAGTAATCCATTGCCTGTTGCTACCACAATTCAGTTGTGCATTTACCATTTGGTGTATGAAAAATGCTGCTCTTAACATTCTTGGATATATCTTCTTGCATAATTTAATCCACAGAATAGAATTTCTGGTGCTTAGGGTATTAGTATCTTGAAATTTACTATACAATGGCAAATATTAACCACAATGATTATACCCTTTGCACTTTCATCACAATATGTAAACAGTCCCATTGCATTGTTTATGTGTCATAATTAAGTCAAGTTAGCTTTTATAATATATACGTACACACACACACACACACACACACACACACACATATATCCTGCAAATTTGTAGGGAATGAAATCATAACTTAGTTTGACTTCAACTTGAATTTCAGTCAGTATTTAACAATAACTGCAAATTTTGATAAATGTTGGGGAAAATCCTCTTCAAAAAAGCTCTGACAATTCACATTCAACCAGAGTGTTTATGAGAGTATCCATTTGTCTCAGCCTTAAAAATAACAAATGTATTGACTGTATATTTTGGCAAAATGATAGGATAAAAATTAGATCTTAATCTTGATGTAATATGCATTAACACAATAAGAGGGTACTATGACCAATTATACAACAACAAACTGGACAATCCTAGAAATATACAACCTACCATGACTGAACCATAAAGAAAGAAGATCTGAACAAACTGATTACTAGTAAGGAGATTGCGTCAGTAATCAAAAACTTCCCAACAAACAAAAGTTCAGGAACGGATAGCTTCACTGATGAATTATACCCAACATTCAAAAAAGAATTAATACCAGTCCATCTTAAACTTTTCCAAAATATAGAAGAGGAAACCCTTCCAAACTTACTTTTATGAGGCCGGAATTACTCCAATACCAAAACCAGTCAAGGACACAACAAGGTAGGAAAATTATAGGCAATATACCTGGTGAACACAGATGAAAAAATCCTCAACAAAATATTAGCAAACTGAATTTAACAATACATGAAAAGGATCATACACCTTGATCAAGTGGGATTAATTCCAAGGATGCAACCCTGGTTCAACATCTGCAAATCAATGAATGTGATATACCACATTAACAAAATGAAAGATGCAAATTACATGACTATTAGGACAATTCTCCATGTATCTCTCACATTCCTTTATTTTTAGGCATTCACACTAATCTGCTCAGATAGTAAAGACAATGACCTCTCTGTTCTTTCACTAGAGACCTTTGCTCACTTTCCAGAGCAATAAAAAGAATGTCCCTCTCCAGGAGGGAACAATGGGAAGACTTGCCAGTAGGTCACTTAAACGTTTGGAGATTTCTTAAGCTCGTGTTCCACAGCTGCCACACAAACCCACTGTGTGTACAGCATCCACACAGTCTAGTTCTGGATCATTCCCTTTGATTGAGGGGAGGAGAGCAAGGGGAACCAATACAAGCACGAAGCTCTTTTCTGCTTGCTCCCTCATGAATAATAAAGTCCTTTGTATCTATGTCTTCTACAAGCATCTATGAGAACAAGACAGGCTAACTAGATAGCTTTCGAGTGGGATGCAACCTCAGACCACTCTAAGTTCTTGACAGTGACAAATTCCTTTGAGGAGAAATGAAAAAACATGACACAATTTAACCTTAGGCACAGAACAAGTATGAAAGGTGGGTGGGGGTGGGGAAAAGGCAAGTAAGAAACAATGAAAGGCAAGAAACTAAAGATATCCCAACAGATTGCAGGTTACCTCTAGAGTTCTCCTCTATAGAAATGTGGTCACTCCAATCCTCAATGCTTCCATACCTATTTGATGGCTTTAAACACAATACATTGATGTTTTTATCTCACTTTTCTATTTCTTACAGAGAGTGCTGCTCTGCCATAAACTTCTCCATCTGACTTGGTATCAGAAATCATTAGGGATTATGTTAGTAACTTGGTGATAGGAAATTCTTCACCTCATAAAAAACATTCATTGAAACCTTACAATATACATCACCCCAAAAGTGTAAATAAAGGGCAAGAAAATATTGAGGATCTTTCTGGAAAGGAAGAGCAGAGAGAGGGGAGATTATCATATCAGATATAAGGTTTTATCAAAAAGCTATCGTAATTAAAACAGTATGGTACTTGAACAGCAATTAACATATTGACCAATGAATGCAAAGAGAGCTCTGAGAAAACCTAGACATGTATGGAATATTGGAAGTTGCAGAGGTAAATTCACAGATCAACTGAGAAGAAGGTAGTCCACATTAAATGAGCTGTATAAGAAAAATATAATTAAATTCATAAATCAAAAATAAATGTAAAACATACTTTACACATGTCTTTTCATCTTTAATATGAAACAAAATATTTAAAAATATTTTAAGAAATATTTTGATCTTGGGGTAATAATGTATTATTGTTATTTTTTTAAAGCTAATTTTTAAAAATGGCAAATTTTGACAAAAACTCAGACCTAAATTTGGGGTATTGTCTTGTATTAGTAATATATGATTAGCATCTACAAACAAATACAAAAGTCATAATCAACCCAATATAAAAACAGGTAAGGACATGCACATGATTTAAAAAAAAAAAAAAAAAAAAACAACTTTTAGTGAAGAATTTTATGAAAAGATACTTAAGTTGATCACTAAACTGGGAATTTTTTTTTTATTTTTAATGTTTATTTTTGAGAGAGAGAGAGAGAGAGAGTGAGTGAGTCAGCGAGGAAAGGGCAGAGAGAGAGGGAGACAAAGAATTTGAAGCAGGCTCCAGGCTCTGAGCTGTCATCACAGAGCCTGAAACCGGGCTCTAACTCAGACGGTGAGATCATGATCTGAGCCAAAGTCTGATGCTTAAACGACTGAGGCACCCAGGCGCACCACTATACTGGGAAATCTTAATCAAGACCCATGATGTATATTTCAGACATTATTTTGTCAAAAATTGAAGTTTGACACAAAAATTGAAGTTTTATTTAAAAATGGAATTAATTGAAGTTTTAACATAAAACTGTATTTTTTCCTTATGTATTTATTTTCTGTTTCTCTACAGAGAAACCAAGTATCATGAAATTGTGGATTTTGTCTACTGTGTTCAATACTACATTTCAAATACTTAAAGTGCTTTGTCACATGGATATACAAATATTTATCAAACGAACAACTATGAAATAACTGCTGAGTTCCAAATATGAAAGATGGTGAAACAGATATTTAGACTTCCTCTCATCTTTTACTTTCTACTTTCTTAGTTTGATTGTTTTTAACAACTTCTGCTTTTAAAGATTTAATCATGTTAACATTTTCTTCTATGACATATCTACAATTGTCTTCATTTAGTTCAGTGCTCAATTAACTGATGTACATCCCATAGTCCTTTGCTACTATGGCTTTTTCATTCCAGGAACTATCTATCATCTATGTATGTATGTATGTATGTATGTATCTATCATCTATCTATTTAAAGAGATAGTTTATTTCACTTTATTTTTTAATGTTTTATTTATTTTGACAGAGAGAAAGGAGGGGTAGGGAGAGAGAAAGAGAGAGAATCCCAAGCAGGCTCCACACTGTCAGCACAGAGCCCAATGCAGGGCTCAAACTCACAAACCATGAGATTATGACCTGAGATGAAACCAAGAGCCAGATGCTTAACAGACTGAGACACCCAGGCACCCCCCATGAATACTATTTAAATAATAAATACCATTTTGGTTCATTTTGGAAGGCTCTATATTGTGCCCATAAAATTTACATTTTTTTAAAGAATAGCTCATAAATTCTGTATTTCTTAAACTCTTCTTTTTTTCTAGTTTCTTCAATCGCATATTCGGTGGCGTCCATTTGGCCATGATATTTATAACAGTGTATAAGTATCACATATAATTTTACCATGTGTAGGATAGTATTTGGAGCACTGAAATATATTCATTTAATTTTCACAACAACCATATCAGGTAGTATTATAATCAGAAAACATAGGCACTACTGGATCAGTTACTGATAAGATGGTTGCCCAAAATACACAAGCAAACATTTTATTGCAAAAGGATATAACCACAATTTTTCTATTTACCCCATTGCCCTGTTGCCACTCATTAACACCTTGGATTCAGGAATGTGCCTGTAAAGTACTTAATGATTTCAGCCTTCTCTGTTAGGACTATTAGAACAATGTCATTGATTTGGCTTTTTTTTTTTTTTTTGAAAATAAGTTACTGTAACTTTGGTATTACAGATTTCATTATATTGGCAGCTATTTGAATTACTTGCTTTGCATGTGAGATGCCTCTGATGTGACGTAGTGATTCTTTTATTGTTATTTATTATTCTTAGCTAAAGATGAAGATAGATAAAAGTCATAGAAATCATTTTGCCAAATTCTATCAGTATTCCTCGTAATTACAACTTTTCAGTCAATAGTGGGAAATATCTTTCAAACTTGTAATATATTATCATATTATATTCTTATACCTAGAAAATATGTAAAATTATTTGATTTTTTTTTGTTTTGTTTTTTGTTTTAAAATGTGGAATTTACTCTACTGAATAATTTGTCCTAAGCAATCAGAGAGATAGAACCAGAAAGCCCAACTTTCTTTTTCAAGGAGACTTGACAATTGAATTTCTTGAATATTGGGAATCAGAATAGATAGCCAAAGTCTAGTTGTGCTAAAGACAAAATAGATATGTGCAAGAGTGGATCTCCACCCTGCATAAAGCAGTAAGGCCCATAGCATAGTAACTAATATCTACCTATGTTAGAGACTGAGATTCGAAAGATGAAAAAGAATGTAAATGTTTTGAAAATAATCAACTGTTGCCAGATTATGTTGAAATATTCTCCATTGCCCTAAATTCTCTCCTAACCTATCCTTCTCCACTGTTCACTAGGCTCCAAGACCTTTATGGATTACATAAAATGCCTCCCTTGCTCTCTACTTCCAACCGGGTTCACATAAAGAAATACCAAGAGAATATGATAGTGAGGCAATACGGCCTTCATCAGGAATGCTTAGGAATACAGCCATTATATAAACATGAATGTATTCCTGGTGAGGCTGCCATAAAAGACATTTATGATATTTATTTATTAATTTAAAAACACATTAATGAGACTGGTTCTTTGTGCCAGGTATTTCTTTATAGTCTCAAATAATTTTTTCAAAAGTAGATAGCTGAATAAGACTAAGTAGCACTTATGAACATGTGAAGTTTATCTTCCACTAACTACAATGAGTACATCATATGAAAGAGAATGGGATTTCAGGCATTGTGAAATCTAATGCATATCTAATTATATAGATTTTAAATTGTTTCTTTTATGATTGGATGTTTAATTACAATCTATAGAAATGAGTTTTCTACCTAAGAAATCATACTTAAAATATAACTTTAGGATTTTTAGTGAGATTTAATTTGATGTACTGGAATTTATTTATTTAGCAAATTTATATAATTTGATGCAAACACATGCTATAGTCTATATAAGCATATAGTCTATATAAGCATATTTCAATATATTATGTACACTAAATTATGCAAATACTAAAAGATTATATTAATGAGAATATGTTTTATTAATTAAAGAGAAAGATGGTTATGAAGGAAATGCCCTGTATTCTGTAAACTGGGAAATTTGCTTTTTTTTTTTTTTCAAAATGCTTAAAAAAGATGTTGAATCTTAAAATCTGAGCCTCTTAAGTTCACAAAATTGTAGAGTTCATGGCATATCCTTTCAGGTCAAATTCAAGGAAATTAATTCTATTTAGCCCTCTGGAAGAATACTACAGTAATTAGTGGTGTCCTAATTAAGGCTGCTGGTGGGAAGAGCAAGCTAATTAAGTTATGGCAGCTGCTCTCTCTTTGCCATAAATGAATCTATATCATTTCGATCTGCCCTGGTTGAAATGTGAAAGAAGATGTTAATGCTTCATATAGTCTTTCAACTATTTTTACTTTGTTTAGCTTTCTTATTTTATAGGATAACTAGTATAAAAAAATATGCTTCCTCACAAGAATAAAAGAGAAAAAAGTGGGATTAACTTTCTAGTAAATACAGTACCATTCAGATTGTAACAATTTTCCTTTGTTTTTTCTGATTTAAGGTTTACACATATTCACTGCTGGCGAATGCATAATACATAATTCATAAAATATTCATGTTTTCAAATGACCTGCTCTAAGATGAAAAACGTACATATCAATTCACATAAAGTTTATTTTTTTCACAGTGTTTACTATTTGGTGAACTATTTTTAACATGTTACACTTTGATTTAAGTTTGCCTCAGGTTGTACGCAGAAAATCCCCATGACTTGTAAATTATTCTTTTTACAATGCCAT
Organism: Neofelis nebulosa; assembly: GCF_028018385.1. Taxonomy (NCBI): domain Eukaryota; kingdom Metazoa; phylum Chordata; class Mammalia; order Carnivora; family Felidae; genus Neofelis; species Neofelis nebulosa. The sequence continues at coordinate 182,513,675 of NC_080782.1, forward strand.
CATTGTTTTCACACAAATCACTTGTCAACTTATATTTGCTTCCAGCCCCTGCCAATAAGTTTTCAAAGCTTTGTGGTTTTCTTATGGGTCTTCCAAAATCTTGCCTGCCTATCATAAAACTTCCAAACTGATTTTTTTGGGGGGTGAGTGGGAAGTATTTTTTTTTAACTTAGAATTCTGCAAACTCAGGACTGCATTTATAAACAAACAATGAATAAACACAAAAATTAATGAAAAGAAGAAATTGAAAACTAGACAGGTAGGTCATAGGTTAAAATAATTTAGTGTGAAATAATGTATTTCTTCTTGGAAATTGAATACTGTCACTGCTTTGGAATGGATAAATCAGAATTTCTGTCTTAAAAGAAATTGCGGTATGTTTTAATATTCAAGCGATCAATACAATACAAGCATTAGCTTGGCATATATATTTGAAAAAGTTGGACAAACCAAAGTAACATAACCATGTAAAATAGCTGTGTTTTCCACTTCTTGCAATATGACGTGTTAGGTATCTGTCAGGAGAGCAAATACAAATTCTGGGAAATATGACAAAACATATTTCTAAAAGTCCCCCAAAATTTATGAACATATTCTAACTGAAGATGAAAGCACACATTGATAAACTGAATGATAAAGTTGTTTTTGCTTGAGAACGTTTGGTTACTTTAATCATGCTGTCCTTACATGGCCTCTTGACATATGACAGACGGAAAGATTAGCTAACCATTCACTTAACGAAGGTCTCTGACAATTCTGGGGATATGGAAATGGCAATGAGGGATACACCTGGGTCCTATGACCCCATATCAAAGCAACAACATTCCTGCTTGACATTGAGCAGGGAAGGCAAGTGAGGGAAAAGAGCTTTGAAAGGTATAACCATGGGGGTGCCTGGACTGCTCAATCAGTTAAGCACTGATTGATCATGATCTCATGGTTTGTGAGTTCCAGCCCCTGCGTGGGATTCGGCTCTCTCTCTCTCTCTCTCTCTTTCTCTCCCCCTCCCTCCCTCCTTCTCTAAAATAAATAAATAAACTTAAAAAAATAAAGGTGTAACCATGAAGCAAACATAGTATAGATTTCTCAAATCATGTATTGAAAACACTCATGTAATTCTAGTTTAAAAGTTTCTTGGATTGGCGGTGCCTCAGTGTCTGTTAGAAGCAAATGCAAATCCTCTCTGAAGGAACATACCTTCCTCCTTGGGCTCACGTATTTCTCCAAGTCTTTTACAAAGAAACAGTAAATAGTAATCAAACACATGGGATGCCAAGTAACTATTTCTTTTGGAGTAGAACCAACAGAAAGGATATGGGGAGATGAAAGATCTGCAGATCTATAAATACAGAAAATACCAGAAAGGAACAAAGGAATGAAAAGTCAAGCTTAAATTCTTTAAGAGCAAGAAAAATGAAACATGATCAGTTGATATGGTAAAAAAGAAAACTTAATTGAAAAAAGATAACATTTAATTTGCTATGAATTAAAAAGTAATTGAGTGACTATAGAACATATTAATTATTGCTGAAGATAGGATTAAGTTACCATAAATAGTTCAAAACTTAACTAGAACTAGAGACCTACATTTTCAGAAAATATGAATGAGATATTAAAATAAAGGGGAAGAGGGGCGCCTGGATGGCGCAGTCGGTTAAGCGTCTGACTTCAGCCAGGTCACGATCTCGCGGTCCGTGAGTTCGAGCCCCGCGTCAGGCTCTGGGCTGATGGCTCAGAGCCTGGAGCCTGTTTCCGATTCTGTGTCTCCCTCTCTCTCTGCCCCTCCCCCGTTTATGCTCTGTCTCTCTCTGTCCCCCCCCAAAAAAAAAAAAAAAAAAAAAAAGTAAAATAAAGGGGAAGAGAAAGTTTAATTCACTTCTAATTGGTGTTCCAGATGGAGAAGACAGGAGAAAGGGAAATTTTATGAAAAATAGCTTATAAAAATGTACTAATTATAGTGGGAAAGGGAAACTTAAAGTTGAAAAGCCACATGTAAACATATTTAAAAATTAAAGAACAGGGGCTCCTGGGTGGCTCAGTCGGTTAGGCATCCAACTTTGGCTCAGGTCATGATCTCATGATCCGTGAGTTTGAGCCCCGTGTAGGATGCTGTGCGGACAGCTCAGGGCCTGGAGCCTGCTTCAGATTCTGTGTCTCCTTCTCTCTCTGCCCTCCCCCACCCCCCCACCTGTGCTCTGTCTCTATCTCTCAAAAATAAATAAATGTTAATAACAAATTTTAAAAATTAAAGAACAAAATGAAAAAGAAAATATTAGCATCAGTCAGGGTGAAACAATTTTTAAAGTAACTTCAAATAAGTAGCACAGGTACATATCAAATGTAATTAATATGATATATTTTTAATGTAGTGAGAAAAATAAAATCCCTATTTTATCACAAATGTATGTTACTTGGTATTCACACCTAATGGCAGGTATACAGATGGATATAAATTTAAGAAAGAGTTCACATACATTTCTATCACATGAAACAAATTATATGGAAATTTTGAGATTCATTGAGGAATATCTAAACACATAGAAAGAGTACAATGTTATTAGATTGGAATAACCAACAATGTAATAATTTCAATTATCTACAAACTCATTCTTAGATTCCATTAACACCAGCTAAAATCCCACGTACTTCATTCTTATGTGTTGTGAACCTTGACAAGCTGTTTTTTAGGATATATTAAAAAAACCCATAATTTGCTGATTCTGAATTTTCTAATAAACATATATAACACACATATATACCATATGACACAACATAATCACTCTGCTGACATGTTTGCAGTAGAAACTTTGTTAATCCTAAATCATGAAATTACATCCTATGTTTTCCTACAGAAGTTTTAAGTTTTATATTTACGTCCATGGTCTATTTTGATGTAATTTTATGTGTAGCATATAGGATATATCAAAGTTAATTTCTTTGTATATGGGTATTCAATAGTTTCAGCACCATACTGAAAAGTTTAATCTTTCCCCATGAATTCCTTTCTCCCACTGAAGATCAGTTAACTCTATTTGTGCCAATGTATTTATTGGCTCCTTCTGTTCCATTAATCTATTTATCACCATGTATGACAGTATTACCACTATCTTGATTACCATAGCTTTATAAAACATCTTGAAGGCATGTTCTGTTTCTTAATGCTTTTTGGCTACACTTGTTTGTATTGTCACAAAAATTTTAGAATCACTTTGTCAATTTCTACAAAAATTCTATGAAAATTTTCTAGTTATTTCTTCGACTCTTTAAAAAATATTGGGGAGAACTGTCATTTTAAAAGCATGGAGTTTTTCAATCCATGAAGAGGAAATAGCTTTTAATTTATTTGGCCCTTTACAATTTTAGGCATAATGTTTTATAGATTTTAGCATTCAGATGTTACATATATTTTGTCATACTTATTCCTAAATATTTTGATCCTATTTAAAATCATATTTTAGGGGCGCCTGAGTGGCTTAGTCAGTTAAGCATCTGACTTCAGCTCAGGTCATGATTTCATGGCTCGTGAGTTCAAGCCCCATGTCAGGCTCTGTGCTGACAGCTCATAGCCTGGAGCCTGCTTCAGATTCTGTCTCCCTCTCTCTCTGCCCCTCCCCTGCTTGCTCTCTGTCTCTCTCTGTCTCTCAAAAATAAATTAAAATCTAAAAATATTTTAAAAAAATAAAATGGTATTTAAAATTTTCAATTTCTATCACAGTTTATTCCTAGTATATAGAAATATATTCAGTTTTACATATTGATCAAAAGACAGATAAATGGGACTTTAATCAAAATCGAAACTTTTGTTCTTCAAAGGCAATATCAGGAAACTGAAAAGACAACCTCAAAATGGGATAAAATATTTGCAAATCATATATCTGACAAGGGGATTGTATCTACAATATATGAAGAACTCTTACTACCTAATCATAAAAAGATAAATAACCCAACTAAAAACAGCAAATGTGTGAATAGACGTTTCTCCAAAGAAGATATACAAATGAACAATAAGATCATGTAAAGAGGGGAGCCTGGATGTCTCAGTCAGTTAAGCGTCCGACTTCGGCTCATGTGATCATCTCACAGTTCGTGGGTTTGAGCCCCATGTGGGGCTCTGTGTTGACAGTTCATAGCCTGGAGCCTGCTTCAGATTCTGTGTGTGTCTCTCTCTCACTCTGCCCCTCCCCCACCTATGCTCTGTCTCTGTCTCTCAAAAATAAACAAACATTGAAAAAAAATTTAAATAATGGTCATGAAAAGGTAATCTACATTATTAGTCATCAGGGTAACACAATTCAAAACCACAGTGAGGTACCACTTCACACCCCCTGGCATGGCCATCATAAAAAACACCATGATGGTGAGGATGTGGAGAAATCAGAACCTTCACACACACGGTGGGAATCTAAAATGGAACAGCAACTTTGGGACACAGTCTGGCAGTTCCTCAAAATGTTAAACATAAAACTACCTTGTGACCAAGCAAATCCACTCCTAGGAATATACTCAAAAGAAATAAGAATTTATTTCCATACAAAAACCTGTACACAAATGATCATAGCTGCATAATTCGTGATGGCCAGAAGTTGAAAACAATCTAAATGCCCATCAATTGATGAATGGATGAACAAAGTGCACTTTATCTATCTATACGATAGTATTCATCCATAAAAACAAAGGTACTGATACATGCTAAGACATGGTGAACGCTGACAACATTATGCTAACAGAAAGAAAACATACACACAAAAACCCCCAGAAATATTATAATCCCATTTATGTGAAATGTACAGAACAGTCCAAACTATAGAGACCAAAAAATACACTTGTAATTGCGCAGGACTGGGGTGAGGAATGTAGTTAGGGGGGTGATAACTAGAGTCCAGGCTTTCTTTTTGAGGTGATGAAAATATCTTAAATCAATTATATTGATGGTTGCACAAACCTTTAAAAATATTAAAAGGTTGTATTATAAACTTTAAATGGGAGAATTGTACCTACATGTGAATTACATTTCAGTAAAGCTGTTACCAAAAAAATCACATCTTAAGAGAGGGTAAAAAATACTTTCCTTTACTTTCCCAACTATTTTCTTAACTTACAGACTTATTGGTTCAGGAATAGCCTTTAAATTTTTGCAGAATAATTTTCTTACCAATTCTAAGAGAAAGACATAATAAATAACATTTTTTTCCCAAAATTCTCTTGTTTCAGAGGATTTTTTAGGTAAAATGTCTGATATGCTAAAACCAGATATTTCACTATCCTTTTTATAATAAGAAGCTCTTAATTGAACTCTGTATTTCCCAGTGCCAATAAAAATACATATGTATTTTTTTAACAATACAAAGACTGAAGAAGACAACTATTGTTTTAGTTAAGTGAAATCCAACCAAGTCATTAAAAATAACTTGATGACAAAAAAACAAAGATCTTCAAATTGTAGATACATTCATCAAAGTAAATTAATTCTTGTAGAATGTTGAAATGTGCTATAAATCAATGTTTATGTTTCCAAATTTTGAAGTTAGTCACATGTAGATTTGTAATGTGGCACTAAGCGTCAGCGCTGTGATTTTATCACTTAGATGGCCCATCTTCATGTCCTCAGTTAAAATGGACTGACATTGGGGCGCCTGGGTGGCGCAGTCGGTTGAGCGTCCGACTTCAGCCAGGTCACGATCTCGCGGTCCGTGAGTTCGAGCCCCGCGTCAGGCTCTGGGCTGATGGCTCGGAGCCTGGAGCCTGTTTCCGCTTCTGTGCCTCCCTCTCTCTCTGCCCCTCCCCCGTTCATGCTCTGTCTCTCTCTGTCCCAAAAATAAAAAAAAAATAAAAAACGTTGAAAAAAAAAAAATTAAAAAAAAAAAAAAAATGGACTGACATTATCTTTTACAAGGACACATTTAAGATAACTCATGTTATATATTGGATCCTCAGTTTTACTTTTTACTATTATCATTAGTAGTAATAGTAGTAGTATACATTGAAAATGTAAAGTATGATTGCCCCCAAATCTATATACATTTGGATAAAAACCTAGATTTCTTGAGTGATTAATGCCACTCTTTTTTGGAAATCAAACAATTAAAATACATTCATTAATATTATGGTTCCCTAATTGTTACTTTGAATCATAGCATATGAAACACCTATTATCCTATAAATAAGATTTAAGAAACCTATTTTACATTTCCACTCGTTGCCTTCAAATATAATTGTCTTTCTTTTTTTTTTAAATTTTTTTTTTTTTTTTTTTTTATTTTTTTTTTTGGGACAGAGAGAGACAGAGCATGAACGGGGGAGGGGCAGAGAGAGAGGGAGACACAGAATCGGAAACAGGCTCCAGGCTCTGAGCCATCAGCCCAGAGCCTGACGCGGGGCTCGAACTCACGGACCGCGAGATCGTGACCTGGCTGAAGTCGGACGCTTAACCGACTGCGCCACCCAGGCGCCCCTATAATTGTCTTTCATAATGTACCTTAGTGTCACAAAAAACTTCACATATTTTTTCCCTTAAAATATTTATTTTTCTTCTAGGACCAGTCGACATCAAGAGAGAATCAACAGCTGTTAATGTATCACAGGACCTCTCTTTCGAAGTAGTTATTATGAAAACTTTTCTATGTAGATACTAGAGAGAAACAATTATTCACATAATTTATTATTTTTCTTCTTGGAGCCTAAAAGTTCATGGTTGTGTCTCTTTTTTTTGTGGTACAATAATTTATTTGCTTTAAAACACTTTATTGGGGCACCTGGGTGGCTCAGTTGGTTAAGCATCTGACTTTGGCTCAGGTCATGACCTCACAGTTTGTGGGTTCAAGCCCCATGTAGGGCTTTGTGCTGACAGTTCAGAGCCTGGAGCCTGCTTAGGATTCTGTGTCCCCCCTCTGTCTGCCCCTCTCCCATTCACACTCTATCACTGTCTCTCAAAAATGAATAAACATTAAACAATTTATTTTAAAAAAATAAAATACTTTATCCTCATTAGTATTTTCACCTTGAAGGGGAGAATGACTGCTCAAACCAGGTAGTTTTGCTTTAATGTTGAAAGGAGTTATGATGGAGGGGTAGCTCCAACTATTTTCTAAAATTAGATTTGGAGTCAGATGTAAGTTTCACTTTTGCAATGTATTCCCTGAGCCCCAGTGGAGCAAATAGTACTTGGCTGGACAGACCTTGCAAGTAACAAGTCAATTCTTTGATTTTAAGGAGGATGTTCCCCAGTGTCTTATGCCGCAAAACAGTGGAAGCCACAGTCTACTTTATAAGTGAGCTGAAACCTAAGTGTGCAGACAAGTGTTACAGCATCACACTCACTACCAGATTTCAATGGAGCTGATCAGAAAGAAAGACAAGCTAAAATAAATGCCAGTGAAAGTTCTGTATGTTTATAAAGTGGAACAATAGATAGATGGATGATAGAAATAACTATTTGATAAACTGCCGTACATTTTCACCTTCAAGTTCATCACAGGCAGAGGAATTCAGCTCAAGAATGAAACCAACTGTCTGGCTGGAAATTTGTCCAGAAACGAATATCCAGGGGCACCTGGGTGGCTCAGTCAGTTAAGTGCCCAACTTAGGCTCACAGTTCGTGGGTTTGAGCCCCATGTGGGGCTCTGTACTGACAGCTCATTGCCTGGAGCCTGCTTCAGATTCTGAGTCTCTTTCTCTCTCTACCCCTCCCCTGCGCTCTCTGTCTCTCTCTCTCTTAAAAGTAAATAAACATTAAAAAGAATTTTTTAAATCCAAAAGTGACATAATGACAACCCACTTGTAACATCACTACTGTATTAGATAAATAACAACAAATGCAGTCACTGAAGAAAAATATATGATCAAATTATTTAGACTACCTTTATATAAATATGGTCTCTGAGAAATAATAAAAGTAAATTATATTTTAAAATAACAAAAATAAATCTATTCAATATTGCTAATAGGTTGGGAAGTGAGCAAAAGTACACATTTATACATCAGAAATATATCTGTATCTAGATGTATATATTGCTTACATGAACATGTAAAATAAATGATTTCGAGTAGCTAAGTGAAAGCTTTGCTACTGATTTTATTAAAAACAAAACAAAGAAGAGCATGGACATATTTATTAGGTGACTTAAATTGTATTATTAATAAGTGCAAAATATGAATGTATAGGCAAAATTTCGGTTCAAGTTTTGCCAGGCTTTGGGATAGAACCATATTGGTATAAATATAAATGTAAAATTATTGGTCAAATGATCAGGAATTGAGGAGGATGACAAACATGAACATAGATGGCCCTACCTACTTGAATTTTTGATACACAAGAGTAATTAGCTGTAGTAATTGAGGGCATGAATACTAAATCATGCTGCACTGGTTTGAAATTCATTTGCTCTGTTATTAATACAGTAACACTGGGCAGGTGACTGAATTTTCTGTGCCTCAGTTTCCTCAAATTTAAAGTGGCTATCATAATAGTACCTATTTCATGATAGGGTTTGAAAATTCAGCAAGTTAGTATGGTAAAGCTCTTGGAATGATGACTAAACCCTAAAAAAAAAAGGTTTATGCGTGTGTTGTGTGTGGTTGTTCTTGTTGAGAGAACGTGTGGTGATGAGCTGAAGTATAGAAAGCCATGGTCAGGGTGCCTGGGTGGCTCAGTTGGTTGAGTGTCCGACTTCAGCTCAGGTCATGATCTTGCGGTCTGTGAGTTTGAGCCCCACGTTGGGCTCTGTGTTGACAGCTCAGAGCCTGGATCCTGTTTCAGATTCTGTGTCTCCCTCTCTCTCTCTCTGCCCCTCCCCCGCTCACACTCAGTCTCTCTCTCTCTCTCAAAAATAAACATTCAAAAAAAAAAAAAAAGAAAAGAAAAGAAAAGAAAGCCGTGGTCAAAGAGCAGGATGACCAGGTACGAAATAAAGCAGTTCTTTGCTGCAGACAAGACCCTGGAGGGGTTCTACTTCCAAATAATGCAGAAAATGCTCTTGCTCTTAAGGTAATTATAGAATTAAAGGTTGAGGCTTTTAGCTATATCATATTTGATGGTATCATTTTTTATGTTAATGGCATGACTTAGAATAAGAAAATAACGCTTTTAGTTGGCTATGAAAGATTTTGATGGAAGCAGTTTCTAGATTATAACATGTATGGAAAGCAGGTAATAAAATTACATATGACACAAAAGAATAATGGTTTTATATGAAGGAGAAAGAGTAACTATTTGGACGTGGTGGCAGTGGAGGGGAGACTGTCCCAAACTTATACCATCAGTAAAAGAACTCTAAACACTAAGAAAACTGCAGAGGAAGCATCATCTCATGAGTAGAAAAAAAGTTTCAGTTAATATGTGAATGAAAATGTGGATGCCATTATATTTGTTAATATTGTAGCAGAATTTTCATATGTTATATGGGAAGATTGGGGAGCACTGAGAATAAAATGAAAGAGAAACTCAAGGTAGTGACAGCACAACAAATGTATTCTGAGCAGCAGTCATGACTGGATTGGATTGAATTGCCTTGTGTGGTGGTGTAATTTTACTATTTTATTATTTTATTTTATTTTATTTCATTTTTTATTTTATTTTATTTTGAGAGAGCATGTATGCCCACATGCAAACAGAGGAGGGGCAGAAGGAGAGGAAAAGAGAGAATCTTAAGCAGGTGTGGAGATGGTCACAGAGCTCCACCTCATGACCATGAGAAGATGACCTGCGCTGAAATCAAGAGTCAGATGCTTAACCTGCTGAGCCACCCAGGTGCCCTGGTGGTGTAATTTTAGTTAATCATAATGATGCGAGGCTTGCAAGTCCTCAGATGGAAGAGGGTTTAGCATTCGAATGTTGCCTCTATAGATTATACTACCTAGAGAGAGTTTTTCTTTATTTGCAGATTCCAGGACATATCCTGGGAATCTTGAATTTAAGTAATCACATGAAATTTGAGGACTTGATTATATCACATCATAGAAAATGTTGGTGGGGTGAGGTGAATGGCTAAAAATGTGAACAGAGACAATAATATTCCCAAAGGGAAAAAATTATATCATGAGTTAAATGGGTCCTGTATTCTTGAGCATTTGCTCACATTCCCTTAAACACATTTTTCTAACAGATAAACATGTAATTATTTCTGTTTGCAGGCATTTTTATCAGCATTCCCTTCCTTGGGTAGGTTTGAGGGAAAAAACAATACTTATTTTTACTTAAACCTGGTATCATAAATGAATTCTTAGGATCATTTTTCTTGTAGACATTTGCTTCTTAATTCTGGGGAGGTGGGCTGTAGTAAAAGGCTTTACAAGGATTAGAATGTGTCAGAAATGTTTACTGTTAAATCAAAATCAAGTATTCTTAGGGGCACATGAGTGGCTCAGTCCGTTAAGCATCTGACTCTTGGTTTCAGCTCAGGTCATGATCTCAGCATGGCATGTGGGTTCAAGCCCCACATTGGGCTCTGCACTGGCAGGGCAGAGCCTGCTTGGGATTCTCTCTTTCTCCCTCTCTCTCTGCCCCTCCCCTGCTCGTGCTATCTCTCTCTCAAAATAAATGCACATTTTTTAAAAAAAATCAAATATTCTTGAATTGTTAACAAATTCTTATTTATTCATATTTGTAAAGTTCACCACTAAACCAATACAAATAAACTGAAGAGTCTGAATATGAAAATGAAACTACAAATTCCAGTTTTTTTCCAGACTATATTGTTCTACATTACTTTTGTTGCTAATTAAATTTTAGTATTAAGTTTTAGGAGGGAAGGGCATTTTTTGCAAATGCTTCCATGTAGAAATAATTTCAAGCAAGTGTTTTTCTTCTATGACATAACTTAGTCTATTGCAGGAAATATTAGTGGCATTCAAACACTAAGTTTGTCTCCAACAGAAACATTAAAATCATTACATTTTCCTTATAAAGTCAACTTTGATTTAGTCACTTTAATGACAAATCTAAACCATGACCATTGGGTTCTGGGAAAAACTTTTAATCTTATTTTAAAAAAGAGCTATCTTGTTATATGTAGAAAATGAATTAAATAAACTTAGGTGCCTACTTCCATTTTAGGAAGTAGATCTCCATTAAAAACATAATAGAAAATATAATTGAGAGTGCTGTTCTTTGTGATATATACTTTTAATGTCCAAATTCCTATTAATGATAGCACTTAACTATGATACTCTGCACTGAAAACAATACAAAAGGTAAATTGTTTGCTTGAGAGACCAATGTCTTCTATTGCCATGAGTTGCCAATAACACGTTGTATGACCTTAGATAAAAACATACCACATTTGTTATGAAGAATGAAATAATTATATGCTCCATGTTAAAAAGCTGCATGCTATTTAAAAAATATACAATAGCACTTTGGCTATTTTTTCATGTTCAAATTACTGGTACTAGTATTGTAAATTAGCTTCAGAAACTCTAAGTAAACCACGAAGAACCTCCTCTCTCTGTTTTTGTGAAATTTTCCCAGTGAAGTATATAAAAGTCACAGGAAAAATGACATAAATCAAAATTTCCAAACAAAACAAGAAAATCTAAATATGGCTATTCCCAAAAGATTAGATAACTCTAATTTAAATAAATTTCAGGCAAGACTGACACTTCTAATAAGCAACTACAACACATGATTCAACCCCAAATATATGAGCTAAACAATGAATTGCTCAATTGCAAAGACGTGGTGTACAGGCACTATACTAAAGGGAAATATAAGACAATAAAATAGTATCTCAGTTGATATATGAGGTGGAGGATTAAGATTTAAAGAGTTCTCAAAGGAATAAAAATTTAGAGGAAGTATGGTATTCATTTCCTAATTTTTTTGAAAATAATAGTCTACAAGAGAATCCATATTACATTACAGAATATTGAGAATATTCTGTAAGAGTATTACATTAGACTAAACCCAGCATTAAAACACTGGTTATTAAAGACATCAAGAAGGGCATTCTATATATAAAATATTATTAGAAAAAACATATATCTAAATTATATGCTATTCCTCTTTGATCCAGGCTCTATCATATAATCAGTCATCTTTCTGTTTTATTTCTTCATTTTTTAATGTGTTTACATATAAAGTATATACGCATATATATACACACACACATTTATATAGTATGTGTGTATAACTATATATTTGCATTATATCTTGTTTTGAAGTTTTTCATATACTTATATATCTTTATATGTTTTCTCATATTCAAATTCTAAACATAGCTGGGAGTGAGTGACAAATGAAGAGAGGTTATTATTTTTAATATCATACATTTTTATATTGATTTGTTAAAGTGAAAATACATTACTTTTATAATTTAAAGTATAATAAAGTTTCAAGAAAAAATGCTGAATTAAGTATCACATCTTAGTACATCAAAAAAGTCAAATATGTTATGGTTAATATGGTTATTATTTCCCCACTTCTGACATTGCTTATAAAACTAACAATTTTTGAGTATTTTAATCAGAATTTGGGCAGATATTCTGAGCGTTCCTTAAGCTCTAGGCTGAGAGTATACAGTCTTGATAATCCAGCAATAAGCAATATTATGAATGTCTATCTTGTAATTGTTCATGTACTTAAAATAACTACGCTGTGATTGTATGTAATTCCATTTTAAGCACTCTATCATGACTTTAATAGGTGATATATGGGTGCTTCATGATCATTTGTCTGCTTCATTAATTATGCTGGTCATGTAAGAAAACCCAGCGCCAAGAGGTCTAGTAAATTTCTATTCTAAATGGTGGATTGAGGGGTGCCTGCGTGGCTCGGTCAGTTAAGTGTCTGACTCTTAATTTGGGGTCAGGTCATGATCGCATAGTTTGTGAGATTGAACCCCACATCAGGCTCTGTGCTGACAGTGTGGACCCTGCTTGGGATTTTTTTCTCTCCTTTTGCCCTTCCCCTGCTTATGCTTTCTCTCTTCCAATAAATAAATAAACTTAAAAAAATTAAAAATGGTGGGTTGAAAACAAGTTACATCTATTTTATTATGAATCATGAAATGGAGCTAAAACTCCCTATTTGTTTTTACCCACAAGGTCAGAAATGATGAGATGAAAGACAGTAAACATATTTCATTTTATTTTTAAAGTTTATTTATTTTGAGAGAGAGAGAGTATGAACAGGGGAGGGACAGAGAGAGAGGGAAACAGAATCCCAAGCAGGAGACCCATGTCAGCATGGAGACCCATGTGGGGCTTGAACTCACGAACTGTGAGATCATGACCTGACCCAAAACCAAGATTCAGACACAGCCAACTAAGCCACCCAGGTGCCCCGACAGTAAATTTATTTTTAAGTTACAATCAGAGAGGCAAGTGGAAAATATCTGAAGTATTTCAATTAAAACAAAAATTTAACTACCAATGGAAGAAGACCAGAAGTAAATTGATCCAACTGGAAGAGCTTAAAAAATTCTCAATTATTGGATGATAACAGGTACACCTCTGAAGTATCGTAGGTAGACAAAAAGAGATAAACAATAATGCGTTAAGTGTTATCACTTATTGCGAATTGAGGAATCACATGAAATTATATACACTGAAAATTGATAAATCCAGCTATTGGCTTGCATCATTTGTGTGTTTATTTTTCTAGGCAGAAGACTGCATGATTTTTCTCTGCAAACTTCATCACTCCAAGAGAAAAGGGTTGGAAAATACACGATTGCATACCCCAGTCAATGCCATAAGGTAAGTAAAAGAAAAAGGAAATGAAAGAGAAAGAATCAAATGCCAATATCTGCAATATGACCATCAACATAGAATTGCCATGAAGAAATAGACAAGTTTTCGGAATTAATCGAATTCATCATTCAACATGAATGCCATGTATAAAAACACATGTTAAAAAACCAACAGCAAACATACTGAACTACAGAAAATTACTATTCAATGCAGTGGTTTAATCTATAAAAAGTGCATGAATCAAACTAAATTATACACATAGCCTTTATGTAGAAAAATACAGAATGCATAAAGTAACATAAACTAAGATCTGAATAGATAAAGGCTATGCTTGTCAATAGAAAAATATAACATAAAAATATTATTTAAATTCTACCCCATTATCTTCCAATTCAGTAAAATTCCAATCAAAATTCTTACTTTTTAAAATCTAAGTAACTCTTCAAATTCATTCTATAATTCACAGTGGAGTATATATGTATAAGCAAATTAAGTTCTGAAACAGAAATGTACAGATAGGCAAACAGGCCTACTAGATGTTTAAAAATATTATAGTATCACTATGCCCATAAAATAACAAATTAAGAAAAATACGTATTAAAATATATGATTAAGAATTTGAGAAAACAAGAATTTTTATGCACTGTAGATACTAGAGGAAGTTATTTGGTATTTTATGAAAAACAGGCAGTAGTTAGTGGAAATAAATATGTGCATGACCCATAAACTAAACATTCCACTCCTGTGTATCCATCTTCAAAAAAATCACAAACATTTGTAGGATTACATCTTCAAGGATGTTCGTTATATTTTGTTCTTAATGAGGGAAGGAATGTAACCAACCTGGGTGGCATCATGAAAGAACCAGTGAGCGAAATATGTGATGGCGTCAGAAAAAATAAGCTTAGAACTCAGGAGTATTCTCAATGCTGAAACTGAGCATTCTTAATTCAACTCTGAAAATTTATGGCAGTCTATTTCATTAACAACATCACAGGAATGGAGATTAAAATATTCCTATTTAGAACAATAATGTCTTTTTTTAAGTGAGCTATCTCTAGGGAAAATAATTAATTTATGTGTACGCTAATAGGCATCTGACCATTTGTGATCCCATTTGAAGATGCTGTATTCAAGGTATCTAAAACTAATCTTGGGTCAGTAACATATGCAGTTTCACTGGGATTGGAAGTCAAAGTTCTTTGCATTTATACTACCTGTGACTTCTCCTAGAAATAGTCTGAGCAACTGACTAATCCTCCTGATTGATCTACACAATTGGTCATTGCGTTAATTTATTTCTTAATAGAACTTACTTATATTTACATTATAATTAAAATAGAAAAGAAATATGAAGAAAATAATCATTTCACAAATATTTAGAATATATTTCTTGAAAATAAATTATATTTTGACATATGACTGGCACAAATATCGATAATAGTCCTAAATGTTGTAAAGTTTATTTTCTAAGAAAACAGAACAGTGAAAGAAATCAGTAAAAATACAGCAGCCACATTTTCCCCTGCAGGAAAGTAACACAAAATGATTGGAAGGTAGTCAAAATTTGACCAAAAATATATTATTCTACCAGTTTCCTAAAGGAACAGAAATGTGTGATAGAGAAATTCTTTAACAAAATAGAAAAGAACATCCACCAGGCTTAGGTGGTTCTACAACTGAAGAATTAAAGGTCTAAGTCCCTAAGGACATAGCTGATACCTAGTCAAACCTTTTCATGCTTTCAGTGGGAGCTTTTCCGTGTCTTAAGAGTGAGTAAGCCATTAATAAGGGGCATTTGTTTCAGCTTTGTTCACAAGTCACGAAATGACTGTACACAGGACTTCACCTGGAATGGGCTGCAGAACTGAGTTTAGAGTTTAGAGCATCTCTCAACTTATTTAACGAGAATCTCTGAATGCAAAATCTATGTACTTTATGTGTTGCACAAATATCACTTTATAGGCCACATATAAAAATCAGTGAAAAATAGATCTTTGCATAATAATAAATCATGTTATTTTATTATTACTTTCATTTCTAAAGTTACATTTTCAACCATTTAAATTAGGTTTAAAAAGGTGAGTAGTGTTAACAACTGTGCTGGAAGAAACTCAAAACCTTCAAACACATGATTTTAATAATAATCCACAATGTGGTAGAATAAAATTTTACTATCATATGTAATCACAAGTTATATTTACATGCACTAGTGTTTGATAATGAAATATATCTGAAAGCTAGACTGTTGATACTACTGAAAAAGAAATAAGGGATTAGAAACTCCATATTCAATGTTACTATGTAACTATACATATATAAGTCATAAAATGTAAAAATATTGAGGAAACTATAAAGTTCAATTTTTAGAACTTTAAGTTCTATGATCTTAATCAACTAATATGTTTGTTCACATTTAAAAGAATGCACAAGTAGCTTTCTCCCAGGTGACAGTAACAGCTGGGCTAAGTACGTATTTTCATTAAATATTCTTGTGAAAATTTCATTATTTAAAACTTAAATACTCTATCTCCTTTGGCAGGGGATATAATAGAATACTTGTCAATCTTATGCAATAAATGAATATACCATGGACCACAGGAGAGAAAAATAATCTTTGCTGGGATTTATTTATTTATATATAGAGCTTCAATAACTTTTCAGCTACCTATTTGATATCATCCCAATGATATCTCAACAATATATCAATTTTGGAATGCTCCTAATAAAATCATAATGGCTTCCTAAGGCATTTAAAATCCTATACTTTTCCATAGTTTCTTATCTAAGGCAGGTATACCATCAGATCTTCCATAAACAATCTATTACAAAGTGTTATCAAAGTCATTTAATATTGCTTTAATGCACCTTTTGATCCCCTTTTTGCACATATATCAATGATTTTCTTTTCTTAATTTTACTTATTTCTTGCCTGAAGTAATGCAATAGCTCTCTGATTGGACTTCTACACCTCTTGGGTCCTCTCCAACTTATACTCAGAATTAAGACAGAGAATCATATTATCACGCTCAAGACCTCCAAACTAGAAATGTTTTAAGCAACACATGAAGTTCTGTTATTTTCCATGGATTTGAAATATGCCACAACTTTATAAAAACAATAAAATAAAATGATTAGAGGATGATATAAATGACTCTAAAATCAAATGCAAAATATTAGAGTAATTTGGAATTCAAGTTTTGAACTAAAAGGCTTCTGCTACTTTTTAAGTTTCAGATAACACAATGCTTGACAGGAGAGATAATGAAAATCTAGTGCTCCAGATAAGTCTAGGAGATTAATTTTAAATGGAAATTATTTACAATCAGAGGTCTATGTTAAATATTTCCTATGAAACATCTTTAATGTTTTTCATTGCAGTCATATGATATGCTTTCATTTATTAATATAAATTCTGATTATAAATTGTCAATGTATGTCATTCTTCCATTTCTACTTTAATAATTTTCAGCCTAAAAACAATGAAACAAATCAATGCCATGACACATTATTAAAAGGGCAGTGTAGGGGTGCCCAGTTACTCTTTCGGTTAGGGGTCCAACTCTTAGCTCAGGCCTTGATCTCAGGGTCGTGAGTTCAAGACCTGCATTGGGCTCCTTGTGGGGCGTGAAGCCAACTTAAAAAAAAATAGAATAAAAAATAAAAATAAAAGAGTGGCATATAATCAATGTGTAAAATACCATTATTGTAAATCTCTCTTACCGATTTTGGCAGATCTGAGAGACTGTAAAATGTGGTATGCTGAATGATGGCACCAAAAACATACATTCATGCCCTAATCCCTGGAGTCTGTGAATGTTATATAGTTTACCAGAACATTGCAGATATGATTAAGATGAAGATCTTGAGATAGGAAGAGTGTCTTGGGTTATCTGTGTGATCCCTAAATGCACATGTATCTTCGTAAGAGGGACCCAAAGGGAGACGATTTCCCCCATACAGAAGGTAGCTTGACACTGAGGAGGAGATTAGAATGATGTGGCTGCAAGTAAAGGATTGAAGGCAGCCCCTGTAAGCTGGAAGAAGCAAGAGAAGGACCCTCCCTGAGAGCCTCTAGAGGGAGGCCAGCCCTACTGGTACCTGAAATTAGCCCAGTGAAACTGATTTTGGACTTCTAGCCTCTCAGTTCTAAATTTCCTTTGTTTGAAGCCAACAAGTGTGTGGTAATTTATTACAGCATCACAGACAAGAAATATATGTGACAGGCCAAAGGAAATTGTCAATATGTTATTGTTGACTTTCTTAACTTTTATCAGCTTTTCAGTAGGATCAAAATGACCTAAAATCACATTTCTCATTTTTTTACTTACTTACTTACTTCCCTCTAATGCACATCTTTTCTTATATAATACTATACATTTCAATGCAAAACCAGTAGCAAACATTTGGTGTGTAAGTATATCATGTTTCAATTGTTCCCCCCAAATTAAAAGCTAATAATTAAAGTTGTATTTTACAGATGGCTAATGTGGTTAGAATATTGTCGTTAGAATATGCTAGTGGAAGTAGTAAAATAAAATGTAAATAATTCCCGCATTAATCACAGAGATATCTTTATTTCATTTTATTTTGTTTTCCAAGTCTTTTAAGTTTCCTTTCTAGCAGTTACAAACTAGGCTTTTCAAATCAACTTTCCTGCTAGTATTAACTATAAAACCAGGACAAATTATTTTCATTTATTTGAAAGCATCACAGAGCTAATAATGTATTCAGAATTTATAAGGTAAAAAAATCCAAGAAAGAAGAGAAACCAAAAGAGGTGATTAAGGCATCTTTCTCCTAGGGTCATTTGGCAATCCCCAGAGATGAGAAGAAGAGAAGCTGAACTTTTTTTTCTCCCCAAGATGAAAGAACTAACAGTAAGAATGGACTGCAAGTGCGCTAACCTTGAGAAGGCCCTAGTGAATGCTCCAAGCATTCAGGATTATACCTTTCAAAGAATGCTAGCAGACTATACAGTGACTGAAGCTCAGGGCTGGATCATTCTAATCTCTGAATTAAGATGATCCAGTTCAATGGTGTGCCTACTCCACTGCCTGCCAGAAAGAAATGCAAACTGTCTAAGCCAGAAAATAACATCATTGAAAATCACACATTATCTACACATTTGTTTTTATATATAATATTTAACACTGTCTCAATAAACCAGAAATAGAAGGAAACTGCCTCAAACTAATAACAGGCATTTAAAAATATCTTCCAGGTAATAACATCATATTTAATAATGAAAGACAGGATGCTTTCCTAGAATCAGGAAAATTTAACGGATGTCTGAACTGATTGTGTTTTTTAAACATTGTGTGTTTATTAACCTTACTAACCTTATTGCCAATGCAATAAGGCAAGAAACAACACGATCTATGCAGATTGATAAGGAAGATAAAAATGTATTAGATAAGAATCCTATCTATTCTAAGACATGACATAATAGTCTACACAGAAGATCCTAAAGAATTTATAAAAATTCTGCTAGAACTAAGGAGTGCATTTATTAAAGTAGCAGAGCATAAGGTCAAAAAGCAAAGTCAGCTGTCTTTTTATAAACTAGGAAGAAATAAGCAGTAAATAAATAAATACACACACACACACACACACACACACACACAATTTACCATAGCATAAAAATATGAAATGTTGAGGGGAATCAAACAAAATATTTGTAAGATTTACAGGACAAAAATTACAATGCACAGAATTACTGAAAAAATTAAATAAGACCTAAATATATGCAGAGATCAGAACATTCAATATAGTTAGATGTTTACCCTCTTCAAACTGACCTATAGACTCAATATAATGCCAATCAATCCAAGCCCAGGAAGCATTTTTTGGAGACACTGAAAAGTTGGCTCCAAAATTTATATGAGAAAGCAAAGGACCTAAATAGCCAAAACAACTGGAGGCATACAGAAATATTGAAGGACTAATCCTATTTCATATAAGTCTTACCATATAGTTAAAGCAAGCAAGAGAGTATTGTACTGGCAGAATAACTACACACAATGGAAGAAAATAGACAATATAGGAATATGTATACATACATGGTCAATTAATGTGCCATATAGCTGACAAGATAAAATTCAAGGAAAAATGACACTTCAACAAATGGTGTTTATAGAAGCTTTATTCATAATAGTGCCAAACTAGATGCAACTCTAATGTCTATCAACTGGAGAGTGGACTGACAATTTGTAGTAAATAAAAAAAAATAGGAGTAGTTTTCATCAATAAGAGAAAAAATTGCTACTAACTGCAATAAATGTAAGAACATGAAATGCCATATGATTTCACTCTATGTGTGGAATTTAAGAAACAAACAAACAAACAAAAACGATCATATGGGAATAAAAAGAGAGAGGGAGACAAACCAAGAAACATAGTTTTGACCATAGAGAACAAACTGATG
Source organism: Neofelis nebulosa (assembly GCF_028018385.1). Taxonomy (NCBI): domain Eukaryota; kingdom Metazoa; phylum Chordata; class Mammalia; order Carnivora; family Felidae; genus Neofelis; species Neofelis nebulosa. The sequence goes on from NC_080782.1 coordinate 182,533,788, forward strand.
GTTACCAGAGGGGAAGTGAGTGGGGGATGGGTTAAATGGGTGATGGGCATTAAGGAGGGCACTTGTGATAAACACCAGGTGTTGTATGGAAGTATTGAATAACTAAGTTGTACCCCTGCAATTAACATTATACTGTATGTTAACTAACTGGAATTTAAATAAAAACTTAAAAAAATAATAAATGAATTCAGCAAATTTACTGTATAGAAGAAAATATTAAAAATTGTATCTCTAACAATATTTCTATACACCAATTAGAATGGCCAAAATCCAAATACCTAAAAATACCAATTGCTGGTCTGGATATGGAGCGACAGGAATTCTTATTCATTGCTGGTGGGAATGCAAAATGGTAGAGCCTCTTTGGGAGAAAATTTGGTAGCTTCTTAAAAGCTAACTATAGTCTTAGAATTCAGCAATCGTGCTCCTATTTACCCAAATAATTTGAAAATTTATTCCCATACAAAAACTTACATGTGAATGTTTCTAATAGTTTTATTTATAATCACCAAAAAACCTGAAACAACTACGATGCTTTTCAATAGATGGCAGATTCATACTATGGAATATTATACAGTGATAAAAAGACATAAGTTGCCGATCGTGAAAATCATGGGTGAATCTTAAATGTATACTGCTAAAAGAAATATGGCAGTCTGAAGGAATATATATTATGATTGCAATTATATGGCATTCTGGGAAAACAAACAAACTATGGTGATGGCCAAAGATTTAGGGGGAAAGTTATATAATGCATATAACATACCAAAACCATACTCTGTGACCCAGAATTCTATTTCCTATTTATACTCACTCCAAAATGTGTACATTATCCACAAAATACATATACTATATACACTGGTGTGTTCATAATAGCGTTATTTTTAGAATCAATATCTAGGGGGGAATAAAGCAGGTCAACAACAACAAAAAAACCCAATGTTCAACAATAGTAGAATGCTAAATAAAATGTGTCATGTTCATTGAATGCAATTCTTTTAATGTATACCATATAGTATAAAAATAAACTAAAATGTACTACACATACCTAATGGATGAATCCCATGAACATAATATAGGAGCACCATATAAAAGAACATATTCTATATGTTCCGTTTATAAATGTTTAGAGAGTCACAAGTAAACTGTGAAGTCAAAGTCTTCAGACAGGCCTACCACACTTATTTTAAAATACGTGCAAATCAAGCACACTTTGTTGGCAGTAATAGAGTAATGTCGAAGAATATTTCATGTTGTGAATTCACTAAGGAGAGTTTCAGAAAATGGAATCAAAATGTCTTGCTATTTATGACGTTGTCAGTGTAAAGGTAAAATAGGAATCATCTGTGAAAGTCGGGTTTCTGCTTTGTATAAATTGCAGATGAAATAATAGGAAGAAAAATCAGCTTGGGGAAGGAAGTTAAAGAGAGGCAAAACTTAACTTTAGAATGTTAAGTTGGAGCTTCTAGAGAAATACCTAAGTGTATGTTGACACTTATGTTTGCCTCATCATGAAAATATTTTGAATGTATACTGTTTATTTTTGTTAAAGTTATCTACTATTTTGCTTGATTAATAATAGATAGTAAAGGTATCAATGATTCTCTCAGACCAAATATTATTTGATTTGCTTTAATATTTTATTTTCCCAATCTAAAAATAGATATAACATTCATTGTATATTTTATACAAAAATCCATATTTTATGTTTAATCCATTATGATATTTTATTAATTGAAAATGCAATATAAAATGCCATTATACAGTTTAAATTTGTAGAAATCTCTAGTTGACCTAAAAAATATACTAATTTTTATACTGGTGATGAAACACACAATCCAAAAAATATATTTATAGGTGCAGTTTCTTGGTGATTATAGTCAAAGTGTTATAGTGTAATTTACAAAAGTTGAAGTCATCTTTGGCAAGAAAAATATGCCAAAATATGTAATAAGCTTAAAGTTCCAGTTTGATCAATATTGACTCAATATTTACTAGCTAAATATTTTCTGTTCAGCTCCATACACAGTGGATATTACAAAACCACTTAAATATTCTTTAGAGATAATATTTTGTTGGAGAACTTCCTTCTTATCTTCAACTTGTCTTTATAAAAGTCACTTAACTCATGCTTAGTATGGGTTTAGCTCTAAGTGAGTCATTGTGATTAGAATGATACATAATATTCCCTGCCCTCAAAAAGTTTACAGAATATTAGAGTTACGAACAGGCAAATTGCAATAACACCACCACGTAAGACATGCTATACTAGGTATGTTCTTGGGAATAAGGATAAACAGAGGAGGAAAAGCCAACATAATGTGTGTACTGGTATCTCAGTGGCTCTTGAGGATGAGAGGAATTTCTGCTAGAAATAAAAGAATGAAAGAGAGTTACAGGCAGAGAGAATAGCAAATGTAGGCACCAGAAGGGAAGTTAAAGAATGACAAATTTTGAGGGGAGTAAGGAAGTCACTATAAATTTAACACGAAGTAATAGTGGCCTATAAAAGACTAGAAGGATAAACATGGATAAGTTCATAAAGGAACGGCACACTAAAATGTTTGGACTTTTTCCTCAGGGTAATGGAAGCTTTTAAATACTATTAGGCAGACAAGTGTAATGGAGATATTTGCATTTTAGAACCATTTTTATGTCTTCACTAAGGAGTATATATATTATGGGACAAAAGAAAAGCAGTAGTAGGAAGAATCTGGAATGGTTGTGGGAATCCGAGTGAAAAATGGTAATGGTGATGCACATGAAGAAGTGGCATGTGGTATGTAGGAAAATGAATGCACCTAACAAATAATTCTCAGATAGAGTCAATGGAATTTGATAATTGATGGGGTGTCTGTGTAATGATAGGAGTTGTGAAGGGTGAGGCTTATGTCTCCAGCTTGTGTAACTGAGGAAGCATGAGAAAGTAAAAAAAGATCTGTTGTGGACAGGATAAGATCAGTCTGGGAATTATTAAGGTGGAGTCTATCAGGAACTGCTCACATATATCTCTTCAGTGGGCAGTTTAATTTATGGCTTTAGGAAAGACAAAAATATTGATTACGGATAAAGATATGAGAAAAATCAACTCTCAGAATGTAAGTGAATAAATGCATATGGCCATTACCTAGAAATGATGCTCAGAGTGAGAAGAGTCTTAAAGGCTAAAAAACAGGAAAATCAGAAGAGTGACCAGAAAATAAAGAAAATTGTAGTGTATCAACAATATCAACATAGACAATAAAAATAGAGGGATGAAATTTATCTATTGGGCTGGAATTTTTAAGTTTTTTGGTAATTATGTCAACATCAGGGGGCGCCTGGGTGGCGCAGTCGGTTGAGCGTCCGACTTCAGCCAGGTCACGATCTCGCGGTCCGTGAGTTCGAGCCCCGTGTCAGGCTCTGGGCTGATGGCTCGGAGCCTGGAGCCTGTTTCCGATTCTGTGTCTCCCTCTCTCTCTGCCCCTCCCCCGTTCATGTTCTGTCTCTCTCTGTCCCAAAAATAAATAAAAAATGTTGAAAAAATTATGTCAACATCAGTTTCAGCAAAATCATTACGATAGAAATCAGACTGCAATATAATGAGAAATAATTGAGAAGCAAGATATTTGAAGGTAAATGACAGATTCCACCTACATGAAGCTTACTAAAAGGGTAAGGAAATAGATAACAGTAAATAGAGATGTCAGAGGCCAAAGTTTTTTCTAAGGTATAAGATGACAACTTGTGCTAAATTGGGTGGTATTTATTTAAGAAATACTGGAGACTTCCAGTTTCCTGTTCCACATGTAAGGATCTTGGAAGTCACCACTCTGTCCTAACAAGTAAAAAGCTGAACATACTGAAAAATCAACAACTCTTCTTGGACTCTTGATAGAGGGAAGGACAGAGGGCAAACCACTCCTCCCATGATGGAGAGACAGACAAATACAGGAAGTCATGGCCTCAAGAATACTTCATGAATGGATTCTAAAAATGTTAGTCCTAGAATAATGTAATATAACACTAAAACAGGTTTAATTTTTTAATTTGGATATACTTAATGATTTTGGATTTAAAAGCTAGCCTGCATAGTTGGAAGTGACTCAAAAGTTTGAAACACTGACTGAAACTTGATATTCAATTGTGTTGGCTTAGATTCAATTTGGTTGAGATACTAAAAATGTCCTAGAAAAATGAAAAGAAAAAATCCCAAAGGTTTTAGACATAGGAGTGCTAGAGTATATTCATCATGTGCCACTGACAAACCCCCTGCTTGATATATACTCAGGCAGGTCATGAATATATCCACTTCACTAAAACTTAAGATGCACTAATGAGGGCTGTAACATCATCCTCATAAACTCTGTTGTAGCTGCTTTGTAGACCATAAATGATGACAAGAAATGGCATCAGTGAAATGAGTGAAATGATTTCCACGAGTATAATTACATCAGGAGCAATGGACACAAATATTAGTACTTAATAATCAGAGATTATTAAGCAAACATAAATACTATAAAGCAAACATAAATACTATAATAGGCAGAAACAATTAAGTAGTAACCAAAATATTTTGTTTGACATCATCTTTGCAGTGGGCAATTAATGACAGATTTCTAGCAGTAAAATATGAGATTAATATCCTAATTATTACTTGAAATATATTATAGAAAAATATTTCAGATGAGAGAAGATATATTTGTATTGTCACAGTGAAAAGTAATAAACTAAAGGAATGTCTAGACTATTCAAAGTTCTGTGATGCCTTGATTCAGTGAGAGGCTAGATTTTCTTATGGAAATACAAACTGTTGTATTGAGAAATACAAGTTGTAATTATGCTTCCAAGGGTACCTCTAAAGGAAATGAGACCATTTATAAACGTGACAGAATACTAAAAAATAGGAAGTATTCAAGACTTTTGAGGATATACAGACATTAACTTTACTATAATGCAATTTCCTGAGGACCTAAATCAACACTCTACTATGGCAGTGAGAAGACAAAAGGGAATTTTGACACTGGGCCACCTCACAGTAGGATAGTGGGCTTGCAGCCCCATGCTGTAATTGCTTTATCAGTTATTAAGGGTATAATTGGAATAAGCATAATCTATACTGTATCAGGGTCTCAATTTTGGTAGGTATGCCCCATATTTTCTTTTCCATAATCATAATAGGCATAGTCCAAAATCCCAACATTGGATCCTGGATTTAGGGATTGAGAAACACTTTTATTTACCATACATTCTGTCCATACTCAATTTACACCTACTGTCCAGATGTGATCACTGCACCTGTTTCACTTAGAAAAGTGTCCAGGGGTGCACAATATATTAAAATGCTCACCCTAGCTATTATAGTATGAATAGTACTATAAATTACTCTTATCAGGATAATGAACCAAATGAATAGTTTATATCTTAAGGAACTGCAGAAATTAGTGCCACAATTAAAGACTTGGAAGATACCCATCACACCCCTTTTACTGTAGATGAACGTTAGCAATAAATTATGGATTACAAACTTAATCAGATGGCTGATACACTTGCAAATGCTTTTCCAGATATGTTATCTCACCTGGAACAAATTTTAACCAGCACTTGGTTTACAGCTATTGATCTGGCAAATGCTTCCTTTCCTTTATACCAATTTACATGTATTACCATAAATTGTTTGCTATCATCTGGTTGGGATGACAGTACAATTTCATGTTTTTGCCTCAGGACTATGCTGACTGTCCTCTTTTTGCCCATGATCTGCCCTGTGCTATTTGATGTTTAATCTGTGGATTTATGTCAGTCTCTAATAATGTAAATAAAAGCTTACTTCTATTAATGTGTTTATCTCCTGGGCCAATAACAAATAGTTTTCAAATCAGCCCTAGACCATGGGTTACTTTCAGTACTACTGATCAAGGTTACCAAGATCTTAGTTATAGCCCATGGACAATCACAGGGGCCGATTAAATTCATAATGTCATGCTAATTGCACTGAAAAAAAAAAGCAGCAAGTCTATAAGATGAATGTTCCTTACCAATGGTATGTATCTCAGAAAATGAGAGAGAAACCCATTAATAATATTGGTCATGAATCCACAACGTCAGGGAAATCTCTGTCCAGAGATCTTGACCCTCCAAAATAAAAGGGAGTTTGTTATTTCTTACACTGATTATGACCAAAAAAATAGGAATAATTCTTAATGGGGCTTTTTCAATTTTAGAGGCATTATAAGTCACATATGAGTGTGTTTCTGAGGCTTACTAATAAGGTAACCATAAGGTTCCATTTTAAGTAGGGCTTAGACCAAGGGTAGGCTTTGCAGCAATTTCAAGCTGCTATGAAAGCTAAACTGCTATTTTTGCCTCATACCAAACAGATCCAAATATAATCTATGTATCCTTGACATATAGAATATTGTGTAGAGCCACTTTATGGCCTTAATAAGAGAATCACTAAATCAACTTCTGGAGTTTGGGAGGTCATGCTCTTTTCCTCTAATTTTGAGAAATAGGTCCTGTCTCAGTATTCGAATAGTAAAAAATGAGTATCTGTCATAGAATCAAATAAACTGATCATTATTTGAATATTATAAAATCATTCAAGTTAGAAGTGTAACCCAGCCTCAATTGAAAATGTATATACATGATCAGGATTGAATAGGTCTTTTTGATAAAAACGAATTCCAGATGCATATGGCTCAGGTTCCAAGTGCACGTGGTCTTGCTACATATCCACCTTACCTCATTCCACAGCAATAGACCCATGGACAGTTTCGCAACACCAGTGGATTTAGGAAGAAAAAAATGGTTATAGATTGTGTTAATTGATATGCATGCATGAATGGAAACCTTTGGTGCAGCATTAACATTTATATTGAGAGTCTTCCTGGTATGCAGTAGTGAAAGGAAATACCTCCTTTAGGCAGAACTCTGAGTCCTTCAACTGATTTTCCTGTTTTAACTGAAAATATCACCCAATCCCAGTGATGCGAGAACAGTGTTCAAAAGTTTGACCAGTTGATTAGAATCTTGGAAAGACTAGGATTGGCAAATTGTTTACTTAAAGGTCCAGAAAAGAGGTACGTGGATGGACTGTTCAAAAGTTACATACAGAGGGTATGAAGATACTTGTGTCTATTTGAATGTCTACCAAAGAATACACACAGCAGGGTCAGTTCTTAAGAATCAGATGGACAATGTTTTATGATCTATGGATATCCGTCATTTTAGCTTGTTGTATGCACAATATACCCATGTACAAAGTTGCCATGACACTAGCCATGTACAGGCTAAACATGGGCTCAGCCATATAAACTTTTTCTTGCTAAGTCTGATCTACTTCAATTTATGATAGGCAAAACTGCCAGAACTGAGATCACTTCTTGAGCTCCACTGGAACTGAATTTCCTTCTAACACAATAAAGAGAAAGTAAAAATGAGAGAAAATAAAAATGTCAGAGCTACATCAAAATTTTAGCTGGACCTTATGATGCTTGGTCTTTGAGCTTTGTGAGATGCAGTTAAGGTTACAAAATTATGTGTCTTTCTGAAAAAGACTGAAAAATACATTTTAAGTGTATCAATCAGGGTCAGCTCAGTAAAATGGAAATTGCATGAGATAATTGAGAGAATTCAATATAATAAGTTGGCTATACAGAGGAATTATAGACTAATAGTGAGGGACGCAACACTCAATTCCACCACTTGATCCTTGAATCCAAGCATTTTTGTTGTGCTGTAAAATATTAGAAATACCTATCCAGTATGCAGCACTTCAGTCTTTCAGAAAATTCTGCCATACTATTATTACAGTCTATAGGCATGAACACACTGCTGTGTATCTTTTGTTGTGAAACATTTCTTCAGAGCAATGTTGAGTTGGGTATCGTAACTCTGGATAAGGTATTCCCTAAATCTACAGATGATGGCATTAACTCAATCATTGAAATTAATAAGGGGGGCACCTGCATGGCTCCATCGGTTAAGCGTCTTACTCTTGATTTCAGCTCAGGTCATGATCTCAGTTTGTGAGATTGAGCCCTGTGTCAGGCTCTGCACAGACAGCATGGAGCCTGCTTGAGTTTCTCTGTTTTTCTCTCTCTTTGCCCCTTCCCTGATCATACACATGTTCTCTTTCCCTCACAAAATAAATAAATACACCTTAAAGTAGGAAGGTATATCTGTATTTCAGTGAAGGCAGATGATTGCTTATTCAAGGAACGGGTCCAATGTCATTTTCTGCTATCAGGTGACTGGTTGCTCTTCCTGGAGGAAGGATACTGTATCAGGGGCTTTCTTTCCACTGAGCTGTATCAAGAAGATACTCCTTTCCATCAATGACAGTTATTCTTTTTGTGATGAGTATATGGACAGGGAGATATTATCTCCTTAGGAGAGATATAAAAATGCAGCATCACTGGGTCATCTGGGTGGCTCAGTTGGTTAAGTGTCAGACTCTTGAGTTCACCTCAGGTCATGATCTCACAATTTAGTGAGTTTAAGACCCATGCTGGGCTTTGTGCTGACAGCACAGACAGAGACTGCTTGAGATTCTCCCTCTCACCCTGCCCCTTCCTTACTTCCACTCTCTCTTTGTCAAAAGTAAATAATAAATAAAAAACTTAAAACAATAAAAATAAAAATGCAGCAACACCGAGACTATTTTTTCAACCAATTCAACCAAATGTAGCAAGGAACAAAAACATAGAAAGAGAAGTAACTCATATTAAGAGACCTCAGACTTAATCTAATGCAATGTAATGGACCTTATCTGAATTCCAAATCTAACAAAGTAAAACGTAAATGTGGACACTGACCAGACATGATAACATACAGGAATTTTATGTTAGTAGTATGATAATATCTTAAGTTTGTATTTGATACAAACTAATAATTGGTTGGAATGTACTAAATGGAATAAAATTGACATTTACTGAAGCTGAGATCTGGATGGATCACAGTCATGATATTATTCCCTCTACTTCTTAATATCTTTAAATTTTTCCATAATGAAAAGTTTTTAAAGAATGAAAAATTAAGTTTTTTTGTTGCCCAACCATTTTAAGCCAACAATTTACCATTCTGACTTGTAGATATTCAAGGGAAAAATACTTTCTAATTTCCTTGTACAACCCAATATACTAGTTGTGTTAGTTTGAGAATTATCAGAGGAAATAATTCCTTTAAGATTTGGTTTCACTACTTAAGTTCAGACATATTTAAACCAACTCTAAAAAACTATGGCAGAAAAAGAAGCAAAGTGTCAGAAAGTACTAACAGTAATTCTGTCTGGACAGAAACACAATAAAAGCCAGAAGGCTTCCTGGTAACCCTTGAGGGCTTTGCTATCAGATACTCTTAAGTAATAGTCATTCCATAGAAAGAGTCCACTTCTTTTTTGTTTAATGAAATTATATTACATTGTTTATAGATTGTATCAGAATTACTGTAAAGGGTTATGAGTAGATTTTCCAGAATGGCATTTTAAATACAGCATGATTGATTCTTTGGTTCATTCTCCCAAACATTTTTATTGTTGACAAGGCTTCTCGGAATACACTAAATGCTACAGTTAGACCACAACAAAAAACACATGTATGTATGTTGTTTTCAACTGTCTCTATATATTACATATAAAAACTTTACCAATCTAACTAGGGCTTTTCATTGTTAAAAATGATTAATATATTCCACATTAATATCCTTCACAAGGAGAAATGAGAAACTTCATCACATCATAATCTTGCTCTGTAACTACTTCCCTGATATAATTTTTAAAATGTCTTTCTTAATTGACTTTTTGAAAAAAAAAAAGTTTGGCAAATTGTGTTCCCTATGTCTTTATAAAAAGTACAGAGTACCTTCTACTTTATCTTTACTTGAACATATTTCTCATTACAAAAAAAAAAAAAAAAAAAAAAAAAGACATATGGAACTTTCTCTTCCTAAATAGTTTCTGAAACTGAGACTGCATTTGAAATTGAGAATGATAACTTTCAGCTGCAATTGCTTACACAATCTGTACTTCTTTATATTAATTTATATTGATTTCCTGTTTATACCTTTGCGTTAAAAATGAGCAATATTCTTAGAACTACAGAGATTTTGTAGGTTTAAGCATGCTCAGAAGATCCACCCATATTTGTGGGTAATATAATTTGACCCAGTTTTTGATGAGATCACACCTGTGTGGAGGGCTCTCATATTTTTTTGAAAAAAATATTCCATTTTTTTCTAAGTAAATCAATCAATCAATCATTTTTGTCTCAAACTCTCAAATATGATTTTTCCTTCTCTCATGGTTCTCTTTTGTATCCAGCTATAACTTTGATGATTCAATAACAGGTTTAAGAAAATATGATTGTGCTAGTAAAACACAAGACAAAATTACTGAATTCCCTTAAACAAACCATCAACTATTAGCATAATTATTTTGTCTAACTGAATCAAATTGTGTAGTCAAAACGATTGCTCTGGCAGTCTTTTGTCTATGTAACCTTACATGCAATATCTCTCTTGTATTCCATACAGTGATTTCTCTTAGAAAATATTGTTTCACCTGCTGGGAATCTCATCTCAAATTTAACCAGATTCTTTTGAATTTTGATTTAACATTGCCTTTTTTTTTTTTTTTTTTTTTTTTTATTTATTTTTTTATTTTTGGGACAGAGAGAGACAGAGCATGAACGGGGGAGGGGCAGAGAGAGAGGGAGACACAGAATCGGAAACAGGCTCCAGGCTCCGAGCCATCAGCCCAGAGCCCGACGCGGGGCTCGAACTCACGGACTGCGAGATCGTGACCTGGCTGAAGTCGGACGCCCAACCAACTGCGCCACCCAGGCGCCCCTAACATTGCCTTTTTAACATTCTGACATAAACTAAAATGCTAAGTATTATTGAAAGTCAACATTCTTTTAACACATCACAAGAAACTGATTTCTGAGTACTTTATTTAATATTGAGTCCTTCAGTATCTGTTCAAAATAAACCTTGAAAGTTCTGACCATAAAAGCAAATCGATAAGTGCTGCATGGCTGCTATGAAAAACTCTCCCAGTGGTGGTCTGTTCCTTGTATTTGAAGCCCTGTCAGTTTTTATTTCTCAGTAGTACTATCTCCTGCTTAAATGTTTCTTATGTAAAAGCAAAATATTAAATTAAATAAAAAACATATTATACTCAATAAAATAAAACTCAATTAACTCTAAGATCTTACAACAAATAAGTATCAATCTTCAGTATATAAGGTCAAATGGGCTGTTTTGCCCTGAAAATCTACAAGATTACATCAAATTCATTATTTGTATCCTTCTATTCCTACCCAGAAAAATCAAAATGTATGTGGATAGCCACCTATCATTAAAAAAAAAAAAAAATGTTTTCAGTATTTTTGTACATTCTGTTTCAGTAAAGCACCTGACTTTCAATTCCAGTGTAGTTAACATACAGTGTTATATTAGTTTCAAGTATACAATATAGTGATTCAACACTTCTATACACTATTCTGTGCTCATCCTGATAAGTGCACTCTTTAATCCCCATCACCTATTTCACCCATCTCCCCATCCACCTTCCCTCTGGTAACCATCAGTTTGTTCTCTAAAGTTAAGAGTCTGTTTCTTGGTTTGTGTCTAGTTTTTTTTCTTCCTTTCTCTTTCTCTCTTTTTTCCCTTTTTCACTTACTTTGTTTTTTAAATTCCACATATGAGTGAAATCACATGGTATTTGTCTTTTTCTGACTGGCTTGTATCACTTAGCATGATACTATCTGGATCTGTCCACGTTGTCACAAATGGCAAGATTTCATTCTTTTTTATGGCTGAATATATATATATACATTATATACACATTATATATATATTATATATTGTGATTGATTTGATTATATATATAATATATACATCATATATTATATATACATTATATACATATATAATGTATATATATGTATATCATGTATATATATATATGATGTATATATATATACATATATATGTGGTATATATATATACCACATATATATATATACATACATATATACATGATATATGCTATCTCACTTCCACTGTTTCATTATTGTAGATAATGTTGCAATAAACATAAGGATGCGGGTATCCCTTTGAATTAGTGTTTTTGTATTTTGGAGATAAATACCCCATAGTGCAATTAATGGATCACAGAGTGATAGTTCTATTTTCAACTTTTTGAGGAACCTTATACTCTTTTCTAGAGTGACTGCAGCCAACAGTGCAAGAAGTTTCTTTTTTGTCCGTATCCTCACCAACACCTGTTGTTTCTTATGTTTTTGACTTTAGCCATTCTGACAGGTGTGAAGTAACATCTCATTGTAGTTTTAATTTGCATTCCTCCAATGATGAGTGTTTGATGTGTCTGTTGGCTATCTGTAGGCCTTCTTTGGAGAAATCTCTGTTCATGTCTTCTGTTGGTCTTCTGCTCATTTATAATTAGATTGTTTGGGGTTTTTTTTTTTGTGTTGACTTGTATCAGTTCTTTATATATTTTGGGTACTAACCCTTCATTGGATGTGTCATTTGCAAATATCTTCTCCCATTCAGTATGTTGCCTTTTAGTTTTGTTTATTGGAAAACATCAATTTTTAAAACGTGATCTCTTTGAGAAATTCTTTAAAACATAATAACTTTTGTAGTGTTGTTTAAAGGCTTGTCAATATTATGAAGTACATTGGGGCTAAAATTACAATAAATTTTAAGATTCATGAAGAAAATCACACAATGTACAATATAGAATTTTTTAAAATATAGTGAGTACTTTTATGCATAATGATTCTGTAAAGACCTTTTGGAGGAGTTATTTCCTCAATAAAAAAGAGTATTTACATTTTTTAACATTATAATCAAGATTGAACTGGGTCATAGGCTGAATGAAAACACAAGGTTTTCTTTGTTTGTTGGTTAGTTGTTTTTTTTTAATTTCTTGAGCATTACTAAATAGGGGGAAACCAGTTCAGGAGAAGAAAATCAATTGTGAGATGCAAAATGCTACCTGGATAGCCAAGCTGAGTAACCAGCTGCATTTGGCTTACTTACCACCTTTGAAGGTTCACAATGTAAGTATATGACCCAGAGTAATTACTTGCAAAATTTTAAATTAATAATAATAAACTTTAAAATTCTGCCTTAAATAAAACTTTCCCAACACACAGTAAAAGCATTTACGGCACTTTTTGACTATATATGTATGTATATATACACGTGTGTGTGTGTGTGTGTGTGTGTGTGTGTGTGTGTGTGTATGTGTATATATATGTATGTATACACAGACATATATGTGTATATATATTATATCTATATATTAACTGGGTTAAATACAAGTTGTCTGATCCCTAGCATTGTTTAGAGTGACTTTAGCAAATATAAATAAAGCAAAACCTCTCAATGGCTTGGCAAAGTGGCTGTTGCTGTTTAGAGGAGGTATTCAGAGACACAGATACCTTTACCTAAGAGCTCTGCTGGAGGGAAAGTATTGGGAGATCTGAGCCCTAAACTTAGACTAGAAGGGGTGCATATCACTTCCACCCACACCCTGTTACCCCCTGTCATGGGCACACTTATCTGCAAGGGAGGCTGGGTGCCATAGCCAGCATTGTAGCTAGGAAGAAAAGCAAATCTATTTAATTATTATCCCGCAGTCTCTGTCACCCCACCGAAGCAGAACTTTCTATTTCTATGAAAAGGCTTGGTAAGACATGTACAGACATAGGGAAGCAATTATACTGAACAGAAGTCTGAATTCAAATATCGTTTCCTCCTATGCAAAAAGGAAGTCTAAAGCACACATTAATTTTGCCCTGACCTGGTTTGTATGCTTATGAAATCAAATGAAAATGAAATATAATTAAAAACTTAAAAACCTGACATTTTAACATTTTCAAGTGAATGATTCCAAATCAATAACAAATGCTCTTCTAGAATATATTTCTATCTTGTTTTCCTGTCACATGTTAGAATCTCAAAGATAGGACTGTATAATAAAATTAGTGAGAAATATATATATATATATATATATATATATATATATATAGTAAGCACATATGAAGGGTAATAGATCATTTACTCCTTTGTAGTTTTTTTACATAAATTAAAATACACAGCTGTGCTTAGAGTAGCAGTTTTTACTTTCTTCTCCCTGTCTTATTAAAGATATATACTACCTATATGACCCTTACTCTCACAGAAGGAAAACTGTATGTTTGCCTAATTTGAATATTGTAATTTCAATTTAGGGCTACTGAAGTTCTATTTTAAATAACCATTTCACCCTGCTCAGTTTTAAATGATAAAATTATACAGGGTGCCTGGGTGGCTCAGTTGGTTAGGTGTCTGACTTTGGCCAGGTCATGATCTCATGGTTCATGAGTTTGAGCCCTGCATTGGTCTCTGTGCTGACAGCTCAGAGCCTGGAGCCTGCTTCAGATTCTGTGTCTCCCTCTTTCTGCCCCTCCCCCACTCACACTCTGTCTCTCTCTCTCTCAAAAAAATAAACATTTTTAAAAAATTTAATGATAAAGTTATAGGGAAAAAAACTGAACAAGGTGAATACTTCTGAATCAGTATTACCTACACCTAAAATCTGGCCATAAGTCTCCATTAAGAGTCATGTCTGTGAAACCAAGAAATTAATATCACTGCAAAACACATATCATAAACTCAAGTTACTTTTTAAAGCAAAGTTTGCTTGCTTGTTTGTTTTCATTTGGGGGGAATGATATTATCTCATTAGAATCAGGATATTTATATTGCCAACCAAGGACAACCTAAATTTTTCATACAATTACTACAATAAATTGTTAAGAATTCATTTTGAGACATGGGTATCCTGCTGAGCTAGGTAGGACCTCTGAAGAGGAGTTAAACTAAATGTTTATTTTCATGGCATATTAGACTACTTGCAAAGCAATGAAAGAGCAGAACTTGTGATCAGTAATTAGTAAGTTCCCACTAAAGTTACATGTCATTATTGACTCAATAATTCAATTATTAATGTTTCATCCAGGTTTTGGGCAGAAAAACAGAAAGTAGTCTAGGTGTTTTAATCAGAGGGAAAGGGAAGAGCAGATCCATTACAAAATTATTAGAACATTCTGTAGGACAGTAGGAAGCAGGGAATCCAGAGAAACAGGAAGGAGAAACCCAGAACTCAGAAAAGCTAATGTTAAAATGCTAGCATATATGAGTCAACACCTACTCCATAATGGAAAATGATTTTCATCTAATTCTTGATCTGACTAAAAGGTGCAGCTCCCATACAAGCCTAGAACCACTGAAATTGTGCTGACTCTGCACTGACCACTGGGGTCCAGGATAAACCCACCACTTCTGCCTAGACAGAATCCTGGGTTTCTGTAGGAATTAAGGATAGAAACTTTGTTTTCCCTCCTCCCAGTTTATAATCCCAGTTCTCTTCTTACTCTTTTGTTGACTTAGCTCCTCCAGTAACTTTGCAACCAGTTTCCTGCATAGACTTCTCTGTTTGAAAGAAGGAGCATGAAGTCTGTTTTTCTTTGCATCAGTAGTGTGGTTTTCCTCCATGCATGGGTCTTATAAAGACAACTAGGAAACTTTCTCCATCTAATTCACCAGGTCTAATCAGTATGCCAGCAAAGTAGTAGACTAACATGATGTTCTCTACACTGTGGAAACAATTACGGTTCATAATACTTAGTAGAAGTTACTTAGAGTATGGATAGAGCATTGACTTAAGATGGCGGAGGTGGACAGCTGTTCTGGCAATTGGAAAGTACCTATTTCTGGTGGACCTTGCTAACTGATATGTAGGAAAAAAAATTAAGGGTGGGAGAGTATTTTCCAAATCCCCACATCAGCAGCTCAATATTAAATGTTTTTCTCTGTTAATTTGTTCCACTAAAGAGATCACAGCTTGAACAGTAGCTACAGTTGGGAGGCACTAACAAATTATCTACATGCCTACAGTGAGCACTCACGTTAGATCCAACTATCTTCACACTTCGTGCCATTAATAAAGTCCATCTATATTTCTCTTTACCAACCTCCCTTTAAATAATCTTCGAATTTTCTTCTTTGTGATTATCTTACTAAACTCCTTGGTTCCATCCTACCAAACTGGTCATGAATCAGAATCAACTTAGTCCTTTGGCTACATCCTCACTGAGGCACACGGACAACCAAATGTGGTCCTTGACCTTTTGCTACTAGGAAGATTTTCCTTCCTATTTTCTTTGGATGGAGCTCCTATGAGGAGAGTGCAATGCTTCAGCAATGTACATCTGGTTGGTGAAAAGATATTGCAAATAACCATCTGAAAATTCAGCCAAATATACATATATACTTTCAGTGAGACAGTAGATATGGAAGAAAGCAGATGGAGCCTAATAGTTAAAGTGCATGTCTTGGGATTCTAAGCCACATATTCACTTATGCAAGAATCTAGGATATGTATGAGCCAAATCTTGCATATTGTATTTCTAAATTATGGAGGAATGCAGTGCACAAGCTGTGAATCCCTACTTTATGATTGACAATTCAGGTCACAATTTGACTGGGGAGGCTTAGGATTTTAATCCCTACCAAGGCTCTGTTTCAGATTCTGTGTCTCCCTCTCTCTGAACCTCCCCCATTCATGCTTTGTCTCTCTGTCTCAAAAATAAATAAACGTTAAAAAAAATTTTTTTTTAAAAATCGGGGCGCCTGGGTGGCTCAGTCGGTTGGGCGGCTGACTTCGGCTCAGGTCATGATCTCGCGGCCCGTGGGTTCGAGCCCCACATCAGGCTCTGTGCTCATGGCTCAGAGCCTAGAGCCTGTTTCAGATTCTGTGTCTCCCTCTCTCTGACCCTCCCCCGTTCATGCTTTGTCTCTCTGTCTCAAAAATAAATAAACGTTAAAAAAAAAAAAAATTTAATCCCTACCAAGGCCATGTAGCAAGTCACACAATCTATTTTTATTTTATTTTATTTCGTTTTATTTTATTTTATTATTTTTCTCAAAAGGAGAAAAGTTTTCTACAGAAAGTTGGATTTGCTCCAGAATCCTAGGAGCTGACCTGTGATTCTCCAACTAGGATAGCTAACAAACCCAACTACTACTTGTGCCTAGAAATGTAGATTTTAGAGGGTTGCAAGCATAGCCAACTATCCATTACATTAATGTATTGAATATTTCTGCCTCGAGACAAGATTAGCCACTATAATAACATAGGTAAATTAAGAAAAATGACTTTTGCTTGTAATAACCTCATTCTATCAATCTGATGTGAGAAGCAAGTAAGATATTTAAAAATTCAGTGCAATACATGATGTATTAGAATTGGAGAGATATGGGAGGAAAAATGAAGAGGATGAGCATTATGAAAAATTCATGGAGGCGACTGGGTGGCTCAGTCAGTTAAGCATCTGAATCGATTTCGGCTCAGGTCATGATCTCACGATTTGTGAGTTCAAGCCCCACATTGGGCTCTGCACTGACAGCATGGAACCTGCTTGGTATTCTCTCTCTCCCTCTCTCTCTCTACCCCTACCCCACTCTCTCTCTTAAATAAATAAACTTAAAAAAATAAAATACAGAAAACTGAACATAGCATAAACAAAGCTACTTATACAAGTAAATAAGAAAAGCAATGTAAAATTTTACAAGCATAAAACCAATTTAAAAGTTGTATCTCAGATTTAAATTTTTCTAGTTAATTGCATGTAGTTTTATAAAGAAGGTTCATCTTCAAAAAATTAATTGCTGAATCTCTGCCTACATTTGCTTCATAATTATAGTTAATATCAATTCAATAGGAAAAAATATCAGTAATAAATATTGAAGTACATTAACACATGAAAGTTTAAAGAGTCATACACTGAACTTTGGAAATTTAAAAGTAATTACACTATTAGGATAAATTTTAAATGATACAGTTGTCTGAAGTTCCATGGATAGCTCAGTATAATTAATGTAAAAGTCTATGTCATTGAGAGAAATAAATGTCTCATCATATTATTTCAGAATTATTTTTAAGTATTCTCTGAAACCATCTACTTGCTAAGAAAGAAATAAAAGTCAAATGCAAAAAGATATCCATAATGTATTCATGTCCTTCAGCACTCAGTAGATAAATCATTCTTATTCAACTGAAATCCTTGACTTATTATTATTTTTTTCTGCTCTTATATTCAGGAGATATACTAAGGGTACATGAATCCTCAGAGAAAACTCTGTCTCTCCATTTTTTTTTCTTTGAGAATAAAGAATGAAACTAATGGGAAGAAGGCAACCTAAAATGAAACCTCAAAGGATAATTTGTTGAAAAATGATGCAGGACATGGACTATTTGGCAGAGAATTTTCACATGTCTTGTTATTTCTATCCACAAATTCCTGTGAGATTTTTCTCCTTATCATACAGAATGTTCAACATACTAACTGTAAACTTAAGGAGAATTGAGACATTTTATAACGCTCCTATTACTGCAGAAATGTTATTTTCCTCTAAATTGGCTTAACGGTGATTGCCCAGGGACCAGTTTGAGGTATCAGAAAAAAAACTTAGCTAGAGCTGGTATCACCTACAGTGTATGGGTAACACAGAATAATTCACTATAAAAATGGTGACATATTTAATAGAAGCCAGGTTGCAGAAGTAGTCAAATATATCTAAACAAAGTAATACTAGTACTATTATGTTTTGAGAAACAGTGTCAAAATTCTTTATAACAGGAGGGATATGCTTGTGTGTGTGTGCGTGTGTGTGTGCATGTGCATAGAGCTAAGAAAAAATTATCTTCAGAAAATAAATTAAATAAAAAGTAAAAAAAAATAAAATTAGCCCTCACTTTTGCAATATACATTGCTTTTATAAATAACTATGGTGGAAATCAATAAAGCTCTAAGTGTAGCATGGGAGACTTAATTGGCATTACAGAATAAACATTGGGTGAGAGCAGCCCATATTCCCCTTCAGTCTAGAAACAGAGATGGTAGGATGCCCTTTCTCACCTGATCAATATCTGAAAGTCACTTTAGCAAGAGAAAGGAAGTAGAGATTTTTTCCCTCTTCCTATGGGGAGTAGTTGAAATTCCTGATGAAGAAGAAACACTAGATTGAGGAGATTCAAAGAGGTTGAAGGAACAAAGCAAGGATTTTAAAAATACTAACACAATTTTTAACTGCGTTCATGTATTTTCATTACAGTCATCATTTTACCCTTTTTGAAAATTCTACTTTAACAGTTTTGTACATTTTCTCCAAGTCGCCAAAGTGACTCACCTGAGATAGCTAATAAACTATGTTCTGGAGAAGTATATACTTCATAGTCTGCTGAAGTCATTCATGTCTTTTCCTAGCTTCTAGAGTAAATCCTTTTTTTTTTTTCTACCTGAAGTGTCATATTTGCAAATAACTCTCATTTAACAAGTTCTGACAAGGACACTATTAAGGAACACAAATTGACTTTATATGTGGAATCAATGCTCTATACAAAGCCCTCTCGAGAAAACTGGCTAAGGATCTGGCATCTAGGGATGCAGTCTCACTGGTAAAGCGACTGACTGGCCAGACGTGTCAGCAGATTTCTCAAACTTCAGTAACAGAGGAATTTAAGAACTAAAATCTGATGTCTTAGGCTTACTTTTCTAGTGTCAGCATAGAGATAGTAATCACTTAAACTTTTAAAAATCCAATCCAAAATTCCATGTGAATATTGACAAACAGAAATACTTAGTTTGCTAAATAACATATGTCCCCAAAAGCTCATATATGGTGTTAATTTAAACAGGGAGCCCATTGCTATTCCAAAAAATAGAAACAGAAGGCAACCTTCAGGACTCATGCTACAAAGCCAGCATTACCTTGATTCCCAAACCAGAGAGACCCCCAAAAAAGGATAACTACAGGCCAATATCCCTGATGAACATAGATGCAAAAATTCTCAACAAGATACTAGCAAATCGAATTCAACAGCATATAAAAAGAATTAATCACCATGATCAAGTAGGATTCATTCCTGGGCTTCAGGGCTGGTTCAATATTCGAAAATCAATCAATGTGAGGCATCACATTAATAAAAGAAAGAATAAGAGCCATATGATCCTGTCAATAGATGCAGAAAAAAACATTTGACAAAGTTCAGCATCCTTTCTTAATAAAAACCCTCAAGAAAATCAGGATAGAAGGAACGTACCTAAACATCATAAAAGTTATATATAAAAAGCCCACAGTTAATATCATCCTCAATGGGGAAAAACTGAGAGCTTTCCCCCTGAGATCAGGAACATGACAAGGATGTCCACTCTTACCACTGTTGTTTAACACAGTGTTGGAAGTCCTAGCATCACAACCAGATGACAAAATGAAATAAAACGCATCAAAAATGGCAACGAAGAAATCAAACTTTCACTTTTCACAGACGACATGATGCTCTACATGGAAAACCTGAAAGACTCCACCAAAAGGCTGCTAGAATGGATTGATGGATTCAGCAAAGTCGCAGGGTACAAAATCAATGTACAGAAATCAGTTGCATTTGTATACACCAATAATGAAGCAACAGAAAGAGAAATCGAGAAACTGATCCCATTCACAATTGCACCAAGAGCCTAAAATACCTAGGAATACCTAACCAAAATGTAAAAGATCTGTATGCTGAAAATTATAGAAAGCTTAGAGGGAAATTGAAGAGGATATAAAGAAATGGAAAAACATTCCGTGCTCATGGATTGGAAGAATAAATATTGTTAAAATGTCAATACTGCCCAAAGCTATCTACACATTCAATGCAATCCCTATCAAAATTGCACCAGCATTCTTCTCAAAGCTACAATAAGCAATCCTAAAATTTGTATGGAACCACAAAAGGAGCTGAATAGCCAAAGTAATTTTGAAGAAGAAGACCAAAGCAGAAGGCATCACAATCCCAGATTTTAGCCTCTACTACAAAGCTGTAATCATCAAGACAGTATGGTACTGGCACAAAAACAGACACATAGACCAATGGAATCAAATAGAGAACCCAGAATTGGACCCACAAATGTAGGGCCAACTAATCTTTGACAAAGCAGGAAAGAGTATCCAGTGGAAAAAAGACAGTCTCTTTAGCAAATGGTGCTGGGAGAACTGGACAGCAACATGCAGAAGAATGAAACTAGACCACTTTCTTACATCATACACAAAAAATAAACTCAAAATGGATGAAAGACCTAAATGTGAGACAGGAAACCATCAAAAACCTAGAGGAGAAAGCAGGCAACAATCTCTTTGAACTCAGATGCAGCAATTTCTTGCTTGACGTATCTCCAAACCCCAGGGAATTAAAAGCAAAAATGAACTATTAGGACCTCATCAAGATAAAAATCTTCTGCATTGCAAAGAAAACAATCAACAAAAGTAAAAGGCAACAGATGGAATGGGAGAAGATATTTGCAAATGACATACCAGATAAAGGGTTAGTATCCAAAATCTGTAAAGAACTTAACCACACTCAACACCCGAAAAACTAATAATCCAGTGAAGAAATGGGCAGAAGGCATGAATAGACACTTTTCCAAAGAAGACATCCAGATGGCCAACAGGCACATGAAAAGATGTTCAACGTCATTCATCATCAGGGAAATACACACCAAACCACACTGAGATACCACCTCACACCGGTCAGAGTGGGTAAAATTAACAACTCAGGAAACAACAGATGCTGGCGAGGATGTGGAGAAATGGGAACCCTCTTGTACTGTTGGTGGGAATGCAAACTGGTGCAACCACTCTGGAAAACACTGTGGAGGTTCCTCAAAAAATTAAAAATAGAACTACCCTTTGACCCAGTAATAGCACTACTAGGAATTTATCCAAAGGATACAGGAATGCTAAGTCATAGGGGCACAATGTACCCCAATGTTTATAGCAGCACTTTCAACAATAGCCAAATTTGGAAAGAGCCTAAATGTCCATCAATTGATGAATGGATAAAGAAGATGCAGTTTAATATACAATGGAATACTACTTGGCAATAAGAAAGAATGAAATCCTGCCATTTGCAGCAAATTGGATGGAACTGGAAGGTCTTATGCTGAGTAAAATCAGTCAGAGAAAGACAGATATCATATGTTTTCACTCTTCTGTGGAACTTGAGAAACTTAACAGAAAGAAGACCATGGGGGAAGGAAAGGTGAAAAAATAGTCACAAACAGAGAGGGAGGGAGGCAAGCCATAAGAGACTCTTAAATACAAAATATTCTAAATAAATAAATAAAACTGAGGGTTGATGGGGGGGGGCGTGGAGGAGAGGGGAAAATGGGTGATGGGCATTGAGGAGGGCACTTGTTGGGATGACCACTGGGTGTTGTATGTAAACAATGGGAATCTACCCCCAAAACCAAGAGCACACTGTACACACTGTTAGCCAATTTGACAATAAATTATGTTAAAAAATAAAAATAAACAGGGAGCCCATTGGACTGAGGTGGCTTTAAGGTATTAGTAGTTTACCTAAACAAACCAAACCTAAGCCTGTAGTGCCTTGAGGTTAAGAAACAGAAACCTGATGACAACCAATCACAAACAGCTAATGAGGATTTCACATATGAGGCCTCACTTAAGCTATGCCCCATTAATTCCCTTGCTTTGCTTCAGCGTCTTCTCTATAAAGGTCTTTCCCCCAGCTCCTGTGAGGGGAGTGTTCCTTGCCACTTCTGGCTTAGCACTGACTAATGTGCTTAAACTTTGGCTCAAACTCTAAAGTTTTTAATATGCCTCAGTTTATCTTTTAATAACAGTGATGAATAGTTTTGCTGTACTTATGGAAATAAATAGGCCAACCTAATGAGGACAGCCCTTTGTGATCATGAATAATTTCTGGAGATTACTTGTGGTCACACAGGGTTAGACTATGAGAATAATTAGCAGAACCTGGGAGTAAATTAAAGCAATTACTGTTATTCCCTTCATTGTTAAACTGGCCTTGCACCTTTAAATGCTATTCTATGTACTGAACTATCTTACAGCTCGGTAAGAGCAGAGGTTAACAGGAAAAGGTTTACCTGTTGTAGATGTAAATGATTTCTGTCCAGTGCAAAAGAAAACTTCAAAAGTCATCACTTATTCCTCTGTTGTTTAACCAGTTTTAAAACTAATCTGAAATTCTTTCCCTAAAACTCCTTTATTAAATAGTGTATAAATATAAATGCACTTAAATGCACTTGAAACTGTTTTTCACATTTCCTTGATTAATGAAATCTTTCATTCATAAAAAACATGGATTAACATACACTAAAAAACAAATATGATAATAATACATATGGCAAAAAAGCATGTACTTCCAAAAGTAAGAATACCAACAAATATTAAAAATAAAAACAGCTTGTAGGCAATATGGTTCTGAAATAAAAATGGCTTAATAGAGTATGCTAAAATATTGTACATAAACTATGTAATTTTTAATTATCAATGTTGTATTCTGTTAAAAGGTAATATAGATGTATTATGTGAATAGAGATGATGGAACAATTTGTTTATTAAATATTCTACATGAATAAATGCAAAAATATAAATATTTAAATGTGAAAATTAATTGATATTACTATTTATTTATTTTTTTTTTTAATTTTTTTTTTCAACGTTTTTTATTTATTTTTGGGACAGAGAGAGACAGAGCATGAACGGGGGAGGGGCAGAGAGAGAGGGAGACACAGAATCGGAAACAGGCTCCAGGCTCCGAGCCATCAGCCCAGAGCCTGACGCGGGGCTCGAACCCACGGACCGCGAGATCGTGACCTGGCTGAAGTCGGACGCCCAACCGACTGCGCCACCCAGGCGCCCCGATATTACTATTTATAAAATTAGTAAATTAAGATGTTTAAGCTTCCATAGATAAAGAAAAAAACAAAATTAAAGGGAGAAGTTAAATTAGATAAAAATATTCAACACATATGTGGGAGAAAATTTTATTTTTATGAGATTAACTTTAATTCAAATGGTTAAAGATAAATAACTTATATAGAAAATAAAGAGTGAAGGAAAAAACAGTCATAAAAAACACATTAAAATCTTTTTTAAAAATTCTAGGTTCTCATTGAGCTAAGTAAATGTCAAAACAAATATTTTATTTGGTTTAAAAATATTTTTTTTTCAAATTGTAGTAAAGTGGGTGGGTTAGATAGTAATTTCATGCACTATTGCGTCAACCACTTGTGCAAATGCAATGGAGTCTGCAGCTTCTGCAGAACCAACTGGAAATCTGTGTAAAATGTTCAAGAACTATTGATTTGATCTGATTTATAATGTTACATTTAACCATTAATTTGGAGGAACTAGTTAGAATTTCACATCAAGACTGAGTGTAAAAAATACTGTGGCATTCTTATAATAAAAAAACCAATCAGTGTAAAAAGCTATTGATTATACAAATTATGTTAACCCATTGAAATTCAACATAAACTCATGTTAATCCATTAAAATTCATAAGGATAATCTTACAGAACATTTTATTACAGAGGAATAGAGAAACATTGCATAAGTTGTAGGAAAAAAGTGATTATTAATTAGTCTGTAAAGTATATTTATGTATAAATATTTTTACAAAAATGTTTATTTGTTAAAAAAATTTAAAAATATTTATTTGTATATTCTATATTTTTACCAACTGTGAACCTTACTAGGTAGAATTTTCATAGATAGATGATAGAGAGATAGATGACAGAGAGACAGAGAGAGAGGGAAGTTTTCATATAGATACACATGCAAAGATAAAAATGAAAAGCTGGGAACCACCACTTTGAAAACTGTTTTGTACTGTCTTATAAATTGATTCCACTTCTAGGTAATTATCTAAGCTATGTTAAAATACATAGCCACAAAAAGACTTGCATACCTATGCTCATAACAGCTTTATTTATAATAGCAAAAATCTGAAAATGACTCTAAAGTCCACCAGCAGAGGAATGCATAAGTGCAGCATATCCATTAAATGGGATACTCTTCAGTAAGAAAAATGATTGGATATTGACACATGCCACAACATGAATGAATGTCAAAATAATTATGCTTAACAAAGGAAGTTAGACACAAAAGAGTACATGCTGCATGATTTTCTTTATATGGAAATCTAGAAGATGCAAATCAGTCATTAGTGGCATAAAGCTAATTAATTGTTGTCGGGAGTCAAATATCCAGGGCGAGTGGCTACAAAGAGCAATGTGAGAACATTTGTGAATGGTAGAAATTTTCACTTCGTATTTCAACTATAATCTTGAAATTTATCAGAATTCTTTGAAATATATATGTTAAAAAATGCTTGTTCTTCATTTTATATATGAATTATGTCACAATAAAGGTTATCAAACTAGGAAAGCTAACTAAAATACCTTCTAAATAACAAATATATTTAAGAACATATTTTAATATGCCTTGAATATTTTTTTACACGTTTGCCAGTAGCATTTACTAAATTATAGTAGTTGCAATTTGATAAGATTGAATGGGCACCACCTACATTATCTTTCACCTATTTAAACTATAGATTTCTTTTATAGTCACTGGAATCTAACCCACAAAGTGGCAAGTGAATTAAGAGTTACTGGTAACTTCTCAGAGATCACTAATGCCTATAACAGCTCAAATGTTTCTAAAAGGTTGAAAAATTGCTGAGATAATTGGTTGAGAAATTTTAAGAGAACAGATTTGGAGAATGGCAAGTCTGTATTCAGTAATGTTATATTTAGGAAACTGAAAAAGAATTTTCTTCCAACTTTAAAAGAATAAGAGAGCAGTATCTTAGCATTTTAACACATATGATATAACCTATGTGTTCACATGAATCATTCTGATATTGCTTCTTTGGAAACATCATGACTTGATGTTATAGAAGTTACACAGCTACTAATGGTGAAAGTATATTTTCTCTGAGGCTCAAGTCGGAGATTTGCAATTATCCAATGACAACGAAAAACAAAAATAACATGCAAAATAATGATCAAGCCTATTGCATGCCATTTGCCTTAAGATAACAAGGAATTATTCACAATACAAACTAAGTTTTACTCTAACTTTAATAACCTAATTTGAATACACATATTTTCAGTAGGATGTGATTGCAAATGTACTGTTAAGACTTTAAGTGTTCTCAATTTTTTTTTTGCTCTCCATACTTATTGACTTACAACAGTGAATTCAATGTTAAATATCCATCTTACTCTTCTTGCAATGACATTAAAAACTATGATGATTACAATCACTTCAATTAATTTCATGCTTGAAGAAGAATGGTGAGAAGCATTCACATTATACAAAGAAAAAACTTATTGTGCAGTTATTCGATTATGTTAAAATACAGAAAAATATAACATGAAATCAATGTTTCCAGTAAAATGATAAAAGTGAAGAAATCCAACTAAAGACAAGTCTCAAAATGTTAGCAAGTATTATTATTATTATTATTCAGACAATTGTGTTTCAGAATGAAGTGTGTGAACATCAGATAAAATGGCTGGTATTTAAAAAAAAATTAATGTTTATTTATTTTTGAGAGAGAGAGAGCACAAGTGGGGGAAGGGCAGAGAAAGAGGGAGACAGAATCCGAAGCAGGCTCCAGGCTCTGAGCTGTCAGCACAGAGCCAGACTCGGGGCTTGAGCTCACGAAGGGTGAGATGACCTGAGCTGACGTCGGATGCTTAACCGACTGAGCCACCTAGGTGCCCCAAATTGCTGGTATTTTAAAACTGCAAACTTTTTGGTTTTAAAGGAAATTACAATTTTATACTTCAATTTACTTAAATTTTAAAACAGAATTAAACTATGGTTTAAAATCCAAAAGCCCTAGAGATATTATATTGTAATGGACATTATCATTGAAAGCTAGCAACGATTTTACCCCATCCTCTTCATGTAGTGTTAATGTGGCTGTCAGTGTTTGGTTCATGAATGTGATTGAAATTTGGCCAAATGTAAGCAAAAGTGTAATCAGAAAGTTGCTGGAAGTCTTGATGATAATTGTTCCCAACTTTCAAGTCAGATATGTGGAAATCAATACATGTCTCTCTTTCCCTCTCTCCTTCTATTCTTAAAAATGGAAGCATTTAGTTTCATTTGTGATTGGCAACCATCCTGCAACCAGGATATTAAAGAACTTCAGCACTGATCCAACATGTGGAAAGCATATTGAGACTCAGAAACACCTGTGTACCTTGATTATATCATTAAACTGCTGGATCAACCTGAATTCCACTCCTCTTCTAGACTTTATGATAACTGAGAATATACTTCCCCACTGTTTGGGCCACTGTGATTTCACTATTCATTACAGAGGAAAGTCTTCTGACTGATAAAGAATTTGGGACCAGGAAGAAGTGATATTGTAATTAACATACGATGGAATGAATTTGTCAAAACAAAATCATACTGTATAAAGTTAAACAGGCAAGGGAGACATTATTCAAGGCTTTTGCAATGAGACATTGAGACCAGAATTCTGTCTAAGCTCAACTCTGCCAAAATAAAGAGTTGGAGAGTTTTAAGAGCTGAGGTGGGGAAATCATAGACCATCTGTGTTTTCTAATTGGCATTACTCAAAGAAAAAAAAAGCTGTATCTTGATGACAGGAGGTAATTTTATAACATGGAACAAGGCGCCCACTGAAGTTAGGCTCCTATCCTACCACAGAAAATGGGAGACAGGGGCACTATATTTCTTGATGATTACATTCCAAAGGATTGGCTCCCAATCCCTGAGAAAGACATTACTGGGTTTCAGAAAATTGTTAAGAAGCTTCCAAAAAGATTTGTGTCTCAATGGGGCATATAAAACATTTATAATTACAAGTTTTCTAAAGTAAATTCTCTAAGAAAAGAGAGGTCATGGATCTAGTATCAGGAAAAGATCTGACTTAAGTTTAATCAAGTTAATGAATGGTTGTGTTCCTCAAGACTCATATATATCTTAGGGTGCCTGGGTGGCTCAGTTGGGTAAGTGTCCAACTCTTCATTTCAGCTCAGGTCACAATATCACAGTTTGTGAGTTTGAGCCCCCATTGGGCTCTGCACTGACAGCAGGAAGTGTGCTTAGGATTCTTTGCCTCTCTCTCCACCCCTTCCCTGCTTGCTCTCTATCTCTGAATGAATGAATGAATGAAAGGAAGGAAGGAAGGAAGGAAGGAAGGAAGGAAGGAAGGAAGGAAGGAAGAAAGAAAGAAAGAAAGAAAGAAAGAAAGAAAGAAAGAAAGAAAGAAAGAAAGAAAGGAAGGAAGAAAGAAAGAAAGAAACTACTTAAAAAAAGAAAAGACTCCTATCTTGAAACCTAACTTCCAATGCAATGATATTAATTGATGTGCCTTGGAGAGGGTGGAGCCCTCATGAATGAGATTAGTGCCCTTATAAAAGAGGCCACAGAGAACTCCTTTGCCTGTTTCTGTCAGGTGAGGTTGCAGCCAAAAGATGACTGTCTAGGAGCCAGGAAGTAGGATCTCACTAGACACCAAATGTGCCAGCACCTTGATCTTAGACTTCCCAGACTTTAGTTTATTGTAAGAAATAAATTTCTGTTATTTATAAGCCAATTAGTCTATGGTATTTTTGTAATAGCAGCCTCAATAGACTAAGACAGAGGGGGACATTAAAGTCCTTTGGTCAGACTAAATGGAGGAGATAGGGCAGAGAGTAGTGAGGACCTCATCATTCTTAGCTAAGGAATTGTCAACACTTGTTAAGTTGTTGAGAAACTACTGACTACACTATGGCTTGGTGTTTGTTTCCTATTTACTAATGCTATAGCAGTAGGGAGCTTGGCAGTAACTAACTAAATCATTAACTAACTATGTATATTATAATACATTAAGTATTTATTGCGGCATTCTACATGTCACTATAAGTAAAGGATACTTGAAGACAGAAAATAGAGGAAGCATGGTTTTTCTTAGAAAGCCTGTTTCCCAGACTACAATAAAAAATGTAAATTTGGTAATCTGACATTCTATATAATGTAAAATAAAACAAATTTTCTAACCCAGTAATTGAAGTACCAGCATATAGAGAGGGAAGTGAGAAAATACCAAGTCTGATCATCTTGGTTTCCCCCCTGGTTTCCCTCTTTACCCACACCCCTCTGTCTCTCACACACACTGTATTAATGCTCCAGTGAGGCATTCTCAGCTAGTTGTCTCCCTTTACAGAGGTATAATTTCAAATATCTCAATTCAGAAAACTTTAACTTTAGATCAGCATAAAAACATGGATAAAGCTGAAGAAACAGGAATTCTATAGATCAAAAACCCATGCTAGAATATTTCCCTGAGTAGCTCTTATCCCATGAAATTGATCTAAAGGATTGTTTTTGTAAATATGGTTCACAGACTTGTGTAGATTCCTGAATTATTATCTGTTTTCTTACAGATTGGAAGTAATGTTTAGAAACTGTCATAACATGCTGACATTGCTTCAACATCCAATATATTTTTAAAATTTTTTTTCTAGTAACGCACTTTATAATAAAATTTTTTAAACTGTCATCCTATGAGAGATTTTTTTTTTAAATAGCCATTTCACAGATATATCTGGAAGCATGATCAAAAACAAGTATTTTGCAAACCTACTAAATATTTACGGAGACCAACTGTCAAAGAAACCCCAAATAATAATGTTTAAATCTCTGAGGAAATTCTTGGTCTCTAAACTCATACCAATAGAAATTGTTCTAAAGAATGCACAAAGGGTGCCTGGGTGGCTCAGTTGGTTAAGCATCCATTTTCAGCTCAGGTCATGATCTCAGTTTGTGAGTTCGAGCCCCGCGTTGGGCTCTGTGCTGACAGCTCAGAGCCTGGAGCCTGCTTTCGATTCTGTGTCTCCCTCTCTCTCTGCTCCTCCCCTACTCATGCTCTGTCTCTCTCTCAAAAATAAATAAACATTAAAAAACAAAATTTTTAAAATGAATGCACAAGACCCAGGATAAGAAACATGGAGAAATCCAATCCTAAATAAGGCCAGAGAGGATAAGGTCCAAGAACAGTAACCCAGAAATCAGATCCAGGGAATACCAGATTAGTTGACTGCCTATTTTCCAAGGGGCATCAGATGCTAAGACAGGATGAAACACATTGACTTTAAAAGAGGAGATATCTGGGGGCACTTGGGTGGCTCAGTCATTTAAGCATCCAGCTTCAGCTCAGGTCATGATCTCACTGTTGGTGGGTTCAAGCCCCATGACAGCTGAGAGCCTGGAGCCTGCTCTGTGTCTGTGTCTCCCTCTCCCTCTCTCTGTCCCTCCCTTGTTCACGCTCTGTCTCTCAAAAATAAATAAAGATTAAAAAATAATAATAAAAGAGGAAATATGTGTGTGAAAAGGAAATAGGAATGAAGTTGAAAGGGGCTGAGAGATTCATGATTTGTGATTTAATTCTGACCACAAGTGAAGGAGAGAGGAAGAGAAGATTGGGTGGAAGCATCATGGACTACTTTGCAGTCTAAGGCAGGTTCAGCAAAGTCTCCAGGGAATCCTTGAGCTTTGAGCAGAGTCTCAAAGGATTCCCAGTTTCCCAGGAATGGGCCTGCCTCAATATCCCTTCTACTTTGTCACTGTCTGGTAGCTATACAAGGAGGCATGGCAGTTGGATTTCAGAGTACAGCAGCTGGGGCCTTTGTTCATTTATCAAATGAAGCAATTCTCAGAATCCTTTGTGTGCACAAATCTACTTCACACAAGTCCAAGTAGCAACTCTTGCATGACTCCCACAGGATTTTATTTCTGAAGGAAAATTTCTAAGCTGAAGATTAGTGGGATGAACTACAGCCCCCACCACTTCAGGCAATCTTGGGGCCACAAACAACATTCATCCTCTCACACTTCACCATAGATTCTAAATTTCCCTCAGGCTCAGCTACAACCAAAACGGGTCTCTGTAGCTTATTTGGTAGCGTGATACAAGCCTTCAATCCAGAAGGTTAGTCATACCCTTCTCAGTCCAGGGTTACTGCACATGTCCATTCACAGTTACAACAGGGCAAAGGGTAGTCAGGAGGTGTACAAGAGGATCACCTGAGCTCCACAGATATTCCTCAGACCTCCATCATGGAAAAGTAGCCCTACCTCAGCCTGCTGGTCAGTGTCAAATAGCACAGCCATTATGATGACTTCTTTTCTTGCCTGCTGGTTGCCAGACACAAGGAATCCAAAGGACCCTGGTGTCAGCCATAATTTGTAGTGGCTGAATCAGGCTGAGTAAAGAAGATATCCCTGTTGTCAGAGCTATCCTTTCCAGAAGGAAGTAGAACTGATGATAGAACAGAGGAGTGGATAAGACAAGAGTTTATGTGTGTATCTTGGATCTCTGCTTGTGGATTAAAATCAAGGGAAGGAAGTGGTGGAAATATTGATATAGATTTCAGAGAAAATGTGAAAAAGAGAGCTGTGTCCTACTTAACTGGAGTGGTGAACTGGTAGCCTACAAGCTTCTCAAGAAGCTTCAACCTTGCAATGCCAGCCTAATCTGCAAATCATAATGAAAATAAAGGTGGAAAAGGTAATTAGGCAACCTACTGGGCCATTAACATTCCAGTTTTGTTTGAAGAATGTGGCCAAGTGTAGGACTGGAGAAAAGCTAGGCTGCCTCAGGGATC
Organism: Neofelis nebulosa; assembly: GCF_028018385.1. NCBI lineage: Eukaryota > Metazoa > Chordata > Mammalia > Carnivora > Felidae > Neofelis > Neofelis nebulosa. Next base: position 182,565,353 of record NC_080782.1, read on the forward strand.
TGTGCTGACTGTCCTCTGGCACCCTCAGAGGAGAGCCCCTCTAGGTGGGGTGGCCTAAGGTGATGCAACTCTGCCCCCTGACTGGCTGCCAGGAATGGACTGACTGGCTGATTGATGGATCGATTTAAATGTATATAAGCTTTGCTCTGCAACCACACCATCTCCCAGGGAAAGAAATGTAAGGTAAGAACAATTGGGAGTGAAACACTAGTGATGATACACACTATTTATTACAAACTATTTATTACAAACTATTAAAAACAGGAGAAAAAACTTTACTTGGCCAATCAAGAATTTTACAACTTCAGAAAAATTGGCCATAGGAGGTTAATGATAGGCCATGATGATGGTCATATAATTAGGTAAGCTAATTTAAAAAAAATTCATATTTTGCACATCTTGGCTATGACCACTTACTGTCTTGCTATAAGTACATGAACTATGAAAAAGATGTAATGAACATGGAATTCTCTACCTGCTTTCATCAGGTCTGAGAGACAGAGACAGAGACAGAGAGAGAAAGAGAGAGAGAGAGAGAGATGGAGGAGGGAGGAAGGGAGGGAGGGAAAGATACACCAAGAAGGCAGAAGGGAAAAATAGCTATCTTAAATTTTTTAAATTATTCTATTCCTTAAATGATTCATTCTAAAGGCTTAAATGTTTCCTACAGTAGGAAACACACATATATAATAATGCTATCACATTTGCATAATGGAATTAAAGGGATTATTTAATTATTAACAATTAAAGGAATAGTTAAGAGGCAAGGGAAAGTGAATGACAACCTGACATATCACAGAGTATGACCATCGGGGTCATTTGTACAGATAAAGGCTTTAGCGACTTTGAAGGAAAAAAAAATAAGTCTAGGTTGTAGGCTATATTAAAAAAGAAAAATAACAAAAACCAAAAAACAACTCTCCAAACAATTCTATTTCTCATTTTAAACCCAGAAGCAGTTGAGGGCAGAGAAATGCAAAAGTGTATCAGGAAAAACAAACACATGGGCATTTTCAAATTCCCCTTTGTATAAAGACTATATTTGTTTCCTAGGGCTGTGGTAAAAAATCACCACAAACTCGGTGACTTAAAACAAGAGCAAATGTATTCCTCACAGTCCAGGAGGCTAGAAATCTGAAATCAAGTTGTTGTCAGGGCCATGTCCCCCCGGAAGACTTTAAGCAAGAATCCTTTGTTGATTCTTCCTAGCTTCTGGTGGCTGCTGGCATTTCTTCATGTTTCTTAGTTTGAAGCTATATCATACCAATGTATTCCTCTATCTTCACATGGACATCTTCTGTGTGTGTGTGTGTGTGTGTGTGTGTGTGTGTCTGTGTCTTAAACCCCCTCTTCCTGAGAGGGCACTGGTCATACTGGATTTAGGGCTCATCCTAATCCAGTACAACTTCAGCTGAACGTGATTACATCTGTAAAGACCCTAGTTTCAAAGAAGACCACGTTCCTAGGTTCCAGGTGGACATGAATTTTCAGGGGACATTACTGAAACTAGTTAAAACATTTAGAAACAATCAAGAATTACAATACAAATCTCAGATTCTCCAAATGTCCTTTAGTCCTAAGAAAATATAATACCTCGATCCTTGTTTAACAGGAAAAAGATTCAAGAATATTTAGGGAAAAAAAATGTTCTAGTGAATTATCCTTTTACTTGAATTGTTTTGAATATTATTTAGTTAACTTTATATTAGGATATATTGAGTTCATAAAAACATGTATTTTAGGTATATGAGAAAATATGGGACAAATATTCGCTGTGAAGTTATTTTGATAAAGCATTTTCATTTAGTACTCTCGCTACTAGGCAAAATAACAAACATGATGAAAATCTTTTTGTGTTTTAAGTCATAAAGAAAAATTGCAGGGGCACCTGGGTGGCTCAGTCAGTTAAGCATCTGACTTCAGCTCAGGTCATGATCTCCTAGTTCATGAGTTCAAGCCCCATGTCGCATCAGGCTCTGTGCTGACAGCTCAGAGCTTGGAGCCTGCTTCAGATTCTGTGTCTCCCTCTCTCTCTGCCCCTCCCCACCTCACACTCTGTCTCTGTCTCTCAAAAATAAATAAACATTGAAAAAAATTGCAAACAGAAATATGACTTTTCATCAAAAAAGGACTGATTACTTTTATCTCCTCCTCTGCCTCAGTTCAATGGACTATCTTTTGGAACTTCTCCCATTCCCCTGGTCATCTCTGAAAGTCTCTCGTTTGGACCATTGCCTTCTATTTTTGCAGTAAAAATCCCTGAAATATTCCCTTCTAATTCCATGACTTGAGTCCACATCTACATACCACTGACTCTTCTGAGAGGTCCCTAGGCAACTAAAATTATATCCCAAACCAAATATTACATTCTGTCTCCTAACTCTCCTCTCTTTCCAGTTCACATTGTTTATGAAGTAACTCCCAAACACCCAAAAATCATAGGTGACTGACCATCTCTCCCACATTCCCACTTAAATTTCAAATGGTGACGTTTCTACCTTCTCCATTATTCTGCCTCAAATATATTCATATTTCTCCAGATTGTCTATCACCTGTTTACTTGGTACTAGCTATTTTCTTAGCTCTCAGCTTCCACTATGGATTAAGCTATGTGACTACATTGCTCACAATGTCAGAGGTCAGATTCTCTGGGACACAGGCTGTGAAATTCTGAGACATGCAAACAGAAACACTCCTGGGTACAACATCTATAAGGGAGCAAGACAAACATGATTGGGAAAAGGGGAAATCTCAACTATGAGGCAGTTTCAAAGTAACCTAAAATAGTATTTCTTTTCTTTCTTTTTTTTTTTTATTATTTTTCAACACTTATTTATTTTTGAGAGACAGAACATGAGCAGGGGAGGCGCAGAGAGGGAGGGAGATACAGAATCCGAGACAGGCTTCAGGCTGTGAGCTGTCAGCACAAAGCCTGACGCGGGTTTGAACTCACAAACCATGAGACCATGACCTGAGCTGAAGTTGGACGCTCAACCCACTGAGCCACCCAGGCGCCCCCTTTTTTATTTTTTTAATTTTTTTCTAAAATAGTATTTCTTAGATGTCTGAATTGAGACAGGCCCAATATCTCCCTTCCTGCATCAACTAGGAAAAGAGCATAATGTTAATCAGGATAGTTCCCTTTGGCTGAGGAAGACCTCAATCAGAGACTCAAGATAAGCCATCAACAGCCACCACCAATGGCAGTCAGGGAATGGGTGCCTTGGAGGCAAAGGAATGCAGGTGGGTCTAGGCAACACACCAGAACTTACGCTCTCATTCTTTCTCAGGTATACTTGTATTACATTTTCTTTACCTGGAAACAGTTTTTTCAGGGTTGTTTGGTCTCTTTTCTCGTGGAAATTCACACAAGAAAGGCTTTTGAGAAATGATTGCTATTTGGCAGCTGGTCTTAGAATGGCAACTAATATTTATTACTTCTGTCTTCTTATTCTAGCTAAACTTCCATCATTCCATCTAAATTTTCCATCATTCCCAGGTATTACCTCCACTGGTCTTGGTGGGTCACCTGGTAGAATGATTTGAGGTATCTGAATCTCTAATCACCAGGAACTTCTTAAGCCAGTACTACCACACATGGCAATGTGCAATCAAAATAGAGCAAGAGTGCACCACGAATCTCCATTGTGCATCACTTGGTGCCCAAATCTACTTTCCTGCCTGCCTCCTGTAATAGCTCCTCTACCCCCTCTAGATAGGGGGATTACTCCTTTCCTTGCTTCCTGGTCCCTTGCTTCTTTTCCCTGGGAAGGTAATATCTCTATGGAAATCAGAACCTCTATATGCACAGAGCATGGAGTTCTGGGGGATGATTCCCAAGTTTCCAAAGTGGATCACTGTAAATAATGGTAAGCAGAAACACTCCTGTATTTTGACTTTTGGACCCACATATTCTGCCTATTGGGACAAAGCACCAAGTGATCATTGATGTAATGGTCTTCCTGAATCCTGACAGTATGGTTCCCCACACACTCAGGATAACCTGCAGGCCATTATCTCTGAGTTGGCACTCACATGCTGTTCTATCACTACCAGGTCAGTGTCTCCTTGTTATTGTTATATGTAATAAGATCACTGAATCCCAATATCATGTGCCAGTTGTATCACCTCCTTTGCTGAAAAGTATGCCCTTGTTCTAATATAAGTATCCTGTTCGGGTGAATCGAACACTCTCTAACCTACTTATGGTTGTTATGTGAGACTCTGAAGGAAAGGCAAAGTGAAAACTTATCAAGAGGAATCATTGTTCTTCCATGAATCAACTTGCTATCAGTTGGATGGTTTATTTCCTTAAGATATGGTGCAGTATCTGAGTGGCAGGCTCATGCATGCATTGTACCAATTCTGAAGCTTGCTAACAACAACTAGTTGTGTCATTCACAACAGTGAATTCTCTCTGTTGGGTGTTAATATGGGATGAAAAGATGCTCACACTCATGCATAGTCTTTCTTTTTTTTCTAATCCATTTTTATTAAATTAAAATTCACACACAATAAAATTCCCCCTTTAAAGGATATAATTCAGCATTTTAGTTTAATTTAGTTTGGTTTACTTTACTTTATTACTTTACTTTAGTTCACTTTAGTTTCATTTCAGGTATACAATTTAGTGATTCATCACTTACATACAACACCCAGTACTCATCACAAGGGTCCTTCTTAATATCCATCACATATTGAACTCATTCCCTACCCACCTCTACTCCAGCAAGCCTCAATTTGTTCTCCATAGTGAAGAGTCTGTTTTATAGTTTGCCTCTTTTTTTTTAACATCCACAAGTTCATTTGTTTGGTTTCTTAAATTCCACATATGAGCGAAGTCATATGATATTTGTCTCTCTCTGACTTATTTCAGTTAGCTAATACTCTCTAGCCCCATCCACTCATCTAGCTCCATTGCATTCTAGCAAATGAAAAAATTTCACTCTTTTTGATTGCTGAGTGATATTGCATTGTATATATATACCATATCTTCTTTATCCATTCATCAGTTGATGGATATTTGGGATCTTCTCCATAATTTGGCTATTGTTGATAATGCAGCTATAAACATTGGGGTGCATGTATCCTTCAAATCAGTATTTTCATATCCTTTGGAGTATAGTTGCTGGATCACAGGGTAGTTCTACTTTTAACTTTTTGAAGAAGCTCCATATCGTTTTCCAGAGTGGCTGCATCAGTTTGCAATTCCACCAACAGTGTAAGAGAGTTCCCTTTCTCCACATCATCCTCAACACCTCTTGTTTGCTCTGTTGTTAATTTTAGCCATTCTGACAGGTGTGAGGTGATATCTCATTGTGGTTTTCATTTGTATTTTCCTGATAATGAGTGATGTTGAGCATTTTCTCATGTGTCTGTTAGCCATCTGTATGTCTTCTTTGGAAAGATGTCTACTCATGTCTTCTGCCCATTTTTTAACTGGATTATTTTTTTTGGATGTTGAGTTTGATAAGTTCTTTATAGATTTTCATTACTAACACTTTATCAGATATACCATTTGCAAATATCTTCTCCCGTTCCATAAGTTGCCTGTTAGTTTTGTTGATTACTTTATTTCTCGTGCAGAAGTTTTTATCTTGATAAAGTCTCAGAAGTTCATTTTTGCTTTTGTTTCCCTTGCTTCCAGGGACATGCCTAGTAAGAAGATGCTTTAGCTGATGCCAAAGAGGTTGCTGGCTGTGTTCTCCTCTAGGATTTTGATGGTTTCCTGTCGCACATTTAGGTATTACATCCATTTTGAATTTATTTTTGTGTATAGTGTAAGGAAGTGGTCCAGTTTCATTCTTCCTCATGTTGCTGTCCAGTTTTTCCAATACCACTTGTTGAAGAGACTGTCTTTTTTCCATTGGATAGTCTTTCCTGCTTTGTGAAAAATTACTTGACTATATACTTGTGGGTTGATTTCTGTGTATTCTATTCTGTTCCATTGATGTATGTGTTTGCTTTTTGCCAGTAACATACTGTCTTGATGACTACAGCTTTGTAATATAACTTGAAGTCTGGAATCGTGATGTTTCTGGCTTTTTCTTTTTCAAGATTGCTTTGGCTATTCAGTGTCTTTTCTGGTTCCATACAAATTCTAGGATTGTATGTTCTAGTTCTGTGAAAAACACTAGAGGTATTTTGATAGGGGCTGCTTCAAATGTGTAGATTGCCTTGGGTTGTATACAGACATTTTAACAATATTTGTTTCTCCGATCCATGAGCATGGAATGTCTTTCCATTTCTTTGTGTCATCTTCAGTTTCTTTCCTAAGTGCTCTGTGGTTTTCAGAGTATAAATCTTTTACTTCTTTGGTTAGATTTATTCCTAGGTATCTTATGGGTTTTGGTGCAATTATAAATGAGATCAATTCCTTGATTTCTCTTTCTGCTGACTCATTACTGGTGTAGAGAAATACAACAGATTTCTGTACATTGATTTTATATCCTGCGACCTTGCTGAATTTGTGTATCAGTGCTAGCAGTTTTTTGGTGGTGTCTTTTGGGTTTTCTACATAGAGTATCAGGTCATCTGTGGAGTGGAAGTTTAACTTCTTCCTTGCCAATTGGATGCCTTTTATTTATTTATTTTTGTGTTGTCTGATTGCTGAGGCTAGGACTTCCAGCCTAACAGTGGTAAGAGTATTCACTCCTGTCCTATTTCTGACCATAGAGGAAAAGCTCTCAGGTTTTCCCCACTGAGTGTGTATTAGCTGTGGGTCTTTCGTATATGGCCTTTATGATGTTGAATATGTTCCCTCTATCCCTACTTTTTGAAGGTTTTTATCAAGAATGGATGCTGTATTTTGTCAAATGTTTTTTTTTTCTGCATCTATTGAAAGGGTCATACAGTTCTTATCCTTTCTTTTATTAATGTGGCATATCATGTTGATTGATTTGCAAATATTGAACCACACTTACAACCCAGAAATAAATCTCACTTGATCGTGGTGAATGATTCTTTTAATGTAAAAAAAAAAAAAAAAAAGTATCCATGTTTATCCAGGATATTGGCCTGTAGTTCTCTTTTTTAGTGGGGTCTTTGGTTTTAGAATCAAGGTAATTCTGACCTCATGCAATAAGTTTAGAAGTTTTACCTCCACTTCTATTTTTTGGAACAGTTTTAGAAAAATAGGTATTAACTCTTTAAATGTTTGGTAGCATCCTCCTGGGAAGCCATCTGGCCCTGGGCTTTGGTTTGTTGAGAGATTTTTGATTACTGATCCAATTCCTTTGCTGGTTATAGGTCTGTTCAAATTTTCTATTTCTTCCTGTTTCAGTTTTGGTAGTTTATATGTTGCTAGGAATTTATACATTTCTTCTAGATTGCCCAGTTTGTTGACATATAATTTTTCATAATATTCTCTTACAATTGTTTGTATTTGTATGGTGTTGGTTGTGATCTCTCCTCTCTCATTTGTGATTTTATTTATTTGAGTCCTTTATCTTTCATGTCTGGCTAGGGGGTTATCAATTTTATTAATTCTTTCAAAGAACCAGCTTGTAGTTTCATTAATCTGTTCTACCATTTTTGTTATTGTTGTTTCTATATCATTTATTTCTGCTCTGCTGGCTTTATGCTTCTTCATTTGCTGCTCCTTTTCTAGCTCCTTTATGTGTCAGGTTAGGTTACATATTTGAGATTTTTCTTGCTTTGTGAGATTAGCCTGAACTGCTATATAATTCCTGCTGATTGCTGCTTTTACTGCATCCCAAAGGTTTTAGACCATTGTGTTTTCATTTGTTTCCATGTATTTTTTTTTCTGCTCATTTCCTGGTTGACTAATCCATTCTGTAGGAGGTTGTGCTTTAGACTTCATATACTTGAGGGCTTTCCAAATTTTTTCTTGTGGATGACTTCAAGTTTCATAGCATTGTGATTGGAAAATATGCATGGTATGATCTCAATATTTTTGGACTTGTTGGGGGCTGATTTGTGAACGAGTATGTGCTCTATTCTGGAGAATGTCCCATATGCACTTGCAAAGAATGCGTATTCTGCTGCCCTAGGATGAAATGTTCTGCATATACCTGTTAAGTCAATCTGGTCCAGTGTGTCATTCAAAGCCATTACTTCCTTGTTGCTTTTCTGCTTAGATAATCTGTCCATTGTTGTAAGTGTTATGTTAAAGTCTCCTATTATTGCATTATTAGCAATAAGTTCCCATATGTTTGTTCTTTTTTTAATGTTTATTTATATTTTTTGGCGGGGGGAGAGAGAGACAGCACAAGTAGGGGGGAGGAGGGGCAGAGAGAGCAGGAAACACAGAATCCAAAGCAGGCTCCAGGCCGTGAGCTGTCAGCACAAAGCCTGATGTGAGGCTTGAACCCACAAACCGTGAGACCATGACCTGAGCCAAAGTCAGACGCTTAACTGACTGAGCCACCAAGGTGCTCCTCTTTATATTTGTTATTGTTGCATATATTTGGGTGTTTTCCAGTTGGGGGCATAAGTATTTACAATTGTTAGATCTTCTTGTTGGATAGGCCCCTTAATTATGATGTAGTGCCCTTCTTCAACTCTTGTTATAGTCTTTGGTTTAAAATCTAGTTTGTCTGATTTAAGTATTGCTACCTTAGCTTTCTTCTGGCGTATGCTTAATGGTAAGTATTTCTCCATCCCCTTTCAATCTTCAGGTGTCTTTAGGTCTAAAATGAGTCCCTTGTAGGAAACATATAGATGGGTCTTGTTTTTTGTTTTTTGTTTTTAATACATTCTGACACCCTATGTCCTTTGGTTGGAGCATTTAGTCCATTTACATTCAGAGTTATTATTGAAAGATATGAATTTAATGCCATTTTATTACTTGTTTTGTCAGTGCTTCTGGAGATTTTCTCTGTTCCTTTCTAGTCTTGTTGCTTTTGGTTTCTATCCCACTGAGAGAATCCCCTTTAATATTTCTTGCAGGACTGGTTTAGTGGTCACAAGCTCCTTCGGTTTTTGTTTGTCTGGGAAACTCTGTATCTCTCCTATTCTAAATGATAGCCTTGCTGGATAGAGTATTCTTGACTGCATATTTTTCCCATTCAGCATTTTGAATATATCATGCCACTCCCTTCTTGCTTGCCAAGTTTCTATGGAGAGATCTGCTGCTAACTTTATTTGTCTTCCCTTATAAGTTAGGGACTTATTTTGTCATACTGCTTCTAGTATTTTTTCTTTAACTCTGTTTTGAAAATTTTAAATTATATATTTAACTCTATGATATGTCTTGGTGTTGGCCTGCTTTTATTGATTTTTTTTTTTTAATTTTTTTTTCAACGTTTTTTATTTATTTTTGGGACAGAGAGAGACAGAGCATGAACAGGGGAGGTGCAGAGAGAGGGAGACACAGAATCGGAAACAGGCTCCAGGCTCCGAGCCATCAGCCCAGAGCCTGACGCGGGGCTCAAACTCACGGACCGCGAGATCGTGACCTGGCTGAAGTCGGACGCTTAACCGACTGCGCCACCCAGGCGCCCCTGCTTTTATTGATTTTGATGGAAGTTCTCTGTGCCTCTTGGACTTAGATGTCTGTTTCTTTCCCCAGATTAGTGAAGTTTTCAGCAATAATTTCCTCAAATAAACCTTTTGCCCCCTTTCCCTCTCCTGGGGAAGAGGAGACTCCTATGATATGAATGTTTTTGCACTTAATGGAGTTATTGGGTTCCCTAGATCTATATTCCCAATCCAATATTTTTCTTTCCTTCTTTTTAGCTTCATTATTCTTTCATAATTTTATCTTATATATTACTTATTTATTCCTCTGCTTCCTCCATCCTGTGTCATTACATCCTGTTGGTTTCAAATCTCAGTTATTACATTTTTCATTTTGGCCTGCCTAGTTTTTAGTTCTTTGATCTCTGTGGTAAGGGAGTCCCTGGTGTCTTCTATGCTTTCCTCAAGCCCATCTAGTATCCTTACAATTGTTGTTTTAAATTCTTAATCAGGCATATCAATTATAACTGTTTCAATTAGATCCCTGGCCATGACCCTGTCTTGCTCTTTCTTTTGGGATGAATTCCTCCTTCTTGGCATTAGGTCTAGGTCTCCGTCTTCTTCTGTGTCTTAGGAAACCCTGTTATGTTTCTTGTTCCTGAGAGTAATGGCTTTATGAAGTAGAGAATATACAATGCCCAAAGCCTGGCATTCCAGAAAGTGTTTCTGGTGTATGCTGTATTCACTCTACTGCTGTGTTTTGGCTGCTCTTTCCCTCAGGTCAGTTCTCTGCAGAGTTTTTCCTTGCCTGCAGTGGGGAGTGTTTGGGCCTTGGCCAGAGTGTGGCAAGTTTTAACTATGTGTGCTCTGCTCTGCTTATTAAAAGAGACCTGATTCTATTTCCACTAGAGCTGAAGCTTTGCAGAACTCTATGGTCAGTAGATGTGGTGTGTGAGGGGAAAAGGAAGGGGTTTATACTGGTCTTCTAGGAAAGAAGTCTGTTGCTGTGGTTCTCAGGCACACTTGCTTGAGAAAACCAACACCTGTGAAATGCAGCAAGTTGGGTCTTGGTGTAAGCAGTTTAGGCTGCCAGTGTTGGTGCTGTGCTGCTTACCAAAGTTAATTTATACTGAAGGGCAGGGAAGGGAAAATGGCACCCGTAGGCTCTTTTGTCCCCAAAAGGGCAATGCCACCTCTCCCAGGTGCCCTCCAAGAAAGGGGAATCATCTCTTTCAGTCCTATGGGATGCTCAGATAATGCTGTTTGTCTCCAGCACTATCTGCTTTCCTTCTCCACAGCAGCACTGCAGTGTCCTCAGGGCTCCACATTGGCCATACCCTGGACCTCTAAAATTCCAGTCTTTGGGCCTCGCTGGTTGTAAAACCTCACAAAAATCACCCCCACTTGTTTTCCCAGGCAATGGCTTTGGGGAAGTATTTTCCTTGTGCTATTCCCTGTGTGCTCCTCTCTCTGTGCTTTCACCTCTCTCTGTGCCCAGGACTCCCTCCCCTCCACAGCACCCATGATCCATTTCTCCCCCCAAATCAGGTCTCCTCACCTCCTACCTTCCACAACGTGGCTTCTTTTCTGTTCTGTTAGTCCTCAGATCTATTTCTTGGGCATTCAGAATGATTTGATATTTATCTAGCTGTGTCTGAGAGACTAGGCAAGTGTATGGTCCTCCTACTACTCTGCCTTCTTAGCTCCTACTCAAGCATTATCTTAAAGTTTCAACCCCATGCCTCTTCCCCAGAACACTTTCTCTCTGATCTTCCAATATTTCCCTTCCAACCACCTCACCAACTATCCAAACCAATGACTCTTTATATATATTACTTAGAGATACTTCTAACACACCAACAAAACATGGATAACGACAATACTACCCAAATCTCTGCCCACTGGAAACTTTTCTTTTCTCACCTCTCTTCTGTCTTTTAGAGCCACACCTGAGTGGGACTCTAGGGTAGGAAGAGTCTATATTTTAGCTTGTACTCAAAAACTGAGTCCACAAAGGCTTAGTGTTCTTTGGAGATTGGGGATACAAGGTTTCCCAGGGCATCTACCAAAATGTTTCCAGTCTTGATCTTAAGGTCCCACACTTTTCAAATCAGGAACATTTGCACAGAAGGCTACTTTTCATGCCTAAACATCTTTTATTATTTACTTTTACATAGGCCTGCTTGTAACAAATTATCTCAGTTTTTGTCTGAAAATGACTTCAGTAGGCTTATTTGTCAAAGGATATTTTAACTGGATATAGACTTTTAGGTTGGCAGTTACTAACCTTCAACATTTTATACACAGACATTGATCTCTGTCTTCCTTTGTTTCTGTTAAAAGTTAACTACCAGTCTTATTTTGGTTTCTTTGAAGGTAATATAGGGCTTTTATACCTCCTCCAGTTGATTTTAAGATTTTCATTTTGTCTTTCACCAGTTTTTACTTAATGGAACTAAGTATACTTTTATTTGAATTTATCCTGGATGGGGTCCTTAGATCTTTAGACTCTACTTTGAAGGCTTTAGTTTAATTATCAGTCATTAACATTTTAACTATTTCTTCTACCCTATTATCTTTTTCATAATTTATCTGGGATTTGAAATACAATTATGTTAGACCTTTCACCACATGCTATGTTCTCTTGTACTGATCTTAGTTTAGAAAGGATTTACTTTTGCTTCTGTCAGGCAGCTAGCAGATAACATCAATCTAATTAGGTATTGAGGTAATTCAAAGTTGGTACATTTATGGTTAATCACTGTCCCTTTGGTTTATTTCTAAGACCTTTTGTGTCCCACTTGAAAGTAATGGCTTCCAATTTTTCCCTCCATCCAATGAGTCTGTTAAAAGTTCTGTGTAGGCTCTCTTAGGCACCATATTTTTAAATCTGCATATACCCCAAGATTTAAGGGCCGGAATTTCTGGCTTCTTTTCTTTCCTTAATAGTGCCTTGTAATGCAATTCCTTACTGCCTTGGCACCTTCCCAAAACATTTAAATAAATATTTAAAAGTGTTTTGCTCAGATTTTCAAGGGGAAGCACAGGTCAGAAACAACCTAATCTGCCATTATAGGAAAAAGACTATTGACAGTATACTGCAATATTTAGAAAATGGGGCTTGGCAGCTAGGCATACTAAGATTGATTCCTGGTTCTCACTTCTAGAAGCAGCTATAACATTGTGTTTAAGAGAACAAGTACTAAAGCCAGACTGTCTAGGATTGAATACTAAATCTCTAAGTTGTATGACCTTGGACAAGTTTCTTAATATATATCTGCCACATAGTTTCACATATAAAATGTGAATGATTCTAGTTTCTACCTATATCATTGCTGTGAAGATTAACATGTTTAAGCAATTATATCACTGACTACTACAAATTACACACTCAGTAAATGGTAGATTATTATTTCTCCATGTTCTCATTGGCAAAATGAAGATATGACTGACTAATAGGGCTGTTTCAGGAAATAAAGGCCTTAATTTAAAATTTCATTTTCCTAGTGCATAGAACCTAGTAAATACTATTATATATTAGTATGTAAAAAGTAAATGAATGAGTAGTAAATAGTAAATAAATGAATTAAGAAGTGGTTTTCCTTTTTGTATCCTTCACCTCCCTTCTGTTTTAGCAGATTGCCTTGTCAATTTCAGAGTTAAAAGGCTGATTGACTCAGATTTTTGTTTTTAAAATGATTATATGTCACCAAAATCAAATTAGAAACAGTAAGAAATTAAATGATCTTTCTATACACATTGGAAGGCTTTCTCTGAACACTGGAAGAGATTTTTCCATGATTACATGATTGATCAAACATGATCTAAGGAAGAAACTTGTGTGGCCCTAACTAATTTTATACTCTATTTACATATTTCACCCTTACCAGAGTTACTCTCCTAAATTTGCAGTTTTCATGCATGTCTTTAAACACGTAATTAAAAATATTATTATATCCATAAACAATATCTACTATTTTGCATATTTTAACTGTCATGTAAATATAATACCTTGACATTATGCCCCCACGTGTTGTTGGGTTCCTCATATAAGGACTTTGGAAGTCCTTTGGAACATGAAGTCCTAACAAGTATAAGCTGAACAGACTGAAAAAACAACTCTTCTAGGATACATAAGAGAGGGGAGGATACAGGGCAAATCACTCCTCCCAAGATGGAAGAGGCAGGTGAATACAGAGAATAACAACTTACGGGCACAGAAACTCATGAGCAGAGACCATTTAGGGAACCAAGACCAAGGAGAAAACCTTGAAATGTAATTGACAAATTGCTGGAGACCCAGTGTGAGCAAAGCTGAGTTAAGAACTCCAGGTGGGAGCACCTGGGTGGCTCAGTTAATTAAGTGTCTGACTTCTGATATAGGCTCAGGTCATGATCCCACCATTTGTGAGATTGAGCCCCGGGTCGGTCTCTGCACTGACACCCTGGAGCCTATTTGAGATTCCCTCTCTCCCTCACTTTCTACCTGTCTGTCTGTCTGTCTCTCTCTCTCTCTCAAAATAAATAAATAAACAATAATAAAAAAAGAACTCCAGGTGGATTTGGTCATGGCTGGGAGGCGGGGGGTTAGGGGGGTGGGGGGGGACAGTTACCCACAATATTGTTAGATTTACCTCTAGGAGTTTAACCAGGCCCATACAGTAATATCTGAGAAAAATCCCCTCATGCTTTCAGCAGGGAGGAGGGATAAAAGAACCATTTTCAAATATACCAGAGCACTCACTATGTTCTTAAGGTCTATCCTCGGGAAAAACTAATTAACTGGAGGCCCAACCTGTTCAGGTATTATCAGAGCCTAATTAACCTGGGCGAAGGGGGAAAAACTCCAACTCACTGTAGCCATCCCATTCCACCTAAGGAGGGAGGAAAGGAAGAAATAAAAGAAAAAAGAAAACAAAATCCAAAACCAACCAATCAAACAAAACTCCAGAGTAACATTTGTGAAGTTCACAGTACAGAGACACAGGCTTACTAAAAGCCTGAGACCTAATCATAGGACTATAGCATGCTTCTCCTGCTCCCACATCTCCCCACCACATTACTAAAGGTCTATTTACAGCAGTTCCTTTTACCTATTACATCATGTTTGGCTATCAAGAAAAAAAAAAAATTACATGGTGCACAAAAAGAAGCACATTTTGAAGACAAAGAGCAAGCATCAGAACCAGACATGGCAGAGTCACTGGAATTATGACACTGGGAATTCAAACCAACTATGACTAATATGCTAAGGTTCTAGTGAATAAAGTAGGCAGCATGCAAGAACAGACATATAATATAAGCAAACAGGTGGAAACCCTAAGAAAAAGACAAAAATAAATGCTAGAGATAAAAACCACTAAACAGAATTGAAGAATGCCTTTGATGAGCTTACCAATAGACTGGACACAGCTAAGGAAAGAATCTCTGAGCTTGAGGATATCTCAATAAAAACTTCCAAAACTAAAAAGGGAACAAATACTAAAAAGAAAAGAAGAAAAAAAACAACAACCAGAACAGAGTACCCAAGGATTGTGGGACAACTATAAAACAAGCAATGTATGTGTAATCAAAATACCAGAAGAAAAAGAAAGAATATTTGAAACAGTAATGACTGAGAATTTCAACAAATTGTCAGACACGTGATATTTATTTCACCTATTAACTTTATGTGATTTATCCATGTGATTTATCCATGTATTCATAGATATATGTAGTTCTGTATAATTTACTTTCACTAATATATTTTATTTTACAGATATACATAATTAATTTTCCTCATGATGGTATTTGCTTCCAATTATTTGTTATCATAGTTATGCAATAAATACTTTTCAATATCATTGTGCATACATATGAGGGCTTCTCTAGGGCAGTGCTAATGGAATTTTCTGTAATAATAAAATTTTCTATATCAGTGTTGTCCAAAACAGTAGCCACTAGCCATATGTGGCCACTGAACACTTAAAATACAGCTAGTGTGACAGAATAACTGAATTTTTACTTTATATAAATGTAAATTTAAACAGTCATAGATAGCTAGTAACTATGATATTTGGAGGCTAACAAGTTCTGTTAGAGTAGGCAGTTCAGTTAGGTTCTAATAGAGAGCCTGGAGGCCAGCAAAGAGGAAGTCATGGTCAATTATCTGGAAAGTCAGACGTCTCTCTTGGCAGTGCTCCAAAAAAAGCACAAGGAGCCTGATCAAACCAGACAGACCCAAGATGGTAGGTGCCATGAGATGAAACCCCCCACCAAAGAAAGAAGAAAAAGCATGAAACCCTGCTTCCAAGAAATCCCATTTGGGTAATGATATTCCACCTTCTTGTTAACATGGTCAATAAAATCCAAACCCTTGAGCTAACCCACTCTCATGTCTCAAGAGTGTACTTTCACTTTAATAAACTTTTCAGTTGTGCTGCTCATCCACTCTATTTTGTCTGTCCTTTCTCCTGACAAGACCAACATCCTCAGGTGACATCTTTGGAACAGGCTGTGTTGAGGCCTCAACAATATTAGTATACCAGAAAAGTACTAAACTATAAAAGTACTATGCTTCTAGAAGTGATATGACTATATTGTGGGTACATTCGTTTTCTCTCTCTCTCTCTTTTTTTGTATATTCATATTCAACTTTATTATTTCATATGGTCTACAAAATGTTCAAACAAGTTTTCTTCAACACATATAAGAAAATCTGTTTTATTTTCGTATCTCTAACAACTCTAAGTATAGTCATTAAAAATAATGACTTCACGATTGTTTACCTTTCTTTATTTTCCCTTTTTTGAGGGGAGAAAAGGTGCTGTCTCTTTGATTACTAGTGAGGTTAAGTATGTTTTAATTATTAGCTATTTAGTCCTTCTTTGGTTACATTGCAAAGCTCTTCTCCACCTTTATTTTTGCCTTGTATTTCCACTATTTACTTATCTACATACAGTCAGAAAACCAAAAAAAAGTAGTTAATGTAGTTTAATTTATTAGAATTTTTGTGAGATTTTGCTTTCAAGGCCTTGTTTAGGAAATATTTTCCTAACTAAAAACCTATTTTATGTTTTCTTCTAAAATTCCTGTGGTATAATAATTTAATAGATAGATAAATAAGAAAGAGAAATCTACCTGTATTTTATTTATGTGACAGATATTTGTCCCAACACCATTTAATCCATTGTTGTTCCTCCTAATTTTGCAAAGCCATCTTTCTTATAATTTCAAGTCATAAAATATTCATTTTTAATTTTTTTAATTTTAATTTAAGAGAGAGAGAGAGTCTTAAGCAGCCCCCACACTCAGCACAAGGCCTGACTTGGAGCTCGATCCCACAACCCCAGGATCATGACCCGAGCCAAAACCAAGAGTCAGACACTCACTGACTGAGCCACTCAGGAGCCCTCAAGTTATCAAATATTCACTGATTTGTTTCTGGTCCTCTGGTCTATCTTTCTCTTTTTCCACAAATACTACATATTAATTGCACTATTTTTATAATTCTTGGTGACTGGCAAGAAAAATACCTTCCATCTTGTTCTTAAAAATTATTTTGACAAATAGTGTACACATTGTGGGGGTTCCTTTTTAACTATTTTATATATCCCTCAGTTTAGATAAATTTTTGGCCTAATGTCTTTGTGCTACTAAACCCAGATTTGTCCATAAACAGAAGGCTAGAATTAGCCCCTAACCAATAATGCACTAGTACAGAAGTATGAGAGAACATCCACTGTATTATAATAGAACAACTTTGAACTAGTTTACTTCAGAGTTTTTGTATGGAACCAGTCTAAATCTATTATGGTACTTGGTCTGAACCATGGTCTTGCTTGGCTCCCTCGTCTCTTACTAGTTTCTTCTTGGCATGTGTTCTTTATAAAATCACTTGCACAAGCATACCTACTCTAGAATAAATTCTTCTGAAGAACCTAATTGAAAACAGCAGCTGTTAGCTCTTTGTTCTTCCATGTACTTACATTATGCTTATCTAGTTTCTCACATACAAATATGCACACACACAAACGTGAATTAGTTGGGATTTTTAATGGAAAAATAATTGAATTTATTGATTGCTTTATTACATTATATCTTTAGACCCATGAATCTACGTTTCTCCTTTTATTCAGTTCTATTATAATCATTCAATAAAAATTTACTTTTACATAAAGTAATGCACATCTTTTATTAGATTTATTCTTAGGTCCCTTATGCTTTTGTTGCCATTTCCAATTACATTTTGTTGGTGACTCATGGGGATTTCATTTGTGACCCTAATATTTAACAACATTACTAAATTTCCTTTATAATATTCTTTCCTTCCGTCCTTCCTTCCTTCCTCCCTTCCTTCCTTCTTTTCTTCTTGTCTCCTCTCTTCTCTTATCTTCCTTTTCTCTTTCTCTCTCTCTCTCTCTCTCTCTCTCACTCTACTTCTCTCATTTAACCCCTGGGGTTTGTTATTTTCTTCTTAGCTATAAATTTTAGACAATTTTTAAAAACATATTTTATCAACATATATAAGTGTTATTTTATTGTAGAATTTTCAGGATATCTACTTTTACCATGAGGTTAGAAACAAAATTAAGACATTTTCAGGTATGTGATTTCTCAAAAGAACAAAAACAACAGCAACAAAAAGCCTGAACAAAATGCAACCATTTTGCCCAATCTGTTAATATTATGTACTTGACACATCTCTGATTATTAAAATGTAAGTAAAAACCTATTTAATTTGATAACCTGAGGGAAAGGTAAAAGCTAGCATTGATTTTTCTTAATGTCTAAGTTATTCCAACCATGACTTCTTCTCAAAAATCTCCTGATAATTCAACTTTTAATTTTCCTCTTCTGTGCATTTGTCATAAAATACAATACTCTTTTTAAAAAGCCACCTTATATTTGGAATATTTCTGATTAGATAACACTACCCAAAGCCCCAAATCAGAATTATAGCAAATACACTGCTAGCTGAAAAGCTAATTCTTGGTAAGAACAAAGTTACTTAATATTGTATTACTTTAAAAAATTACATTTATTACTGACCATCAAGATAAAACTGACAACTATAATAAAGGGCTAATATTAGAGATGTACTGAGAATGGCACTCATATCTCTATCTGTATGTGTAATTCAATTCTAAAAATTGAATTGTAACCTTACACTAGCCTTTTCAAAAGCAGAAAATCATACATAAAACCTGACAATGTCCCTAAATCATAACATATTTTTATAGTGGTTTGAAAGTTAACCAAGTACTTTTACTTCAATGATCTCATTTGACTCGATTCTCTGATTATCTTTGCAACACAGACAAATGGAGACATTATTATCACTTGTAAAATGAGAGATCTGAACTTCAGAAATGTGGATTAAATCCACAGACCCTCTTATTTCTGTGAGAGGAAAATGATCTTGAAGTCACTGTCTGCCTTATATACAAAATAACAGACTACTCAAGGATGCTGTGCTTTCTGGCACATTCTGCAGGAGTTGGTCTAATGAAAAGATCATAACACAGTAACTGTAAGAATGCATGTTCTTTTTTTTTTAGCATAACTCTACAGCTAATCAATATGGTAAATGTACTATTACACAATTGATTTTCATTGAGTAGGCAAATCCTGGTTGAGAAATCATATCGAAAGCTAGAATATTTTCTGTTATAATCAGGGTTAAATGTAATAACTAATATAATTGCATTTTTGGACTACTGTTGCTTTTGTTATGGATTTTATTAAATATTTTTTTCCACTAAGAATAATGGACACTTTGGTGATTTTATTTTATTATCATTATTTTTTAAAGTAGGCTCCACATGGGCTTGATACCACAACCCTGAGAATAAGTCTGAGAGTCAAGATGCTTAACCAACTGAGCCACCCAGGTGCCCCTGTGGTTATTTTAGATATAAGAAGCAACACTAACCAGTTTTATTTTTTAATTTTTTCCTTCCTTCCATCTTTGGCTCCTCTCTTTCTTATTTTTATTAAAAAAAAATCAAACCAGATGGCAATAAGTAAAAGGACTAAAATTAAAATATAAGAATATTCTAATGTTGGTATTAAATTACTTGAAAAAGTTCAGAGATTTGAAAAACTTACAAAAACAAATGTAATATATTGTTTACATTTTCATCTAAAATCATTAAAAGTTTCCACAAAGAAAAGGAAATGCCAGTGACTATATGATAATAAATAAAAAGTTTTTATTTTAAATAGCACTAACAAACTGTTTCCTAGCCTTTCTCCTATATGCATTTATTTCTCCATTCTGCTCTCAGTAAAGTATAATATTTTCCATCACTAAATCCATTTCCCATTGTGGGGACCTAAGCAGCTCTGTTAATAAGGTGAACACGATGATATCATAATCCCTATGTCTCATACATCATTGTATATTAAGCCATAGCTTACAGTCATCCAAAATCGTGAATTAAATATCTGAAATCCAATTGATAAGTCAACCATGGGAAACAAAATAACTTTATCTTGTAGTGTTTGATGAGAATACGTAATGAAATACAGCCTGAAAACAGATTACAGTAAATATTTCTTTTTTTCCCCCTTTGTGCATGTGTGGGGGTAAGGGCAGTGGGGAGTGGGGTGGCGGAGAGATAGAGACACAGAAAGAGAGAGAGACAAAATCCCAAGCAGGTTCCATGCCTAGTACTGAGCCCAACACGGGACTCCACCTCATGATCTTGCGATCATGACCTGAGCTGAAGTCAAGATTCAGATGCTCAACTGACTGAGCCCCCCTGGTGGCCCAATAATCTTTTATTTTTATTGACATGAAAACATAAATAATAAGCTGCATACCATATTGGTAAAATGTATATAGATTTTCATTTATATTAATTATAAAGACACATTTGTATGTGTACCAAATATGTGTATGAGCACATAAATGAAAAATATGTTAGATCAGACCAGTATTAGTCGGATTTCACTTTATATATTTTTAAAAGTGAAATATTTAGTGGGAATATAATTTGGTAAAACTCAAGCTGTGAATAGGAATGCAAATACCTATTATATTATGTAACTATTTCACTTTTAGATAATTATACAAGATAAATAAAAGGGTATACATATAAGTACATGTACATGAATATTCCCAGCAGCTTTATTTATAATAGTCTCATACTGGAAATAACCCACATTCAATCAATGAATGAATAAATATACTGTAGTACATCCACACAGTAGAATACTACTCATCAATAAAAATAATTGAACTATTAATATAGACAATCAACAAGGATGAATTTCAAATTAATTATGCCAAGTGGAAGAAGCAGAGGAAAAGAAAAGTAGGTACTGTATGATACTAAGAATGTAAATTCTAAAAATTGCAGGGGCACCAGGGTGGCTCAGTCCATTGTGTCTGACTTTGGCTCTTGTCATGATCTCACGGTTCATAAGTTCAAGCCCCAAATCAGGCTACCTTCTGTCACTGCAGGGCCTGCTTTGGATCCTCTACTGCCGCCCCGCCTTCCCTGCCCCTTTCTCATTCATGTGCTCTCACTCTTTCTCTCTCTCTCAAAAACAAATAAAACATGTTCTAAAATTGCAAACTAATCTAAAGTGACAGCAGATCAGTTGTTGCTGGTGTTGATGCTAGAGGTGGAGTAGAGGGGTGAGAACAGACACAAGGAAGACATGAGGGAGAGTTTCCAAAGGTCATGAGAAAACCACTATGGATGATGGATATATTCATTATTTGGATGTAGGTGATGGTTTCAATGTATTATACTTACATGAAAATTTATTGAGGTGTATATTCTAATATACAAATTATACATCAACATTTCAATAAAGTTATTAAAAAAATATTGAACCAGTCCTAAATGCCAACTCTTTCCATCTGCTTCTCAGAATTAATCCAAAAGTACTTATTCAAGAAAGATAGAACTTTATACAACTGGTAGTTGTGTACTCTTTTGTAGTCTCTTAAATTTTTCTGTTAAAATCTCTCTCAGTTATCTCACAGGTGCTCAAGGGGAAATCTGGTCAGCTACCCTACAAAACCCCAGTGGCTTTCCTTGACTATTTTTGCTTCACTTCACAAGGACAGCTGACCCTGCTGGGTGCCATGCATGCTGTTCTTGCATGATACTGGGTCACCAGGTAAGAGAACTCCCTTTCCCCATCGACACATATGATACTGGCTATCTTAGGCAGAATTTGACTACAGGAAGGAAAAACCATTTCAACAGTTTCAAGCAGCAAATAATTTACTATCAAGGGATTAGATATTAGCGACATTATTAGAAGAACTAGATGGGTGGATTCTAGACTAACCCTATGCAGGAAGGTAGGAATCAGGAAACTATCCCCGGCACGGGAACTCTTGACTTCAATTACATGATGTCTAGGTATGAGCCATAGATCAGATAAACATTGTGCCACTGCAAAGACTTTCAACATCGGCAAAGCCAGTGACTGTACACTGGAAGGCTGTTGTAAAAATGCCTAATATCTTCATGCCTGCAAATGAGCAGGGGGATTAAAAAAAAAAAAAAAAAAGAAAAAAGAAAAAAAGGACAGCAAGATGGTCCTTGCCTCTTTCTGCCTTATGGAATTGTTTATATTTATACCTGACTCACTTGAATATCTCTAGATATTTCCCAGGCTCTGGGAAATATAAACTAACCTGTGTAGTATAGGAAACTATATCACAGTGGAAAGACTGTGGATGTGGATGCTGATTCCTCTACCTTCATTCACCATGTCCACTAAATTATCCATTTCTGCCAGCTATCAGTTAGAGTCTTGGTTTTACCTAAATGGGAGGTGTGCTATTAGGAATTGTTGAATTGTAGAAGTTGCACTAGGGGGAAAGATACTTATTTTCCACTTTGTTATTAATATTTTTTCCACAAGAATACCAAAGCAGTACTACTTGTGATGGTACGCCTTATGGGATTTTTTTTTTTTTTTTGTCTTACAGGATTTTTAATGAAGCAGTACTATTAAAATAATTTTACTTGTATTTTACCCCCTTAATCCACAATATAAACATGAGTCTAAGAAGAGATGGATATAGAACTTAGAGAAATCCTTTAATTTTTTTTTTAAAAATGTTTATTTATTTTTGCAAGAGAGAGAGAGAGAGACAGAGCACAAGCAGGGGAGGGTCAGAGAGAGCAGGAGACACAGAATTTGAAGCAGTTCCAGGCTCCCAGCTGTTGGCACAGAGCCCAACGCGGGGCTCAAACTCATGAACTGAGAGATCACAACCTCAGCGGAAGTTGGTTGCTTAACCAACTGAGCCACCCAGGCACCCCTGGAACTTAGAGAAATCTTAATGAGAAACTCCATCTTGTACTCTGACTTTTCCCTCAACAATTCAGGTTTTATCAGTGACTCATATTTCTCTCTTTAGCATATTTATCACATTTAACTCTTGGTTATGCTAGAATGAATTGTCATCTTTCATAGAAATCAATCTTAAAGAGTTTGGCCGACCATGTGTCCTAAAATGATACAACTCCCATTCCATGTGCTCTTTTGCAATGTTACCTTAATGTTCTCTAATCAAGAGGTGAAGTCTATTTCATCTTTTGAATGAGTCACCTTGTGACTACTAGGACCAACAGAATTAAAAGGAAGTAGCATTCTGGAACTTTTATGAACAAGCATTTAAAATGCTTGGTAGTGTCCACCTTTGTGCTCTGGAGTTAGCATGTAAGAAATTGTGAGACCATCATGCTGTGTGAAAGCCCAAGCTAGCCACATAGGAAGGCCATGTGGGAAAAAGAGAGATGTCTGACCAGCCCTGGACTGTTCTAGTCATTCCAATTGAGTAAAAAACAGATGAGTAATGATATCACCTTGAAAATTTCAGCCTTCTATGTCAGCCCAGTGTCAATCCATATGGAATAGAGAGAAAAGCTGTCCACAGTGTAGGTGCCTGACATTATGCTTTTGATTGCCAGGCATCCATTTCAAGGACATCCATCTTGAATAAAAATACTGCTCGCTGTGTGATACAGCTACTAGCAAAATATCCAGATAAGAAATTAGGCTGCCTCCACCCTTAAAGTACCCCCTTAGAAAGCCTTAGAAAATCTAGATAGCTGCTTGAGTGACCCTGCTTCCTTCCTTCCCATGCCCTAATTCCTACTCTTCCACTTTAAATTAGCCAATAAAGACTGAGCTTGTAGGGCACCTGGGTGGCTCAGTTGGTTAAGCATTCAACTCTTGATTTCTGCTCAGGTCATGGCCTCACAGTGTTCTTGGATTCAAACCCTGAGTCAGGGCTCTCCGTGCAGAGCCTGCTTTGTATCCTCTCACTCTCACTCACTCTCTCTCTGCCCTTTCCCTGCTCGTTCTCTCGTTCTCTCTGTCTCTCTCTCTCTCTCTCAAAATAAATAAATAAACATTTTAAAAAATAAATAAAAAATAAAAACAGGATTACATTTCAGGTATTTTTTACCTTTAGATTAAAATGTATTTTTAAAATATTACGTTATGAATTACGATATTTTAAGCATGTTTTTAATGCTCTGACATATTACTGGAACTCTGATATTTCTTATCTGAACACTTTACTGTTCTAATTTTTTGATTTTCTAAGGATACTGTCAAATTCTATAATTAGGAATAAAATGTGGTTTGCAACTTCTATTACTGCCATTACGGAAAGTTAAGAAAATAAGCTATATATCACCTCAGTTGTATCTTAAGATGAATACAATTAGCTGTTTATAAGTTAAGTAGTCTCCAGTTGCCTGAAGAAATGGAGAGGGTGAAGTACTTGATCAAAATTAGGCTTCCTTGCAACTAGCAATTCTAAGCAAATGAAAAGGTATGGTTACGTATTTAAAATACATTTTAAAATCATTTACAACTGTTGGTGGAAATTCACTAAGTGTGTGGAAATCTAATGAATTCTAGGAGCAAGTTTGTGTGTGTGTGTGTGTGTGTGTGTGTGTGTGTGTGTGTGAATTTCTATGTATGCTTCAATATTTTAAAGCTAATAGGAGAAGAGTGGTCAATTGTGAATAAATGTAAACACAGCCCCTCTCATTGAGGGGTCTCTTGAGTCACACAAGTTGGCTAGGTCAGTGTAAGGAATGGAACTCTTGAGGCTGACAGCAAAGTGTAAGCTTTCACTTCTCTTAGAATCATTTACTAAGAAAGCCGCCTGAGCACAAACTGACTTGTGTTGGCAGTGAATTTCTGAGTCCTGACAAGATAGGAAAGAATATCTTCCTTTGGATTTACTCTCTTCTGTCATGTCAGGGGAAAAAAAAAAAAATACTGTGTTAGCCCCAGGAATAAAGTTACCAAACAGTACTAAATTCCCAAAAGAAAGAAGCTGTTCCTGGGGGAAGTCTGTAACATTTAATTGGAGCACATTTGACAAGACTCCCTCTCATTACAGTCTCAAAGCTCTGAGAGCCCTTTGAAAACATTAGTGCCCCAGGCCCCTCCCTGCCCCTCCCTATAGATAAGGCTGACTAGTTTAGAATAATCTTTGAAGGACAGGGTTGACAGCTTCAGATAAAAGTGCTTCTAATTTATAGGGCAGAGCTAGGAGGGAATGAACTCTGAGGCCAGGAAAAGAAAGCAAAGGTGGAGGGAAATTAGCCAGGAATGCTACAGAGGAATTCAACATTACACTTTTCTTATCTGGGTTTATTAAAACTTTGTCCAACTGTAGCTAGCAGAATCTAAAATAAATACGCTATTAATATAGCATTTAGAGAGCAACAATGGATATATGAGAAAATGTTCCTTTAGATCACAAATTCTAAGCAAATCAAGAAAGCAGCTAATGATTGTTGCTACTTAATTATTGTCTTTCCATTCATGCTCTCTAATCTTTGCTACAATGCTGTTAGGCAAATGCTCTATCCTCTGAACTCTAAGACAACTCATTTTTAGGAGGTACTTCATAATAGTTTTTTTGAAGATCTAGGAAATCTAGGATTTTATCCAAAAGATTTATATTAATTTTCCACCTTATTTAAATTCTGCAATTTTAAAGGGTTCATGCTACTGGGGAAGTGTCCTAGTCCCAAGGTGAGAGATCTGTTGATGTTTTGTACTTTAAAATACACCACTTTCAGTGGAGAATGCCACTACCCCTTATTCTAATTCAGCAGAGTTATCCCAATCTTCTTCCCAGGCAGGGAAGACTGTTCTCCATTCCATGGATTTCATGGCTGGTGCCTACTCTTTTTTTTTTTTTTTTTTTTCCCTAGTAGGGTAGAATCTTAAGTTTGTCTAAATTACAAGCAAAATAATAAAACAATATATGTTACTGTATACATTGCTTATTTAAATCATTTGAAATGATTTGTTAATTCAATACAGATATGAAATAGTCATGTATATATAATCAAATGGTAGTTGAAAAATTTTTTTTTAAATTTATTTAGAAGAAGTCAAAACTCCTGGACAAAGTATAAAAGAATGTATTAGGTCATTAAGTTTAAAAGAGGCAAGTTGTATGTGACTTACATATCACTGAGGATACATGCTTAATTTAATCATAAAACATGTTTAGATTGAAACATAAAATTTAAGTAGAAATAATTAGAAACCCTGCTTCTCTAATTAAATATTAGAAGATTGTTTTAATAACAAAAATAGCAAAGTTTTAAAGGGACACATTTGAAGCATTATTTTGAAACAGAATAATCATGGTCCTTTAAATAATATAAATGATAAAATATTGAGAAATAAGCATAATGTAGGTTGAGTTTCATTTTAACTTGTTTTCCAAATCTGACTCATCTTAACTTTCAATCTACTTTTTATCCTTTTAGCACTGCAGTTTATATCATTAAGGACTTTATTCACCTATAATTCTGATAGAGTATCTCATAAAAAACATGTGCACTTACCAAGACTACACTTTCATTAAATAACCTTTAAGTTAAGGAAATGAAACCGAGGTTTGATGACTTGTTTTCTCCAAAGAGACTTTTATGAAGGAACTTAAATTCACACTTATTTACATTCGTTTTCTTAAAATATAACTTACCTTGCCATGAGGAAATTTTAAGCAGTACTTGAAAAGCATCTCATTATTGACACTGTGCCAATTAGTAAGTTTCATGCTTTCTCTTTTAGTAGACATCTTTACATATTTAACTAAAAGCAACTTTATATCCTTACCCCATATGTAGCAACAAATAAAACACATATTTAACTGATTCTACATAATGTTAATTTTTTTTTTAATTTATTACACTGATCTGCTAGTATGCTGGAAAATATTTAATAGCCAACACTCAAAAAAATTAAGAAAAAAATAAAGGCCTGGTATTTTAACATTTGCCAATTTCTGTGGTGTAAATAGTTCCACAATCGTCACTTTCAAGCTACAACCTGACATTGGCAAACATGTAGTTTGTAAAAAAAAAAAAAAAAAAAAAAAAAAAAATGAGCATAATTGTGTCTGCTGATCTGATCTGAGCTGGTTTCCACACAATATCTAGAAGGTCTTTAACCAAAGACTTTTAAAACAATTCCATGTTTAACATGTCTGCTTCTACTATTGGGAATTTCTAGGGTTATTTATCATTTTATTATATTTGCAGTAATAATCTTTTAAGAAACAATAAGAAATAATTATGACATATAAACCAATCAGACTAGACAATAGCGGTGTCAAACCAAATAACCTCAGTTTTAGGTTGCTGCTTTACTTGTATCTATGTCTCTGTATTTTAGTCCTATAATTTTTTATCATGTTTTGATAATTTCAGATTATATCTTGAGGCCACTGAAGATACTCATATATGTCAAAAGTACCAGATAGATGTCATTATTCAGTACTTAATAAATTTTTAGCATAAGAACTTCAGTAATAACCCACTTGGTGGAATATTATATTTTTTAATGTAATAGTGAAAAACACCTGAAAATGAATATTCATTATTCTCAGTTTACTCATCTGATCCTACATTGTTACAAATATGTCACTCCAGAAGCTATAGAACAACACTTATTAACCTAATTTCATTATAACCAAGGATTAATAAAAATGTAAATCCCAAATATAGGTTAGTGATATTCTTATTTTACAATAAAGACATCCTTTGTTTATATATGTGTGTGTGTTATATAACTAATATAATATAACATAGCATAATATAATATTATATATATAATATACACAAACACAAACATACTTGAATTAAGGTCAAACCATAAAATCACATTTCAAAATTTCACATCACATGAAACTCTTTCTCATTCATATACATTTATTTGCATATTCTAATACTTCTATGGTTTGAAAATAGCTCATGAATTATGATTTCCTCTCACCTCACTACCTCAAACATTCAAATGTCCATAAGTTAGTCCTCATCCTAGAAATTTTTTCATAACCTTCCAGACCAGGCCATTTTGTAGAGGTCTTAAGATATTAAGACCTGATATTAGGATTTGATCTCAGTCCAAATACCTCGATATGTACTCTATTGCAGTGCTAGCTGGAGCCTATTCTACTAATTGCAAGACTTAATCAATTTCCTTTACCTCAGTTCTGTTCACTGGCACCACTGTCATTGGTAAACCATGTTCAGGGCCAGCAGAGTTAAGGATCTCTGAGAAGTGGGGCTGGATAATAGACCTGGCACAAATCTCTGAGCATACACACTGAGGCTTGATTTTTTTTTCCTCTTAGAAATCAAAATAAGTGAAATTCTACTGTAAAAAAAAGAATCACTCCACTGACCTTGAGAAAGCTGTCAGACATGGAAGGAACTTCTTTTCTACAAAAAAAGGAAACAACACAAAAATGACAGGTGCCAAGTATCTTCAAATAATAAAATACATTTACAAATTTTTGAAGCTTTTTCTCCTTTCAAAGTTTGCCAAGATGTGTTACTTCATTTCACTGTTTGGCAGGTGGACACCCTTCAGCAATATGTTGGTTGGTAGAAGATATTCCCTGAACTATTATTTGGATTCAAGAAAGTCTGGCAGGAGTGAAGTTTTTCTCTGGCCAATTAATGATTTAAGGCATTTCTGAGTATTACATTAAATTATTTCAGGGATACTTTGAAAATTTTTAAAAATTAAAATGGATCAAGACCCATTTAATATGAAAAATGCAAAAGTAAAAAATGATCCAAAAGAAATAAATTTAACTTAGAATGTTTTTTAAAAACAATATAGTTTTAACCTTTTGCCTGATAACTGATACCTATCTATAAAATATGCTCTCATTCAATATATTCTAGATAAGCATTTATATATACAAATGAAGACACTAAATAAAAAAGGAAAACACACATATTTGTGATTGGCACTGATAACAGCAGTGCATTGATGTTTTTGCATCAAATAAAAATGTAAAAATTACAAAAACATACATTGCTTATGGTCTACATACTTTACCAGGGACACCAATTTTCATTAATCTCACATTCATTGTGTCTTCAGAAATTGCTTATTATAAAAGTTTACTATAATATATCAAACTGCAAATAGATGTAAGATTATGAACATTACAAAGCACAGGAAATCTGATATAGTCTGGGATACTTTCTTGATTAGCTCAGGCTGCTATACCAAAATATGATAAAATGGGTGGTTTATAAACAAGAGAAATTTACTTCTTAAAAAAGGATGGAAGTCTGAGATCAGGTGACCAGCATAGTGAGATTCTGGTGAGAACTCCAGGTTGCAGACTGCCTACTTCTTGTATCCTCAGACGGCAGGGAGCAGAGAGAGAAAGTAAGCTCTCTTCTAAATCTTATAAGGGCACTATTCCCATTAATTAGGGCTCTACTTTCTTGACCTCATCTAATCCTAATTTTCTCACAAAAGCCCCACTTCTTAATTTAATCACATGCTGGGGTGGGGGGAGGGTTTGGAAGACACGAACATTTAGTACCTAGGAGATAACATATATAACTTCTTTTTTTCTTAATGCTTATTTATTTATTTATTTATTTATTTATTTATTTATGGGGGCGGGGGGAGAGAGCAAGAGACAGAACATGAGTGGGGGGAAGGGCAGAGAGAGAGGAAGACACAGAATCCAAAGCAGGCTCTGCACTCTGAGGTGTCAGCACAGAGTCTGATGCAGGGCCTGAATATGAACCATGAGATCATGATCTGAGCCAAAGTCAGATGCTTATTCGACTGAGCCAGCCAGGTGCCCCAACATATATTACTTCTAAATTATTGCAGCTTATTTATGTGATTCCATCAACTTACAACAATCCTTAAAAATTTAGAAATTATTGCATTAAAAGATTAAATCATGGATGTGGCATTTAAGTACAGACAAAACAAGGAAATTATTATAAAAGAATAAAATAAGACTGAAATTAACATAAGACCAAGGACTTTAGCAGTGTGGGGGATTCATGAATCCTCTGGGCTAGTTTGAAAAAAAAATTGCAGCCAAGAATTTTTTCTGTAATTCCTTGTCTGGAATACCTGGTCAAAGGTGTAAAACAACTTGTTAGGTTCTTTTCTTTTTTTTTTAAGTTTAACATTATTATTACTTTATTATTATTATTATTATTATTAATTTTTTTTTCTTTTTTTTAAATTTTTTTTTTCCAACGTTTTTTTTTTTATTTATTTTTGGGACAGAGAGAGACAGAGCATGAACGGGGGAGGGGCAGAGAGAGAGGGAGACACAGAATCGGAAACAGGCTCCAGGCTCCGAGCCATCAGCCCAGAGCCTGACGCGGGGCTCGAACTCACGGACTGCGATCGTGACCTGGCTGAAGTCGGACGCTTAACCGACTGCGCCACCCAGGCGCCCCTTATTATTATTAATTTTAAGTAATCTCTATACCCAACATGGCACTTGAATTTATAACACTGACACCAAAAGTCACATGCTCTACCAACTGAGCCAGCCCGGCACCCCACTTCTTAGCTGCTTTTGTTGTTGTTGTTCCCCTCCCCACTTCTTACCTTCTTAGGCTAAGTTTTATAATCAGGTATCTTTGTCAAGATTAAAGACCTTGCAAGGGTATCAGCCATAAACAAGTAGAGAAGTTTAGGAAAAGAATAATATCAAGGATTAAATCATGTTCTTACAGAAGACATAGATGACTTATGAAATTACTAGAAATGACACTAAATATTCTTTTTATATTTTAGAGGGCTTAATTGTGTTTTAGATACATATCGCTAAAGAATATCCACTCAAAGCATTCAAGAAAAGAGGTTTTCTCACATAGATAAAGGGATTATAAGCGTTCATTTCCAAAGATCTAAAATATCAAAGAAAGAGAAGAGGCAGGATGGTAAAAATCATTATGGAAAAATCTGTTGTCATAGGAATTATAATAGATGGATGCATAGATCCAAAGATGATTTGGGAAACCTGAATGGCTCAGTCACTTAAGCATCCGATGCTTGATTTCTGCTCAGGTCATAATCTCACAAATCCTGACAGTGCACAGCCTTCTTGGGATTCTCTCCCTCCCTCCTCTCTCTCTGTCCCTCTACTGCTCACTTTCTCACTTTCTCACTTTCTCACTTTCTCACTTTCTCACTTTCTCTCTCTCTCTCTCTCTCTCTCTCTCTCTCTCTCTCAAATAAACATTAAAAAAAATGATGTGAGAGACAGATGATAGATAATTGTATAAATAGGGTAAGATTAACATTACATTATTCCAAAGAACAGACCTAGAAAAAGGAAGCTTAGACAAATATAATGCTGTCTCCATCTTTTACTCATAGACAAAGACAATGAATTGTTTATATTTAAAGAATTAAAAATTAAGCCTAGATAGGTATACCTTAAAGTTGTGTTATATAAAAGAGATTCTTAAATTATGTACTGATTTAGATTACATAATCTTTAAATTCTCTTTTAAATCCAAAAATATTGCCATTTGCAGTAAAGTTGCTGCATCAGGAGACATCCTATGTTATTTACTCAGCATTTAAAGAGCTGAGACAAAAGGCTTCTCAAGAGGTTCATATTATTAAACATAGGAACAGCAAACCAGGATCTCAAATGAGTTAAACAAATTCAAATTTTACAAGTCAATGCTATATAGCACCAAGAGTAAACCATAATGTAAACTATGGTCTTTGGGTGATAATGATGTGCCATTACACGTTTATCAGTTGTAACTCATGTACCACCCTGGCGGAAAATACTGATAGAGGGGGTGATGATGCATATGTGGAGGAAGAAAGTTGATGGGGCATCTCTGTACCTTCCCCTCAATTTTGCTGTGAACCTAAAACTGCTCTAAACTATAGTCTTAAAAAAATCAACAGTTGAAAGAATTTTATTTTCAGTAAGCAGTGTATTGATACAAATGAAATAAAATCTTCACATTATCTTTGAATTTTTAGCTAAAATAATATTCAGAAATTTTTATTCAAATAACATGTGAACTAAATCTTGAGAGTGCAATCACTGATCTCCTTTTGTCTTTTTTCTGAATGCTAGTAACCACTTAATTACTTCTTAGCTTGGAATTTTGTGTTCTTAGCTTGGGATTTTGTGTTTTATGGCTTTTTAGCTGAATATACATGATGGACAGACTTTAGCTATTTTTTAAATTAATGTCAGTTTTTGCTCGATTAATATGAAAACAATAGATTTTGCTCATGCATTTTCTTTTTCGTCACCTCTAAAATATTCATCCTAACTGAAGACCTCATTTAAGACTTTATCCATCACGCTATCAACAAAAACAAGTTAGCTAGGACTTAAGATGGCGAAGCAGCATGGAGACACTGAGCTTGTCTCCTGCCTGAAATCCAGTTAGATCAGCACCAAAGCATTTTGAACACCTAGGAAATTGATCTGAGGATTAACACAACAATCTGCATAATTTGTGTCTCAGAACTCAGCAGATATGTGTGCACAATCCCCAGACAGCCTCTCCCAGACCTCCCCCAGAGAGTCGGTGCAGGTCCAAGCTACAGGGGTCTCTCGTGTGGGGTTCTGAAACACAACCCCCGCTGGAGGAAGGTGAACCCGGCAGGCAGACAGCTTGGAAACAGGCAGGGTAGAGACGAGGAGTGGAAACAGGCTGGGGACAAAAGGAGGGGTACTTGATCACAGGTCTGTGAGAGCACAGAGTTCCTGTGTCAGAGACTGGAGAGCTGGGTGAAGCCATTCCCACCTCTCTCGCCCACACACGTGCAGACAGGCACACTGATCCACACCAGTAAGCTAAACAGTGCCACTAGTGGATAATAGAGCCATTACATCAAGCCCCACCCAACCACACCTTTCAAGCACATCACCCAGAAGACCAGCCAGCACAAGTCACTCCATCTGCTTAGTGTACGAACTGCAGAGTGCTTCATAATTTCAGTTATAGGGGAAACTGGATATAACTTCTATTTGCTGGTTCATTTATTTGTTCATTTCCTTTGCTTCTGTTTTTGCTTAAATTGCCTTATTTTTTCTTTTTCTCTTTTCTTCCTCTTTCTTGGATACAGAAAGAAAAAAATATTTTTGTTTCTTTTTTCACTTTATTTTTTATTTTTAAATTTTTTTATTCTATTTCATTTTCTTTTCTTTTATTCTATAAACATTTATTATATAAATGTTATTTTTAAAGTTTTTCTTACCTGTTTTTTTTCTTTCCCTTTTTTCTCTATTCTACCAGGTTCTTTCAACAAGCAGACCAAACACACCTAGGACCTAGCTTCCTTTATTTGATTTTTTGTTTTGTGTTCAGATTTTTAATTTTAATTATTTTTTTCTTGCTCCAAAGTGACAAAATGAAGGAATTCACCCCCAAAAAAGAACAGGAAGAAATGACAGCCACAGGCTTAATACAGATATAAGCAAGATGTCTGAACTAGAATTTAGAACCACAATAATAAGAATACTAGCTGGGGTTGAAAAAAGCATTGATAACACCAGAGAATCCCTTTCTTTTTTCAACGTTTTTTATTTTTTTTTTTTATTTTTGGGACAGAGAGAGACATAGCATGAATGGGGGAGGGCCAGAGAGAGGGAGACACAGAATTGGAAACAGGCTCCAGGCTCTGAGCCATCAGCCCAGAGCCTGACGCGGGGCTCGAACTCACGGACCGCGAGATCGTGACCTGGCTGAAGTCGGACGCTTAACCGACTGCGCCACCCAGGCGCCCCCAGAGAATCCCTTTCTATGGAGATAAAGGACATAAAATCTAGTCAGGCCAAAATTAAAAATGCTATAACCAAGATGCAATCTTGAATGAATGCCATCTTGAATGGCTGCTATGATGGCAAGAATGGATGAAGTAGGGCAGCGAATCAGTGGTATAGAAGATAAAATTACAGAGAATAATGAAGCAGAAAAAAAAGAGGGAAACAAAGGCAAAAGTTCACAATATAAGACTTAGAGAACTCAGTGACTTATTAAAAAGACATAACACCCAAATAGAAGTCCTAGAATATGAAGAGAGAGAAAAAGGGATAGAAGGTTTATGGGAGCAAATTATAGTGGAAAACATTACTTTTCTGGGGAAGGACACAGACATCAAAATCCAAGAAGCACAGAAAATTCCCATTAGATTTATCTAAAACTGGCCATCACCAAGGCATATCATAGTCAAATTTACAAAATACACAGAAAAGGAAAGAATTATGAAAGCATCAGGGGGGAAACAAAAAATCCTTATCCTATAAGGGAAGATAGATCAGGTTTGTAGCAGACCTATCCACAGAGACTTGGCAGGCCAGAAT
Organism: Neofelis nebulosa; assembly: GCF_028018385.1. Classification (NCBI taxonomy): domain Eukaryota; kingdom Metazoa; phylum Chordata; class Mammalia; order Carnivora; family Felidae; genus Neofelis; species Neofelis nebulosa. The sequence goes on from NC_080782.1 coordinate 182,599,407, forward strand.
GGAGTGGCAGGATATATTCAACATGCTGTATTGGAAAAATATGCATCCAAGTTTCTTTACCCAGAAAGACTGTCATTCAAAATAGAAGGAGACAAAAAAGAGTTTCTCAGACTAACAAAAACTAAAGGATTCCATGACCTCTAAACCAGCCCTGCAAAAAATTTTAAGGGAGATACTTCGAGTGGAGAAAAGATAAAACAAAACAAAAAAGACCAAAAGCAACAAAGACTAGAAAAGACCAGGGAACAGCACCAGAAAAACCAACTCTGCAGGCAACACAATAGCATTAAATTAACATCTTTCAGTACTCTAAATGTCAATGGACTAAATCTTCCAAACAAAGACACAGGGTATCAGAATGGATAAGAAAACAAGACCCATCTATATGCTGCTTGTAAGAGACTCATTTTTGACCTAAAGATACCTGCAGATTGAAAGTAAGAGCATGGAGAACCATCTATCATGCTAATGGTCATAAAAATAAAGCTAGAGTAGCCATACTTATATCAGACAAACTAGAGTTTAAAATAAAGACTGTAACAAGAGATGAAGAAGGGCACTATACCATAATTAAGGGGTATATCCACTATGAAGGTCTAAAATTTGTAAATATTTATGCCCCCAACATGGAACAACCCAAATATATGAATCAATTAATCACAAACATAAAGAAACTCATTGACAATAATATCATAATAGTAGTACTCTTACAGCAATGGACAGATCATGTAAGCAGAAAATCAACAAGGAAACAATGGCTTTGAATGTCACACTGGACCAGATGGACTTAACAGATATATTCAGAACATTCCATCCTAAAGCAGCAGAATACACATTCTTCTGGAGTATACATGGAACATTCACCAGACTAGATCACATACTGGGTCACAACTCAGCCCTTAAAAAGCACAAAAATATTGACATCATACCTTGCATATTTTCACACCACAATGCCATGAAACTCAAATTAACCACAAGAAAATAATTGGAGACACCATGAATACTCGGAGATTAAATAACATTCCAATAAAGAGTGAATGGGTTAACCAAGATATTAAAGAGGAAATTTAACATACATGGAAGCCAATGAAAATGAAAACATACTATCCCAAAACCTCTGGGATGCTGCAAAGGTGGTCATAAGAGGAAACTATTTAGCAATTCAGCCCTTCCTAAAGAAAACAAAGGTCTCAAATACACAACCTAACCTTACACCTAAAAGAGCTGGATAAAGAAAAGCAAATAAAGCCAAAAACCAGCAGAAAGGAAATAATAAAGATTACATCACAAATCAATGATATTGAAATAAAGGAAACAAACTAACAAACAAAAAACAAACAAACAAAAAACAGTAGAACAGATCAATGAAATCAAGAGCTGGTTCTTTGAAAGAATTAACAGAAATTCATAAACCCCTATCCAGACTTATCAAACAGAAAAGGAAAGGACTCAAATAAGTAAAATCACAAATGGAAGAGGCAAGATCATAACCAACACTACAGATATACAAACAATAGAATAGTATGAGCAATTACACACCAACAAATTGGGCAATCTGGAAGAAATGGATAAATTCCTAGAAACATATAAACTACCAAAACTGAAACAGAAAGACACAGAAAATTTGAACAGACCCATAACCAGTAAAGAAATTGAATCAGTAAACAAAAATCTTCCAACAAACAAGAATCCAGGGCTGGATGGCTTTCCAGGGAATTCTACCAAACATTTAAACAAGAGTTAACACCTATTCTTTTTAAGATGTCCCAAAAAATAGAAATAGAAGGGAATCTTCTAAACTCATTCTATGAGGTCAGCGTTATCTTTATTCTAAAGCCAAAGACCCCACTCAAAAGGAGAACTACAGACCAATTTCCCTGATGAACATGAATGTTAAAATTCTCAAGAATATGCTAGCAAACTGGATCCAACAATACTTTAAAAGAATTATTCACCAGGATCAAGTGGGATTTATTCCTGGGATGCGGGGCTGGTTCAATATATGCAAATCAATGTGATATATCACATTAATAAAGGATAAGAACCACATGAAACTCTCAATAGATTCAGAAAAAGGATTTGAAAAAATATAGCACCTTTGTTGATAAAAACCCTCAAAAAGCAGAGATAGAAGGATCATACCTCAAGATTGCAAAGGCTGTATACCCACAGCTAATATCATCCTCAATGGTGAAAAATTGAGAACTTTCCCGCTAAGTCAGGAACACGACAAGGATGTCCATTCTCACCACTGTTATTCAACATAGTGTTGGAAGTCTTAGCCTCGGCAATCAGACACCAAAATAAAAGGCATCCAAGTTGGCAAGGAGGAAGTCAAACTTTCACTCTTCACAGATGACATGATATTCCATGTGGAAAACCCAAAAAACTCCACAAAAAAACCTGCTAAAACTGATACATGAATTCAGCTAAGTCACAGGATATAAAATGAATATACAGGAAGGAATCAGTTGCATTTCTATACACCAAAAATGAAACAACAGAAAGATAAATCAAGGAATCAATCCCATTTACAATTACACCAAAACCCATAAAATGCCTAGGAATAAACCTAACTAAAGCAGTGAAAAATCTATACACTGAAAACTATAGAAAGCTTATGAAAGAAACTGAAGAAGACACACACACACAAAATGGAAAGATATCCAATGCTCATGGATTGGAAGAAAAAATATTGTTAAAATGTCGATACTACCCAAAGCAATCTACATATTCAATTCAATCCCTATCGAAATAACACAAGGATTATTTACAGAGTTAGAAAAAACAATCCTAAATGTTTTAAGGAACCAGAAAAGACCCTGAATAGCCAAAGCAATCCTAAAAAAGAAAACCAAAACTGGAGGTATCACAATTCCGGACATCAAGCTGCACTTCAAAGCTGAAATCATCAAGACAGTATTGTACTGGCACAAAAATAGACTCATAGATAAAAGAAACAGAATCCAGACTCCAGAAATGGACCCACAAATGTATGACCAACCAATCTTTGACAAACCGGGAAAGAATATCCAATGGAAAAAAGGACAGTCTCTTCAGCAAATGGTGTTGATAAAGCTGGACAACAACATGCAGAAGAATGAACCTGGACCACTTTCTTACACCATCCACAAAAATAAACTCAAAATAGATGAAACACCTAAACATAAGACAGAAGTCATCAAAATCCTAAAGAAAACAGGCAATGACGTCTTTGACCTCAGCCACAGCAACTTCTTATTTGACACATCTGGAGGCAAGGGAAACAAAAGCAAAAATTAACAATTGGGACATCATCAAGATAAAAAGCTTCTGCACACCAAAGAAAAATCAGCAAAAGAAAAAGGAAACTGTCTGAATGGGAGAAGATATTTGCGAATGACATATCAGAAAAAGGGTCAGTATCCAAAATCTATAAAGAACTTATCAAATTCAATGCCCCAAAAACAAATAATTCAGTGACGGAATAGGCAGAAGATATGAATAGGCATCTTTTCCAAAGAAGACATCCAGATGACTAACAAACATGAAAAAATGCTCAACATCACTCATCATCAGGGAAATACAAATCAAACTAAAATGAGATACCACCTCACACCTGTCAGGATGGCTAAAACTAACAATTCAGGAAACAACAGATGTTGGCAAGGATGCAGAGAAAGAGGAACTCTTTTGCACTGCTTTTGGAAATGCAAACTGGTGCAGACACTCTGCAAAGCAGTATGGAGGTTTCTCAAAAAATTTAAAATAGAATTACCCTGCGACCCAGCTATTGCACCATTAGGTATTTATCCAAAGGATAGAGGAGTGCTGATCTGAAGGGGCATATGCACTCCAATGTTTATTGCAGCACTATTGACAATAGCCAAAGTATGGAAAGAGCTCAATGTCCATTGACTGATGAATGGATAAAGAAGATGTGGTATAAATGTTCCATTGATACTACTCAGCAAAGAAAAAGAATGAAGTCTTGCCATTTGCAACAATGTGGATGGAACTGGAGGGTATTATGCTAGGCAAAATAAGTCAGTTAAAGAAAGAAAAATATGATTTCACTCATATGTGAAATTTAAGAAACAAAACAGATGAACATAAGGAAGGGAAGCAAAATAAAACAGAGAAGGGGACAAACCGTAAGAGACTCTTAAATACAGAGAACAAACTGAGGGTTGATGGTGGGGTTTTGGGTGGGGGAATGAACTAAATGGGTGAGGGGCATTAAAGAGGACACTTGTTGGGATGAGCACTGGGTGTTATATGTATGTGAAATCATTATTACACGATATGTTAACTAACTTGGATTTACATTTAAAAAATAAAAATTAAAATAAATTTATTTAAAAAATAACAAGTTATAGAATAAAGCGTGGCTTATTTTTTATTTTCTACATTATTTATTTGGTCTCTATGTTCTGCAAGTGTTTGATTATCATTAGATAGTTAGACAGTTGAAACTCATACAAAAATTATAATGTTGGCTTCAAGACTAAAAAGTTTGAACTTCTACAATGATCCTTTAGAGCAGTGGACTGCATAAGCCAATTCTGACCAAGACCATCAGTTTAGGTTAGGCCTATGACCACTTTCCATGTTACACTGGCAGAGTTGAGTAGTAACAAAAGAAACTGTATGATCCACGAGGCTCATATATTCATATATATATATATATATATATATATATATATATGAAAAATAGTCTGCTGGCACTGCTTTAGAAACAAGCTGTCAGAGAAGCCTGAGACAATGGTGTCTGCCTTGGCTATTCTAGCAGCCTGATGGATGGACCAGAATTGACCTAGCCACCTCACTGATCAATCAAGAATAACCACCAAATCAGCATTAGGTCCATCGTATACAGGTCTACATGCTGGTTTATTGGTAAAAACCGGGGATCCTTGAATATCTTAGAAATTGGGTCTTGTAGAAACTCCCAGCTAATCTGATTGGATTTTTTTTTTTTTTTAAGGATTTCATCGAATTATAAAAACTGAATTCACTATTTTGAGATACTGGCTCTAAGAGGCACAACTTACTCTTCTCCTTATTCTTCATAGGCACTATCAATGTATGAAATCCAATAGATAGTATCTAAATTGTAACAAACCTGCAGTTTATTTCATCATTCTATCAGAGAGTTCAATCAGGGAGGCAGAACACTATGAGTTTTATGGAATAGTAACAGGAAAAAGTTGTTCTGTTTTTTGTTTTTTTTGTTTTTTTTTTTATTGAAATTGAACTTATGCAATAGAGGAAAACTCAACAGGGATGTAAAGTTCTGAAAAGGATTTGAGGAAAGCTTTTATCAGCATGGAGCTTACAAGAGGCAATAGCTGCTAGAATGGAAATGTGAAGAAAGCTATTGAAGTTTATGGATTCTGTTGCCCCTCTGTTGCTCCTCCCTGTGATTTTGCTGCAAAATGCCCGGTGGTAGGCCTGAATCGTTGTTGGTCAGCAAAAGCAGCAGTTAGGAATTAGAACATGTGTTGAAGCAAAAAGCCAAGAATAAACTGGAGTTGGCAGGCCACTGTGCATTTATCCCTAACAGATTAACTAACAACAGTCAGTAGAGCTTCCGGACTGCAGCTTTATTATGCAGATTTCTCTCCTGACAAACCTAATCTGGTATCACACACAGAAGAGAATGATGGGAAACACAACTCCCATATACCTAAACTGAATTTAGGTCTTAAACCACTGCCCTGTGTTGGAAAGAATTATACAATTTAAAAATGTTTGTGATTATGCGTCTTTTTGTGTGTATGGCTGTGTGTGTAATCACTCAATCAAGTACCCATTTCAGGCCAATTTAGGGAACTATTTGGAACTAGGGGCTACTAGTAATAGTTTATAATATAGTAATATTACTATTGGTAATAGTTTTAGAACACTGTATTAACTGAGAAGATACATAATATAATACATACATGTTAAATGTTTAAATACCTTAATTGATGACAAATTATATATAATACCAAAATTCTGATTGCATGTTCTCAAAGATTTTGGAAAAAAAAAAATTTAATGTGACATAATCAGCTTTAGAGAAGGGATAAAATATAATCAATCCTTAGTAATAGTAACAATATTTCCATGCCATAGTAAAACTTTCTTAAACAGTCTAGGTCCTTATTAAAACATTCATTTCTCTTCTCTCCAGTAAATGACACAGTAGCTCTTTTCCTACTCGATACTTGTGTTGTAGATTAATTATTGTGTTTCTTTTTCTGAAAGTTTGTTTTTATTTATTTTGAGACAGAGTGAGCACAAGCAGGGGAAGGGCAGTGAAAGAGGGAGAGAGAGAATCCCAAGCAGACTCTGCACTGTCAGCACAAAGTCTGACGTGGGGCTTGAACTCATGAACTACAAGATCATGACCTGGGCCAAAATCAAGAATCAGGCACTTAACCGACTGAGCCACCCAGATGCCCCAATTATTGTGTTTCTTAATTTGAAAATAAAAATAATTGAGATAAAGAGAAAATTCTAGGCTCTGTGGTTTATGCTTGTAAGTTCAATAAAATTATGATGATGCAAACATGGGAAATATTCTGGCACAACTGGGCAGACCTCATCTCTTTTTTTTTTTTTTTAATTAATGTTTATTTTTGAGATGGGGGGGAGAGAGAGAGAGAAAACTCAAGTGGTGGAGGGGCAGAGAGAGAGAGGGGGACAGAGGATCTGAAGCAGGCTCTGCACTGACAGCAGAGAGCCTGATGCGGGGCTCAAAGTCATGAACTGTGGGATCATGATGTGAGCCGAAGTCTGACTCTTAAACCGACAGAGCCACCCAGGCGTCCCCAGACCTCATCTCTTAATAAATGGTACTATGCATTTAAGTGAAGGAATACCAGGAAGGCAGAAGATTCGTATTACTAATACAATTCCTCATTGTATCTGTTGACTGGTATACAAAACTAGCTATTGTCATTAAGCCAAATATTTTATGCCCTATTTAAATATATCCATAATAAGAACTGAAGAGTACTTAAGGTGTTAAATATAGTATTCATATCGCCCATTCATTCATGCATTCACACATTCATCAAATATGCAAATGTGGGGATGCCTGGGTGGCTCAGTTGATTGAGTGTCCAACTTCAGCTCAGGTCATGATCTTACGGTTTGTGGGTTCGAGCCCTGTGTCGGGCTCTGTGCTGACAGCTTAGAGCCTGGAGCCTGCTTTGGATTCTGTGTCTCCCTCTCTCTCTGTCTCTCCCCTGCTCATCCTCTGTCTCTCAAAGATAAATAAATGTTAAAAAAATTAAAATAACAAAATATGCAAATATGGATGGGCTAGTTTGTGAGGAGGAGGCATAGCAGAAAGGAAGAGATAGAAAAAAATAAATGAAGATAAATCAGTAAATATTTTACATTTTTTACAGCATGCTTTACATACCAGGCCATCTGGTAAGTACATCCATATGAAAAAGTATCAATATATTAAAATCATATGACAAAGGTGGCTTTATAGAAAGCATTTCACTTTTTTCTGGGAGTCTTCATATGAGGAGTCTGGCAATAGAAAAATGATTGCATAAAGAACTCAGTTCTTGTAAATAGGTTCCAAATGCTGCCTGTTGCAAGTGTGCATATGAAGACTGAAGCAATGTGTAGCTATATTTTAAATGCTAGAATTATATGATAATTCTGGAATATCGATTCTATTTCGATCCTACAAATACTTGCAAAGTAAACTTACTCAAGGACACTCAGTGAACAGATTATTTGTGGATTTCAATTTTCTCTAACTGGATGTTATCCATTGATCTTTTCACTAGCTTTTTTTTTTTTTTTTTTTTTATGTTACAATGTTGATTAAAGGGAGTTGTGTTTGAGACACAGGATTGCTATTTTCTGTTTCTACGGAAAATATCATCTATCATTCCTATTTATTTTCTAAATGGACTGAAATGTGTGGGATGACAAGGAATCCCTCCAACTTGCTATTATATTCAGCAGCTGCACATAAACATTCTGTTAAAGGAATCTAACTATAATCAACTGTAATGTTATTTCCAAAACAGTTTTCATTATAGTCCATCTCACTTAATATGTCACCCTCATTCCTGGTACATTATAGATAGAGATGGGCTAGGCAAAATCATATTAAAATAACAATGTGATAAAACACTAGATTAAATATAAGCACAATAATATTAAAAAACATGCAAAAATAAATGCCATGCATACCATGGACTATTTTTTTTTTCAAATAACTTGTTATTTGAAGAATATATGAATATAAACAATATGAATTAAAATACTATATAGCCAAAAATGATTGACTAATCTTTTTTTAAAAATTAACATTTTTATTTATTTTTGAGAGAGAGAGAGAGCAGGGGAGGGGCAGAGAGAGAGGAGGTGAGAGAATCCCAAGCAGGCTCTGCACTGTGAGCTCAGAGCCTGTGTAGGGCTTGAACTCATGAACTGTAAGATCATTACCTGAGCTGAAATCAAGAGTTGGCTGCTTAACCCACTCAGCCACCCAGTTTCCCCAGGAGTGACTAATCTTGACTGAAAATATATTCTTTAGAATTAAGAGTTCTTAAACTTTATAAGTGCTATTCAATGTAATCCTATGATTATTAACCAGAATTTTGTCATTATCTTTTATATGTATACTGTATTGTTCCATCAGATTCCCTATTAAAAACCAACACACTTATGCACTAGCTTCTGGGAAAGTCTTTCATTCATATTTGCATCTGTATCCATCACTGAGAATTGCCTCTGGCTATAGATAAAGCTATCTCACTCAATGTCATTAAGGGGTAAATGCCAGTGATAAATGATGAATGGATTGAAAGATATAGAGACTCACACCCTGTGACTCAGTCTGAGACACACAAGAGGAGGGCCTTCCAGCTCTAGAACTCCCGATAGCAAATATGAGAGTTGCAACCACTTTGCCTTTCAGTTTCTTCCACACAATCCTGCCTACTTTACAGATTTATCACCTGAATTATTTCCATGATAAAACTCCTGGATAGACTTCTCTGTCCAGATGTGATAGTTAATTTTATGTGTCAGCTTGGCTAGGCAGTAGCACCTCATATTCGGGCCAGGCTGCATATTGTTGTGAAGGTATTTATTGGAAGTGATTAATATTTAAATCAATAGACTTAAAATAAAACAGATTACTCTCCATAATATTGATGACTCTCATCCAATCGGGTGAAGGTGTTAAGAGAAAAGACAGAGTCCTGAAGTAGAACAAATTTTGTCTCTGGACAAACTTTGGACTGAAGACTGCAAGGTCAACTCTTACCAGAAGTTCCAGACTGCTGGACTGTCTTGAAAATTTCAGACTTGGTTCTCTCCATAATTGCCTGACTCAACTCCTTCAACATGTCTGTCTGTCTATCTGTCTGTCTGTCTGTCTGTCTCTCTGAACACTGGTTTTGGTACCAAGAGCAGTTCTACAGGAACAGATTCTTCAGGAATTTTTCTAAGGTTTTATGAATTGGTTCTAAGGTTTTTAGAATTGGTTTACTAATCTGATCAGATTTAAAGATACTAATAACTCTTTTTCTAGTAGTAAAGAGAGCACTGAGCATTTATAGTATGATATAGCTTAACACATGCTCAAAATACTACAATTGGATATTCCAAATTAAATAATTTGAAGAGGCAAAGTTCTAAGTGATCATCTATTGATATCTTGGAATATTTTTGGTCCAATTAACAACTCTAATGAGACTGGCATACTGCTCCTAATTGTGCTGGACAAAGTAGAGAAAGAAAAGGATGAGCTCAGGGATTCAAATTCCCAACCCAAGTGTCTTATAAATGATCTGGAAGTGTCTATGTCTGCCATGAAAGAAATCCTTATCTCCTGTGTGGCTACAGAGCTAGAACCCCTGGAAACTGAATGCAAGTCTCATCCTCTGAGTGGTGGAATTAAAATGCAAATTGTACCCCCAACCCTGCAGAGTGTCTGCTCTTAAAGTGAAGCCACTGAATGGAAGGAATGGGATCCCAAAAATTAGAATGGGACATTTGGGAAGATGCTGATGAAGCTGGAGACACTGAGCCTTTATATTGTACTAAGTCTTTTTGCCAGTAGATAGAGTTATTGCACCCCTCTCTGAGGAGATTAGCCATAGTTTGCTTAAGGAAACTGTGATGGCCTTCTATGAGACAGTTGCCTTGAAAGACACTGCTGATTCTCCTCTGTAACCACTCCTACCTTTCCTTCTGTACCTATAACTAGACACAAATACCACAGATCCTGAAAGTGAGGTACAAAATGTAACCCACGAGGAGGTGAATTACATTCCAAAAGAACTACATGATATTCCAACTTCTACAGGCAGAAATCTGGAACACATGTCTGGGAATGAATATTAAGGGTGGGGAGATAATGGTGGAAGGAATATAAAGTTGAATCAAGTCATGTATATTAATCCTGTGCCCAGTATCAGATTTTTTTGTAGATTTAATGTTGCAGTACAGAGACTTTAAAAGGCCTCTAGCAATTTGGTAGGTTGGCTAAAACATGGACAGCACAGTAGCCTAAATGAAGTTGAACAGAATAGTATAGAATAGTGTTGGTCACTATACAGAAAGGATCCAAAGGTTGAGGGAAACTGGAATGTTAAAGTAGTGTTAGCATTTAAGACCTGGTCACCTACCCCAGGAAGATACAAAGGACATACTTTCACCATGTCTGTGAGAAATAAATTTGTGAGAAGAGTCTCAGGATTCTTGAAGAGCTCTGTGATCACTCTTCTCTGTAGGTTAGAAATTACAGTGGGAACTGTTGCCACTGAACTGAAAGACCTAAATGCAAATAGAACAGAACTAGTGGTGGCACAAAATCTCCAAAGGAAAGATGTACTCACTATGATGAAAAGCTGATTCAAAGCAGTAATCAGAATAGTACAACTTTCAGAGACCTATGTCATTGGCTAGCTGATCACGGTGTTCCTAGAAGTGAAAAAGATGAGCTGTATACAAAATTCTTCCTTAATCAATATAAGCACATGAGTTCTTGGTTAAATGAACAAGTTTTACTTGAACCATAAAATACGGCATCGTGGCCACTCAATCAATTCCCAGACTCGAGGCCATTTGTACAATCGCACTGATGCAAGGTCAGGTATCTTTGAAGGACTCTGATACACTGCCCCAAATTTCAACTGCTTATCTTTCTCCCAGCTTCCCCCATAAGGATCTATGGACTTTTACCAGAGAGACTATGCAGTGGGGGAAAAGGAAATAATCAGAAGGTAGAATTGAGAATTATTGGACCCTGGCTCTAAACTGATACTGATTCCAGGAGACCCAAAACATCACTGTGGTTTAGCAGTCAGAGTATCAGCTTATGGAGATAAGGTGACCAACTAGGTTTGGGTTTAGATCTGTCTCACTTGGAATCCTGTAGATCCCTGAACCCATCCTGTGGTTATTTCCTGCGGTTATTTATTCTATTGTAAGTTCTAGAATTTACAATTGGAATTGACATTCTTAGCAGCTGGCAGAGTTTCCACATTGGTTCCTTGATCCATGGAGTCAGGGTTTTGTGGTGATAAAAGCTGAGTGGGAAACACTAGAACTGCCTCTACCTAGGAAAGAAATAAACCAAAGGCAAAACCACATTCCTGGAGTGATAATAAAGATTAGTGACACAATCAAGGACTTGAAAGATATAGAGGTAGTAATTGCCACTTCACCCCCTTGCAACAAATCTATTTGACCTATACAGAAAGCAGATGGATCTTGAGAAATGCCAGTGGATTATCATAAACTTAACTTAAGGACAGCTCCATTTGCAGCTACTGTACCAGTTGTAATATATGGTATATGGTTTCATTGGTTGGGCAAATTAACACATGCCCTGATACCTAGTGTATAGCTATTTATCTAGCAAATGCATTTAGTGAAGACACCAGAAACAGTTTGCTTTCAGCTGGTGAGGCCAGCAACACACCTTTACTGTCCTATCTCCAGAGTATAAAAAGTCTCCATGTCCTATGTCATAATTTAGTATATAAGGAATTTGGTAACCTTTCCTTCTACAAGACATCACACTGGTCCATCATCAGTGAGTGACATTATTTTGATTGAAGCTATGAACAAGAAGTAGAAACTACTCTCTAGGTTTATTGATAAGATATTTGCATTGTCAAAATACTAGAAATAAATCTGAGAACAAATTCACTGAGGCCTTTTACCTCAGTGACATTTCTAGGGATCCAGCAGTATGGGGAATGTTGAAATATACCTTCTAAGGTAAAGAATTACTAGGGAAAAAAAGCAAACTAAATGATGATTAAAATACACACATGCAAAACAAATAATAGAAAAACAACAGAGAGAATCAACAAAAACAAAAAAAGTTATTTGTTTGAAAAGATCAGAAAAATTTAATATCTGTTAGCAAGACTGACCATAAAAATAGGGATACATTCTAATGACTATACATCAGGAATAAAAGAAGAATATGACTAGTGACCTGACAGTTATAAAAAAAAATGATTGTAAGGTGATACTATCAACAATTGTATTCCAACAGATTAGATAATGGACAAATTATGGACAAATGGACAAATGGACAAATATGATTAGTGACCTGACTGTTATAAAAAAATGATTGTAAGGTGATACTATCAACAATTGTATTCCAACAAATTAGATAATGCAGAATAAATGGACAAATTCCTAGAAAAACACAATTTATCAAAACTGAAGAACAGCAGCATTTCCTAAACTCTGCCAAAAATAGAAGAGGAGGGAACACTTCCTAACTCATGCTATGAGAGCAAAATTACCCTGATGTCAAAGTCTGACAAAGATTTCACAAGGACAAGAAACTGTATACCCAAAACCCATTACAAATATAGATGCAAAAATTCTCAACAAAATGCAAGCAAACTGAGACCAGTAGAATGTTAAAAGAACCCCACACCACAACAAAGGAGAATTTATTCCAGGAATGCAAAGCTTGTGCAACATAGATGAAAATCTATCAATATAATAAAACATAATAATAGAAAGAAGAAAAATAGCACATGATTCCCCTCAACAAAGAAAGGAAAGAAATTTGACAAAATCCAACAAAATTTTTATCACGGTATAAAAACTAACAGCAAACTAAGAGCAGGAAAAAAAAAAACTTCTACAACGTGATAAAAAAATATGAAAAATCCATAGCCAATATTAGCCTCATAGTAAAATAATGAGTTTTCCTTCTCAGATCAGGACTAAGACAAGTATGTCTACTTTTGCCACTATTCAACATTGTACCAGAAGTTCTAGTCAGAGTAATTAGACAAGAAAAGAGAAATAAAGGCATCCAAATTGGAAAAAGAAATAAAACTATTCCTATTTTCAGATGCCATAATGATGATATAAATATACATCCCTCAAGAATCCACAAAAAACTATTAGAATAAAAACAAAACTTCAGGATATATGATCAATATATAAAATCAGTTATTTTTATACATAAGCACTGAAAAATCAAAAATGAAAGCAAGAAACAATTTAATTTGCAACAGCATTAAAAATAATGAATTTCTGGGGTGCCTGGGTGGCTCAGCAGGTGTCTAACTTCAGCTCAGCTTCATGATCTTGTAGTTTATGAGTCTGAGCCCCATGTCAGGCTCTGTGCTGACAGCTCTCAGCCTGCCTTGAATTCTGTGTTTCCCTCTGCCTCCTCCCTGCTTGTACACTGTCTCTCTCTCTCTCTCTCAAAAATAAACATGGAAAAAAAAGTTTAAAAATATTAAATTTCTTGGGAATAAACAAAGAAACTGTATGATTGTATACTAAAATTATAAAACCTTGTTGAAAGATATTAGGGAATATCTAAATAAAATGCAAAGGGATCCCATGTTCACGGATTGGAAGACTTAATATTATTAACCTATCAATACTCCTGAAATTGATAAGGAGATTCAATGCAATATCTACCCAAATTTCAATTGTCTTTTTTTACAAAAGTGAACAAACTGCTCTTAAAATTCATGTGAAATTACAAGTAACCCAAGTTATACTAAATCATCTTGAAAATGCAGAACAAAGTTAGTTGACTTGCACTTCTCAATTTCAAAATATATTGCAAAGTTATAGTAATCAAAATAGTATCATAGGGGCATAGGATGTGTATATATATATACTCTCTCTCTCTATATATATATATTTATATATATAAATTTATATATTATATAAATATATATATTTATAATATATAATTTACTAATATATAATATATAATATATAATATATAATTTATATATAATATAATAATAAATATAATATATGTATTATATATTATATATAATTATATTATATAAATATATATTAATATATATTTATATATATTAATATATATATTTATATATATTTATATAATAATAAATATAATATATAATTTATAATATATATAATATCTTTTTCCAATATATAATATATTATATATATAAATATATATAATAAAATTGAGGCAAACCTCTATTCCAACGGTCATTTGATGTTTTTTTTTTTTAATTTAAATTTTTTTTTTTTTTTTTTTTGTGAGAGAGAAAGAGACAGACAGACAGACAGAACATGAGCTGGGAAGGGTCAGAGACAGAGAGAGAGGGAGACACAGAATCTGAAGCAAGCTCCAGGCTCTGAGCTGTGAGCACAGAGCCTGACATGGGGCTTGAACCCACTGGCCGCAAGATCATGACCTGAGCTGAAGTCGGATGCTTAACTAACTGAGCCACCCAGGCACCCCTCATTTGATTTTTAATGAGGGTGTAGTTGGGGAAAGAACAGTCTTTTCTACAAATGATGCTTAGACACCTGGAGTTCCATGTGCAAAACAGTGAAGTTGGACCTGTATCTCACACAAAATGTAAAAATTAACTCAAAATTTATTAAATATATTTAAGTGAAAAACTATAAAACTCTTAGAAGCAGACGTGGGTTTAATATTTATGGTCTTGGATTAGGTAACAGTTTATAAATATGGAAAAACAAACAAACAACTTTTGTACTGTGAAAGACACTAGCAAGAATTTGAAAGATATATATATATATATATTTTCATTTTTCATAAAAGGATAGTTGAAAGAAATTTAGGAAAATAATATTTACAACACATTTAAGTGGTAAGGATTTTGTATTCAGAATATAAAAATATTAAAAGAATTCCTACTACTGACGAATAAAAAGATGAATGGCCCAATAAAATAATAGACTTAATAGATATTCTCTAAACAAGATATATAAATGGCCAACCAATGCATGCAAAGATGCTCATGTTTACTGAACATAAGGAAATGAAAATCAAAACCATAATGAGATACCACTCACATTCACTAGGATGACAATGATAATAATGATATATTATATATAATAATATATATAATATAATATAATATAATATAATATAATATAATATATAATATTATAATAAAAAACAACTAACAAGTGTTGGTCCGAATGAAGAAAAAATGGTTCATACATTTCTCATGGAAAAGAGTTTAGCAGAGCTACCAAAAATTTCTCTTATATGTATATAACCTATGATAATGAAAATATGTGTTCATAAAAACACTAGTATATAAATATTTATAGCAATATTATCCATAATAGTAATAAAGTAGAAGAAAGTCAAATGTCTATCAACTGTGAATGGATAAACAAAATACTGTGTATTCATAACATGTAAATTACCTAGCTATAAGTAACAAAGTGCTGACACATACCACAACATAAATGAATTTTGAAATTATTATGCTATGTGAAAGAAACCAGACACAAAAATCCACATACTGTATGATGATTCCATTTAGATAAAAGAGATCTAGAATGGGAGCATCTATACAGAGAAAAAACAGCTGATTAGTGGTCAGTAAAGGCTGCAAGAAGGGGGCAATGGGCAGTGATTGCTAACAGAGTTCATACAGGTTTTCTCTAAAATTTTCTCTGGAAAATGCTCTCAGTTATATAATGGTGATAGTTCCCTCACTTTTGGTATACTAAAAACTAGTGAATTGTGCACTTTAAAATGGTTAAAATGGTGAATTTTACAGTATGTGAATTTTACCTCAGTAAAGTAACTCTCACTTTTCTTTTTCTAATGTTTATTCATTTTTGGGAGAGAGAGAGAGAGAGAGAGAGAGGGAAACAAAGAATTCAAACCAAGCTCCAAGCTCTGAGCTGTCAACACAGAGCCCCATGTGGGGCTCAAACTCACAAATCATGAGATCACGACAGGAGCAGAAGTCAGACACTTAACCAACTGAGCCACCCAGGTGCCCTGAAACTCCCCCTCCCTCCCCTCCTCTTCCCTCCTTTATCCTTCCCTTCCCATCCCTTACCTTCCCTCTTGCTTGCTTACTTTCTCTCTTTCTCTTTCCTTCCTCCCTCCCTCCTTTCCTTCCTTCCTTTCAGAGAGAGAGAGAGAGAGAGAGAGAGAGAGAGAGAGAGAGAGAGAGAGAGAGAGAGGTGGGGAGGGAGGGATAGAGGGAGAGTGAGAATCCTAAGCAGGTTTTACACCTAGCACAGAGCTGGACTCAGAGCTCAGTTCCATGACCATAAGATCATGACCTGAGCCAAAACCCAGGGTCGGACTCTCAACCATGACCTGAGCCACCCAGGCTCAACCAACTGAGCCACCTAGGTGCCCCAAAGAAACTCCCATTTCTTTTTTTTTTTTTAATTTTTTTTTTCAACGTTTTTTATTTATTTTTGGGACAGAGAGAGACAGAGCATGAACGGGGGAGGGGCAGAGAGAGAGGGAGACACAGAATCGGAAACAGGCTCCAGGCTCCAGGCCATCAGCCCAGACCCTGACGCGGGGCTTGAACTCACGGACCGCGAGATCGTGACCTGGCTGAAGTCGGACCCTTAACCGACTGCGCCACCCAGGCGCCCCAAGAAACTCCCATTTCTAATAAACATTTTGTTCCACTGCCATTGTCAGTTGAAAGTCCACATTCTTAACATTTCCTGCAAAGTTACTCTAATGAATATATCCATATTGTCCAGCTGCTATTGATTTCATATATAGATTAAAAAAAATATTCCCATGTGCTCCATGACTACTTTTTTGCTTAACAAAATGGTTCTGTGCTTCCCTACTTGACTTTGCACCCTTCTACTTATTGTCTACTCCATAATTATCCAAAAATTTACCCACCAGTCAGAAACAAATTCAATCAAATCATACCAATTTCTTCACAGCCTATCTTAAGCAAGATTTATTTATTTGTTTGTTTATGCTGAAAAATCAGAAATGCCATCAAGAGGCTGGTGTGTAAGTGCATTCCTATGAAGTTCCCAGATGATGATTCTCACCTCTGTACCATTTGTTTCCTACCCCCACCTTCAATTTAGCATAGAGTTATATTAAGATGTGTAAGAGAAATACTTCTCATTTACATTACTTGTTTTTAAAATGTATCTTTAAAAATATCATGGATCCCATACAATTAAACAAATGAATTCTGCTAGGTTAGAGAGAAGTCTCAACTTTTTAGGATTAAATGTAACATAAAACTTGTTACAAACTTGCCACATAAACCTTTCTTTTCCTGCTGGTGAGCAGATCCCACACACAGCATCTCAGTCCAGTTGTATAAATTTTCAGCTATTTGGCCATTAAAACAATTACCTCTGGGTAAGTCACTTCTGTTCTTTTCTCCTCCTCCTCCTTCTCCTGTTCCTCCTCCTCCTCCTCTTTTCCCTCCTCCCTCCTTCCCTTTCCCCTTCCCCTTCTTCTTTTTCCTTTTCTTCCTCTTCCTCTTCTTCCCTGCCGCTGCCTCCTCCTTCCTCCCTCTTCCTTCTCCTTTCTCTTTCCTCACCCTCTTCTTCCTTTTTTACCTCTTCCTCCCCCTCCTCCTCCTGTTCCTCCTCCTTTTCCTCCTCCTTCCCTTTCTCTTCCTCCTCCTCCTCGTTCTACTTCTTTTTCTTATGGCATTAAAGAAAGTGAAGAGGAAAATGTTGTTTTGCCAGCAGTAGGGAACCACTGAAATGTTAACCATATTTTTTTTTAAAAAGGACAATGGTCTGGTGGCTTGAATGGCTTTTACTCATTTGTTGGTAAGGAATTGAATTTAAAGGAGTATAAAAACGAAGTCGGTCAGCATTAGCACAAATGGAGAAAAGTCTTTTGTATTGAGCCAAGGTGATATTCTCCATTTCTGCTGAGTTAAGTTTTTGAAAGAGTGTTTGATTGTTAAGATGTTGCTGTTGCTTTATATTTATAGCTTTCTGACTTTAATCCTTTTGAAGATTTGACCTGTAAAACAGCATATAAAAATGATAGCTCATCAGTATCTAATGCGCCAAATTATTTACTCTACAAACTATCTTCCTATCTCCTAAGTCCAATCACACAATTTGAAGAAAAGAAGCTCCATTGTCGTCATTAAATCATTGATATCTCAGGGTGAAGGATGTTGTGGGCTTCTCATTGGCTGAACAACTTGAAGGGAGGTCTTCTCCATTCAAGCTGAGCCTGCCTAGGTAGACTATGACTGTAGAAGTAGAAAGGAAACACTCCTTTGGTTAGTGTACTAAACTTGTAGCCTGTGAATATCCCAAACATGGTAACCACAATGGTATAGTATTTAAATATTGTTTTGTTTTGTTTTGTTTTGTTTCATCAGATGTGAGCTCTCAAGGCCAGAGATTGTCTTTTCATGTCTATTCTCCAAGAGCAGTCGTCCAGAGTAGTCAATTAATGTTTGTTGAATAAGCAAAATAAGTGTCAAGCACCATAACTCTAACCTGCCAAAAGCCAAACCCAAATTTTGTCTTTTAGTGGATGGCACAACAGACAGCTTTCCAAGGAACCTGAACATTCTCTAAACCAGCACTTCTCAAATTTTACTGTTTCATGAGTTACCTGGGATCTTGTTAAAATGCAAATTCTGATTCAGTCGGTCTGAGGTGGGACAAAAGATTCTGCATTTTTAGCAACTCCCAGGTCATACTGATGTTGTTGGTCTGTACACTTTGAGTACCACAGACCCTGGTCTCTGCCTCATTTCCACAAGTTAATCTATCATTATGTCTTACTGATACTTTCTCTTCTGTCCCAACTCTGACCACTCATCTCTGTTTCTGTGGCCACCATTTTAGCTAAAGTCTTCATTATTTTCTCTAGGGATTGTGGCAAGAGCTTTCACCTAATCTATCTGTCTCTTTCTACTCCATTCTCTACACAGTAGCCAAGATAATATTCCTCAAATACGTTTATTTCCCCCACATTTAAAAATGAGTGTTTAAATTTATTTTTTTCTTTTTACCTCTTGGACTCCTTCACCCATTTCTCCCATCCTCTACCTCTGGCAAACACCGCCCTCTATCCCCTGTGTCTATGAGCTTACATCTTCCTTCCTTCCTTCCTTCTTCCCTCCCTCCCCTCTCTTCTTTCTTTCTTTCTTTCTTTCTTTCTTTCTTTCTTTGTCTGTCTGTCTGTCTGTCTTTCGATTCCACATTTGAGAGAGATCATATAGTATTTGACTTTCTCTGTATGACTTATTTCACTTAGTATATATGCCCTTGAAGTCTACTCATGTTATCACAAATGACAGGATTTCATTTTTATGGCTGAATAATATTCCATTTTAGTGTGTGTGTGTGTGTGTGTGTGTGTGTGTGTGTCTGCCATAATTTCTTTGACAATTAATTAATTAATTTATTAATTCATCAGTAGATGCTTAGGTTGTTTCCATACCTTGCCTATTGTAAATAATATTGTAATGAAGTATAGTATATTGTCATTATTCTTAAGAATGACTTGTATCCTCTTACCTGCTTACAGAAACCTGAAGTATGCATATATATGAAGCATTTAATTGCTTACATATAATTAAAAAATAATTAAGCCCAAATTATTCTCTTGTATTTTTCAAATAAATAACTCTTATTTTGTCTACTAATAATTTTCTAGAGTACACTGATGAACAACTGAAGTACGTGGAAAATGCCCCTGGGGAAAAAAGCTACTATAAATGCCCAACTTAGACAGTTCTAGTGTAAGAGAAATCCTTAAAAGTAAAGAGCACATGTATAAAGAGAGCTAATTTAACCCTGAAACTGAAGCTGCCCTAACACTACCTATTAGTGCTCCAAGGCCTGGAATTTTAGTTCTATTAGTTCATGCAGAGATCAAGAGACAAGACAAGAACCTGATTAATATTGCATACTGAATTAAAAATGCTTTTCAAATAGCCAGGGTAGCAAACATGATACTTTATCTGTGTAAACTAGTGGTAGCAGGAGGAAAAGGAAGAGGAGAGGGAAGGAGATGGGAAGAAGAGAGGGAGGGAGAGGAAGAGGGGTACAAGGAACAGGAGTAGGAAAAAGAGAAGGAGAAAAAAAGAGGAGGAAGAGAGGCAAAACCTAAAGAACTATTTGTGTCAGCCTTGGCTTTGAGTTAAAGATAAGAACAACAATGACAAAAAATGTTTCCCCATTCCCTGAGAAACTGGTAGCACAAGCTGACTCCTCATGTAGGTATAAATCCAGAACTCATCATAACTCTGAAGTTCTAGTTCTACAGACAGATAGTCCAGCTTAACCTGGTCCAGGATTGTTATTGTTTTCAGGTACCCAGTAGAAGTAATGCAAAACCCATCAAGAGAAAGTTACTTAAAACTTGACCTTTTTTGAGGTCATATACATTCACCATAAAATGAATAAATAAATACAAGACCCATGGAATACAAGTCTTACTCAAATGAATAAAATAATGGGAAGAATCTATATATACTTAAGAACTGAAAAGTACTGTTATTAGAAAATATGCTTTAGAGGGGCGCCTGGGTGGCGCAGTCGGTTAAGCGTCCGACTTCAGCCAGGTCACGATCTCGCGGTCCGTGAGTTCGAGCCCCGCGTCAGGCTCTGGGCTGATGGCTCGGAGCCTGGAGCCTGTTTCCGATTCTGTGTCTCCCTCTCTCTCTGCCCCTCCCCCGTTCATGCTCTGTCTCTCTCTCTGTCCCAAAAATAAATAAAAAACGTTGAAAAAAAAATTTAAAAAAAAAAAAAAAAAGAAAATATGCTTTAGAAACTATGTTTTAGATACATTAATGTATAAGGAGGAGCTAGACACAAAAATTGATTGCTCTGAAAATTTTAAGAAATGTGTTTCTATTAATAGTAATATCAGTTTCACATGGAACAACAACACTAATTTATATGTTTGGGAAATGAGACTTTTAAAAAAGGAGAACTTTTATTGGATTATGAATGGTGACTAATACCTACGCACATTGAACAGAAGATGAGAGGAGATAATTCAAAGAAAAATAGTTTGATTTTCTCAAAGACAGCCTAGATTCCAGGAAATTATTGAAAAAAAACAAAAAAAACAAACAAACCATAAAGCTCCTGATATATAATCCATAGTAATAATCCATAATAAGAACTTTCAAAAACACCTATCCTAGATGATTACAGACACAAAAAAGAGGAAGACTAATTGCAGATGATAATACCAGGAAAATGTATGTGTGATATTTCTAGTATTATTGTATGTTACAAGGTGACACAGTTAGTGTGAGACAGTGATATAGTTACTTATTCCTTTTGTCCCTAGAGATCCCCCACTAGAATATGTTAGAGAACTACAGGAAGTAAGAGAAAGTATAAGACAGAGAGTAAAGTACAAGACAGAGAACAAAATAGGTTAAATCCAATCTAAGACTAGTAAGATAAGAAAACAAAATTTCAATGCAGAGCAAAAATATGACCAGCTTAAGAGAGATATAAATTTTTAAAAATTCAGTTATGTCTAACTAGTAAGAGTAGAGGAAAAATGGATAAAAATGAAATACAGGAGGTGGGCCCCACAGCCACAGAAAACTATACGGCAAAAAAGAATCTTTATATGTTCCTGAATTATCAGTGCTTTCTAAAGGTTTAGGATAATCAAAATCCATGGAAAGGAAACATATCAGGGGAGAGCATCTGGCAGAAGTCGTGATTCCCACTAGGTTCTCAGGAGTCCATATTCTATAGGCACTGGCATTGACAACAGCTTCATTTCAAGAAAGCACTAAGAATAAGTCTCCTGCTGAATCAAATGCAGATTCTCAAGGGAGGACTTCCCTATCATACATATATTGTATACCTAAGAAACTCCACTCCAAAATTTCAAGGTAGCAGATACTACAGCACAAAGTTAAAAATGTACTGGGTCTCTGAGGAAGGAGAAAAACAGAAAGAAAAAAAAATACAGGATTTGAGATATGTAATGAAAGCACACTGTGAATGGAGAGTTGGCTGCTACAGATGCAATTTACTCTGCATAGTGGAGCGAGAAAAGAAAATGTCACCTGACAGAATTCACACTCAATTTAGCATTGAAGTGCCTGAAACAAAAGGTTCAAGCAGAAATGGAAATTTTGAGGTTCTAAATATGCAAAGTAGAGAATAAGACTAGAGTTCACCACTGAACATTTTTTTCCTCAGTTTTAAAGAAAACACAAATAAAATTGCTATACAGAAAAAAATTAAAAAAATAAAAATCCTTTATATGATTAAGTGAACTTCTGTACTTACCTTACTGATTACAGACAGCTTCCAATTAGGTTACATTTCCCAAGTCAGGGACTTCAGTAAACTATCAGAAACACTTGAGGCTAAAACTAACATGTTCTCAATTTCTCTATTGTTTTTGCCAGATTTCATGGAGAGTGTGCTATCAACTTTTAAAAAGTAGCATCTTTCCATACTGTTCTATGTCCTGGTTCTGAAAACATCATTTTGTTTGAGACCATGGCTCTAGTAACTTATCCTTGAGTTTTCAGAATATCACAGGTGTGGGGTGATACTTTGATGATTTTGATGTGGAATCTAAAGCCTGGGGCTGTTGAGAATCTTGGTATTAAAGAACTTCAATTGAGATTTCACAGAAGCTGCCTCATTGACTTAGTAGACAATTCCGGTGGCAGCAACTGATGGAACACAGCTGATTGAGGATCAAAGCCTTTACAACGTTAACTCCCATTTATGCCATTGAACCAGGGAAGGAGCATATAGTGCTTTGGCTTACATTCCTCTATGGAAATTTGATAATGGGGCAAATACTTAACGTTCAAATTTGGATCAGTCTGATCTCTTGTTCACATGCAACAATAACTAGTGATAAACTTACAAAACTAGGGATTTACTGAAAGATTATCAGAGATGCATGGAATCATGGGAGCAGAAGTCCTGAAAATGAGCAGGAATGAAGATAACCATGGAAGAAGGAGAGGAATAATTCCAACAGCCATGTTTTAACCAAAAGAGTCTGGCTTGGCTATTGCACTCACTAATATTGGACATCACAGCTGGAAACACCTAATGATACATGTTATTGCACTTGCCACCATGGTTGTAGTTGCTGTTTTCACTTCTAATAATATCTTTCTATGTGTCACCTGCTCCAGATTCAATGTTATGATCTCCAGAAACAGTGAATTATCTAAGCCTAGATCTTATGCTTAATGCTCTGCCTGCTGGAGTTAGATGGTGGTGTAGAAGGATGACCTTTCTCTTTTTGATTTTTGTTATAGAAGGCTGGTCCCCTCATTACAGTAATATTGGATACAATGGATATTTTTAAAAATCTTCCCCAAAGCAGCTGTAGAGTTGGATTTTTATCAGCCCTTTAAACACACATACACACAAATAAGTTATATTTTATAAATTTAAATTATCAATATTATATAAATATATATAAAATACACATATATTTAAATATACATATTTAAATTATACTATGTATACATATAGGTATATATATATATATATATATATACATACCTGTTCCTTTGCTATTGAGTGACCATATATATCACCCTTCCAAATCCCACCTTAACATGAATAGATTATGCCAAAAGAATTGCCAGTGAAATAGATACTAAAATGGAACAAAACTGTAAAAGCTTTATAGGGAATAACAACTTTGAAGGCAGCAGAGATCAGGCCTGGACAGATGAAAGTACTTGGCTATGATAACCACCTGAGAGTCTGCTCTAGAGCAGAGCCTGTCCACCAGAAGAGTACTTCATTAGAGAAACATAGCTCGGCCCTAGTTTAAACTACTTGTTCAGTCATTGGCCGGGAGCTGCCTTGAGAAGAGCAGGACTTTGTTTAAAAACTGAGGCAGGCCCTGAAAATATCTCGCTCTGGAGACTCAGCTAACCATACTCTTAGCAGATAAGCAGGGTATCATTTTTTGAAAGGGGTGCTGAGTTTCACATTTCTGTGAAACTAATAACTAGCTTTAAAATAGCATAAAATAATGATTCTTCTATAATGGATATAATGGATATTATATATCCACATAATGGATATCTAACTAACGTTCAATCTCAAGGAAAATAATCCAAATGTTATTAATTTCTGCATTAGGTTCACAAGTTAAGATTTTTATATAATTCCTATATCTACTCTAATACCATCTCAGTTCCATACTTTTATAATTCAAGTCACAGCCTAAATTTGAAATTTAACTACCGTCAATACTCTCTATAAGACATTGAGGAAAAAAGAAATGAAAATGGCAGAGCAAATATACATAATACAAATTAAAGAAAATAATTCAGGTAGTACCTTTGTGTGTGTGTGTGTGTGTGTGTGTGTGTGTATTGGGCTGCTGGTTTTTGTGACTTTCTAGTTATTAATTAAAACTTCTTTTCTTTGTCTTCAGGTAGCACAGAATGTCAAGAATATTTAAAAATAAAAGCACATATGTAAGCACAAAAATTGTTAAGATATTTGGCCAGATACAAAATTACTGGAAAAAAAATTGGTAGATTTAGGAAAAAAAAATATGATTGAGACACAATGACTGACATCTTTACTAACAACAAAGCCCTTATCAAAAAAGAAAGAAAAGGGGCGCCTGGGTGGCGCAGTCGGTTAAGCGTCCGACTTCAGCCAGGTCACGATCTCGCGGTCCATGAGTTCGAGCCCCGCGTCAGTCTCTGGGCTGACGGCTCAGAGCCTGGAGCCTGTTTCCGATTCTGTGTCTCCCTCTCTCTCTGCCCCTCCCCCGTTCATGCTCTGTCTCTCTCTGTCCCAAAAATAAAAATAAAAAACGTTGAAAAAAAAATTTAAAAAAAAAAAAAAGAAAAAAAAAAACACAATCCCCTTTTCTTAATGAGCAATTTATATAAGAACACATCCAAATGGCTACAAATCATACTAAAATACTTATATTCAATATTATAAAGAAAATACTAATTGAAAGTTAAATAAATATAAGTTTACAGTCAGTCCTTTTGCAAAAATTAAAATTACATTAAGGTTGCTTCCTTGTTTTTAATAATTTTCCATAATTTTATAAAATCTATGTATATAATGTTTGTATGAATATCAGTGGCATATCACTGTATGAATATCAGTGGCAATGTTAAAAAGTAGAGTTGGAGAATGACCCATGCCAATGAAATAATACTTTAAAATATACATATTTGTACATAGTTTTGCATATGTGTATATGAGTCAGGTATGAGGAGCCTGCGATGAATTAAGTGCTGTGGATTAACCTGGCTTGACTTCTGAGTCTAGGTTTAAAAAGGTACTGCTGCTTCCACCTTGTACTCTCCTGTGAGATACTCTTAGAAGCAACCACCATGTTGTGAGAAAGGTCAGGTCACATGGAGAGGGTCTAGCTTGCAGTTGCAGCTAATTTCCCACTGGATAGCAGGAAACAGGTGAGAGAATGAGCCTTCAGAACATTCCAGTCCCTAGGCTTTGAGCCACCCCAGATGATGCTGCATGGAAGTGTTTACAGGCCAACCCCCTAAACCTTTCACAATTTGCCCATTGTTGTCATTGTTTACAGACATTAAATTTTAGGGTATTTTTTTGAGAGATCAATAACTGGGAAACTTGTATATCCCACAAAGACATATTGTATCAAAATATATAAACCTAATGGGGCAAATGGGTGGTTTAGTTGGTTAAGTGTCCAATTCTTGATTTAGGCTTAGGTCATGATCTCACAGTTCATGGGATCGAGCCCCACATTGGGCTTCATGCTGATAGCACAGAGCCTACTTGGAATTCTCTTTCTCTCTGTTCCTCCCCCTGCTCACACATGCTCTTTCTTTCTCTCAAATAAACATCTAAAAGAAAAGTTATAAACATACTTAATTTCACTAAGTACTACTGCTATGTGCTCTCAAATATCTGGAAAAAGTTGACTGGAGTACCATTGCAAAAAATTTGCCACTTTATCGCATTTATGTTAACATTTTAAAAAATAACTTCCTAATTTTTTTCTATGTAATGGGTATAATGTGGAACATAATCACTGTTTTGATTTGTTATTTCTCTGAATGTAAATAAAACTGACCACTTCATTCTGGACTAAGTATTCAATTTTTTCATTATGTAATTAGTTTATGCATAACGTTTGCCTCTTATTCTTCTGATTCTCTGTTTTGTTCATCTACAGACATTCCTTGCTTTACTAGATACGATACAATGTTATGTATGGCTGCTGCAATTACCTCACTCAGCTAGCTAATGATTAGTTTTGATAAGTGTGTCTCTGTAAAGTAAAAAATATTAACCACTGATATTTTAAAATCTTTCTCTCTCTCTACATTATGCTTATGCTTTCTATTTATTTTTTTCCCCATTCCAAGTTCACAAATTGTTATTCTACACTTTTTTTCTATTTCCTTTCTCTTTCACATTTAGGTCTTGATTTTCTCTACATTTAACATGTTTTTATGCTATAATCTCCAATAAATGCAGTATAAAGAAATACTTAACAACTATGAATTTTATAAAAAATCCAAACAAATATATCTCCTCTCTCCTGTTCTTTCAACATAGCTGTAATCATC
The DNA here is from genome assembly GCF_028018385.1 of Neofelis nebulosa. Classification (NCBI taxonomy): domain Eukaryota; kingdom Metazoa; phylum Chordata; class Mammalia; order Carnivora; family Felidae; genus Neofelis; species Neofelis nebulosa. Next base: position 182,626,208 of record NC_080782.1, read on the forward strand.
AACTGTTTCTTTGAGTTGACTAAACATATTTTATAATATATTATATAACCACATCTTAGGAGGGAAAAAGTTCCAGTGGTATGACTTGCAAGAAACTATTTTATTTATTCACATATTTAAAACATAAGTTGTTTTAATTTATTTAAGAGAGCCAAGGAATGCATTCCCTTGGATTGCTTTACATATTTTTTGTCTTGTATATTTAATATTAAAGACTTCAATAAAAAATTTCTCAAAATTATTCACAAATTGAAGACTTGCTTGGTTACATGGAGCACACTGTTTCTATGTCCTGAGCTTGATATGTTTTTTCACTTATGATTATAAATAGCATTCAATTATACGATTCTACCCATGATCTTCAAAATCATTTTTGAATGGTCATTTTCTAAGCAATACAGTATTTGTGAGAAAGCATTAATGAGTCAATGTTTGAATATCTTTTATTAATTGTTAATGTTTCTCCTCTTTGAATAAAATAACTTTTTGTTATCAGTATCAGGGTAAAATTATTATGTTCAGAAACAGTGTATGGCTGAAGTAGAGGGAGGACACATCAATGATTTTTCAGACTAAAAGAAACACAGGAATCACAACCCATAACCATATTTCCTTACAGTTTACAGAACACTTCCCTATATAAAATTTCATCCTGTCCTCACAAAAACTCTGGGAGGAAGATGTGTTTATTATCTTCATTTTACACCTGGCCAGAAAAAGCTTTATAAAAGTTATATTATTTATCTACAATCACAGAGTCAACTGTCAGGATTAAAATCTCCATGAACAGGCTCTACTTAATGTTAGGAAAAGTCAGGCAAAGGTAAAAATAACATTTATGGGAGATTTACAAATGGTATGGATAGGAACAGAGATAGGTTAATGAGCACTTTGGAAGCCAATTGGGGAGGATGAGCTAAGAATCAGTCCTGATTTGTCCAGGGAAGGACAAATAGTGTTTGATATACCATAAATCAGAAAACTTTGGTTTATGTTCCAACTCTTTCACTGTGACCTTGACCACAACAACATTTAATTTCACTTGGCAACAGTCTCCATATCTATAAAATTCAGGGTTTCACCAATACAAGCCTCTAAATCAGTCACCACTTTATGGCTTCATTTTAGAATGGATATGTTTAACAATAAAGCCAATTCTTCAACAATGCAGTGATTCTATCTGTCCTTCTGTCATGATAGAGTCGTCAAAAATCATAGTCAAATTTGAGGACATCCCTCATTTACCACCTTTCACAGATCTTGACATCTATGCATTTAGAGGTACCTATCATTTTAGACATTAAAATATCTGCTAACATACAAGTATTCCTAGAAGGTGCTACCACCCTATGCCATTACCATCTATAAATTAACTTGGTTAGCATAAACTATTTTTGATCATCAGGTATTGAGTTAGTTAATTCAAATAAGTTTCAAAAGGAGAAGCAGCAAACAGATGCTAAAGGATACAGAATGTGGAATGTTCAATGTCAAAAATTTCTAATTTTTGTAGAGCCTCACCTTGATAAAATTAAAAAAACTTATTTATATATTTTAAATTTTATTATATTTTATAATATATAATAAATATTTAATTTTTTTAATCTTTAAAAAATATTCAAATATAACAACTAAAAACTTTCCTTTCTCTCCTCATGATTCTAAAACATTTGATGTTCATGGGTGATACTCACTCCTGAGCCTATAGAAGTTTGATTCTGCCCAATATATTCCATAGGCACCATTGTCCCTGTGGTAGCAGATGATTCTTCCACTCTGTTTATTAAAGTGAAAACATTATTTTACATCCTACTGTTATTTGTTCTCTTAATAGATAAATCTACCCACTGCTGTTTTATTTTCTTGTTTTACAACTAGCCCCCCTTAGCTTTTGTGATTTACTTGTAACATTACTGACTACTTTGTCTCAATCACAGGTGGTGAGTTCCTGTCTCTGTTCAATCTGTGCATTTAGATTTTTTCCAGGTGTTCTTTCCCAGGCCTTCTATGTTTCTGACTTACCAACAATGATTATAAGCTAAACTAGACCCAAAATTCCTCCTAGAAATATGTTAAGACTCCTTTATGCTCTTGAAATAAAAGATGAAACATTTCTATTTCAGGTACATAGAGATGCAAAGTAAATTAATGGTTGCCTTAGGATGGGATCAGAGGAGAACCGAGAGCTTTGGGATATCTTGTTGGACTGATAAAAATTCTCAAATTAGATAGTTGTAGTGATGGGCAACATTGTAAATATACCAAAAGACTAAACAAACAAATAAAATAAATTAAAAACTGATTTACATACTTCAAAATGGTTAAAATGGTTAATTTCATTTATGTTAAGTTCACCCAAAACAAGTATTGTATCTGAAACATTTTGTCTAAAACAACATATGTGTCATATGTTTTATGTGGTATATATTATATATACATAACAGGGCAATGTGCTGAGGCCTGAGAGACCTTGAGAAAATAGCCCCCGGAGGTAGGAAGCACAACAAAAAAGTGTTATTTAAAAAGCTGGGGAAAAAAATGACCCATACTGAGTAGAGGTGGAAGTATGACAACACGCCTATAGTAACACAGTAAACAAAGAATTTGTATAGTGAACTTGTCATTGTGGCTAAATATTTTCAGAGATATTTAGACATAATAGCACCTTCAACCCAGAAGGTGCTAATTAGCTTTTTCTAGCTGTCTAAGGTAATGTATGAGAAGAAACACATGCCATAAGAAGAAATTTTAAAAGTTGTAGAACAATTTAGAAATATTAAGGATACTAAATCATTTTCCGGGCAACAAATGTTTTTAAAAAAGAAGTACCCTTAAGAAAGTTATGAAACTCAGGGTATGGCCGGGGGGGTGGGGCAAAGAAGAGTCTCACTTTTAAGATACTGTAACATCTTTTCTTAATACTTCATAAAAATTAAAGGTGCTACTTCATAGACTATTAAGGCAGAAAAAATAAATCAGAAAATCTTAGAACATAACTCTTCAATCGTTTTGTTAGAAATGAAGTTTTCTAGGAACCCCACATAAACCTGATTTTCACCTTAATTATAGAAGGGCCTGTGGTGAAGATTTATGTGGTTAGAGCTTCTAACTGAATATAATAATTTCATACACACAAAACTCATACAGTTTTCAACCAAAGTATACTTGCTAAAAAAATTTGGCAAAAGATAACATGGAAAAATATACTACTACAAGAGCCAGAGTTTTGCAATTCTATTTATATGCCTTAGTGCAGTTTGTGCATGTATGCATGGGTAAATATGTATAGGAATGTTCTCTCAAGCATTTTGTAAAGTAAGTGTTTCAGAAAGAAACAAATATTTATTCATCCATAAATAAAAGAATGATAAAATAAATTGGGGTATAACTGTAAAATTGAATACTATACAATAAAACGAATAAATTATAAACAAATGTATCAGTATGAACATATCTCAAAAGCAGAAAGTTTAATAATACAAAAGCAAGACAGACTGATATAATTTGTAAAATATTTAAAACAAAAACATAATACTTTTTAATAACTTTTTATGGATATAAACACATTTAGTGACTACATAAAAATACTTTTGTGGGTTATGTTAAAAAAATATAGATTAGTTAATATCATTGGAGAAGGACAGAAGAGAATTGAAGAGGAGAATCCATGAGCTTCAATGGCATCTGTACTATCTAATTCCTAAAAGATAATCTGAAGTAAATACGGCAAACATCAAAAGTTGATGATTCAGTTCTCATATGCAGTTAAAATTAAGTATATAGTTTCTCTAACTTAGAAATGCAATTATTTATTAAATGTCTATTAACTTATTATTTTTGTCTATCTGTAACATTTGACACTTAAAATCCAGCCTAATATACTTGACTATGTGTCAAGATATGACTTTAAGAAAATAAGAATTTTAAATCTTTACAATCAACTTAATGAGGACTTTCCTTGACATAACTCTCACTGATATATTTTTATTTCAAGTAGTTTGAGGGCATGACTTTATGCTATCTGTACTCAAAAGCGTTTTGTCCAGATGAAACTGAATCCCTTTGGAGAATCCTGAAGGAGAGACTGAAGAGCTCACAGATAATAATGGAAATGCCATTTTGGTCACTAAGTAATAGAAAACACCTTTATGATTGGTATCTAGTTCAAAAGATTGCCTTTGAAATTCAGACAGAACACTGAACCTAGACCCCACCAAAGTCCTGGTGCATTATCCCCAGTTGTGCTAAATGCCAAAGGAGATCAATGAGTTTTTTGATCTGAAAGACCTCTCTGTGGTGTCTGTGCTCGGGCAATTTGTTTTGACATTCAGTATTATTTATTCCCTTTTGGTGGTAGACATGCTCCAGTGTTTACCTGAATAAAGTTTCAGTGCTCTATAGTTATTTTGACTACTACTGGGATTACCACTGTCTGCCATTATTCGGTTTTTTAAAAAATCACATTTCCAAAAATCAGAATTATATTATCAGAATTATATTATAGCATAGCTTTATGACAGTTTTTGCATCCCAGTACTCAGTTCATAAACTGATAAAAGAAAATTTATTTTTTATATTAACTCTTTTATAAACTTTTGAATGGACTCTGCCTCAGGAGCTGGAAAATAGGAATTTGAGTATTCATTCAATAGAAGTTTATTGAGCTCCTAAGCTGTGAAATGCTGTCCTTAATAAGCTTATGGTCTAGTGGTGCATACAATTAGGAAATAGGTACGTAACTATGCAGTTAGTGGAGCATACATCTAGGTAATAGATGCATTACTATACAATACAATAAATACTTAGACAGTGATAAGTGAAGAGTCAATGAGTAGTCATATACAGAGACACTCAAAGAAGATTTTGGGGGTTATGCCTGGAATCACAGGAGAAAAAAGCAAATGCTTTTAAGGGGGTAATTGAAGGACATATTCATGTTAAGTTTGAATTGAGAGTTGAAAGATGAGTGTTTTAAGAAGGCATAGTATCATAAAAACATAATACAGGGAAGCAGCATACAGAGAAGCCTTAAATAAATATTTAAATAAATATTCAGTGAATGTGAGACGTATTAATAGGAATAAAGGGATAAATAAGGACCAGATTATCATAGGATCTCTGTGAGGGATTGGAAAGAAGTCTTATTTTAGAAATAGAGTCAACAGACCTTGGGTGTACCAGATTCTAACCCATATAGTATGCCCTTCTTGTCATTACCGAAGATGGATTATCCAAACACACTGCAAAGGCAATTCCTTGATTTTTGTACCAGCTTCCATGATCTTGCCTACAATTAAAATTTTCCTCCCTCTTCCACATAATAATTATTTTGCATTAGACAGGATAATCTCCACTGGTATACAAACATGCTGTTGTTACTGCCATCTTAAAAGCAAAATTGAAAAAAAAAAAAAAGAATCCTTCTTTTGCAAGCTACTGCCCAACATCTTTGCTCCTTCTTGTCAGATTATCTTCACTTTGCCAGTCCATACTGCTGTAACAACTAACAATGGATAGCCCTTGCTCATGCCAGAAGAGTTGATGATTTCTGCATCATGACTTCTGTTAGCCCATAGTCCAAAATTTGATGGGTGGTTCTGCTATTATATCTGCCCTGCCCCAGAATGCAACGGACAATGAGGAAATCTCACACCTGCTATAATATTCTGACAGCCTAAGATGTGCACTGTGATGTTATGTGACATTACTTGCTCAACAGGTAGCTTCAGTGATTTTGACACCTCATTTTTTTTTAATTGTTTTAATGTTTATTTATTTTTGAGAGAGAAAGACAGAGTGTGATCTGGGAAGGGACAGAGAGAGAGGGAGACACAGAATTTGAAGCAGGCCCCAGCCTCTGAGCTGTCAGCACAGAGCCCAAGGCAGAGCTCAAACTCAGGAACCATGAGATCATGACCTGAGTCAAAATCAAGAGTGGGTAGCTTAACTGACCGAGCTACACAGGTGCCCCGATACTTACTATTTTCTAGGCAATATTCTAGATGGTGGAGCTGTAACAATGAACAAAACAGATCTCTACCCTTAATGAGCTTGTATTTCATTGATTGAGATGAGCAATAAACATCTGGAAATGTCAAAAGTTGATTTACTTTCCCAGAGGCAGTTCTCCACTTTATTGCCATCAATAGAATAGCCCTCTGTTTCTACAGACTGTAGAAATTTTTTCTTTGGTATCTTGGTCACCATCCCACTATGTTCCACTGACTTTGATACATTCAAGTGGAAACTTTTAAAATGGTCCTACTGAGTTTCTCTCATTAGGAAGCACTCCTACCTTCTTTCATGGGATGGGTGGAGCTCAGCCTACAAAAGAACCTCTTCCTAATTTCCAGCACCTCTTCTTCCATCACTTCAGTCTCCTTCAGAGCCTCCAGGGGTTTGGTCTGCTTTGGTCTTAAAACAAGTTTTCTCATATCTCCTCTTATCATGTCAAAGTTCTTGAATATGTCACTTTGGAAAATAATCATAGTTGTCAGCTTTTTAAAAATAGGTTGTAACAGAGAAAGTATATGTTAGAGGCATGGATTTAATTACTACAGAAATGTGTAAAAAGCAATGGTTCTTAAAGGGTCCACCCACTGGAGATAAGAGTAATATAGAAATTGTTGTTGTGGATGTTTTCTGTCTCATTCATTGGGTACTGCTATTTGCTTTTAGTGGCTTGGAGATACAGCCCACAATGAATGTTGTTTGATCTGCAATGTACACATCGCTTTTGGATTCGAACACTTTGGCAATGTACAAATCACTCAAAAAAACAAAACAAAACGGAAGTGTTTTCCTTAATCCTCCAGAACATTTAAATATTCTGCTGAACATGCACGGTGGTACAAAATATGCATATGTTTTTCTAAACAATACTTTATATAAAAATGAGTTTTTTAAGTTGTTTATTTATTTATCTTGAGAGAGAGAGAGAGTGCATGAGCAGGAGAGGGACAGAGAGAGAGGGAGAGAGAGAATGATAAGCAGGCTCTGCATTGTCAGCACAGAGCATGATGTGGGGCTCAATCTCATGAACCATGAGATCATGACCTGAGCTGAAAGCAGGAATTGGATAGTTAACTGACTGAGCCACCCAGGTACCCCTATAAAAAAGTGATTTTTGCAAGAGTTTACTATCTACAAAACATTCTGAAAATGCAATATCCACCTCAATTGAAGGAATATAGTATTTTGTTCAAAATTATACTACTTTTTCATCATCTCAAGAGAATATATTATTATGGTAATGCTGCTTGTGATTTGAAATTTACCATGTAGTGTTCCTATCACATTTATAGTTAGGCTACATGTAGGTATAAGTACACAGTGACTTTGTTACGTCTTTCGAGCTAGTCGGGATACACATGTAATAGTGGAATTCATATTACTTAACTGTAAGTTGCTTTCTTTTTATTTCAAATTTATATTAATCTAATAAATAAACTAAAGGGACTATGAAAATGTATTTGACTGTGGTTTTTATTAGCATTTCTCTAATGACTAATAATGTTGACCATCTTCCCATGTGCTTATTGGCCATTTCTGTATCATTTTAGAGAAATGTCAATTCCTTTGTCCATATTTATTTGTCTTTTAATTGTTCAGTTGTATACTGAGCAGTGTATTTTATATTTAATATATATTTATATATTTAATAAATATATTAATACCATATATATTTAACTTGTTTTTATATATTCTGAATACTAGATTCTTACCAGATATATGGTTTGTAAGTATTTCCTTTCATTTTATGCATTTTCTTCTTACCATCTTGTTAGTGTCTTTTGATGCACAAAAGTTTTCCGACATATATGATTTTTTTTAATTTAATTTAATTTTTTTTACAAATAAGGTTAAGTCAATGCCCCTTCCAAAGCTATATAATGTGACATAAATTTTACTACTTTTAATTATGTTAAAGTCTATCTTCCCAGAAAATTAGACTTTTCAGGTCTAATTTTACAGGTAAATTTT